>NC_138884.1:45790054-46390054 GCF_965194825.1 Balaenoptera physalus | reverse complement strand
AGGGATGGTAATACTGATCTGAAAGTTGTTTTAAGAATCAGGGCAGGGCTTCCCTGGTGGCGCAGTGGTTGAGAATCTGCCTGCCAATGCGGGGGACACGGGTTCGAGCCCTGGTCTGGGAGGATCCCACATGCCGCGGAGCGGCTGGGCCCATGAGCCACAATTACTGAGCCTGCGCGTCTGGAGCCTGTGCTCCGCAATAAGAGAGGCCGCGATAGTGAGAGGCCCGCGCACCGCGATGAAGAGTGGCCCCCGCTTGCCACAACTAGAGAAAGCCCTCGCACAGAAACAAAGACCCAACACAGCCATAAATAAATAAATAAATAAATAAATAAATAAATAAATAAATAAATAAATAAATAAATAAAAGCTTTATTAAAAAAAAAAAAAAAAGAATCAGGGCAAATGTCAAACTGGTGCCAGAGGATAGACATGCAGTGCTCTCTGTTACTACCAACCCCACCGTGGGCCAGGCATCAGGGAACCTGCAGGGCTTCCGTGTCTGTTTGTCTGGGACTTGGAGTTCTTGTGGCTCAAATATAAAGCATAGCCTTTAAATCTAAATAGATTATCCTGACCTCGTGTAACATTTAGTTCTCATCTTGTCCTGATTTGTGTATTGTATAACATCATAATAATTGCTTGGAAAAGTCACTGAGAGATTTACAAAAGGGTGACACAGTCATGGTGGTTTCCCTGAATTTTTATAAAAGGCAACATCGTCTTTGGTTGGCATTATTCTTGTTGAGCATTTATTTTGACATTCTGTAGTCTCTGGTGTGCAGTCTCGCCATCCCTCTGCTGTGACATGTCCTGCTTCTGTGGAAGTGCCACCCTGGGGTTAAGAGTATGGACGTTAGAGTCAGAGGATCTGGGTTCAAGGCCCAGCCCCCCAGCTATAGCCTTGGGCAGATCGCTCACCCCCCGTAGCCTCAGCGTCCCCAGCTGCACAGTGAGAAGAGCGGTACAACCAGCAGCATGTCGCAGCTGGAGTGAAAGGAACGAGAGTGAGGCACTTGGCCCTCGGTGCTTCCCTTCGCGCCTTCCCTTCCTTTAGCTCCCCCTTTGGTGGCTGGGACTTGTTCCGGCTACCCCCCGGTTGTCAGAAAGCCCTGGTCAGGGGTAAAGCAGTTGCTTTCTGACTTTGTTTTCCCTGGCAATGGGTTGGTGGCCATCCCAGCAGGGACCCGCTATCCTCCTTCATCAGCGTCTGCCGTTTGTTCACTCTGAGTGTGAACGGCCACGAGAGAGCCTCACAGTTGCACGTGCAGTCACATATTCACTTGTCCACTAAATCATTCATTCTTTTCCTTTTCAACTATTGTCAAAGGATATCAGAATCACTTGGGGATCTTTTAAAATATTCAGAAGCCTGGGCGCCCCCCCACCCGGACCTACTGCACTGGAATCTCTAGGAGTGAGGTCCTGGCTTTTTTGAAAAAGGCATTAAGGTGTTTCTGATGCAGAGCGGGGCTGAGAACCATTATTTAATTCCCTTATCCATATTCAGTTATGCTTATTACTCACCCATTACTTGCCAGGCACCGACACCATCCCTGACTTCACGGCACTTAAGGCCAGTTGGAGAGACAGACGGGTGCACAGGTGAGAACCGCCAAGGCAGCATGAGCTGCAGGTGCCAGCCTGGGGGAGTTGGGGGGGCTTCCCGGGGGAGGAGGTGGCTGGACTGAGCCTCCAGGAGGCCCGAGGCTGGCTGGCCAAGGGGTTTGGGTGAGATGGCACTGTAGCCACAGGCTACAGAGCTCCCCAGGGGAGAGGGGAGAGCCAGTCAAGGACCTGGTGGTTCAGCGAGGCTGAAAGTGATCAGGGTCCAGATCCAGGGCAGGAAGATTCAAGAGGACCAGGAAGACTGGGAGGAGATCAGGCTTTCGGAGGGGCTGCCCTGCAGCCTCTACCTGCCTCTCACCTCCTCTCACCCATCACACACACCAGTGGCTCTTGGTGTATAACTTCTAGACCAGACACATGGCAGCGGGATGAGTGAGTCTGAAGATTTTCGGGAAGGACCCTGAGGCAGACGCCTTGGAGCAGGTGTGCAGTGGGGCCGGGCACCTCCCTCAGGCTGGCCAGAGCTGAGGGAGAGCTAGAAATAATGTCTCAGCTGGGCCTTTGATCTCACAGATTCAGGGGTATTGTCCCAGGACTAAATTACTAAAATGCCCCAAGGGTATAATAGCACAGGCATACTAGACCCAGGGCTCTCTCCTCCTCCTGTGTTCCTCTTTCCTCTGTTTCTCAAAGGTACAGGTGTGTAGGGGAGTTCTTCTCACCTCACTTCCTCCCTTGAACCTGAGCTTAAACAGCTGGTTCTCACTACCCTCCTCAATGTCCTCCTTCCCATTTCTGCAGCTTATTACGGAGGGCTCTGTGGGTCCCTGCAGGCTGTGGTCCAGCAACATCACCTGGGAGCTTGTTAAAAAGAAAGACTCTCAGACCCCACCCTGGACCTATTGAATCACTACCTGCACTGATAAGGTCTCCAGGCGACCCATCTGCAGTGAACTTAGAGAATCACTCCCTCAAGTCAGGCCATAGGCCGACGGGTCAGAGAAGCTGCACATGGGTGGGATTTGGCAACTCTTTCTTTTTCCGTTTAATGGCCTCCTCCCCTCCTGCCTCCTTGTAGCTTATTTTAGAACATGTCGGGATCCTGCTTCTCTTGCCAACAAAAGGCTGTTGCTAAAATCTTTCAGCCGGCAGCAGTGATGTTTAATTCATGGGCTAGAAAATTAATTTTATTTTCATGAGTAGAGCTGGAGAAAAATAACAGGAAGTCTCTGTGCATGGCCCTTGGGAATTCAGCATGTCTGTTTAACTGGTAAAACAGTTAACAGTTCATTTACCAGATGAACTGGTAAAGGCGAGGGGGCCTCAGGAAAGGGCCACCTTCCACAAAGGATGCTTTGGGCTGCAAGTAGCACAAAACTCAACTTAGGATGGCTTAAAAGATGAGGAAAATTTCTAATTTCACTGGTAGGTAATCCTAAGGTAGGGCACTTGTGGGATGACTCAGTAATAACATCAAAGTGCAGGTTTCATTTCTGCCATGGTGGCCTTGTGGAATTTAGTTTTCCTTGTGGTTACAAGATGGCTGCCAGAGTTCCAGGAGTTACAACAGTGTCCTACAGAAGAAGAGAGAAGCTGCCCCTTCCTGAAGTCTCATCAGAGAGAAACTCTCTCCTGGTCATCTCACAGCTGATGTCTCCTCAAGTCTCACTTGCAGGATTGTGTCCCAAGTCCCTTGTTAAACCATCACTGGCAAGGGATTCAGGATAATCAGTGTTAGCCACTGAGCCACATGCCACATGAGGCGGGGGTTAAGAGCCAAACAAAACCCAGGCTCTGGGGGAAGGGAGAAGAGGGCATGGCTGCTGGGACAGCCAACACCTCTGCTCCAGGGCCTGCCTTTACTCCCTCTCATGACCTTCCCTCTTTGGTGTCACCTCCATTCCCTGGAAAGGCTCTGATTTCATATTTTAGCACGCTCTTCCCCTCTACTCCCTACCCGCTCCGCTTGTCTCCAGTCCTGCTGTCATTTCAGCGAGTTGTAAATGTCTGCCTTTTCCATGAGGCTCTGAGCTCTCCCATGGCACATCTGCCTCCCCAGAACCTGGCAATGGCCTCTGCTCAACATACACTGTGCTGGGGGAATGGATGCAGGAGGAGACGAATGAATGAGTTTAATCTTTGTGTGGCCTTTCTTTCTAAGGAAAGTTTTCATGTTGTTTCTTAACTTTAAAGATGTTTTTGCCCCTGTAAGAGAACTTTCCATGTGATTTTGGGGAAAGGACTGGGGAGAGAGAAGCCTTTCTCAGTGCCCCAGGAATCTGCATGCCCCTCTGCACCCATGTCCATCTGGGAGTCACCCTGACCTCAGTGGGGAGCTTGCAGAATTCTCTATCACTCCTCTGGGTTTTTATGCGGTGAGACGGGGCTGGGGAAGGTTGCTCTGGGCACAGGGAAGTGTTAAATGCCTTGTGGGAGAATGAATTTAAAAAGAAAAAGATGGACAGTGAGTGACTTAGAATGTGTTCTTTACCAAGGTTTTCCATGGTGACACACTTTCCTCAGACTGATGAATGGTTTTCTTGGCTGGTCATTGTCTTCATCGTTCAGGTGACGCAGAACGTCAGTGATGACGTCACGGTCAGATTTCTGTTCTCTTGCCTCAAATTTTACTTAAAAGGGCATTTAAAAGTCCACTTAAAAAAAAAGTCCACTTAATCTCACCCAGCAGGTACTCTTTTTTTTAAAAAAATTAATTTATTTATTCATTTTTGGCTGCGTTGGGATTTCGCTGCTGCACGCGGGCTTTCTCTAGTTGCGGCGAGCCAGGGCTACTCTTCATTGCGGTGCGTGGGCTTCTCACTTCGGTGGCTTCTCTTGTTGCGGAGCACGGGCTCTAGGCGCGCGAGCCTCAGTAGTTGTGGCGCACGGGCTTGGTTGCTCTGCGGCATGTGGGATCCTCCCGGACCAGGGCTCGAACCCGTGTCTCCTGCATTGGCAGGCGGCTTCCCAACCATTGCGCTACCAGGGAAGCCCTGCCCTTAAAATGGAAAAAAAAAAAAAATCAAATACCAGTGGACTTGGAAATGAAGAGTTACAAGAATAGAGTTTAGAACTCAGGTTTAAATTTGTTTTCTTCCTGTATCACTGTCTGTTGTATGCATACCATCATGCCCTGGCAATTTGGCTGTATGGGTTTTAGCTCGGTTCCCTAAAGAGACAATGGCTGTAAATGCAGCCTGTGACCTGAATGAGCAAGGCCATCTCCCAAAGCATCCTCCACCTCATCGTCAAAAAACATTTATCAAGCAGGCAATTAATTTGCTATGGTCTTGAGCCAGGCACTGTGTAAAAAAACAGAGACCTGGTCTCTACCCTCCTACCTTTTATAACTCAGAGGAACAGCTGTGATTTTCCCCAAGTAGTGTATCCAACTTAATGTTCTCTTGGCATGAGTAGAAGTGGAAAATACTCTTACTTCTTTAAAAGTTCTATGCATGAAATTAGAAATGAATTTCTAAAATGTAACTTTCCTGGAGTAGTTTGTCGGTTCCCTCCTCTAATAAATACATTCATAAGAAGCTTTTGCAGATGGTTACAATGAAGATCGTCTCTATTCTCAGCCTGTGAGTCACTGGAGTGTCCCTGAAAGCATTTGTTTTGCCCTAGAGTCTCTATAAGCAAAAGAAGGTATTTATTAGCAAGTGTGAATAATGCCCACATATCTCCCCCTCCCATCTCCCACCTCCAAATCCATTGTGTTTGGCTCCCTAGCTCCTGACAAGTGGGTGAGTCATTAACATTTTTGAGCTCTGCTTGAATTACTCCAGGGTCTTGACTCCATCTGGAGCTACCCTCTGAGCATAGACTGGGTATGAACCTAAACTTGGCAGAGCTCCCAGGAGGGTTGGAATAAACCATAGTTATTAGAGCTAATATTCCTTCCTGCACAGAGCTGGTAGTCAGTCAGTGTTCGCCCAGTGGTTAAAATCATTGGATAACTGTGCCTTCCCTGGTGCTCCTGGAATTCCCAACAATCCAAGAGCTAAAGGGCCAATACCTGGCTCAGCTGCAGGGCTTAAATCTAAAAATAAATCTGTTCTGATTGGTTTTGATTGGTTGGTGCCCTTGTGGGTTGTCAGTTTTTTTTTAATTGAAGTATAGTTGATTTACAATATTGTGTTACTTTCACATATACAGCAAAGTAATTTGGAGATACATATATATATATATATATATATATATATTCCTTTTTTGATTCTTTTCCATTATAGGTTATTATAAGATATGGAATATAGTTCCCTATGGTGTACTCAAATATTTTTAATATCATCTCTGCATATGCATTTTCTTGTTATCATATGATTCATATAATCTTCAGCTTCTATCCTTTTCTATTTTAACTGAATGAGAACTTTGAAAAAATCAGTCAGTCATTCTGGCTTAAATTTATATCCTAAATCATGTAAGGAAAGGTATTAGGGCCCAATCTAAGTTCTGGGGTTGAAAGTAAATCACCTGTCCTAATAAAAACTTCTTTTGTGATAGAGGCAATGTGTGTCTAAAAGGTGATGTTTATTTTCTAGTTTATAATTGCCTTTATGTAAGATTCCGCCCGAAAGATTTGATATTAATCATCAGAAAAAAATAACATTGGAAAAGTCAGATTGTGAAGGTGTATCGCTAAGTGTTGGGAGTTGGGAGGACAGAACGTGGAGGACCTTACCGCTAATCCAGGCGGTACTCCTAGCTCACAGGTCATTGCCCGTGATGTTGTGGACGGTGTCTAGGCTCCCAGCAGCCCAGGGTCGGTGCCACTCAAACCACACCTGAGGCTTGGTACAGGGAATCGTTTTAATGATAGAAAATTTCAAACATACATAAAAGTAAAGAGAATGGAGTCTCTATCCCCACACCCACCCCTCACCTGGGGATTTTTTTTTTTGGTAACTTTTTACTTTGATATATAATTTCAGATACATAGAACAGTTGTAAGAACAGTACAGGGAACTCCCATTTACTCTACGCAGACTGAACAATTTCCATCTTATCCCATTGGCTTTATCATATTCTCTATGTGTATATGTATACATATGTGTGACTACTATTTTTTCTGAGCCATTTGAGAATAAGTCAGAGATATTGTGTCCTTTTATCTCTAAATACTTCAGTATGTATTTCCTAACAATAAGAATACAACCACAGTACAATGTTCAAAACCAGGAGTTTAACCTTGATATTATCTTTTTTTTTTTTTGTGATGCCCAGCAGCATATGGGATCGTAATTCACCCACCAGGAATGGAACTGGCCCCCGCTGCTTTGGAAGCACAGAGTCTTAACCACTGGACCACCAGGGAAGTCCCAACCTTGATATTATCTAATCCACAGTGGATAGCCGAATGTCATCAGGTACACTAGCAATGTCCTTTATAGCTTCCCCCCCCCCCTTTCGGATTAGATTGAAGCAAATTCAAGACAATTGCATCTGTATATACTTAAGTATCCAGTATTAGTTGGGGTAATTCTGGCTACATCGTCCTCATGGAAAACCTCGGGGGCCACCTTTCCCCTACCAACTGCCCCCAGCTCTTTGCGGGAAAACATTTGTGAGGGGCAGTTTTCAGAAGCGGGAAGGGGTAGAAACTGAGAAGCAGACATAGGTAATGAGCGAGGCAGTAGTTCTCAGGCTGGTCTGCGGACTGTGTATTGGGGGTCATCTGAGTTGCTCGTGCAACGTGCAGATCAGGGGGCTCTACCCAGACGGGAGCTCCACCCAGGCCCTACAGGATGAGAACCTCTGGGAGCGACCCGGACTCTGCATTTTAACAGGTGCCACGGGTAGCTCTTATACTCTGTGGGTTGGAGGTGCTCTGACCCGGAGGCAGGTGACCTGGGAGTGATGCTGTGTCCCTAGCAGTTTAATGTCACATCCCCACACACGTGCCCCGTCTCAGAACAGGTGCAAGGCTGTTACATTGCCTCCAATTCCACTAGCCCGAGATTCCTTAGGGTTGATAAGAGGCAGCATTTGGGGAATGGGAATAGCTGCAGGGGCTCCTCTCTCAGCACACAGCTTCTTACACAGGGCTGAGCCCGAGGGGGTGGGAGTTTCACTGGAGAGAGGAGAGTTAAAGCGGAAGGAGAACCTGTGATCGGACCGGACCCGGACCCGGAATGCTTTGTGGTGTGGAGTGAGCTTGTTTCCCCGGGGCGGGGTGGGGGTAGGTGCTTGGGTCATCCCTGGGGTGGAAGGCTGTTCAGAAGAGGTGAAAAAAACTCAGGAGAAAGCCTCAAACAAACAGCCCTAGGCAGAAACCTCCACCTGCTTGGAAGAGGGCCCTGAAACCTTTCTTAGGACTGCGGAGGGGACTCAGGTGCGGCAGCCAACTGCGTAGCCTCAGCGCCTCCCCTGCCCGATCTTCCCCTCCGGGAAGGCAGCCCCAGTACGAGTAGCGGTGGCATCATTATTATCGCTCCCAGGACCAGACAGCGAGTTGGTGCAGGAAATCCGCTGTATAGACGTGACCGCGTTCAGGAAACGTGTCCATTCAAAGAATGGAGGTCGGTGGAGCCCTTCTCTCGGGCCCCTTTCATCTTTGAGGGTCGGGGCTTTCCAGTCGTCTTCATTTGCTGAGGAGCAAATACTTCTTAGACCAGGCAGGCGGGGAGGCAGTGCAGCTCTGCCTGGGACAAGGCACACTTTAGGGGCGTCCTGGACCTAGGCTCCTCTGCTACCTGAGATACAAGGACCCTTGTAAATGATTCTGACCCACCAAGAGATGACAACCATTGGGGAGACGCTCTAGATGTTCACTGTGCATCCGATGGGCGGCAGTGGGCTTAATTCTAACCTGCATCCTGTCAATGTGGCCACGTGACAAAGGTGACCACGTGACACAGGGGACCACCCTCACCTAGGACAGTAATCCAAGTGGCTGTTTCAGTTCCTCCTGCTGTTGAATTTTCCTCTCCGTTCTCTTGAAAAGGCGCTGCGCTCTCCAAGTCCCTCTCCATTTTAGCACGAGTGGTTCTCAAGCTGTAGCTCGTGCCAGTTTAGATCTCGGGGCTCATTCAGCCTTGCTCAGGGGAGCCGGGCTGGGTTTCTCTCATTCAGAGATAAGTGTGAAGAGGCAGCCGAGAGCCTTCCAAACCCAGGCAGGCGTGGAGTCTTCACAGAGAAAGAGAGATGCAAAGTCCTGAAAGCAGAGCTCGCATTGGTGCTGTGCCCAGACTGCACGACGTGTGGGAGCAGCTCCCGGAGAAGCAAACAGACAGATGGGCCTCCTTGGCCCCCTGGGGCTGCCAGGTCCTTCTTCAGTCTAAAGGCTGGAGGCAAGAGTCTGGACTCAGATATAGCTTTGCTGATTAGCAAAAGTTCTCATCTCCCAAGTCTCTCCCTGGTCAGGGCCATTCCTAGTGGACATGAATTGGGTTTATGAAAAAAGTATTTGAAAGTGCCAAGGAGGTTCCCGCACCGTCGTGATGATGCTGAGTAGGCAGATTGATGTTCTGATGTGTACCCGGGTTCAGGAGCAAGGGAGGGAGCACTTCTGGGGTGCGCTTTTCCACCTGCTTGGAGGCAGGCAGGTGGAGAGATTTAGATGACTAATTAACTTGTGTTTTGCACACATTTATGGACATGTGCCCAGCATGGGCCTGGGAATACACAGGTGAGCAAGCTGTCATTCCTGACCACAAAATGCTCACGATCTAGAAGAGGAGACAGACCTAGGAGAATTGTAACTCAGTGTGATGAATACGAGGACTGAAGTGGGCCTGAGGTGCAGGGATGGCTAGAGGAGGTGGGTGTTGTAACTGTTTTAATCCACACAACAATAATCCTACAGGGCCTTAATGTCTTCACGGCTGTTCTGAACAACAGCAAAACTTTGCAAACAAAATTATTTCATAACTAAGTAGAGGGTAAGCTTAACCCAATGAATGCATTTGGTGGCAAAATCTGACCTAAACTGTTTATCCTTTTTAGTCTGAATGTTCGTATTGATGTGTTGTGTGACAGACCCACCATGGGTATTACTATAATGCATAGGCACTCTATTACCTTTATCAAATCTGAACAATTCTGAACCTTGAAGCACATCTGACCCTTGGGTTTTGATGAGGGACTGTGGACTTGTCCTGGTATCGTCTGCATTTTGCATCTGAGGAGGCAGAATGCAGGGCGGACTCATTTGCCCAAGATCCAGAGCTGGTAAGGGGCAGTCAGGCCTTGCGAGAATGTCCTTCTGATGCCTGAGCCCTGCTGGACACCCTCAGGTGACACTGCCTTGAGAGGCACCGACTTACACAGCAGTGGTTTGGGCACCGGGCTCATGGGTGTCTCTGGAGTGGGGATGGATCGGATAGCATTGCCCAGGGATGTACCCAGGTGGCCGTGACGGGGATGTGGGTGTCAGTCTCCCCCTTGGCCCGGGCTCATCCACCTCACTCTGGTGGTAGTCAGATCCTATTTAACAGGGAATGGGGATTTTGTGCCTCTCTGCCCACAAGATATGCTGTTGCCATGTCAAAATCTGTCCGCCACCACACCCCGCCCAGGTTATCTCTCACTGCTTCTTGTCTCCATTCTTTGAACATTTTGTTCCCATCACTGGGTTCTGGTCTGTTACCCCTAAGGTCTCTTCAACCAGTGGGAAAGAGGTACTTGTTAATAATTCTGGTGTTTTTTAGGTTGGCCCCACGATCAGCTTTGTGTACAGGCAGGAAGTAGCCAACAGGGAGAAGTGATTTTAGGGACACAGGCCTTAAACAGCCTTCAAATTACCTTCCTTAGCTGTCCTAGCAATTGGAGCAGGGGTTCTGGGCTGAGGCTGGATGCCTCAGGGGTTTCATGAGCCCCCGAAATAGGTTTTGGGTGTGTTGGCGTTTTTCTTCCATTGGATTCTCAGCAGAGCCTGTGACTTTAAAAAGGTTAAGTGCTGCTGGGTTGGAGTGAGGCTCATTAAGCATGTCAGCATTTCCCAAAAGGATAAACAGTAAATGAGTGTTCATTTATATACTCTCTTCCATTATCCTGTCGTGTATCTATAGTCAATATGATCACTTTCATGCTTTAGTTAATAGCTAGGATAATTAACCCTTGGTAGGCTGAAAGGAAAACTTGGGAGCTTCTGGATTCAATAGGCTTTTATGGGGTAGGTCTACCTGGAGTCCCCCAAATGAGGGATCCCCTTGGATTGTGGCACAACCCAAGGACAAAAAACAAAGGGTGTTTTTCATCACTTTGCTTACTTCATAATTTTGCCAGGTCTTCTCATCACGAGGGAAGCAGTGGTGGTTCCTCCAAGGGCCTTTCCCTGCCTCCGCTTAGCTCTGCTTGTTAAACACACCCCGGTGATAAGAATCTAAGGAGGTAGTGCATGATTTTCCTCTTGCTGCTGTAACAAATTATCACAAAGTTAGTGACTTACAGCAAAACAAATTTATAAACTTACAGTTCCATAGGTTAGAAGTCCGACACAGTTCTCACTGGGTTAAAATCAAGGTGTCAACAGGGCGACATTCCTTTCTGGAGGCTCTAGGGGAGACTCTTTTCCCTTGCCTTTTCCAGCTTCTGGAGGCTGCCTGCATTTCTTGGCTCATGGCCCCTTGTTCTGTCTTCAAAGCCAGGCGCTATCTTCGACCTAGAGGTCAAGTCCTTCTCACATAGCATCACTCTGACCTCCTCTTCTGATTCTCTTCCACTTTTAAGGACCCTTGTGGTTACATTGGTCCCACTTGGACAATTCGGGATAATCTCATCTTTGAAGTCAGCTGATTAGCAACCTTAATTCCATCTGTAACCTTACTTCCCCTTTGCCATGTAATGTAACATATTCACAGGTACCAGGGACTAGGACGTGGACATCTTTGGGACATCATGCCTACCACACCCAGACACCAAAGAAAACTAATCTGCATTAATTCCTTTGGTTATTATAAGTACCACCTGGACAGAAACACTCAGTTATGTATAACCTTCCTTCGAGGAGAGCTTGTCCTTGTGAGAGGCATATCAAAGGGTCACGACATTGCAAGTTCTCTGACCTCATCCTCCCCTTCCTGGGACTGGGGGGAATGTCTGGCCATCCCACAGGTTGTGACCAACTTTCCAGGAATAGCCCTGGAGCATGTAGCCCTCTTAGGGACCTTCTAAAGGATGTGTTGATGCTAACGTTTGACTGCCCACCTCTGGCTAGTCCCAGGGGTGACGTATGTTAGCAAAAATTGGCTGGAGGCAGCTTAGGGTCTTGAAACCATCAGATAAACATTTTATTAGGGATGTGTGTGAGGAGAGATTCCTGGCCTGTCTGGAATATAATTTATGATTGTGTGTGCAGTGTGTGAGCAGGGATGAGAGGACAGAGATGGGAAAACAGAAACCCAACAGTAACATTAGCCACAGAAACAGGTGCAAATCTATGCAGGAAAATGCAGAGGGGAAAAAAGCCCCTGGTCATTTGACTTGTGTCACATGAAAATGGCAGCAAGACCTTGGAGGGTAGGATGTTCAGGGGGAAAAGGAGTCTCAAGCCAGTAGCAGCATCTTTCCAGGCAGAGGGGCTTTGTCTTGGTGAGGAGATATTGGCTAATTGCATGGATCTGGGGCTTTTGTTGGTTTTGTTTTGGTTCCAAACGGTGGTCGGAAAAGCATCTCTTACAGTGACTGTGTGCAGCCCTGGCCCTGCACAAAGTCCTGAGACTGGGGACAGGGAAGGCAGGGAGAAGGTGACCAAGCAACTTTCCCAGAAGCAGGACCAGCTACATAATTTACAGGGCTGGGTGTAAAATGAAAATACAGGGCCCTTGTTCAATAATTATCAAGAATTTCAAGATGGTGGTGGCAGAGTATTTAGCCAAGCATGGGGCCCTCCTACGGCCTTGCGTTCTCACACTGGTCACACACCATGAAGCATGAAGTGGCCACTGCCCAGGGCAACGTTCCCTGTGTGTGTCCTTGGCTCTCTCTGATATCACGAGTGATGTTTGAGGCCTCTTTCCCAGGGAGTTAGCAGGACCATGGGCCTTGGCCCTGAGGACTTGCTTTCATATCATAGAACTTGTCTTGATTGCACTGGATATTTGATGCTGCTTGACAGGTACTTTGCTCCATCTGGGGGGAGCCCACATTCCAGGGGCAGGAAGCAAGAGGGGCGAGGAAGAGAAACTTGGGACTCTTAGAGCCTTCCCTTCCGGCGGTGTGACCTCAGACAAGCAACTTAGATCCTCCCCATCCCTATGGAGTGTGAGAAAATATTTGCAAATCACGTGTCTAAAAAGAAGTTAATATCCAAAGTATACAAGGAGCTCATACAACTCAGTAGCAAAAACACCATATAACACAATTTAAAAGTTGGCAAAGGACCTAAAAAGACATTTTTCCAAAGATGACAAACATTTGGGGAACAGGTATATGAAAAGGTGATTCACATCACCAGTCATCAGGGAAATGCAAATCAAAACCACAATGAGATATCACCTCACACCTGTTAGTATGTGTATTATGAAAAAGACAAGAGATAAATGCCAGTGAGGATGTGGAGAAAAGGGAATCTGTGTGCACTGTTTTGGGGAATGTAAATTGGTACAACCAGTACTGAAAACAGTATGGAGATTCCTCAAGAAAATAAAATTAGAATACCATGTGATCCAGCAACTCCACTTCTGGTCATATAGCAAAAAGAAACAATATTTTTTTAGGAGTTCCCCGGCTGTCCAGTGGTTAAGACTTCATGCTCTCACTGCTGAGGGGAGGGCCTGGGTTCAATCCGAGGTTGGGGAACTAAGATCCCACAAGCCACGTGGTACGGGAAAAAAACAAAAACAAAAACAAAAACAAACTTTGAAATGTTATTCACAGTAATGGTATGGAAAGAACCTGCCTGTCTCTCACAGATGAATGGATAAACAAAATCTGATACATACACACACACACACACACACACACAAATATACATATATAACATACACAATGGGATATTATTCAGCCTTAAAGTAAATCCTTACACTTGCAAGAACATGAATGAGCCTGGAGAACATTATGCTAAGTGAAATAAGCCTGATGGAGAAAAGACAAATGCTGCACGGTATCACTTATGTGTGGAATCTAAAAAAAAAGTTGGAATCATAGAAACACAGAGCAGAAATTGTTGCCTGCAGTTGGGCATGGGGGGAAATGGGAACACGCTGGTAAATGGATACAAATTTTCAGTTATAACATGAGGGATAAAATGAAGGAATAAGGTCTGAGGAGCTAATGTGTAACATGGGGACTAACTGATGATGCTGTATTCTGTAACTGAAAATTTCTGAGAGAGTAGAATTTGTGTCCTCACACACAAAAAGTAAATATATGACAGGTGATGGGTATGTGAATTAACTTGATTGTGAGAATCCTTTCACAATATATACGTATATCAAATAATCACATTTTACGTTTTAGATATATTACAGTTTTGTCAGTTTTGCCTCAAAATAGCTGTAAAAAGAGGAAAACGATCAACAAAATTGACAAAACTAGTTAGATTGACTATTAAAAAAAAGAGATAAGAACAAAATATGTAAAATCAGAAATGAAGAAAGGGACATTACTACCAATTTTGTAGAGATAAAAAGGCTTACAATAGAGTATATTGACAGTTGTAGACCAACAAATTTGATAACTTAGATGAAATGAACACATTCCTAGAAACACACATCGTACCAAGAAATACAAAATCTGAACAGATCTAGAAGTTAAGATATGGAATCAGTTATCAAAAATCTCCCTACAACTGAACGCCCAGCACCAGGTATCTTCATGGTGAATTCTACCAACAACTTAAAGAAGAATTAACACCAATCCTTCTCAAGTTCTTCCAAACAATTTAAGAGGAGAGAATGTATCTTCACTCATTCTATGAGGTTAACATTACATCAATTACAAACCTAAAGACACTACAAGAAAAGTACACTACAGACCAATATCCCTTATGAATACTGATGCAAAAACCCTTTAAAATAATAAGAGACAGAACAGCCCATTATAAGGATTATACATCATGACCAAATGGGATTTATTCTTGCAAGGCAAGGTTGGTTCAACATATGAAAATCAATCAATGTAGTATAGCACATAAACAGATTGAAGGGACTAAACTCCATGTGATCATCTTAATTGATGCAGAAAAAACATTTGACAAAATTCAATGCCATATTATGATTAAAAAAAAAAAAAAAAACTCAACAAACCAGGAATACAAGTTGATGACTTCAACATAACAAAGGTCACAGATAGAAAACCAACAGCTATTATATTCAGTGGTGAAATCTTTCTCCCTAAGATCAGGAACAAAGGAAGGATGCCTGTTGTCACCACTTCTATTCAGCAAAGTACTGGAATTCCTCGCCAAATACATAAGGCAAGATAAAAAATAAAACGCATCTAAATCGGAAAGGAAGAAATAAAATTATATTTGTTCAGAGACAACACACAAGCACCAAAAAAAATCTGTTAGAATTAATAAATGAATTTAGAAAATTTGCCAGATACAAAATCAACACTCAAAAATCAGTTGTTTCGCTATACACTAAGAATGAAAAGTTTGAAAAGGAAAGTTAAAAAAAAATACCATTTAAAATATCATGAAATATAGTAAAAGACGAGGAATAACTTAACCAGCGGGACAAAAGACATGTACATTGAAAACTAGAAAACGTTGCTGAAGGAAATTAATGAAGACACCAACAAATGTAAAGGCATCTTATGTTCACAGATTGGAGGACTTAATGTTGTTAATATGTCAACACGACTTAAGGGGATGTACGGATTAAAAGCAATCTCTTTAAACATCACAGTGAGGTTTTTTCAGAAGTAGTAAAATTCACCCTAAAGTTCATATGGAATTTAAAAGGCCTGAATAGTCAAAATAATGTGGAAAAAGAACAAAATTTGAAGTTTCAAATTTCTTGATTTCGAAACCTACTACACAACCACAGTAATCAAAATAGTACTGGCATAAACACACATACAGGACGGAGAATAGGCCAGTGGAACAAAACAGCAACCCAGAAGTAAACCCGTATATACATCACCAAATGATTTTCAACAGGCGTGCCAAGACCACCCAATGGGGAAAGGATAGCGATTTCAACAAATGGTACTGGAAAAACAATATCCACATTCAAAAGAATGACGGTAGACCCTTACCTTACACCACATACAGAAATTAACTCAGTGAATGAATGACCTAAATGTGAGACCTAAAACTATAAAACTCTTAGAAGAAAGTTCTGGGAAGAAAACCATGACATGAAATTTGGCCAAGAGTTCTTGAATATGACACCAAAAGTGGAGGTAATAAAAGAAATAGATAAACTAGGTATTCAAAATTTAAAAATACTTCTTTCATCAAAAAATAAAACGAACCTGCTGAATGGGAGAAAATATTTGCAAATCCTATAGCTGATAAGGTTAATATCCAGTATGTATACACTTGTACACTGTTGGTGGGTATGGAAAATGGTGCACACAGAAAGGAAAACAGTATGGTGGTTCCTCAAAACATTAAAAATAGAATTACCATATGATCCCATAATTCGAGTTCCTATTAAATACTCAAAAAGAATTGAAATTATGAACTCAAAGAGTTATGTGTTCACCCATGTTCATAGCAGAATTATTCACTATAGGCAAAAGGTGAAAAAACTCAAGGGTCCATTGAGGGATGAAGGGATATACAAAATGTGACCTATACAAACAATAAATCAATATTCAGTCTTAAAAAGGAAGGGAATTCTGACACATGCTACAACATGGACCAACCTTCAGGCATTACGCTAAGTAAAATAAGCCAGTCACAAGAGGACAAATACTGTATGATCCCACTTATATGAAGTACATAGAGTAATCAAATTCACAGAGACAGAAAGTACAATGGTGGTTTCCAGGGGTGAGGGGGCAAGGGAAATGGAGAGTTGTTGTTTCATGAGTACAGACTATTATAGTTTTGCAAGATGAAAAGTTCTGTGGATGGATGATGGTAATGATAGCACAGCAGTGTAAATATATTTCATGCCTCTGGCCTGCACTCTTAAATTGTTAAGATGATAAATTTTATGTTATGTATATTTTACCAGAATTTTTTTAAATAGAGGAAAATTAAGACATTCATATAAAGAAACACTGACGAAGTTCATTACTAGTAGATCTGCTCAATAAGAACTGTTAAAGGAATCCTTCAGGCTGAAATGAAACGTAACTTGAAACCATATGAAGAATTAAAGAACAATGGTAAAGGTAACTACACTAAGTTTAAAAGGCCAACACATTTGCAGTTAGGGTTTGTAACACCTCTTTTCAAAATGTGATTTAAAAGACAAATATATAAAATAGTTATTATAAGGCTATTAATGGGCACACAATACATAAGGATGTCATTTGTGACAAGTGCAGTGTAAACGAGGATGTGGGATGTAAATAAGCAGAATTTTTGTTATTATTAAATAAAAATGTTATTACTTCAAATTTGTTTTTTCATAAAATTAAGATGTTTACTTTAACCCCTAGGATAAGCACTAAGAAAACTACCTCACAAGTATACAGAAAAGAAATAAGAAGAGAATCAAAATGGTAAACTGGGAAAAACATCAACCACAAAAGAATGCAATAATGAAGGAACTGAAGAACAAAAAGGATATAAGATATCTAGAAAATAAATAGTGTAGCAGTAGAAGTTCAAAGGGCTCAGTATAGGATCAACACAAAGAAGACTACACGCAATCACGTTATAATCAACTTGTTAAATGTGAAGTACAAAGAGAGAATATTGAAAGGAACAAGAGAAAAGTGACTTGGCACATATGAGGGAACTCCCAGAAAACAATTTGTGAATTTCTCAGCAGAAACCTTACAGGCCAGGAGAGAGTTGGATGATATATTCAAAGTACTGAAAAAAAAAAAAAACCTGTGAGCAAAAATGACCATACCTAGCAAAATTATGCTTTAAAAATAAAGGAGAGATAAAGTCAACAAAATCAAAGTGAGTTCATCACTACTAGACCTGCCTTATAAGAAATGCTTAAGGGAGATCACTTTGAAATGAAAACATGTGAACAGAAATGCAAAAGCAAACAAAAGCATAAATTTCAATGGTAAACTCATACACACACACACACAAATATAGCATAATAACACTGTAATGGTGCTGTATAAAGTACTTTAATCCTGAGATAAAAGTTAAAATTTGTTAACAATATAAAAAGAAGGAAACTGACTATAAGGACACAAAGTTTGGGTGGGAGTAAAAGAATAGATGTTTAGAACTACAAGATTTCTATGTAGCCTTCAGCTAACCACAAAGAAAAGGCCTACTATAAATAAACAAAAGATAAAGAGAAAAGGATCAAAGTAAATCACTACAAAAAAATAAACAACAATGAAATAAAGCTACAGAGAAAGAGTGCAAAACAGACATAAGACAATTAACAAAACAGCAATAGTAAGTCCTTACTTAAACAGAATCCAAATGGGAGCCATTTGGGAATGTTGAGAGGCTTTATAGAAGCTAAATCTCTTCTTGATGTTTTCTGTTAGAAACCTTGTGTTAAGTGGGCCTGAGGACTTTCTGTTAATATGCCAACATGTTGGGCTTCCCTGGTGGCGCAGTGGTTAAGAATCCGCCTGCCAGTGCAGGGGACACGGGTCTGAGCCCTGATCCAGGAAGATCCCACATGCCGGGGAGCAACAAAGCCCCTGCACCACAACTACTGAGCCTGCGCTCTAGAGCCCACGTGCCACAACTACTGAAGCCCGCATGCCTAGAGCCTGTGCTCTGCAGCAAGAGAAGCCACCACAATGAGAAGCCCGCGCACCACAACAAAGAGTAGCCCCCCGCTCACCGCAGCTAGAGAAAGCCCACACGCAGCAACGAAGACCCAACGCAGCCAAAAATAAATAAATAAAATTTATTTAAAAAAAAAATGCCAACATGTTAGGATAAACATGATCAGAAATGACCAAACCTTTTAAAGAGAAAACTTCAGAGAGATATGACTTGTCTAGAGGAGAAATAGTAGGTTGGAAAATGACAGCCCTTACCTTTGAATTGAGCTGAATGACCCAGTTCCTGTGTATAGCTTTTTGTTCCAAGAGTACTGTATTGTGAAAGGATTTGAGTAAGCAGAAGGCTTTGTTTGTGCAGTCTGTTTGCTGGGTCTGCCAAGTTGGTTAGAGGAACCATTGCTTAGATCTTTAATTAAAGGCCAAGCTTGAGTTTTCGAAAGAAGAGATTTCCAAGCTTGGCTCGCATTTAATTTAGGAGGCTTTGTTGGCCTATGCTGTGGGTCCATGGTGAAGAGTTGAGCACTGCACTTGCAGAATATTTGTTTTTGGAGATCTCTGATGAAGTTACATGTGAGCACTCTAGTTGCACAGTCTCAGAAGTTCTCTTTCCCATGTATTAACAGTTCTGGGTCATTATTCTCTGAAGAATTAAAAACAATTATCTTTGGTTTTAAAAATAGTTTATTTCTGTCAGAATTGTATCATGACACATCACTTTTCAACTTGGAGCAGTTTTAAGTGACTTTGTTTCTTCTAAGGTTGAACTTAACTGACCTGATTTGGCCATGACTTGCAGAGTGAATATTAATTATCTTAGTTAAAATGCTTATTCACTGTGTTTTGAAGCATCTTCTAAGAAAGAAGTTTACAGATATGAGTTACCTAGAAACCTAGCAAAGCTCTTTTTTACTTGGTTTCTCCTTAGTTTAGAGTTGTGAATGTTATTATGAGCCTTTTAATTTTTACTGTGAATTTTTGTTTTCCAAGAAATGTGTTTCTTTTAGAGTGAGAAGTTGGGTTGTTTTCTTTATGACTCTTGCAGATATTAACTGTAGTAATTGTTTGGTTTTTATTGTGAATTTTATGCCCTTGTTCTTTTAGAAGATCACTTTATAGTAAAATAGAGTTTTATGGTCACAAGCATCTCATTATTTTGGTATGCCAAAATTTGGTACACAACAGGGCGGGATTAATCATTAATGCCTTGTATTTTCTGATTAAAGCAGGGCAGGGAATCTCTTGCCAGTAGGTTGAAAGTTGAGTCTTCATTTCAAGGGAAAAATGGCTTTTTCTTATCAATAAACGTCAATTTTTTACAGAAAAAAAAAACCAAAACTTCAAGTTTCAGAGAACTTACAGCCACTAACGATCTGCAAAACAAACAAACAAACAAACAACCCCACACCCTAGCAACTCTCAACCTTGGATCAAACTACAATATGTTGGAAGAGGTATTACTGAAAAGAGCTTGAAAGGGCAGCCTAAAAGGCAGAGGGTACAGAACATGGGCCATGTCCCTGTAAAGGGGACATGGTTCATAATATTGTGAATCAAGCGGCTGGTTCACAATACTGGTTATGATGTTCAAAACTGTCAATCAAAGAGAGGTGCATTATTATATATTTGCTTGTTGCTATTGCTTTTCTGATTAGAAGATACAGAGTCACTTTAGGTAACTTCCATTTAATTTAATATTTATCTTCATTTTATATCTGGGGCACATTTTCTACATTAAAATATAATCATAAAAAAAGTATATATATATATATATAAAATCATCCTGACTCCCCCCACCCCCTACACCCTCAGAGAAAAAAAGTGAAGAACTTTACACAACTTGAAAGAAAGATGGAATGCACAGAGAAGTTGCTATTGCACCCAAGTAACAAAGAACACAGAGAGACCAAACAGTAGACATGTCAGAAGTGCATAGAAGACAGCTCAGGGCTCGCAGCAGGAAGGAGGAGGAATTAAAAGACTAAAGCTTTTAAATGCTATCACTTGTGCCTCAAGATTACCCTGAAAAGGCAGATAGGTCAGAAAGCAGGACCAAACAGGGGATTTTCCAAAGGCTGCTATCTAACAGAGTTTAAAATATCCATAGATTATATATATATATAAAACTCCATACACAGAAGAGCTTTCTCTTCCCCACCTTGCCTCTAGCATCCGGTCAACACTTTAGAAACTTAAAACCACTGTTAGCATGTCCGAATGTAGAACCGATATAGGTTTTTTCTCTCTTAAAAAATTGTATCCCAACTCTTTCCAACCAACAATTCTATTAATTATTTTCATTATGATTCCTCTGCATGGAAACCCAGTAAGGGATCATCAAGACAGGGCATCTCACTACTATCAGATCAATGCCAGTTGGGCAAAAGCTGCATGATTCTGTGTTACTCAGAGGGAGGGAGAATGGTAAGACACAGGAGTTGAAAGTCATCCGTACCAAAGAGGAAAAGGAAACTCCTTTTCTAATCTATTCATTAAACAGGAAACAGCAGGTGGACAGGAAAAGCCGTCTGCTTAGAGCAGACCCAGAGGCACACCGAAATCTTAAAACAAGTGCTCAGGAAAGCGTCTCGGCTCGGAGAGGAAGAGTCTTTCAGACCCTATCTTGTCCCTAGTTTGGAGATCAAAGCATTGTAACTTCAGATAGTGATACTCTGGAGGGGGTGGACAGGGAAGGTCTGAGAGACCCAAATAATGAGGACACTAGGCAGCTAACTACACCACTACGTACAAATACACACATCAGTACGAAAAGTTCACCTCCAACCCTCAGCTACTTTAAACAAAGCATTGCAGGTCCAGGTTTTCTGAACAGGGGATATTTTAAAGTCTGTTAGCAGTTTGAAACATTGCAACACTGGCACAATATGTTACCTATTCTTTGTTTTTAATTACAGGGCAACACAGTAAACTCCAACACAAAGGTGGGGATGGGCGAGTGCAAAAGGAATAAAGAAAACAGAACCAGTATTTCACAAGAGCATCGAGCCAGCGATGAAGTAGCAGCTAATGCTTTGCAGCGTCTCGAGGGTAGAATTCGCTCAAGGTGCTCTGAGGGATTCTCTTCAGCATTTCTTTGGGGAAGATTCGGAGCAGTTGCCAGCCAATGTCCAAAGTCTCACAGACAGTGTGCTTTTCGTTAAGGACCTTACAAAACATTGAGACTAGATGAATAAAGGCCAAGTACTTCCAACATATCAGCATTATTCAAAATTTATTGTTATGGGTCTAGCACTGTGAGCATGAAGTATAAAAAAGAGACACAAAGCAGTCAGGTCTCCCAGGACTGGATGTGACCAAATGTGGAAATGAGGGTCTAGACAGTAAGTACCCCTGGGAATCAGAGAAAGGGAGAAAGCCCGCAGGCGAGACGTTGGGCGTGTGCGTGCGTGCGTGCGTGTGTGTGTGTTTAACAACGGGTGGGATCTAAAAACACTCCACGGAATAATGGAAACTAGACCCAGAGTTTTGTCCAGAGAGTAGTGAGAAAAGCAGTTTCCCAGCAACACAGGCTGACCTGAAGGAGGCTAGTACAGATACTTAGAAGGCCTTAAATGCCAATTAAGCACCTGAATAGGTCCATGTGAAAGTTTTCAAACTTGCTATTGCTATTATTATTTTTAATAGCAGAATCATTCTTATCCTGAAAGTAAATCTCATTTTTTAACGAAGGAGTTAGAGTGGCTAGAGTTCTGCATTCTTTTCTCTACCAGAATAATTTTTATCTTTTTAAGATATTAAGGTTCTGCATAAATTTTTTTTTTTTTTTAGAAAACCCAACAATCATATGTTCTGGGGATTTTAATGTTACTTAAAAAATGTATCACACAAATAGAAAAGTGCACAAATCCTAAGTGTGCAGCTGATACATTATTCCAAAATAAACACATCGTTTGTAAGTATCACTGAGGTCAAAAATAGAGTTTACCAGCATTAGCAGGGGTGGCAGGGAAGAGACCAAACAAAACAGCTTGAAAGCCCTACACATGCTATGTAATAAAAACCATTATAGACTTTTTAACAGAAGGACAATCAATAAAATTAATACTAAATTTACCCCGGCAATGGCACATAGAGAGTCAGGGAGACTGGTGAAGATGCTGGCACTAACGGTCAAGGATGATGGGACAAAGGTCTGGACTAGGTCTTGGGACACAAAGAGTGGTCAGAGATCAGCAGCTTCAACGTCACCCAGGAACTTGTCAAAATACAGGCTCTCTGGCCCCACCCACACCTACCGAATCAGAATCTGCACTTCAACAGGATCCCTGGTAGATTCAAAAGCATATTCAACTTTGAGAAACACTGGCCTAAGTTTTTTTAATAAGAATGAAAAGAGAACAGGATAAGATGTTTCAAAGGAGAACAATGCAAATTAGCAAATATTTGATGACTGGAGAATAAATGAAGAGGCTTAAGAATGCCCAATTCCTGAGCTTGGGCTAACTAGGGTAATGGTCATGCCAGAGGAAGACAGAAATTGAAAAGGGAATTGCTAGGCAGGTGGTCAGTTGGGAAAATACTCTGGCTCTCACCACGCTGAGCCAGAGAGGATGGTGGCATAAACACAGGCTTCCTAGCTGGAGATGTGGGATTAGAGCTTCAGAAAGAGGGTAAAGGCTCATACACAGGAAGTTAGTCATCAGCATAGGGGAAAAAAAGCACAGAAAGAACAGGTAATTAAGCCTTTGGGAACATTAACAAGAAGCAGGAAGATAAGAAATCAGGAGGATGAAAACAGATGGACTGGGAACGTCCAAAACCCCCAAAGCCAGAGGAGAGCATTGCAGAGAGGTTAAGAGGGAGGAGAAGCGGCAATGGAGGTAGGAGAGCAGAAGGCCGGTTGTAAGGAAGATAAAAAATAAGACAGGAGCTAAATAAAGGGATAAAGACATCTAAGGTAGAGGCGAAGGAACCAGAGGGCTAAGAACAAAGACATGGCAGGCGGCTGGAAGAACCTCTTCTCTCATCAGAAGGAAAACTGTATGGAGACCAATGTAAATTCTCTCAGACTAGGGAAGAAGTCTTCAAAACTACATATGATGCTGTTTCTATTCATAGGAAAATAGTAATCTTACCCTGAGCAATGAAGTTCCTCTCAAACTTCTGCAGAAATTCCAAGTAAAGCAGATCATCTGAGGTAAGGGCTTCTTCTCCAACTACGGCTTTCATGGCCTGCACATCCTTACCAATAGTATAGCACGCATACTAAAGAGAAAAGAACGTTTACATGAACCTTTATAAATGGTAACGGTACTCTGGGCTATATAAGTGTATTGCTGTAGCTATCTTCACAGTATTTCACATTATTTCCAAACATAATTCACATATGCAAGTACTGGAAAGACTTTATTATACAGTAGTCTCACTAAGAAAGGAGTCTTCAGGCATGCAATACATAGACATTACTAACACTCTACAAAAAATACACTCCCTCAATATATCAATGAGCTTCCATTTTGTAGCGCATTTAAAAATCACAACTTACACAATAGGAGAAATCCATCTCTAAATTCTATTCAAAAAAAAATATCTGTGTTATCAGTAGGTTTATTTATCATTTCTACTTTAAGGTCAAATGTATTTTTCTTTAATTATGCTTGGTATACAATCTCAGGACTATAGAAACCAAGGATTTCATAGAATATACACAGCTGTATTCCTTAGCGTTCTGGTGATTGCCTAATATGTTAAACAAAAAATTAGTTAGAATAGTCTTTCAGAAATACTCTATAATAAAGGTTACTACTAAAAACTTAATCGTCTTATGCCTTTTTTATTTAAAAACTACCTCATACAGCATTAGAGGTGGGTTTCAAGCATGTGATCTTTAATCTTTGTCATGAGCAGTTATCCTTATGAAAAAGACTGTTTGGCTCTAATGAATGTTTCTGTATTCCAGTCTTCTATATTATATATTCTATATTAAAATTCTACTTTGATGGGGGGAGAAGAAAAGTGATATGGAAGAAAGACAAGAGGTATAAGACAGCAGAATGAACTGAGAAAGTATTCATTTCTTTAAACACAGTCCTGGAGAAAACATACGTACCAGCTGGTTAGATACATCGGCATGATCCTTTCTGGTCATACCTTCTCCAATAGCCCACTTCATTCACCGAGACAACGAGGGCAGCACATTAATAGGCGGGTAAATCTTGGGTAAAAGGGGAAGGGGGAAAATATTATATTTAAGTACAAAATTCAAGCTTTACTGGTAGTAAAGGAGGATTTTGAAACTCATTTTTATTGCTTAAATTGCATAAAACTGCTACATTTGTTTCCTAGATGATTCCTAATATCTCTTCCTGGTAAGAAAAGGAAGTAAGAAACATTTTACAGGTTAAGATTTCTTTTTGAGAATCAAATCCAAAAAGTAAAATCTACAAAACAGTACAAGATTCTATTAAAAAACTGAATTTTCAACATCTGCCTACAATAGCAAATCCAAATGGTCTTCTGAACTCTGACTCATAAAATCACACATAAAAAGATTAACAAGAATTTCACCTAAAGGCTGATATCAGAAGCTGGCATCTACTAAAGAACCAATACAAAATCTGTTTTTGATTATTCAGTCATAAAAAAGAATGAAACCTTGCTGTTTGCAACATCATGGATGGACCTTTAGGGCACTATGCTAAGTGAAATAAGCCAGACAGAAAAAGATAAATACCATATAATCTCACATATATGGGACCTTAAAAAACAAACAAAAAAATGTCAAGCTCACAGATAGAGAACAGACTGGTGGCTGCCTGAGGCAGGGGATGAGTGAGCCAAATGGGTGAGGGAGGTTAAAAGGTACAAACTTCCAGTTATAAAATGAGTAAGTCATGGGGATGGAACTTTCACAGCATGGTGACTATGTACGTTAATAATACTGTATTGCATATTTAAAGGTAGCTAGAAGAGTGGCTCTTCAAAATTCTCATCACAAGAAAAAAAGTGTTGTAACTATGTGAGGTGGTGGATGTTAAGTGGACTTATTGCGGTGATCACTCTGCAACATATACAAACATCAAATCATGACATTGTACACCTGCGACCAATGTAATGTTACCTCAATTATACCTCAATTAAAAAAATTTTAACAATAAAAGACAAAGAAAAAACTCTGAAAAATCTGTTCTTGTATTAATAACAAAAGTGTGTGTGTTTAACAACGGGTGGGATCTAAAAACACTCCACGGAATAATGGAAACTAGACCCAGAGTTTTGTCCAGAGAGTAGTGAGAAAAGCAGTTTCCCAGCAACACAGGCTGACCTGAAGGAGGCTAGTACAGATACTTAGAAGGCCTTAAATGCCAATTAAGCACCTGAATAGGTCCACGTGAAAGTTTTCAAACTTGCTATTTCTATTATTGTTTTTAACAGCAGCATCATTCTTATCCTGCAAATAAATCTCATTTTTTAACGAAGGAGTTAGAGTGGCTAGAGTTCTGCATTCTTTTCTCTACCAGAATAATTTTTATTGTTATATATATTATTATTATATGTGACCTGGAGGGAGTCGCTCACTCTTTGAGACCTTGTTACAGGGAAGAACCAAATCTGACTACACGGTGGATCTGTTTCTTTTACTTTAACCTTTGCCTTCCGCTGCTTTTGTTCACTAAAAGGATACATAATGGCCTGCCTCTGGGAACCCTGTTCCTCTGTCTGAATGTTAATCCAAAGTGCCTTTGTTCAGAGAAACATACGGACTCTGTCCACCTGTGGATGGCTGCAATTAAAAAGAAATTAACACATCCCCTCCCTGAGGCTGGCCATTCCAGGGGATATTCGCAAAACTTATGGCCCTTTTACTTTACCGCCTCATCTCCTCCCCATCTCTGTGCTATAGAAGAAACTGGCATCCAAACCCCGATAAGATGGTTATTTTGAGACTTCAGTCTGCCGTCTTCTCGGTCTGCTGGCTTTCCGAATAAAGTCGTATTCTTTCCCTCAATGCGTCATCTCTGATTTATTGGCCTGTCGTGGGGCAAGCACAGCAAGCTTGGACTCGGTAACAACCTTAGTTTATCCGGATGCGGGTGCTTTGTACCAGGTGAACTCTAAAGTTTTCCCTTCTGTAGATAAGTTTACCTCAACACGTTCCAGAAGGTAAAAGAGTAATCTCTCCTTCTGCTTGATTAAAGTAAGCAAACATCTACCTAAAGTGCACTTAAAATATTTGCTTTCCAGACATTTAGGTAATATATTCCGCCATGAAAATCTCAAGTTGTGGTCAATGTGTTGGAAAAAGTATGCACTTAATCAGTATTTCCAGTTTGGGTTTATGGCCTCTTGGTGGAAACAAGTCAGGAGAGTCAAAAGCAGAAAGAGATAACCATCTCCGTGTGTCCCACCACCTTCTCCTACAGCAAGAGGGAACCCACCTGCCCCATGGCTGAGCACAACTACACCACACAGGAACTCACAGCGCCTGGCCCTGAAATAATCCGAACCCCAGGGCCAATGCAGATCTGTGAAACTGGGTCCTAAATGCTGCTTTTAATTGACATGCTTTTGTTATCTGTATTGTTTAGACAGCTGCAACGTAAGCATGATAGAAATATTATTGAAATCAAGTATTTTTCAAACACATTGCTAAAGTTATAGGCTTTTACTTTTTTTTTTTCCCTCCTGCTTGAAATATTATTAATCTAGGATGGAACACAGCTCACCCTTCCTGTGCAGCAAAAGTACAGCTCAAGTTTCTCAATACTCTTTCGTTCCCAATCTTTCTAAATGATCAGGAAGAAAACATTTTAGAAGACATCTGGGAACATATCTTTTGCTGGCAAAGATGTTGAAAACAGAGAAAAAGTCAGAAAAAAATTACTTCCAGTGACATCAAGACCGTATTTTGAAATTGTTACCGACCAAGGTTCTTGGCGTCCTTAAACAATAAAAATTGATCAAAGGCCAGACAAGAAATTCAGGCAAGGCTTTATTGGGGCCCCTGCTGCAGCAGGGGGGAGCGAGAACAAACAACAGGTTCCTTTGCTTGCGTGCTCCCTAAGCGGGGGCGAGCTTGCTGCTTATATGGCAGTGGTCCCCAAACCTTTTTGGCACCAGGGACCGGTTTCATGGAAGACCATTTTTCCACGGACCGGCAGGGGGTGGGGTGGGGGGATGTTTCAGGCAGTAATGTGAGCGATGGGGAGCAGGAGATGAAGCTTTACTCGCTCCCCTGCCACTCACCTCCTGCTGTGCAGCCTGATTCCTACCAGGCTGTGGCCTGGGGGTTGGGGACCCCTGTTATATGGCGTGAGGGCAGGGGTGTGTCCAGGGGTCGGGCCAGAAGGGTGGCTTAGGTGGTTTGCCCACCGCTTAGGTGGTGTTGTGTGCAGGCGGCACGTGCAGTACCCTGCTTTTGCTCTGGGATCTTCAAAAGTGGCAGTTGGGTTTTTTGGTCTCTTTGTATCTTTTGTCCAGAATTTGCCCCAACTGGGCATGCACGTCGTTATTTTTAGTCCCATACAGTTTCTTTGTTATTTTGTTGCTCGAGGAGAGGTGTGTCGAGGTGCAAGCACTGCAACACTGCAGCAAAGGGCCCCAGGTCCCAGCAAAGGGTCCCAGGTCCCAGCCTGTCTCAAAATCAATATATGGCTGTTGAATACAATACTAGAACACTGCAAATAAAAGTATGTTATTTGATACATGGCACAAATTTAGTTCTGACAAATGAATTGGCTTCTAAACTTCAAGAGTAACACAAAAGAAGAAAATGAAGTATGCTTAGTGTTATTAAGGAATGCCTCAAAGGAGTGCTGGGTAGTGGGCATATTCTATTAGCAGCTTCAAGGAATTAAATAAAGTAATGAAATTAAAGGAATTAAAGTATTTAACTGTGAGTCTAGACTGTTTTAGGACTACTGGGAGAATAGCACTAACCCAGTGGCCTCCTGTATATGTTGAAAATAGTAATATGCAAATTGGGTCATTTGTACAAAATTTAGGAAGATTTCTCATTAAGAAGTTCCATTGACTTAAAGTGATACCAATATGTGTTTAGTTCAACATTAAACTACTTCAAATGGTAGGGAATTCCTTTAACCTACTGTTATGTTGAAGCCCTAACCCCCAGTACCTCAGACTGTGACTGTATTTGGAGAAAGGGTCTTTAAAGAGGTGATTAAGGTAAAAGGAGGCCATTAGGGTGGGTCCTAATCCAATCTGACTGGTGTCCTTACTAGAAGAGGAAATCTGGACACAGAGAAGCACCAGGGAAGTGTGCACACGGAGGAAAGACCATGTGAGGACACAGCAAGAAGACAGTCATCTGTCAGCCAGGGAGAGAGGCCTCAGAAGAAACCAACCCTGCCAACACCTCGATCTGGGACTTCCAGCTACCAGAACTGTGAGAAAATAAATTTCTGTTGTTTAACCGTCTGAATGTGGCATTTTGTTACTGCAGCCCGAGGAAAATAATACTCTTAGCTTCTGGACTGGCCTGTGGTGGCCTTGCTGAGTGACTTGGATCGGTGAGTCCCTTCCGGCTCAGCCACAATCCGTTATACTCATGACCCTCAGGGTCTCACAAGGTTTGTATGCTAGGTGGGTGCCATGTTCGCTACCACTCTCTAAGTCTGCCTTATTTCCAAAGTAGTTTAAGTTTCTCCTCAGACCATCACTGACCAGTCTAGTTCTGGCAAGCAGAAGGCACTCGGTGGCATTGTTGAAATTCAGGAAGTTTTCAAGTTTAATTGTGTCTGCCAGTTGAATTCCCGGAAGAGTTTGTGTCTGAGAAGGACCACGATGGTACCTCCTAGCTAACTCAGACCATCCTTAACCACATTCCACACCGTCCGTGCCTAACAGACACTTGTCCACTGACTCAATTTTCAGGGCCAGTTGGTCATTTCTAGGCCTTTCCATTCTTTCTAGCTCAGGCTCCTTGTTCTCTCCCATAGAGAGGGCCAGTCCAGAGGTGTCCTCTATGAGCCATCGCTCTTAAGGACTCAGGGAAATCACCCTGAGTCCTTATTTTTGAAATGTGGCATCACTTATTTTTGAAATGTGACAGATTAAGCGCCTTACTAGGGAATGACCATTTCTTAGGTAATGAATGAAGGGCCTTGGTCGTGCCCTCCTCAGGAGCAGAGCCTCCAGAGCTTCAGAAGGACTTGGTGTGTTCTGTCCACCTTAGCGCAGGACCATGCTGGTATTTTCATGTAAGAAACTAAGGGTGTTAAATCAGATCATCTTATTAAAATAATAGAATATAAGACTGAAGGTAAGAAAGACTGAAGGAAAGGAGGAAAAAAAATCAGAACCAAAAGAGATAACAGTGATAACATCGCAGGCCTGAGTCACCATCCTGAGAAAGGCTTGCTGGTGTCTAGGCACCTGAATTTTGGGAGGGCTTTCACCACTCCCAGAATTGATAAGAGTGGCTCACTGCTGCCTAAGATGTTTATGCAAACAATGTGGTTGGTGCTGAACACTTGCTTTCCTTCTGGAATCTGGGATTTTGATATGTACCAGGGAGAGGGTGCCTACATGACCATCCCCCATAAAAGCCTGGGCTCCTAGGCTGAGGCTAAGCTCCCCTGGTTGGCAACATTTCACACATGTTGTCCTCATGGCTGGAGGACTTAAGCGTGTCCTGTGTGGTTCCACTGGCAGAGGACTCGAGGGAGCT
Organism: Balaenoptera physalus; assembly: GCF_965194825.1. Taxonomy (NCBI): domain Eukaryota; kingdom Metazoa; phylum Chordata; class Mammalia; order Artiodactyla; family Balaenopteridae; genus Balaenoptera; species Balaenoptera physalus. Next base: position 46,360,056 of record NC_138884.1, on the reverse strand, counting down.
TGCCTCTGGTTTCCTCCAGACTTTGGTCCACTTGCCTTTTCCTTTGTTGACTGTACTTTGTGTCCTGCTGCTGTAATAAATCACAGCTGTGAATATAACCCTAGGCTGATTCCTATGAGTCCTTCCAGTGAATCATGGAGCCTGGGAGTGGCGTGGGGGACCCCAATACAGGAGTGATCACGGAGAACTGCCAGAGGCAAAGAACCCAGAGTGGAATGCAGCCTGGAGACATTCCCTATAGGACACAAGTCACCTCCATGAGAACTGCACAGAACAAGCTCTTAACATAGCGTCCTCCTTTCCACCTGTCACAGATGGGCCTTTCATAATAACAGGAGATCTGTTCTGCATTTCCACACTTTCAAGTAACAATCACAGGTCACAGGAAGACGCGTGACACAACATACTTATATATTCCAAGCGCTTTATCTAGTAACAGGGCAACTCTACGAGGCTTTCTCAAGATTTGGCTCTTTCGGTGATTTCATTGCTTCTGAGAATGAGATGATTATCTTGCGCTCAATAAAACATACAAACAAATAAATGTGTTAATGTCTGTACTAACTGTTAGATTTGGGTAGACTAGTATAGGCTATGTGTGGTAGGATTAATTCTTAGATTTGCCAAAGTCCAAAAGAAGAGAACCAGGTAAGCATCAAACTTCACACTTGTCATCACAAGAAAAAGAATGTGTAACAATGTGAAGTGATGTTTGTTAACTAAACTTATTGTGGTAATCATTTCACAATATATACATACATCAGATCATTCTGTTGTACACTTTAAACTTACACAGTGTCATGTGTCAATTACGTCTCAATAAAACTGGAAAATAAATTTCACGCTAATGGTAGACATCTTGAACAAAAATTCCATTTTTAAATAATTTGTGAGGAAGAGTGAAAGCCACTGAACAACTAAACCCTTCTGAGACATTCCGTATGGATTTTTAACCTCTTTCAAGAGGCTAACTGTCCATTTTAATATTAGGGAAAAGTAGACAATCCTGCAACAGTGGAATGAAAAATTCCTCCATTCAAAATTTTCTTCTCAAATCAGAATATTTAGATTTATCCTACACTGTGTTTGTAAGGGAAACATACTTACTACCACAAGATTTTGCTCTCATTTATGCAAAAAATAGCTCTCTTACAGTATTTGTCACAATTTCGATTTCAGAGGAAGTGTTAACTTAAATAGGATTTAGCCAAATATGTTTAAAAATATGTCAAGATTGGGACTTCCCCGGTGGTCCAGTGATTAAGACTTTGCTTTCCAATGAAGGGGGTGCAGGTTTGATCCCTGGTCAGGGAGCTAAGATCCCACATGCCTCAGGGCCAGAAAAGCAAAACATAAAACAGAAGCAATATTGTAACAAGTTCAATAAAGACTTTAAAAATGGTCCATATGAAAAAGCTCTTTAAAAAAAATATGTCAAGATCAAACAGCTGTTTTTAAACTAATTGTGTACTTAAAGCTCTTTTGGTAGTTTTAGTGACAAAATAGAGATGCTTTTTAAATTTGAGTTAGCAATACTGTTAAACCAAAATGATTAAGGTCATACGGTTCACACTGTAATTTCAAAATTAACTCTTACACAAGAGAAGTTAATCTTAGAATAGGACAAAGAAATATATATTTGAAAACTAAGTTTAAGTAAATGTCAAATAAGTCCTTTGCAACATATAATTGCCATTTCATAAGAAAAGTAAAAGGCTATGTGTTAGAGCAGAGGTAAGACAATTCTCCATGGGCTTCTCACATTTCTGCACATCTTACAAACAGAAGCACCGACAGCCCTTTATGCTCAGCTATCTTTCCAAGGATGTTTATATAGAAAACAGCCTTGTAAGATAATGTCTTCTTCCAGAGGTAAGGGCAAGCATGCTTACCTCCCAAAAGATTCTGATTCCCTGAACTCTTGTATTATAACCCACTGTGTGTGCAGGCATCCATCTGGGCCTAGCCACACAGCCCCTGTGTGACTCAGGGTCAAGAAGAACCAAGGCAAATATTCGGATGCCCATGCTGGCTGCAGTGGTTTATGAGTAACCAAGTAAGTAATAGAGTCCTTTGTTTCTGACCCATAAGTCTTCTGTCTTCTACCTGCATCCATGGAAAACGGCAGCTTAACTTGTTGCAAATAGGGCAAAATCTCAGATTCTCCAAAGTTCTGGATGGAAAGATTAAAGTTCATCTCTCAGAAGACTTACTATAGAATGCATATGAAAAGGTCTATGACTAAATAATCTATTTATTTCAGATCACTATGCAAACATTTATATATTTTAACATATTGATCTGCTCAATATGTTAAAATATATATGTATGTTTGTGCTCTTTTGTTTTTTATTGATGCATGATTAGAAATTCTTCTTTGTTTCCTTTTTAAAAATGGTATGTATTGCATTGTTTTTTGATAGAAAATAACAATGAAAAAAAATGTAGTCTGTGGTCTCACTAGTCAGAAAATCCCTGGTGACATAAAAAATAAATAATAGACATAGGCACACTTGGCTAGAAAATTCAAATAGTACAGAAAAGCTTAAGGAACACAGAAGCCACTCTTTCCAACCCAGCACCAACTTAACCATTTTTATGGTTTATTAAAATTGTCTGGGCTTCCCTGGTGGCGCAGTGGTGGAGAGTCTGCCTGCCGATGCAGAGGACACGGGTTCCAGCCCTGGTCTGGGAAGATCCCACATGCCGCGGAGCAACTAGGCCCGTGAGCCACAACTACTGAGCCTGAGCGTCTGGAGCCTGTGCTCCGCAACAAGAGAGGCCGCGATGGTGAGAGGCCCGCGCACCGCGATGAAGAGTGGCCCCGGCTCGCCGCAACTGGAGAAAGCCCTCGCACAGAAACGAAGACCCAACACAGCCAAAAATAAATAAATAAATAAATAAATAATTAATTAAAAATGAATATCTGCTTAAAAAAAATTGTCTTTTACTTCTGCATTTACTGCTTCCCATAAATCCTTTCTTTTCAGATTTTCTGGTAGGAAACTCCACAATCTAAGACAGGGAAGGCATCAGGTTCCTGGTTTAGGCACGGTGGCCACCATCCCTCTGCCATGAGATCCTTCTCATCATTAACAATCTTCTAGGGAAGCTGCAGCTTAGGTTCCAGGCACTGGGGGAAACGTAAGCAAATACTTCCTCCTTCCTCTTCCCAACAGGGAAGTGTGCTGGGCCCACAAGACTCCAGTCCCTGTCACCTGGGGACACCCTCCCCTTTTCTCTTCCAAAAGGGAAAGAGAAAAAGATCTACCATGGCCATAGTTAATCTTCTGAAGAGCAGATCAGGAGCTTATTTTTGCTTTAACCATTTAGAAGCAGGATCAACTGAAGTCACTATTGTGAACTGATTACCATTCATTTTTAATTAAAATGTGACATAATAAAAAGCATGCATCTCGTTAACTATATGTCACATTGGCTCAGCTCTAAATTTTGCTACACCATATTCTATTCATGTAATTTCAGTCTTTGAGTTTGTTTCTGCAGTAAAATTTCCACCTACATAAAATTTAACAGAATTGAAGAAACATGTTATGTGTACAGCCAGGTCTTTATCATTTCAAAATGTTTATATCCATACTTCAGTATGCTTTGATGATCTTATTTTTAACCTCAGAGTACAGGTTGGACTCTTTAGATATGCAGATTAATCTATGATCTTGCGATTTCAGAGTCACAGGCAATGATGGTATCATTCACCAACCAATTGCTAGTGTCAGGAAGCAGACTTTTCTTCTGCCCTATTAGGTTTAGTAATTAGAGGCCTGCAAATTAAAATGACAAAAGATAGTTTAACAGGAGAAGAAGTTTATTCATATATATGGGAGCTAACAAGAGAAGTAACTATCTCACTAAATGTTTAAAGTTAGAGGTTTATATATCTAACTTAGCAGAGAAAAGGAAAGTGGAAGAAAGGACTTCTATTCTTTTAGAAGAATAAATGAACGATAAGTAATTTTGTGATTATTTTGTGTCTGCACGTTCAAGGGGTCTTTCCTTCTTCTATGCGAATCTCCCCAGAGAGGGGATTTGTGGTAGGTTTACTCTTGATTTCTCTCCTGGGAGTAGACCTGTCTTGAAGAGGGAATCATAGAAGCCTCATTTCTCAGAAATGTCTGCTTTTCGTCAAATAAGGAAAGCTCTTTCTGCATCTGTTGATTCCCAAATATTTTGAGCTTAAAATAATCTCCATACCAACTCTGAGGGTCCAACTGGGTCTCTAGGCATTCCTCCCTATATATCCTCACTTGTAATGCTGTGAGGCAGTGCCTACTCTACCTTGTACAGATAAGGAAACTGGCTCAGAAGGACTCAGTTACCTGCCCCCGGTGAACAACTAGCCAGTTTCAGAGCTGGATTATTACAAGGGACATCTGAATCCATAGCCCAGCCTCTTAGCCCTTTGAGACATGATCACTCAAGAGATCTTAGAGGGCTTCCCTTGTGGTGCAGTGGTTAAGAATCCGCCTGTCAAGGCAGGGGACACGGGTTCGAGCCCTGGTCCGGGAAGATCCCACATGCCGCAGAGCAACTAAGCCCGTGGGCCACAGCTACTGAGCCTGTGGGCCACAACTACTGAAGCCCACATGCCTAGAGCCCATGCTCCGCAAAAAGAGAAGCCACTGCAATGAGAAGGCCGTGCATTGCAACGAGGAGTAGTCCCCGCTGGGTGCAACTAAAGAAAGCCCATGCGTGGCAACAAAGACCCAACACAGCCAAAAATAAAATAGAACAACAACAAACGTTTAAAAAAAATAAGAGCGATCTTAGAGCTCATGTGATCCAACCCTCTTTATGCTATAGAATAAATTTGTTTACCTCACTGTCAATCACTAAATCACTAAATGGGGGGTCTTGGACAATTTTCTCAGCCCATTTGTGTCCCGGTTTTTCCATCTGTAAAATGATTACAGTACTCACTTCAGAAGCATGCTTTGAGGAACAGTGCCAGGCACATAGTAAGTGTTAAGTATCTGCTCTTATTATTATTTACTTTATAGACATCAACGCATTCTTATAAAATATTCCAAGACTAAGTGTACAGAATAAAACATGTAAATCATCTCTTACCCACCTGCCCACCCTCTTCCCAGGGGTCACCATCAGTGGATGTGTTTCTAGTCCTTTGCCATCATAGTCATACCTACTTTTAATCTGTGCAAACACTCATGAGCTGTCTTCATGCATTTTAAGAGAAATGGAATCATATTTTGCAAATTATTCTCCAACCTCCTGTTTCCATTTAAACCACTCAAGTCTTATAGATCTTTCCATGTCAGAACATCTCAGTGTTGCTCATTCTTTTTTAACAGCTGCATGGTGTTATACTGAATGGACTTAAAATGATGTACCCTTCTGATATTGATAAGCTTCTAGGCAGTTGTGGGGCTTTTGGTTTTGTTTTTTTCATGTAGCTAGACAAGCCCTTAGTGATTATAGACATGTGGAAAAGCTAAAGAGAGCATGTTGTTCCAGAAAAGTTCACATTAATATACAGCAGAGACTCTTCTCTCATGATTGGCTTCGTGTCTCTCCAGCTCTGATAGATAATATCATCTAAACAAACATTTGGGGTTTTTTTTTTACCCATTTCTAGTGGGGCTGCACTTTTGGTTCCCTAACAACTTGCAGCTTCTGATCTGGGCAGAGTGAAGAACAAAAATAAAGGTGATGGTGGAGCTTGTGCCTAGGATGACACCCACTGGACTGAGATAATGAAACAGCCACTGAATGATGCACGTTTGACCCTGGGGATGTCAGAGGTTCCTAAGGGAGCTTTTAATGGGCTAGTATCACAGGGTCACTTTTTAAAAACAGGTTCTACTTAAGTGGGACTGCATCTTTCTGCATGTTTCTTTCTACCATCCTAGTTTCCTTCCAAACCAACGGGATGACAGACCATGCTACAATAACATGAACATGTCGGTTTACATGAGGGAGCAGGGAGTTTACCCTTATCTGGGGAATTCTGAAATAGAGACTCCTGGAGGCACTATTTCTACCTGAATGTTTTGCACACTGCTAACTAATCACTTCTTAACTGCATGAGAGAGGAGTTTTTCTATGTACCATTTCAAATCAGAATCCGATGGTATTTTACCATTAGGCAACAAAACATCAGCAGTTTCCAAAATTTAGTGAAATTTACAATAATTGAAAAAAAATTTTGTGCTAGCAAAAGTATCCAAGAGAGAAGAATCCAAGCCAGGAGCAAATATATTATCAAATTATTCATGAAATAATAATGATAATGATGTTGTGTGTTTGTGGAGAGCTTCCCATAAATGACGCCCTGAGCCAAGCACTTGGCTTAGATCACCTCACTTAATTGTCTCGACAGCGTAATCACTCTCACCTAAATATGAATTCAATCAGTCTGACTGGTTGAAATGCAAGGAAGAGTTCACTGATGTTCCCTGGTTTATAAAGAAAACTGCTTGTTATTACTTCTCTTCTGGATTATTTCACAGACATTAGATCGAAGTTTTAGAAGAAAATTCCCCATTTTAGTTTAGCAGATCTTCCCATGTTTTTATCATGTCTTAGCTATAAAAATTTCAGAAATGCAAATATAGAATGTAATATAATATAATATACTCTTTACAAATAAGTAAAAGCAAAGATTTATCTCATTCACAAAAATGCTAAAAAAGCAAGATAGCAGAATTAATGCTTTAAACTTACTTAACACCTGACTAGTACAGGCTACTACAGATGAATAAACGTCTATAGAAGACAAAGTACAGGGACTCCCCTGGTGGCGCAGTGGTTAGGAGTCTGCCTGCCAATGCAGGGGACACGGGTTTGAGCCCTGATCCACGAAGATCCCATGTGCTGCAGAGCAACTAAGCCCGTGCGCCACAACTACTGAGCCTGTGCTCTAGAGCCCGCAAGCTCTGCAACATGAGAAAGCCACCGCAATGAGAAGCCCGCGCACTGCAACGAAGAGTAGCCCCCGCTCGCCTCACTATACAGAAGGACTATATGATGAACAGCATCAAATTTATAATCACTGGGCAAACCATGAGGTACGATTTGAAATATACTAGAAATAGCAGTGTCTTTCAAAATATCCCTTCTAGTCTTCCCCATAGTGTCTAAGGGGGCACCATGGCATTGAAATATTGATTTACTGTGAATCTCAAAGACTTTTCAATCTTAAGAAGTGTCTTTCTGAAATGGAACTACCCTTTGTGGCATTCTTTTTTTAAAAAAATTAATTAATTAATTATTTTTTAAAATAGATCTTTATTGGAGTATAATTGCTTCACAATACTGTGTTAGTTTCTGTTGTACAACAAAGTGAATCTTTCAAGTCAGGGTCTCTCATCCGTTTATTCATCCAACAATATTACTTGAACCACAATTGCCAGCAGGCGCCGTGTAAGGCTCTGAAGAGGATGGGAGACAGAGGCAGAGCTTTCCTAGGAAAGCTCACATTTTCACCTCCTTTATTTTCACCTGAGAGCAGCTGACACAGAAAGAGCAGGAGAAAATGTTGATGTCTGAGTAGGTAAGAGGGAAAGGACAGAACACTCTCTTTGACCGCCTTACTATGAGCTGCCATGGGCTGGCTCTGTGGACAGAACATAAAACATGTGGAAAGACTGTGCTGGGGCAAGTGGTTTCTACATGGACTATTTCTAAGACAGTGTTATGCTCTTACAATTTCTCACTTTCATTGTATAACTGTCTCTGCTCTGAGTACATTTCAGAGAAAAATCTTAGGTGAGCATTCAAGTAAAGCAATGAAAATGTACTGCAGTGTGATCAAGCGGGTATTTTAGCGATTTATAATTATGCCTCTAACATATAAAATGCTCTACACTTCACAAGTTGGGCTTGTTAGGAGGCAGATAAATTCATGAATGTGTGCAGTCTCTATTATATTTCTATCCTGGACTATTTTACTTAAAGATTTATATAGCTGCATAGGAGGTGATTTTAAGAAAAATACTTTGACTACTTTTTCGTGTTAAATACTCACTACAAATATTGTAGGAATAGTCAAAGATAGAATTCTTCTGTTCACCTCCTGTCTTGAAGAAGCTTTTACTTGGTGTTTTTGAGTGACATAAAGTCTCTTTGACTTTGTGTTTGAAAGTGACATAAGTGTGGTAGGTGTCCTGATACAAGGATGGCATTTTCGGTTCCGTGCCTGTCTCTCAAAGGTTCAATGAAGCACAGAGGAGCAGGTGACTTCCTTACTGTTTCTCTGTGGGCTCTGCCTGTCCTATCACTGAGTCTGCCTGTCATCCTTGTGCAAATGGGCAGGCAGTTTACAGGCCCCATGGGGTCTGTGTCCTGGCTTCAATGTTGGACCCATTAGGAGAGCCCTGGGGGGCCATATGAGTTGCCCACAGGGTCCTACCTGAGCTCAGGGGAGCAAAGGTGGAGATTGAGGGCAGTGAGAGCTCTCAGGACCGCTGCCCCTCGGCTCCCTCCCTGGAGGTAGTGATGAATGCCCAGACCTAAGAGCCTTCTGTCCATGTTTGCTGCACATACAAACTTAGTGAGGCAGTGATGAATTTGTGGAGAAAACAATATTTTTTTAAGTCCAAAGAACTAAATTAGAGTTCCTGACCTGTTGTGATTCCAACTTTGTATACATCTCTTAATCTCCATGAACCTCCATTTTTCTGCGCAAAAGAAAGGTAACAGTGATTGCCCTGACTACCTCCACGATGGAAAATGTATTGGTGTTTTATGTACAATGAAAAACTATACAGGAGTTCCATGGCCGATGGTTTGTAGAATGAGGCAAGGTAGAATAAAAACAGTGACAGAAGGAACAAAAACAGAAAGACGGGGTGTTCTTTTCTTGTTAAACAATAATGAATTCACTGAGGAGTCTGAAAAGTTCCAGGAGCTGGGTGCTGCAGAGCCCAGCGGACACCATGGAAACCTCAGCAGGATGTCCAGTGTTTCAATGTTGCATCACCGTTAACTAATAGGAAGCCAGTTTCCTCTCCCTAACTTTCGGAGAACTAAGGATTGTATATTTTGGAAAATAAGGTTGAAAGTGAGAATAAAGAGTGAAGATGATTGGATTGTAAATTGTTTTTTAAATTTCCTATTTTCCTGCTGCCTCAACACCCAGGGGACCAGGTGCGTGGGTGTGCCCAGGCTGGTTCCTGCCGCAAGATTCCCTTTTTGCCCTCCCCGACTGTGACCTAGACATTCCAAGAAACAATGAAATCTCCTCAAGCCTTGTTTCTGCTCCACCCAGACTTGCCCAAGGTCCTCACTCTCTCTCGACTCCCCACCTGCTAGGTGGCTGCTGAATGGTGAGGTGCGCCCTGTCTTCTCCTCTAGGACCTGTGAGTATAATAAACCCTGTAATTTCTTCTGCAGAAATATTGCAGTGGCCCTTAAAGACCCTACAAGGGGGACTTACTCCCCCATTTACAATGATACTGGCAGCAAATGGAATTTTAATTCCAAATGTATGCAGTTTGGGAAAGCTAGATGATTTCCTATACAGACTATCTAGAAGGTTCTGTTGGCTCCTAGACACCCAATAAGCTATTAGAGAGTCTGTTTCCCGGACCTTGGCTCACAATAGCTCAGTTTCTCAGGCCCCATCTTTATTTTCATCCTCCCCATTTACACTGGCGCTTAGGACTGTCAGCCATGGTTTATGACTAATAAAACCCTATTGTGTAAAATGCACTAGAGTGAGGACTTTGCACAACAGGTGATTTAGGCATAAGAAGCTATCCTTCTGCTATATTCTTTTAAAATACTGAATCATTTTTTAAAACATGAATTACAAGCTGTCAGGGATGTCAGTCATGTACACGCAGATATGCAACTAAAATTGTGCAGGTGTATCCCTCAGATTGTTTAGTGCTTACAGTTTATTTTTGAAAGACATTTTGTGCTAAGTGAATGTAATCTAACATATAATTTTGGTATGTTTTACGAAAGGGACAATCATACTTCTCACTATTATCATTTAATTAATATGAAAAGAGTTAGTTTGGCTTTTGCTCAATTTTGAATATGATTTTTAAATCTCATTTTATTAATTTAGATGAACTATAGAACTATGGTATATCATAGTATCAGCAATTCAGAAATCCTCAATGCAGTTTAACTTTCAACCTGTTCCAAGAGGATTTAAGGGCATCGTAATGTCCCAGGGCTGTAAAAATTTGCTTGTGGATGTATTAACGATACGTTTATCTCACGTACAACTTTTCAGTCTTAGAATGAATGGTTTTTGTGAATTAAAAATTATTCTGCAAAAATTAGCATAGCTGTCCTTGCCTTTAAGCATCACTCTGGTGAGCTGGTATTAGGAATAATGAGAAGAAACTTGTATCAACCCTGCCCCCCACCACTGGTTAAACTACAATATGCTCTATACACCGTGAATCACTTCTTTTAAGAAAGTTACCTTATGAGATGGCAGCTGCTTATACCTGGAAATGTAGAAAATACTTCACTCACAACGTTTACGGAGACTAACTGATGAGGAAACACCCAAGGCAGAGACAAATGAGACGGAGCTGTGTGCTCAGGGATGCACAGGCTGGGATGCAGGAACCGAAACTAGCACCAAGTGGCCCCTGACCTGACGTGATTCTGCAGGGAATTGCAGCAGATACGTTTGCTAGGAAATCAGGCAATGCTCAAGGAGGAGGAGGCTGCAGATTTGTAATTTAATAACGAGGAATTTAAACTGTTGCCACAAGAGGAGGGGCATTTCTGGTAGAGCAAACCTCCATGCAGAGGCCTGGACTTGGAAGAAGGCGGTACACTCTCCCGACAAGCAGGATGCTGGGTGGAACTTGGCTGAAGTTTAGGAAACAGGATGGTGAGAAGAGTCTGGGGAGTCAGGTCAGGGCCACTCTGTGAGGGGCCCTGAGTGTGAGAGTAAGGAAGGGAGACCGCAGTCCCCAGGCAAGGGGGTGCCCAGGGAGGCACGGGGGAGAGGGGGGAATATGCCCACCTTCTCTGGGGGAAGATGCCTCCCCCCTCCCCAGGCCCCACAGGGGTGGGAGGCGAGGCTGGGGGATTTGCTTCAGAACACAGACGGGAATCTATTGTTATAGACTGTATCTGAAATGAAGAAAATTAGTAATCAGTAATGAGTTAAAATAGAGATCATTTCATTTGGAATTAGACAAATCCTTAAAAGGTGCTACATACACATGGAAGTTCATTTATCTTCTGGTACAGAGTCAGGTTTTGGTTTTAGTTTTGTTTGTTTTCCCTTTTTTCTAACCAGCCACAATGAAATCAGGGCTGGGGTAGAGTTCTCAGTAGCAGTGACTGCATTGCGGAGGGAGGGGCAGTGAGCAGGGTCTCACCTCCTCGCCTGGATGCAGCTCACCGAGCTCTCAGGGAGGAGGGCGAGCTCCCTGCCGTCTTCCACGGTCCCGAGCCCTCGTCCTTCTCCAGCCCGAGGTCAGAGAGGTGAGCGGTCCCTCCTTCCTCAAGGGCACAGCCCTGCCTTCCCCTCCTCAGGAGTGTCTCCTGGGATGAGCCCTGGGTGTGGGGCCCTGAGAGGCTGCCCCCGGCAGCTCCCTGCAGTACTGAGGGCTCCTCCCAGCGTTTGCCAGCAGCTTCCGTGCTGGTGCTTGTTAGGGCCGCTGGGCTGGGAGGACGTGACCCACAGAAATGTGTCATTTAGTGACTCCACAAAGTGGCATCACTCAGCCCGGGTTGTTAGGATCACATCCAGATGGCCCTCAGGAAACATCTGATAGAAATTGGTAAGTGTAGGTCACCTGAAATGCACCTAGAGAGAGGAGATCCTGGGGCAGGGAAGGGCTTAGGGGACCGGCAGAGCCAATGATAGCCAGACACAGGATAAGATAAGGCCTGGGTGGGTCAACAGGGAGACATTAGATGAAGTCATTAAAGGAGCTCAGGGTCAGGTCTGGTTTCTAACTGTGATACTAATTTTTTATCAAATCAAATCCTGGCCAGGTACTTCCTATGTGGAGTGAAGGCTGCCTTAGAAACTGGCATGTTTTTATATCTACAGTACTTCTCTCACTTCCTGAACAAGTATTGGCCTGGGAGCACGTCAGTACCCTTTATTTTTGTGGGGTGTCCAGGCATGCAGTGTTCCATTTCCAGCAGCATCTGGAGAGACTGACACCACCCTCAGCAGAGGGAGCAGAGCTGTGTTTGAGGGGAAGCATCTCCAGTTTTACAAGGTCAATTGGTTCTCTGTAAAAAGTGACAGTGTCCACGTGCAGTCCTAAGGGCCCTTTTATCCATCACACGTGACAGGTTGGCAGAGTAAAGACTCTTTTCTTCCAGCAGTGACGAGAATATGTTCTTATTTTGATTTAAGTACATAACCAGAAACAGACTAATAAGGCATTATACAAACTATAGAAATGAGTCAAAGATCTACAACAACCACGCGAACGCACCATCAAAAAAATGTCACATTTAAAAGTGTAGGAAACCTGTGGCATTTTTTAGTCACTTTTTAGTGCAGCTTGAGGAAAGTGGCAGCCAGATCCCCAGCCCCCTTTTGCAAACCTGAGAGAGAGCAGACTGATCTGCAATGTTCTAACCTGTCTGTGGGCTGCCTAAGGATTGGTCTTTTGACACCTAACTCAGAGTTCAGACAAACAAAAATGGCTTAGATCTCAGAATAAGGGAGCCATGGGAAGCAGCGGGTATGATTTGTAAAAACGGTTGCAAAGGTAACTATAGACTCACAGACACCAAGGACAAGAGATTACTGATTGAGGAGTACAATAGAACAGCTAAGGCCCCAAGAGTAAGCAAGAGTGAGACTCTTAGAAAAGCAAGACATTTAAAAGCAGATGTATAAATAGGAGAACTGGGGAAAAAAAAACACACGCACTGGTCCAGAGACAACACAGGCCTGAAAAGACCCTAAGACATCACATTAGGCTGATTACAAAGGTCTTCCCCTGTGTAGAGCAAGTATAAGAAGACTGGGAGAGGTGGCTGTTTTTTAAAATGCCCAGTTTTCAACAAAAGATCACCAGGCATACAAAGAAACAGTAAAACTAGGCTCATTCAAAAGAACAAAATAAATATCCAGACACCATACCTCAAGAAACAGGTTTTGGACTTACTGGAAAAAGATTTTAGAACAACTATCTTATGTATGCTCAAAACGTTAAAGGAATACACCAACAAAGAACTAAAGGAAATCAAGAAAACAATGAAATGAAAATGAAAATGAAAGCACAACTTACCAAAACTCATGGGATGCAGGGAAAGCAGTACTTAGAGGAAAATATAATGTAAAAGCTTACATTGAAAAAGAAGAAACATATCACAATCAGCCACCTAACCTTACACCTTAAGGGACTAGAAAAAGAAGAACAAATTAAATTGAAAGCTCAAAGACGGAAGGAAATAATAAAGATTAGAGCAGAGATAAACAAAGAGAGGCTAGAAAAACAATAGAAAAAAATCCATGAAACCAAGAGTTGGTTCTCTGAAAATCAACAAAATTGACAAATCTTTAGCTAGATTGACTAAGGAAAATAAAAAAAAGAAGACTCAAATAATTGAAATCAGAAATAAAGACAAAGACATGGCTACATATTTAACAGAAATAAAAGGATTATAAGAGATTACTATGAACTGTACACTAAAAAACTGGATAATCCAGGTGAAATGGATGAATTCCTAGAAACACATAACTTACCAAAACTAAATCAAAAAGAAACAGAAAATTTGAATAGACCTAGTAAGGAGATTTAATTGGTAACCAAAAGTTTCCTGGCAAAGAAAAGCCTTGGACCAGATGACTTCATGGATGAATTCTACCAAATATTTAGAAGAACTAAGAAGAACCAACACCAATCCTCTCAAACTCTTACAAAACTTAAAGGAGAAGGAACACTCTCTAACTCATTCTGAGGCCAGCATTTCTCTGATACCAAAGCCACATAGACACTACAAGAAAAGACAACTGTAGACCAACATGCCTTATAAACAATGATGCAAAAATCCTCAACAAAATACTGGTAAATCCAATTTAGCAGTATATTAAAAGGATTATGCACCATGACCAAGTGGGATTTATTTCTGGAATGCAACGATGGTTCAATATATAGAAAACCAGCAATGTCATATACAGTATTAATGAAATGAAGGGGAAAAGCACAGGATCATCTCAACTGATACAGAAAGAGCACTTGACAAAAGTCAGCACACTTACATGATAAAAGCACTCAAGAGACTAAGAATAGAAGAAACTACCTCCACATAATAAAAAGCCATATATGAAAAACCCACGCTGAACATGATAATTTTTGGTGAAGGTTGAAAGCTTTTCCTCTAAGATCAGGAACAAGACAAGGACGCTAGATTTTGTCACTTCTGTTCAACATAATACTGGAAGTCCTAGCCACAGAAATTAAGCATGAAAGACATCCAAATTGTAAAGTAAGAAGTAAAATTATCTCTGCAGACAACATGATTTTATATGTAGAAAACCCTAAAGATCCACCCCCCCCCCCAAAATTGTTAGAACTAATCAGGGAACAATGTTTCGGGATACAAAATCAATACACAAAAATCAGTTGCAATTCAATACACTAGTAAGGAACAATCCAAAAATAAAATTAAGAAAGCAATTCCATTAACAACATTATCAAAAAGAATAAAATACTTTGGAATAAGCTTAGTCAAGGAGGCAAAAGACTTGTACTCTGAAAACTACAAAACATTGCTAAAAGAAATTAAAGACACAAATAAATGGAAAACCATTCTGTGTTCATGGATTAGAAAACTTAATATTTTTAAGATGTCAATGTTTCACAAAGTGATCTACAAATCATTTTCAACAAGGGTACCATGTATTCAGAAAGGACAGTCTTTTCAACAATTGGTGCTGGGAAAATTGGATATTCACATGTAAAGGAATAAAACTGGACCCTTACCTTACACCATACACAAAAATTAACTCAAAATGGATCAAAGTCCTAAACATAAGACCTAAAACTATAAAACACTTAGAAGAAAACATAGTATAAAAATTTCATCACATTGGATTTGGCAATGATTTCTTGGATATGAAACCAAAAGTACAGACAACATAAGCCAAAATAGATGACAGTATAACATATAGCTGTAAATGCTTACACTGAAAAAGAAGAAATATCAAAACATAACAACAGAATTTAAAACTTGGATACATCAAAGAACATTATCAACAGAGTGAAAAAGGCAACCAATGGAACAACAGAAAATATTTGCAAATCATATATATAATAAGGGGTTCATATCCAGAATATATAAAGAACTTTGTACATCTCAACAACAAAAAAATCAATCTGATTTTAAAATGCACAAAGTACTGCAATAAACATTTATCTAAAGAAGATACACAAATGCCCAATAAGCACAGAAAAAGATGTTTGTTAGGGAAATACAAATCAAAACCATAGTAAGATACTACTTCACTCCCTTTAGATTGGCTATTTTTTTTTTTTTAATGGAAAATAAGATGTGTCGGCAAGGATATATAGGAAACTTCGTGCACTGCTGGTAGGAATGTAAAACAGTGCAGCCACTTGCAAGACCGTTATGGCAGTTCTTCAAAAAATTAAAAATAGAATTACCATATGATCCAGCAATTTCACTTCTGGGTATATATCCAAAAAAGTTGAAAGAAGGGTCTCAAGGAGATATCTGTACACTCATGTTCACAGCAACATTATCCACCATAGCCAAAAGGTGGAAACAATCCAAATATCTACCAACAGATGAATGGATTAAAAAAATCTGGGATATACATACAGTGGAATATTATTCAGCCTTAAAATGAAGGAAATTCTGACACATGCCACAGAATGGATGACCCTTGAAAACATTAAGTGAAATAAGCTAGTTACAAAAGAACAAAAATTATATGATTCCACTTATATGAGGTATCTATTCAAATTTATAAAGCCAGTAAAATGGTGATTGCCAGCGCCTGGAGAAAGAAAGGAAATGGGGAGTTAGTTTTTAATGGGTAGCAAGTTTCAGTTTGGGACGATGAAAGAAGTTCTGATGGATGCACTTGGAGGGCATTGTGCTGAATGAAAGAAGTCAGACAGAGAAAGACAAACACTGTCTGATATTACTTACACATGGAATCTAAAACCTATAACAAACTAGTGAATATAACAAAAAAGAAGCAGACTCACAGATATAGAGAACAAACTAGTGGTTACCGGGGGGAGGGGGGCAAAAAAAGGGTGGGGAGTGGGAGGTACAAGCTATTGGGTGTAAGAGAGGCTACAAGGATGCCTTGTACGACACGAAGAATAGAGCCAATATTTTGTAATAACTGAACATGGAGTGTAACCTTTAAAAATTGTATAAAAAATATACACAGTAAATATTAGTTGTTTTACCTCTCAAAAAAATTCTGAAGATGAATCGTGGGGTGATAGTGACACAACAATGTGAGTGTACTTAATGCCACTTAAAATACTTAAAAGGGTAAATTATATGTTATGTATATTTTACCACAAGAAAAATTTAAGCAAAGTAAAAGTGCATTTTCATTTAGGTGAAATGTTAGCAATGAGACCCAGACTGATACAATGAGAAACAGAAAGTTTCCTGCCTATGAACTCCCTGTGGTAATGGGAAACTCTACTCGTCCCAGCCACTGCTGCAGATTTCCTGGGCACTCTGGGTGGGTGACACCACGCCCACCCTCAATTTCATGTCAGTGACACAAAGCCCATTGCGAGTGTACCTTGTTTGGTGTCACGCGGTGGCAGGACAGGACAGAATTTCTCAGTTCTTACCAGGGAATATAGTCATCATCAACTTCACACAGTGAGAGTCTCAAATTGCCCACAATCTTATCTAGCTCTTGCCAGCAGGAACACCTTTTTTATCTTAAGGTAATGAACTCTGAATCATTAATACAAATCAAGAGCTGAACAACGACGGAAAGTTACACACCCACGATTCAATCAAGATAAACGCCGAGAGGCCACGTGCTCCCACCCCCTGTGATTTGGATGCTTATATTACCCAGCTATGGTGAGCGAGCCAGTTCTGACTGAAACTGCTTCCCACTGAAAACGGGTAGCGGAAAGTCTCCCAGGAGATTGTCTGTTAGGCAGCTTCCCCACTGTTTCTTGGGGAACACAGTGCAGTAAACAGATCATCTCAGGGGGCTGTCAAATAGACAAAACAGGAGTGAAGGTAACAAAATCAGCCCTTAGCAAACAACGTAAACTGGCATTAAGAAGAAGAAAATGGTGATTGAAAGAAAAGTGTTACTTGAAAGTAATAAAGCCAAAATCAGGAGAAAAAAGCAGAAAGCAAAACCAAAGTAAGTGTAAATGAGAAAATAAATTAAAATGACATTTGAAAATGACCTAACAACTTTCTAATAGAGAGAACTGAATCCAGTCAAGCTCTTCAGGCTCCAATCTGGAGGCAGGTAAAGTGAGGTGTGAACAATCAAGGCCACTTGCTTCTGTTCTGCAGGTGACAGCTGAGCTAGGACTCTTACCTGTGCACCTCTCCCCTGCATCCTCCTTTCATCCTTCCTCCCCTTCCCTGGTTGATTCTTGGCCTAACGTACTTCTTGAGGACCAGGCATTGGGTTCAGATCGATTTAGGGAATAATATACATCTTGATGCATCTTGAGGGCTTCCTATGACTGAGGACAGGACCAGTAAAGTACAAAGACTCAGGAAAAACTGATGCTCAGAGAGGTTGTGTCCAGATAAGAGGGCAGAAAAGCAAAGCCTGGCCTAGAACTGCTCTGTCTCTCATTTCCCTGAACCAAGACGCCCCAGGTCCTGAGCTGAGCAAGTCCACACCCCTTTATGAAGCAGGGAATGCATTTTGTCCAACGCTGAACTCCTCATCGCTGGCTTCCAAACCTGGCAGGAACATCTGTGTCTATTCTACATCTCACTCCCAGTAGGGAGACAGAATTCACAAAGGCACCAAACAATCCAGCATCTTTGTTTCTATGTGGAACCTTGAGCAAAGATGGCAGATCCCTAAGAACAGAGCTACAGCCTAGGCTGGGACAACAGCAAAACCACAGCACATAGGTGTCCATTCAGGATCCTGAGGTCAGCAGTTCTCCAGGTCTTTTCTGACCACTGCCCTTGGGTGCACCCTCACCTCCTAAACCCAGCCCTGAGGTGACCCAGACTTGCCTCTGCCCCACCAAGAACACGATTGCGTTGTAAAGTCTTCCTCCCTCTCATCCTCTCTTTCTTCTGTGTGTTCTGGGAATCCATCTCACTGCACATAATTAATGATAATAATAAACAGGAAAATAAAGGGCTACTTCAATCATACCTTAGAATATTCCAGAGTAACACAGAAATTGACCATTGTGTAACTCTGAGCCTCAGTTTCTTCGTCTGTAAAATGAAGACACTCATGGAGAAAGATTAAATGACATGATGCACCTGAAATGCTTAAAACCATGACTGGCTCACAATAAACACTCAGTAAATGTCAGACACCAACCATGGTTCTTCACCTTGACACAAACTCCAGCCTCCCTTTCTAGATGCCACTCCTTGTAGTACTCAGGGGTGTTGTTTGCTCATTTTCTCACATTCCATTTGCCATGGTGTCCAGAGCATTTCTTATCAATTTCTCATCAATTCCAGATTAATCTTCTTCTTCCCTTACAAAAAGCGGGCACAACAAACAAAATGAGAAAGTGCCTCTTTTCCTTTACGATAAGCATCGTTTGACGATAGCCACCTCTGTCCTTCCAGGCCACTGTCATGTTCACGTTGAGATATATTGGAGTTCTTACTCCGGAACCTGTGAATGTGAACTTATTTGGAAATCTGGTCTTTGCAGAAGTCATCACGTTAAGATGAGGTCATGACAGTGGACCCTAATCCAATATGACCTGAGTCCTTACAAGAAGAGAAGAGACATGCACAGAGGGAAGATGAAATAAAGACACAGAGGGAGAACACCCCATGACAGTGGAGGCAGAGATTGGAGTGATGATCTACAAGCCAAAGAACTCCAAGAATTACTGACAACATCATAAACTAAGAGAATGACCTGGAAGAGATTCTCCCGAGACCCTTGCCCTGCCCATGCCCTGCCAAGACACTGATTTTGGACTTCCAGCCTCCAGAATTATGAGAGAATAAATTTCTGTTGTTTTAAGCCCCTCAATTTCCAGTACTTTGTTACAGCAGCCCTAGGAAACAAATACAGGGAGAGATTTAATTCCTTTCAGTTTAAAGGTGCCCTGTACTGTTTGACAGGGGAAGGTTTTCAAAAGACCCTAGATATCACAGTCAGGTTCCTTTAATAAGTGACTCATGTATTTATTATTTATTTAATCTCAGGATAGAAAACTTATTGGCGATGTAATTCACTGACCATTTCACTTATTATGACTTGGGTATATATGGATGAAAAAGTGTTGCCACAGTAATTTTGCATTCCATTCTGACGATATTTTTTGGTAACTCTCAGATTTGCTTCCAATATGTAGGAGCTTTTCCTATGTCTGAATTTTCCATCAGTGGGAACTTTAGCTAATAAAGCATTTGCTGCAGCATACACAAGAGCTCCCCAGGGATCTCTTTCCACTGCTCAAGTGATTTTTCTCTTCTCTCTCTTCTAAAAAAGAAGGATACTGAATCATTCAAATGTTCAAAGCTCTGAGAGGAAGATAAGCCATTCAGGTTGAATGATTAAGAACATTAAAAAAACATAAAAGAGAAGACAGGAGTTCAAATCCAAATAAACTTCATTTGTCTAATGTACATCAAACATTATTTATTTTGAACTTCTCTCCCTTGGCCATAGCTGTAGTGTGAGGCTAAGTTCTGGTATTTCCACCACCTGCCCTTCTTCTTTCTGATGCACAGCTCCTTCTAGAGAAATGCCCTGACCTTTGACTCTTCTTCAAAACTGCTCTTCCGTAGCTCTTAACTGATCCCTCCTCAAGGACAAAGTGAAAGGTAGAGTATGCCAATAAAATAAGCAGAGGTTTTCAAGCACACCACAGGGTAATTGGGAAAATGACTGGAAGATGAGTCATGTGCTTCAGGTCCGGAGCTCACCCTATAGGTATTTAGGGTGCATGGCAGACAGATGCACTCCTGTCCATGCATCCAAACCAATGTAATATAATCTCAGAGACAGCTTATCCTTCTATTTTTATTTTTATTTTTTTTAAATTGAACTGATCGATTTTATCCTTTCTTTAAAAAAATAAATTTATTTATTTATTTTTGGCTGTGTTGGGTCTTCGTTTCTGTGCTAGGGCTCTCTCCAGTTGTGGTGAGCTGGGGCCACTCGTCATCGCGGTGCCTGGGCCTCTCACCATCGCGAGCACAGGCTCCAGACGCACAGGCTCAGTAGTTGTGACTCACGGGCCCAGTTGCTCCGCAGCATGTGGGATCCTCCCAGACCAGGGCTCGAACCCGTGTCCCCTGCATTGGCAGGCAGATTCTCTGCCACTGAGCCACCAGGGAAGCCCTAGCTTACCCTTATATATGCCAGAAGAAAGCCACCTCACCATAAAACTCTTAGAAGAGAACATAGGCAAAACAACCTCTGACGTAAATAGTACCAATGTTTTCTTAGGTCAGTGTCCCAAGGCAATAGAAATAAAAGCAAAAATAAACAAATGGGACCTAATCAAACACACAAGCTTTTGTACAGTAAAGGAAACTATAAACAAAATGAAAAGACAACATACGGACTGGGACAAAATATTTGCAAATGATGGAACCAACAAGGGCTTGATTTCCAAAATATACAAACAGCTCATACAACTCAATAACAGCGACAACAACAAAACCCAATTGAAAAATGGGCAGAAAACCTAAATAGACATTTCTCCAAAGAAGACAAACAAATGGCCAACATGCACATGAAAAGATGTTCAACACTGCTAATTGTTAGAGAAATGCAAATCAAAACTACAATGAGGTACCACCTCACACCAGTCAGAATGGCCATCATTAAAAAGTCTACAAATAACAAATTCTGGAGAGGGTATGGAGAAAAGGGAACCCTCCTACACTGTTGCTGGGAATGTAAACTGGTGCAGCCACTCTGGAAAACAGTATGGAGGTTCCTCAAAAAACTAAAAATAGAGTTGCCATATCATCCTGCAATCCCCCTCCTGGGCATATATCAAGAGAAAACTATAATTAGAAAAGATACATGCACCCCAATGTTCTTTACAGCACTATTTACAATAGTCAAGACATGGAAACAACCTAAATGTCTATCGACAGATGAATGGATAAAGAAGACGTGGTACACATATGCAACGGAATACTTCTCAGCCATAAAAAGCATGAAATAATGCCATTTGCAGCAACACAGATGGACCTAGAGATTATCATATTAAGTGAAGTAAGTCAGATAGAGAAAAAGAAATATCAGATGCTATCACTTCTATGTGGAATCTAAAATACAACACAAATGAGTTTATCTAGGAAACAGAAACAGACTCACAGACATAGAGAACAGACTTGAAGTTGCCAAGAGTGAGGAGGGCTGGGGGAGAGATGGATTGGGAGTTTGGGATTAGCAGATGCAAACTGTTATATATAGAATGGATAGACAACAAGGTCCTACTGTATAGCACAGGGAACTATATTTAATATCCTGTGATAAAACATAATGGAAAAGAATATGAAAAAGAATGTGTATATATACATAACTGAATCAATTTGCTGCATGGCAGAAATGAACACAACATTGTAAATCAACTATATTTCGATAAAATTAATTTTTAAAAAAGAAGAAAGTCACCCAAAAAGGTTTTTCTTAACTTGAAATAGTACTTACTCTTATCTATATCATCTAAAAGCCTGTATTAGGAATATTTCACTGTGGAAATGACTTAGAATCTACTTACATGAAGGAAACTTAAGTCTAAATCCCAATTTGAGCTGAAAATCTCAAGTAAGTAATGAGCATATTTTTATATTTTTTATGTTTAATAAAAAGGCCATATAAATGGTTTGACTTCTAACAGTTAGTACACAGATCTTATATTTGACATAATTTAGGTCGAGTGTATAATTTGGGAAACAAGATCAGCAGAAAAGCACCATGAAAGAGAAAAGACGATAACTGAAAGCATTCCAAACACCAGCACAGAGAGACTGAGCGTCGTATAGTTCATGGTCATCCAGAAAGACATCTGAGAAACGGCACCATTTTGGAAGCTGTTCGCGTGGCAGAGACACGGCTTAGTGAATACTGCCTCGGTTTCCCATGAACCTCCCTATGTGCTGCAGGTAATGCAAAGGGTCCAGGACGGATGATGCTGCAGGCAGTGGGCTGCCTTAGAGGATCAAGCACCACGCTCAGGGGATTCACTGCTCTTGTAATGAGAAGATGCAGACCTGCTCCTTGCCTGGGGAAGGCTGGCCTCTCATCTCTCAGGACTGCTGTTTCGCTAGCACACCCTGAGAATGGCCTGGATAAAATGCAGCTAGAGCCTTCACTCTTAGCCTATCTAGAAAGAGCACACAAGCACTCAGGGTCCATGTGGATTGCATCTCCCCACATATCTTGAGGCTATTTCAGTGGGTAAGGGAACCAAATAAAAACACTATTTAGGGGAGGATGCAGAGAAATTGGAACCCTTGTGGAAATGCAAAATGGTGCAGCCACTATAAAAAACAATATGAAGGTTCCTCAAAAAAAGTAAAAATAGAATTAGCATAATAAGCTCCAGCAATTCCTCTGCCGGGTATATGTCCAAAACGACTGAAATCTGGATCTTGAAGGGATATTTGTATACCCATGTTTATCACAGCATTATTCGCAATAGCCAACAGGTGCAAACAACCCAACTGCCCGTAGATGGATGAATAGATCTCTTAGTCCATTCAAGTTGATATAACAAAATACCACAGACTGGGTGGTTTACAAACAATAGAAATTTATTGCTCACGGTTCTAGAGGCTGACAGTCTGAGGTCAGGGTGCCAGTAAGTTTGGGTGAGGGCCCTCTTCTGGGTCTCAGACTTTTTTTTTTTTTAAATTTAATTTTATTTATTTATTTATTTATGGCTGTGTTGGGTCTTCGTTTCTGTGCGAGGGCTTTCTCTAGTTGCGGCAATTGGGGCCACTCTTCATCACGGTGTGCGGGCCTCTCACTATCGCGGCCTCTCTTGTTGCGGAGCACAGGCTCCAGACGCGCAGGCTCAGCAATTGTGGCTCACGGGCCTAGTCGCTCCGCGGCATGTGGGATCTTCCCAGACCAGGGCTCGAACCCGTGTCTCCTGCATTGGCAGGCAGACTCTCATCCACTGCGCCACCAGGGAAGCCCTGGGTCTCAGACTTTTGTTGCATTCTCTCATGTTGGAATCAGGTAGGGATCTCTCTGGAGCCTCTTTATGAGTCACTAAGCCCTTTCTTAGTGGAAGACTTAGTCACTTCCCAAAACCCCCTACCTACTAATACTATCACCTTAAGGGGTTAGGATTTCAACGTATGAATTCTGGTGGGATACAAACATTCAGACCATAGCAACTGATAAACAAAATCTGGGATATACATACAATAGAATATTATGCAGCCCTAAAAAGAAGGAAATTCTGTCATGTGCTATAATATGGATACTCAAGGACATTATGCTACTGGAAATAAACCATCACGAAAGGACAAATACTGTATGATTTCACTAATATGAAGTATCTAAGGTAGTCAAAATCATTGAAACAGATAGTAGAGAGATGGTTGCCAAGGGCTGAGGGGATGGGGAGGGAAATTTGTGTTTAGTGGGTTTAAGTTTGCTTTACAAGTTGAGAAAGATCTAGAGATCTATTCCACAACAATGTGAATATACTTAACACCACTGAACCGTACACTTAAAAATGGTAAGGATGGTAAATTTAATGTTATGTTTTTTTTACCACAATTAAAAAACTATTTTGTATTTCCTTTGCTTTTTTTCCTCTAATCCTTTCAAAACCTGGTATTGAATTGAACAGCAATATACGCATGTAGTTTAAAAATACCATTCATTGCGTACTCATGGCATATCTTTACCCAGAATGAGAAATGCTATTAATAATTTATCTTGTATGCTTCCAGAAATAGTCTATATATATTTACATGCACATATACGTATATGTTCATCTTGGAAATTTCTAATGGGAGCACAATAAATACATCCCTTTTCCTAGCTGTAAAAAAAAAAGGTTTCTTAAATCTCATTATGAATAAATGCATTTGATAATCTTGTACACATGAAACTTATATAATGTTTTAAACCAACGTTACCTCAAATAAATAAACAGATCAATTAATTAAATAACCTCATTGTTTTCAAAGGAATGAATTCCATATAATACTATATTATTCCATAAAATGGAGTATCGTAATTTCTTTGTGTTCACCTATTGACAGAAAACTGGATCTTGACTGTAAACAATGCACTTAGTTTTCTTACAGGCACTTTCTGTGCACCTCTGAGTGTTCCTGTGGGACTAACTCCTAGAAGTGGAATTGTTACTTGGTGTAGACGATATATTGACAGGACTTCAAAGCATTACTCCTTTTGGGCTGTCATCTTCAGCGCTCTAACTAGCGGGTGCTTTTGAACACTTAAGTTTATAGAAATTGTCCTCCAAGGACGTGCATAATGCTGTGATGAACATGGGTGTACAAACGTCTCTTCAAGATCCCGCTTTGGGTATACGCTTTGGGCATATCCCCATCTTAGGCCATTTTATGCTCCTACCAGCACTGTCTGAGAGTGCTTGCTTCCCACGCCCTGAGGAGGAGGATTCCCATCCTGTATCATCACTTTATTCACCTCCAACATGAATCCTCTGTACTGTGGTGAGGTGGTTTGAGTGTGGGTCCTGCAGCCAGACAGCTAGGGTTCAAATCCTTGTTACATCACTAACTAGTTCTGTGATTTGAGGATAGTGAACTTGAACTTTTCATGCCTCAGTGTCCTTTTCTGTAAACTGGGCATAAGAGGGCTGTTGTGAGGATGTGTTTAATAAATATGTATAAAGCGCATGAAGCAGTGTCAGGCACTCACTAAGTACTCAGTATAACACTTCTTATTGGTTTAATAGTTTTCTTTAAATTGATTCTCTTTTTAACCTTAGTTTTATGCTAAATGCTATGTAATAATATCATAGATCAGATGTATACTATCTATATCTTATTCTGAAAGACATCAAATTACATGCATACATTTAAAATGAAAAGAAAGTTTTTCTAGGACACAGTTTGAAAAGGACTGTCCTAAGCAAGAGTATTAGCAAAGGTTTTGTGGAGTTCAAGTGGGAGAGGTTACATTGTGTCACACTGATGTTGTAATTTTCATTTCTTCATACTGAATCCATACATCATACCTTAAATAGATACAAAGTGGACTAGACCAGGGGTAAGCAACCTAAACCCAGAACCAGCTGGCTGTGTGGCTTTTTAAATAAAGTTGTATTGGAACACTGCCACACTCGTTCATTTACATATTGCTTCTGGCTACTTTCACACAACAGCAGAGTTGAGCAGTCACAACAGAGACTGCATGGTCTACAAAACCAAAAATATTTATTATCTGTCCCTTTATAGAGAAAGTTGGCTGGCCCCTGGTCTAAACCAATATTTCTCTCTGTCTGAGACCCTTAAACATGCTTGAACAGCATCCAGCTTCTCAACTGCTGCCCTAGTCTTAGCCACTCTGAAAGTTTGAGGTTTGCTGATCAGAAATTCTCAACATCTCAAGAGTTTTGAGACTGTGATATTAATATTAAAAAAAGTACTCAAAGCCTGTCTTTCTGTTTTGCAAAATTTTAAAATTTCATCATTCAGCTTTTGTCTATACAAATATATAAAATGTGGTCTGCATCAAAGGCAGAAAATTGTTCTAACTGTTAAGTGGCATAGGACTGCAGAGTGCAGAAACCATAGGCGTTATCAAGGGCTGTGAACACAGCAGTGCTCTAAACACTCCACCTCTGCTGTGGGCCATTTTCTCAAGATCCCAATTAGTTTGGTACCAAACCACTTGAGTCTTTTATGTCAAAACAACAGACCCAGGAAATCACCCATGAATAGCCTGAAGTACATACCATATCTGTGCCTTCTGTACATTTACATTATGTGTGCAAATTGTAGAATTTGTAGACTTTGCCTGTCGTTCCCTATGAGACCCACTATTAGTACAACATCCTATGAAGCTAAGCTGCCAGAACTGCAGTCACGAGGAATAATTTCCATGAAACCCTGGTGAGATGCTCCCTGGGCTGTCCTGCCTTCCACCTTCCCAAAACTTGGCTCTGCAGCACTTCCTTTCAATGAGTCTGCTGCCGGAGCACCTTTTTTGGTAAAAATTCACTTTTTCCATCATTTACTTTTCTTGATCAAAAACAATACTTTTGCCATCTCCCAAATGAATAAAAAAGTCTACTTATAAAGCTATTTCCCCCACAACTCTGCCATACTCTGTTCATATTACTGTTTAAGATTTACCGTTTTCATAAAATATATCCTAATTTCCATATATCTCTAATAACACCACTTCTGGAACTACTTCATTCCAGGAAAAGTAAAACTGTCATTTGTAAGATGTCTCAAGAGTTGCTATTTATCCTGCTGCATATTTAAAATTCTACTCACCACCACACCCCTCCCTCCCAACCTGATAACACCTGGCAATTCAAATGAGCAAAATCGTTACTTTTGCAAAGCAATAAAGTAGGTACAAAGGATATCGGGATAAACAAGCTGTAGTCCCTGATGCCACAATTGATGTGAAATAAGCACGAGGTGAATAAATATGGCAAAAGAAAAGTAATACCTGAGAAATAAAAATGAAAAATCCTAGGAGTAGAAAAAGAAGGGCGTGTCTACACAATTTTAGTACAGAGTAAAAGGGATTTGAGTGAAGGTTTTCAAGTTGGGAAGGAGTGTAATCGACAAATGGAAGGAAGGACGCTCCACACCCACCGAATGCAGCTGGCCCTGGCAAGAGGCAGTTGTTACTGGATCCTGGGTTTCCAGGGACCCATCGGCTACTTTGTGGTAGCAGCTCAGGTGTCTCATTCACTTCTCTGCCTCAACCTTTTCAGCTGCTCTGAGAGTTTTCGACAGACCAAATCCAGCTTTTATCTCTATTGTCACTGAGACCTGCAATGAAGGGCAAATGGAACCACCTCTCTCTCAGGTTCAGTAGGGCATCGTCCTTGTACAACTTTGTGGGGAAGAAGTGTTAAGCCTCTTGTTACACTCAGGCTTGGCACCGAAAGCCTCTCATCACACAAGCAGCATCACACAGTTGGCTAAGTTTTAACTTAACTAACCATCTGGGTTGAGGTCTGTTTGAGAACAGCAACTTTTCCTTAACTCAATCTAACAACTCCTTATTGAGAATCTGTAATAGGCCTCGCCCTCTGAGGAGATTAACCACTGACCTAACGGCTCTCAGAGCCCAGGAGGGGGAGACATGTACAGAAAATTCGACTGTGGTCCACAATGGTAAGTGCAATCAACAACACTGTCCATGGTACAAAGTCACTGCCTCGGGGATCAATGCGCTTGACGTAATGAGGTGAATGGTTAGGACGGAGAGGGCCGTGTCCCTGACAAGGCCAAGTACATGGAAGAGATCGATACAGAATCATTGAAAGGCTGCTCCTATTCTGCCCAAAACCACCCAGTCTCAGAGCCAAACTTGAAATCGGCAAGCCTGGAGCTGGCACAAGCCTCAGACAGCCAAGGCACACTCTGCAGACCCTTCTTTGCAACCTCCTACCTGATGTGGGGCTTGGCTCTGTTGAGTCATCAACTCATTAGCAATAAATGTATTAACCTAGACCTGAAATAAACCAACATATATTTAAATGACTGAATTAGCAGGAATCTCTGTCAAGAGAATTTCCGCTCCTTCTACCAATAGAGCTTCACACTTAGCAGAGTGTCTGCTTCCTTACATACAAACCCTCCTTATCTCTGAGTCCAGTGTTTCTTATTATGATTTGACACTGTTCTTATCCCTCTTTATTCTGAAACTACACAGTCATATGATCTTTCTATTTATACCAAGTAAACGTAATTCTTTTAAACCTGAATCCAATATTCTTTATTAATTTGATTATGCAATATTTCAAACATCCCCCCAAAACAGATATGCATGTACTGATAATCTAGATTTATTTTAACAAGGTAAATATTTTGCCATATGTGCATCAGCTCTTTCTCTTAAATAAATGAAGTGGTGCAGGTATAACAAACAGTCCCCTTCCCAACCCCCATGCTTCCAGTATTTCCGTGTCTTTCTTCTGCCCTGCAAATTTGGGGTCACCTTTGTTGCTCTCTTAGAGCACTGTGAGATTGTTGTGAATCTTTCAATACAATATTAATTAGCCTTATTCATTAGTCTACTTGGTGTTCTAGGTTGGAAATGATCTAGAGAAGAACAAAGGTTCAAACGATTTGCTATGTCTATTTTATATTCATTTAAGCACCTACTGCTACCTATTTTTTCAAGGCGAAAGAAATCTATTAAATAGAATTATTTATACTAGAACTGATGTTTATTTCAAGTAATTTCTTTTCTTATTTTTCTCAAATATATTTTGCCAGTCCTTTCCTAGAAGAATGCCTTTTTCACACAGAGGGCCTGCATAGGAAGAAAAATGCACTTAAATTCTAAGTTTAATTCAATGCATCTTGAATAACAATTTCCATCTTAAATTCATAAAGGATATAACTTCTGAATTAGCGTTCTGATGAGTTTTTAATATGAAGAATAAACTCCTAATGAATGCAGAGTATAGCGATTCAGGAAATATTATAGTTCTCAAAGATAGGACTAACGTTAACCACTTGATTGTTATTCACTGATAACAATGAGAAAATACCTGGGCTCCGCCCCCCTAGGTTGGTGACTATCAGGAAGAAAGAGGGTGTCTTGCAGTCAGAGGGCACTGGAGCAAGCTTCCTGAGGCCCTGTTACAGAGAGCATCACCTGTTCAGGCTAACACGTGCGTGGGATAAGCTGCATCCTAGAGCAGGCGGCACAGTCTCCTCTGATCCAGGCAGCTGGAGGATAGTTAAGGGGCAAAACAATTTCCCCCACAGATGGGACTTGGTTCATCCCAGTCAGTGCTTCTCACAATCTAGCTTGTACTGGAATCCCCTGCTCATCTTGTTAAAATGCAGATTCTATTCAATAGGTTGGGGTGGGGGCTGAGATTCCATATTTGTATCAAGATCCCGGGTGATGCTGCTGGTCCGTAGGTTACATGTTGAGTAGCAGGACTCATAGCAATCTAGGTCCTTTAATTCATAGAGAAAAAAGGAAGGCGAGGAGTAGAAAGATAAGATGTATAAGAGGAAAGCAGAGAAATAGAAAAGAAAGCAAAAGGTCACGGAGAGAGAGTGAAAGAGAGAGAGAGAGAGACAAAGAACAGGAAATTTGATAATATGGCCCTCCCAGCATCCCTCCCTTCTAAGTGCCCCCATTAGGGTGGACATCAAGTCTTTACATGGCCTCACCCCCCAATCCAGGGGCTTCGGTGCTAAGTGTAGGGTGGCCTGGGAGCCGTCCTGATCAGATCAGCTCTTCACAGGTGGTGAGATCTGAGACTCCCCTCAGCCAGAGCCAAGTAAGTCCGAGCATTTCCTCAGATTTTTGAACCAATATAGGAAAATGAATGCCAGAAGCTAATCCACAGAAGGCACAGGGCAGGGCTGCCTCTTAGTTACAGCCATGCCAGAGACCCAGCTAAATCCTCCCCTTCTCCGTGTGGTCGGATTCCCAAATTACCTAGACTGATTCAAGTTGATTTTCTAGAATTTGTAACAATACAGATAGAAGAGGGATATAGGGAAAAATGGAGAGAGAAGAGAGAAATAAGGAGAAAAGTATTTAATGATAGGTGAAAAAAATACATAAGGAAAGAATAGAAGGATAGAGGAGAAGAGGGAGAAATAGTAAGGAGATGAGAATGAAGACAAAGTATTGATAAAATAGAAGAAAAAACACCCAGGAATTGCAGGAGGAAAGGTCCCCATGGCCAATAGGGACCCAGTGGTCCCTGGGCCAGATAAGCCTCAACAGAGGACACCATTGCAGTGGACACCATTAGGCACGGTCTCCCGAAAGGAGAGGTGGGTATTGGCCTGGCTCTCATTGAGTCAGCCCATTGTTCCCAAACAACTGGAACGGGGAGGGAGAAGAGACAGAGTCAGGGCAGGCAGGTGGTCTGGGAGGGACAAGGCTTGCTATAGGGTCCCAAGAAGACCAAATAGGTGCCCAGGAGGGTGGTGATGGAGCTGCCCCAACACCCCTCTAGAATACTGCCAGCGCTCTAGGCTGCCCACTCACAGATCTCTCCTGCCCACCAGGGATGCTCACAGACCCAGACTCAGAGCAGGACAGTGGTTGGCGCCCACACCTCTCCCCAGCCTGGTCCAGAGGCCCCCAGGGAGCTCAGAGCTCACATTAGCTTGCAGGTAAGAATCCTGGTTCGCAAGGGCTGCCCCACAAAATTCTTGTAATGAATCTAAGAGTCACAGTAGATTGATGTAAGTGTTGGCTGACATATTCTCAGGGAAACAGTAGAAAATAAACATTAGTGAGCTCTGTCAGTGATCACTGATCTGCTGCACTGCTCACTGCAATGCTGTTCTATGATCCTCAGCGTCCTAAGACTCTGGCCACTTCCTGATTTAGTTGGGCTGAAGTTGCAAACTCATCTTCTAAGTCCTATGGACGTTTAGCACCAAGCTTGGTCAAGCCACCTGGTTTACTAAATGACCGATATAAACCATGATTGTTCACATCGTATAGGAAATGCACCCCTTCTAAACTTGTTCCAACAGTGATACTTCTTCCACTACATTTCAAGTGAGGACATTTACTCTGCACATCAAAAGAGTTTGTATGTCGTGAGATGTAGTGCATCCCTTGGTGAGAGATGGTGATGCCTTTTCTGTCATGTAAGACACATGCCTATATTTCCATTTAAATAAAACCCTTTTGGAATGTATTTCACAGATCTGAGTATTTGTTTAATTTTTTTGGTTATTTTCACATAGAAATCCAACTCAGCCATGGAAGCAGTCACTCATTAAGAAAAAATATTAAAGTGGACCATATCACCAGTGAAGAACATAATTTCTTTTTTTAAGAAAGTCAATTTGGATAACTAACCTTCAGTAACTGGACCTGCAGTCCTCAAATCTTTTAGTCAAAGACTTTGTGGCCAGCCATGTCTCAATTTTATAATTTTGAGAATTTAGAGAGGTATACATTGCATTTCACATATTAATTAATATTCCATGGCAGACATGTGGCAAAGCATATGGACAACTTGCCCAAAGGAACATAAGTAAAGACCTTTTGTCTTATTATCATCTCATGTCCATTTTCAGTAAGGAGTTAGGATAGACCTTTCTCTCAGAGTTTTCGGAATTTGGAAAGAGTTAACATGTATTAGCGGACAGAGTTAGCACAGACAGCAGACAGACCCAGAAGAACAAGAAAAGTCACTTAAAAAAATTATGACAGGGAGAACATCCACAAAACTTTTAAGGCCAGAGAAGGAGTGCTTGATTTGGACTTTCTTATAAAAGTAGAAGGAGGCTTCCTGAGAAGAAAGCCAATACACAGTCTTTCTTGCTGGGGGTCAAGGTTACATCAGCGAGAACACAAGCTGGGGACACTGCTGTGGGTGAGAGCTACACTAGTGATGGCGGGGCAGCAGCCTCTCAGGGGGGACACCTGTGACACACCAACTGCGAGCAGGTGCTCAGATACCCCTGCAACGTGACTTCATATGACTCTGGAAAACATCTTCAGATCCAATGAGAAATGTGTTTGCTAGGAAAGGATACCAAATGCAGAAAGAAAAAAAAAATCAGAGATGTATAAATACAGTGGGGTGGGCAGAAAGGCCTCAAAGATGTCCAGGCCCTAAAGAAAGGAACTGTGAATATGTTACTTTGCATGGCAAAAGGGACTCTGCAGATGGGATTATGGTTAGGAAGACTGTCCTGGATTACCCAAGTCGATCCAGTCTAACCACATGAGCCCTTAAAGTAGAGGACTTTCTCCAGCTAGAAGAAGAAGAAATCAGAGAGGTGCAGCAGAAGAACAAGAACAAAGAGCAATTTAAAGATGAAAGGAACTTGACCCCCTGCTGCAAGAACAGGCCACACAGAAAGCATAAGAGATGTGGGAAACCTCTAGGAGCAAAGACCAGCCCCCAGCTGGCAACCTACAGGAGATCAGTGTCTCAGTCCTACACACACAAGGAAGTGAGTGAGTGTGTACGCAGAAGCATCAGGAGGGCAGTCCTGACTGCTGCCCTCTGAAAGGCCTGCTTGCAAGGCTGGCCCATTCCCAAGACTCTAATGATAAAGGTGGCTTACTGTGCCTAATGTTTGTTCAAACAGTGTGGTTCCTACTCAATACCTGCCTTCCTTCTGGGAGTCTGGGATTTTGTTACATGCAAGGCAGAGGGTGCCTACATGATGAGCCCCCAGTACATGAGTTCACCTGGTTGGTAATATTCCATGTGGGTTTCTATAACTCACTGCTGGGGGATTAAGCTAGTCCCATATGACTTCCCTGGGAGAGGACTGTAGAAACCTGGGCCTGATTTCCTCTGGGCTTCACCCCAAGCACCCCCTTCCTTTGCTCATTTTGCTCTGTGTCCTTTCACTGTGCTAAATCATAGCTGTATGACTACACACTGGTCCTGTGAATCCTCCCAGCAAATCATGGAACCTGGGGAAGGTTCTGGGACTCTCCAGACACCTTGAAGGACAAGTCTTCCCCAGAGGCTCCAGGAAAAATGCCTTAAGCAGAGAACCCAGCCAGGTCTACTGTACTTTAGACCTACAGAACTATGACATAATAACTCTGTCTTGTATTAGGTCACTAAATCCATGAAAATTTGTTAAAGCAGTGATAGGAAATTAAGTAAATGGCACCACGAATAAACATATTACTTTCACTAATGAAGAGTATAATATCTCAAGGACATTTTTTTTTTTTTTTTTTTTTTTTTTTTATTTATTCATTCATTTATGGCTGTGTTGGGTCATGGTTTCTGTGCAAGGGCCTTCTCTAGTTGTGGCAAGTTGGGGCCACTCTTCATCACGGTGCACGGGCCTCTCACTGTAGCGGCCTCTCCTGTTGCGGAGCACAGGCTCCAGACGCGCAGGCTCAGCAATTGTGGCTCACGGGCGTAGTTGCTCCGCGGCATGTGGGATCCTCCCAGACCAGGGCTCGAACCCGTGTCCCCTGCACTGGCAGGCAGACTCCCAACCACTGCGCCACCAAGGAAGCCCAAGGACATTTTTTAAAATCTTAAATTCATTCTCAAGTTAACATCAGCAATTCATATCTAAAACAACCACGTGAAGAAGGGGTAGAACCTCTGGTAAGGTATATGGTTGATTTTTAAGAGCAGCTGACATTTTGTGAGAGGTCTGGAAAGCAGCCAAACCAGCCCAATCTTTTTAAAGAAACTGTGAGTATAATGTCAGAATCATCAACTAGTGTGATTTACTGCTGTCAATGCCAGTTGTGTATAGTCGGGCCCAGATTAGGAGAAGAATTCACTTAACCCATGGTGGTGCACGCAGAAGATGTGAGGATGAGCCCTTTTCCTAAAGGAGCTCAAACTGTAAGAGAGGAGAAACACCTCCACTGGAGCTTCAAGGATCACTAAGTTGAGACCAAGGGCTACAGAGAAGCACAGAGCAGGGAGCCAAGGAAGGCATCCTGCCAGAACGTAGATTCCACTCATTCGTTTTAATTCAGCAAACATTTACCAACGTGCTTGGCCCCAGGCACCATGAAGTGCTGGGGACACAGGGAGGGATGCAAGCTCAGCAGGAGTGTAAGGCAGGCCACTTTACCCATGTTTATTGTGTGACAGGATGGATAGGATTGAGGGGTCCACTTCTGCCCTCACCTGCATGATCTAGGATTAATAATGCCACTATATTCTTGACCCTACTTCCCCAAGGGTGCCTGACCTTTAAAGAAATCAGCAGAGGGTGATGCTTACATTTGATTCCTCTCCAACCTGCTTAACTAAAAACAAGAATTGTTAGAGTTGCTCAATCAAATGGGATTGGAGCGGGGCGAAAATATGAACCTTAATTAATACAATGAAGAATAAGTAGGCATTAACTATTAGTTAACTAATTTTGAAAAATAATATTTAATTTTGAACAAAAGTTCTCTATGTAAGTAGATGTTTCATTAAGCTTTAACTTACTTAAGCAATATTGACCTTAACCCTGCTTTGGACTTGGTGTTCTTAGAATAAGCACAACATTAATATCTGCTTCGGATCATACACATGGCAATTACTTGTTTGGAAACCTTAGGTCAGCCAGCCCTAAAAACACTCACATAGCCCTTCCCACTTTGTTCTTTTATCTAGTATTAGACAACTAACTAGTTTTTCTTGATTCAATTTGCATCAACATTTATTGACTAACTAATAAAAGCTCCAGGGATAAGAAATTAAGTAGACCACAATCCATTAAGTTATAATAAGCTACAGAGTTCTAAGGAAATTCAAATGAGGGCAGTTTGTTACACAAAGAATATTATCATTTTGTTGCCTGTTAGTTTTATGCATAAGCTACGTGCTAAGACATAACGGCTTTTTAGCTGACAATTTTCTTCTTACTCTGACAATTAAGAAAAAAAATTTCTTAAGTGATACAACATTCTTAGCCTAAATTAAATGGAAGATACACTGTGTATTTTTTATTGTGGTAAGATATACATAACAAAAAGTTTAGCATTTTAGCCACTTTTAAGTGTACAGTTCTGGACATTAACATTCACATTGTTGTGCAAACATCACCACCTTCCATCTCAAGAACTTTTTCATCTTCTCAAACTGAAACTTTGTCTCCATTAAAACACTTACAGTCCATTACTCCCTTCCCCTGGCTCTTGGCAACCATCTAAATTATATTTTTCATAAGAAGAAAAAAGTAATTTCTTCTCCACCTGATGAATCTTCTTCAGGCCACACCCCATCAGCCAATTGCAAACCTGCTGCAGACCTTTACAACACTCTACTCTTAGAGCTTCTCATTCAGAGCAGACTGTGATTTAAAGATATGAAATGCTAAATATAGAATAAATTACATAAATTTTAATATTCAAAAAGTTAAGCAAACAAAATTTAATTCTTCTAAAAGAAGCATGGATATGTAATCAGAAGTAGAAACTATGTCACTGATGTAAAACAGTTATGATTCCAAAGAATCCTAGGGATCTATTGTCCATAAATTACAAGGGGCCACATGGTGCCCAAGGTCCTGTTGGAGCAGGAACTCAACATATCCCTCAACAAGTCCTCCACAGAGAGACTCTCCATTACATCTATTTTTACATGTTCAGGGTCTTTCAGAAATTTCAGTTTATCAGAGGGCACAGAGAAAATGAATTTGCTTTATTTAAAAATGCTGAGGCAATATAAACTATTGTGTTTGTTATAAAACAAAAATAAAATCAGTTGTATGTGACTTATTTATTCCTTAGACTTCACACTATTTAAAGGAATAATGGGAAGACATTTTCAATATTTCGCTACATTATAAAATTGTTTTACTTATTTCATAAATTAGCCATGGACGGTGTATTCTGGAACGTCACATGTGGCTTACATTCAGTGGAAACATTTTCAAGTAACTTAGGAGGCTCTGGTTCTATACTTGATCTGACAGATGGGCAGCAACAGGCAGTAACTGGCATAATTCATACTCCGACAGACTGCTTTTCAATAAAGCACATACCCAGATGCTTTCCTCTCGTCGATATTGCTTCCAGTTCCTCCCGCCATCGCCGAACATCAGGAGGTAGCTGGTCACCCAGTCGGAGCTCCCGTATCCTCCCTGGGTGGCCACAGCTGTGACCTCCATTCTTTCTCCAAAGTCAATCTGCAGCCACTGGTATTTATTTGACACAAGGGGAGACCAGCCACCAGCTCCTTTTTGTGGGAATAAAAATAAGAAAACCGGTAAAGACAGAGAAATCTTTGAAATCTATATTAACCTGTAAGAATGGGGTCATAAATAAGATTTATGAAAATCATAGTTTCAAATTCTGCATTATATAATGCGCCTCATAATTATATAAACACACTCACATACACACACACAAACACAAAATAAAAACACAGGTTAAATGTAAATGGATGAAGCCTATATTAATTGTTTTCTTTCTTAGTTCATAACCCCTGACTCTCTGGTATTGGGGTGTCCCGCTAAGTGAAATTGCTTAATGTAATAGGTGGACAACTAAACACCATGCCATTACATCAGTGCTTGGAACTAGTGTCTTTATTGGCTTCAATGCATGACTTGCCATTTGTTGGACATAAACAAAGGGCAAACCTTCCTTTGTTGGAAAATAACAAACTTTCCTTTGTTGGAAAATAAATCTAGAAAACCTTAATTCTGGATTCCCAGCATGAGGAAGTACCATGTTGAATGTTGGGATAACAAAGATGGCTATGGCATAGCCCTACACTCAAGGTGCTTACAGACTCATAGGAGAAGCAGACATTTCAAAGAACAATTTGAAATGCAATATGGGAGGGGTGGAGGTGAAAGTGATTTCTGTGCAGGGAGGGAGAGTTCTAAAAAGGTAGCAAGGAGGGTGAGAGAGAACCCAGAGGAAGTGAATGAGGAGGAGTTTCTCAGGTATTCAAGACAATAGGTGCAGAGTGGAAATTACTGTGCTTTGTCTTCTCCAGTGCCTGTGAGACACCGAAGAATTAGGGATACCTGTGAATGTATGATTGATATATCTTGTTCTTCTAGTTTAACAGAAACATGAGTTTTGAATTTGGATTTAGATGTCATATTAAATTTTCTGAATTTAAATTATTATGCAATATAAAAATTGGGAAACAGGTTTGAAATGCATTCTGGAACAGATATTTTGCTAATTATCCATGTCTAGAAAACACAGTGTCATGTAAACAGTCCCTAACACAAAAAAACTAGCTTTAAAAAAAATTTTCCCCATTGTCCTGACATCTCATTTGAGGCTCTCATAATAAGGTCTGACACTTTAGACAACATTTATTATCTTTTTTATTAGGGGCTATTATTAACATCCATGTCCTGTTTACAAAAGCTGTTACGACCAAGTACATGTCAGGAGGTGTGTGACATGGTTACAAGACAGCTCAAAGGAAAATGGAAGTGGAGCGCTTACATCAGGCTGTGGAGGTGAAACTACCAAGTGGGCACATCTGTTGCTTCACTATGTCCTCCGCTAATGGCACTACGTGTATAACCCTTAGCAAAATTTAAAGCTTACAAATTCTTTAAAACTCAAATTCTTTCTAAGATTTCCTCATTTCCTGCAATCTTTATTCCAAAATTCCAAAATTTCCTCTCAACCACAAGCACAATGTCTTTTCCTTTGATCCACATCTTAAACATGCCACAACTCTGGCTGTTCTGTAATGCATTATTAAACTTTTTATTTTGAAATAATTTCAGATTTACAAACGAGTTGCAAAGATGGGATAGGGAGTTCCTGTCTACTTTTTACTCAGTGTGTCCTAATGTTAATATCTGACATCACCATGGTATTTTGATCAAAACTAAGCTATTAACACTGGTACAATGGTAACAAAACGACAAACTTTATTTTGATGTCTCCAGTTTTTCCACTAACTAACTCCCTTTTTCTGTTCCAGAACCCCACATTGCATTTAGTCACCTTGTCTCCTTAGTGTCTTCCAACCTGTGATAGTTTTCAGTCTTTCTTTGTCTTTAATAACAAGATTGATCACCACCCAACACCTCCCTGCTACTTCTACTGATTTGTGCAAAGGTCCCATCTAATGTTTGATGAATGATAAGTCCTTCTGGGTTCTAGCTGAGGGTTAACTAACAGTCCCAAGTAACATTACTCTGCAACTGCCTGTAATTTTATAATAATTGCCAAAAGAAGTCAGAAATTAGGTGTTGGCTTTTAGCTGATCATTTTAACTTAAAGGTTCTACATTTGAAGTTTTATATGAATCAGTTTCAATCTCTGAGAAACTGCTAAATGTCCTGTATTCTTAGTATCAAGGTTGTAAAGAATGTACTGAAGATACTTCTTCTTTTTGCATTTCACAATCTTTCTCTGTCATCTTTCATCTCTCTTGAAGCGGGAAGTATCATCAACACGGGCACCACATGTACAGAAACGCAACAGAGTAAAAAGCGTCAGCATGCTTCCAGCATCTGCCCTGGGACCAGCCTCTCCCACAGATGCAGCCACGTCTCTGTCAGCCACTCTTCACCATCTGCAGGTAATCAACCTTGAACATTTCATATTCCTTACCTGTGGTGAGAAGGTGCTACTGGTATGCAAATTAAGGTATCTGATTAAGTAGGTACTCTGATAAAGTAATGAAACTGCAGAATTCCCTGTGCTGCAAAGCAATTCATTTCAGCTGGGTAACACAGCCACGGCGTAATCCCCAGACCCCTGGAGGGTGATGATGTTGAATTACTGTGCATTTGCCCATGCACGCAGTCCACTGGGGTAGATGCCCATTTTTCTAATGACTGGAAAAAGTGGGAAATGCACAAACATAACCTGAGGACTGTTAGGGAGCCCCGAACAGTTTTACTGACGGGTAAGGGAGATCACTGTTCTGTAATGGAAAACAAAACAAAATACACTGAAACAACATTAAAGTGGGTACGCTTGAGCACAGCCGCCCCACCAGCTCTTAGCTGCAGAGCAGTGGTTCTGAAACTGATCAGCCTGCATTATTCAATGTTGCAAATCTTCAGTAAATTCCCCCTGGGAACCAACACCCCCTGAAACAGAGCCCAGGGATTTGCAATTACTGTTTTGGAGTCACCAGTGCTGAACCCACAAGAAAGGCACTTGCCCTCCCACCCAGCTCTTCCCCTGACCACACCACAGACTGTCTTTTTCCATTGTCACCGTCCTGTCTCCTGCCTCAGCCCCTTAGTTGAATGAAGTGTCACAATTCATACAAAGGAAAACATGTCCAGAGGGTCTGACTTGCACAGAACAAGGTTCCACAGCTTAGGACACTGAACACAAAACATCCCTCCCAGCAAAGTGTGATAGGTATGCTTTAGGGCTGCAATGAGAATTCAACGAGAAGCTGTGTTAGAGCATCTAGCACAATACTTTCTCTCCCATACACGATCGCAAGACGGGAGACAGTCATGGTGAAAGAGGGGTGACATCCAGAGTGTGGGGCATTGCAGTCTTTTCATTACTGAATGGCCCGTTACCTGCCACTTTATACTAGATAAAGGAGAGAAAATGAGGAAAGCCAAAACTTGTCACAAGCATGTGATGTGTTCAGGACCCTCCCAGATGCTCTAAGTGCTACCTCACAACTCCTCCATGCACCCGGCAAGTGGGGCGGGTGTTACAGTCTCTGCTTTGCAGACAAGCAAAAAACAATCATTTTAGGTTGGGGTGAGGGTATTTTGTTAAAGCTTAGCTCCCTTTTCATTCTCTACCCCTTCTAAGAACATATCCCTGTGATGTGTCAGTTATTCAGTATTGTTTGCTCATCAATAGCAGACTGTCTTTTATAGTGATACACTGGCAGATATATTGGAAGGTTTCTGTCTCTAGTTATGCCTGCGTGATTGTTTCCCCACCTTTCGTTGGCTCAGACACAGGCAGTGACTTGTGTCTTTGGGGAGAGGAAAGGCTGAACAGGAAACTCTCAGCTAGGGCCTTAATTATTCTGGTCACTGATCAAGATGAAAATGACCCCTGCCCCTGGTGGCCAGGGGGCATGCACTGTCATAATGAGTGTCAGCTTTGTGCAGAGGGGGAAATTACCCAGAGGTGGAAATTACCCAGAGGTGAAAAGGAGAATAGCTCATGCCTTCTTCAAGTTGGAACAAGGTCCAGAGCAGAAAGATACCAAAGGGAGCAAAGTCAAGTGGGATAATCTGAAGTGAACAGACTAACCTATCTCCAGGGCATCTAAATGTCAAGCAAGTAAATGGCTAAATTGAAACTGTAACCAAGGGAAGTTTCCCTCCAAGATCTTCATTACATTGTCTCAAATGGGAGCTCATCAAGCTCTGTGTATTTCTTTCCTCACTTCAATGCATCTTAATTCACAGAAAACTCATTCCAGATTCCAGGCGGGGCTGGGTGAGTGGGGAGAGGGTGAGATAAGCAGGAGTAACAGATGTTCCCAGGAAAAAGGGGCCATAGGGCAGCAGGCCCTGGGGATGCTCCCTGACCATCCCACTCAGAGATCTCTGGGATTTATATATTGGTGTTTTTGTCACAACCCTGCCTACATTGCTGAGGGAAATTTAAGCATTTGCTCCAGCTCTGATTTCTTAAGGAGCAATTCCAACTATCTACATATACCATTTCTGGCTATCAGGATGTAAAAAATGCAGAAATCCTCCCTCTGGACCTGTCTAGGTAACCTCTGATTCCCTTTCTGCTGTGCTTCCTGCAGTCTGCTAGCAGCCTGAGCAGGAGACAACAGGTAGTTTTCCAAAAAGTGCATCCATAATGAAAAAATCACACAGAGCTGCCTAATTGTAAAACAGATTCCTCTACTAAATGCAGACATACCCAGTAATGGTTTTGTAAACAGACAATTTAAAATTAAATAAAAAATAAGTGTATACTTGTTAATTTGTGATTCAAATTAAATGCCAGTGATATTAAAGAAAAAAAGTACAGTGTGACTGTTCGCACGTGACTCCCTTAAGTTCTGTGTGCAGTGTCCCGAGGGACAACTTTCAATGCCCTTGGCAATTAACATTCATCGCTGCAGCTCTTTCTGCATAAAATAAACAAAAATCCACTGCTACTGTGTGTTTTGTTTTGCTTCTCTCATAGACACTCCTGACCAAGTTTTAAAGAAACACACAGTAGAGAGGCATTCAGATCTGAGTTGATCTCAGGCTTTGCAGTTCTTAGGTGTTTGAAGTTCTGTATTGACAAGACTATAAGATGATTTTGCTAATTTCTCACCTTAGAAATAAAATACGAATTGCCCAGCAAGCCTATAAACCATCCGAACATGTACTAAATACCTCATTCATGACTGAATAAAATGTATGACCAAGTTTATTTGTGCATCTCCCGGGAAATCTTCATGTTTAGGAGAGATGCAGCTCTGAGATCTGGTCTAATTCTATAAAAGCATCATTGTGCATCTTTCAGAGGCCCCCTGAGTTATTCAGAACAGATATGATTCCAGATCATTCTTGAGGCCACTCAGAATAGCTGCATCTCCCTCTGATATGTAGAGAACAGTGGGGAATCCAGGATGCCCAGAAAGGCAGGAGGCCAGGCGTTCTGCTCCAAGGCCCCCACCACTTCCCAGGGACACACCGTTACTCTTCTTAAGGCAAGAGCTCCTTTTTCTTTTTAATTAAATTCAGTGTAGGATCATGTCAGGAAATGCAAGGGTGAGATGCTTAGAAATAAAACCATGAGTACTAAATTATCCATCCATACTTGACTGCTCAGTTAACCAGAAGCCTTTGGAAAAAAAGTCCATTGATGGTAAAACTTACATTTTCTTTAGTGATGTTATGGAGCTGAATTCATTACAATTTGTAAGCACACTGTGAAAGCCTTGGATAAAAAGAGATATGTACAGACGAGCTGCTATACAAAATAGAGTGGTAAAATGAGAATGCAAAAAGGATAAGGTCTGAGCATCACAAAATGTAAATACTACTGACAAAGGTGCATTTTTTGGGGGGTAGGCATTCATCCCCAGCAAAGTATGGCATTATTTTGTGTCGGAGAAAAGCCTGCTCCACTGGATTTCCTTGGAGGAAACACGGCAACAAGGAAGAGTCTACTGCAAGGATCACAGGACAGAGAGAACAGGGAACCCCTGAAATACCATCTTCCAGTCAGCCCCTAGTCCAGAAGCTCCTCATTAATGTTCAGAGCAAAGGTGGGAGTAGCTGACCACAGGGTCCACTGAGATATTCCATTAGCCTTTGCCACTGGCTGTGGCCTTCCTGGACCAGTCTCTGTGCCACAAGTTAAACCAGAAGTTCAAGACTCCTGTGTGCTTTGGTCATTAGTGATCCCAGATGCCTCATGAAAGGTTGCTAATTGAACCTCACCCCTTTGGCAGGATTGAAGGTCACCTCACTTGGTACGTCTTTCATCAGTGACTCCAAACAAGAAAAAGGGAATATCCCTACAAGAGGCAATGTAATTGCATTGGATGAGTAAAGCAGTATGTAATGGGATAAAATATATCTCCATAGGGATGCCAATAATATTTATTAAAAGTGGAGGAAACAAAGACATCATGGTGTATGTCAAGGATACATACTGTTAAATAAATAATTTTCATGAACATTTTTGTATATTATACATGATATAAAAGTGATTACTTTGGAAAAGAACAGAGTAGAATTTGCTAGACAACTATTTTTGAATTTGGATAGTGCTTAGAAGGGCTTCCACATATCTTTTGGGAAGTTGCCAAGTACGTCATAGGCAGTACTTACTTTTGGAAAAATACTATGGCAAAATTGTGGCCACCATAAGATACTTACTGGGCAGATAATAAACACAGACATAATTTTGCAAGGATAAACTGTTGTGTTTTTCATTCCTCTCCGGTAAATCCTGTTAGCCGGTGATCATTATCCCATGAAGCCCTAGCGAAGCCAGGGAGGGCAAAGACCAACTAAGAAAATAGGAAACAGGACGTGTGCTGTCTCCCTCTTTGGCAGGAAGAAGAGATGGGAACCCAGACGATCGTGGGAAAGAGAGGAAATGGAGGAAGGGCAAAAGGTGGTGGGAGGGTGATTCAGACACCTTGCTCAGGAGCGAAGTCCCAGGGGGATCAGAAAAGTGAGAGGAATAAGCAAGCTGTGGAAAGGTTTTGTCTTGGCTTCCATTTGGAATTTTGGGAGATCACCTTGTAGGGGGCTGTGTAGTCATTACTAATGGTTGCCAACTATTTCCCTTCTTCTACCTTCCAGGCACTTGGAGG
The DNA here is from genome assembly GCF_965194825.1 of Balaenoptera physalus. Lineage (NCBI taxonomy): Eukaryota > Metazoa > Chordata > Mammalia > Artiodactyla > Balaenopteridae > Balaenoptera > Balaenoptera physalus. The sequence goes on along the minus strand of NC_138884.1, from coordinate 46,317,073 downwards.
ATTGCGATTTCCACGCCCCCTGGTGGTTGGGTGGGGCTATGTGACCAGTTCTGGCCAACAAGCTCTGAGTGGAAGTGATAGGTTACTTCTGGACTAAACTGCCAGAACAAAACCATTTGACGATCTTTTTCCCCTTGGTATGGTGAACCAGACTGCCCACAGGCCATCAAAAGGGGGCACAGAAGTGAGATGAGAGTCTGACTGGATCTGAACAGAAGGTCAACTTGGCAAAGGCAAATTAAACCTGTAACCAAGGCTGCTCAGGCTGGAAACCAAATGAGACTCATGGTCAGGCTTCAGGGAGGCAAGAAGTGACATCGCAAAGATCCCGGAAGGGACAATGACCTGTTCCCTGGGAACACGGTCTTACCAAGAGGTAAATCCGCCACAGGCTTCAGGAGCAGGTGCCAAGTAACCCTCAGCGTTAAAAGCAGACAAACTCCCTTCAGCAGATAGCAAGGAGCTGAGCCCCAACGTGAGAAGCCCCACCATCCAGCTGCATGAGGGCACCAGCCCTTCTGTAAACCCAAACACTGTCTTGGAAAGAAGGAGGAACAAAGAAATCTGAGCATCCCTGGAAGATGCTCACCCATTCAAAAGAGTCCACTGAATTCAAAAGAGACTGAGGATTGCCTTATTCTGGGGGTAGTGCTATAATTTGGGCTACTTGGTAGAGAGAAATGACAACATTGCCTCCCTGAAGGTTGTTGACAACGCTGAAAAACACGTTTGGTTTGTTCTGGTTTGTCTCATCTAGCATCTTAGGTTCTATGGAGGTAACCTGGAGACTCCAGACCTTGAAAAGGACCATGGGAAAACCTGAGCAGATGAGTTCTGTGTGACAACTGTACAGCAGGGTCTGCACGAACCCTGGGATTTGGGGGCTTCTCCTCTCACATGCTACCATCAGGCCGTGATTTAATAAAGTTGCATGGTCACCAAGACAGTGCTCTGTGCTTTAGTACATGGGTGTATTTTACATGGATGCTATTACATTTGGCCTGTCCACTGCACTCAATACCCACAGTTGCATCTGCAGGATCATTTGTTAAGAAAAATCGGAAAAAGAATGTGTCTTGGCCCTAATAGGTCTAAAAACTTTTAGGAAGCACAGATAAACAGAATGAAAAATCTGACATCCAGAGGCAAAAATTCCCCAGTACATTCATATGCCTTTATAAAAATCTGGTTTGCAAGCCCTTTTATTGCCATCTGAATTGCTCAGACTAGTATTTGGGAATACTGACCAGTTCTACCAGGCACCTAGCCTGTGAATAAAAGATAGAAATACTGGAGAACTACGATTTTATGAAAAAATATGAGGGACAAGTTTATTATTATAAGATTTGCATCAAACATTTTTGATGTATTCAGTAATATTCTGATTTATATCAGGAGTTGATATACGTCTAGATATTTTAAATTATTATTCACTCTTTCCATTTTCTAACATTTCTTTGTAAAAAACAGTGAATTTTACATCATAGCTTATTTGGGATATTGCAGAGTCCAAATAATCAGACGTTCCAGGTTATAAGAAAATATTTAGTGTCTGATGCCCAGGCCTAAGCATTTTCTCCTAATCGAATCATGTGTATTTATTTCCTGCTAAAACCTGGAGTATTAACTTGTACTAGTAAATGTACTTCCTAAAGTGAGAAATAAATATCTTAACGCTGAGAATTGTTGCTAATATGCTCAGCCATTAATTGTATTGGGAGCATTAGACAAAATCTTTCCTGGCTCCACCAACACATAAGTCTGTTGTGAGGAAATATGATCAATGTCTCGGTACGGGAAAGGTGAAGAATTACAAAGAGAAAAGAAAACATCCAGTCAGTTCAGCTTGTCTCCATCTACTTTCTGTTTGCAATACACAATATGGTAATCTGATATGCCATTTTTGATCAAGTTAAATTTAAAGCAGTCTCATTTCTGCTGTCAGTGATGAGTGGCTTGCCGCATTAGTGGGCGTGATTTTCAGCATCTGGGCCATGGATGGAGTTGTCCCTCTTTCTGGGGATGATTGTTTATGCAAGCACTTTGGGGGAACAAAAAAGGAGAACAAAATGTGTGTACACTTCCTCCTAATCAATCTCAATCAGCTCTGGCCAGACCACTCATCTCACCACCATGCCTGCGGTGACTAAAGAGGACACGTCACGTGGCTAAAAAGAACATGTTATCCGGAGTTGGAAAGCAGCATCTGAAATGCTAAAGCCAGTTTCATGAAGGGTCACCTACAGTAACAATAATTGTAAAAACAAAAGGTTATTTTCACATGCAAGATCTAGAATGAAAGTCCAGCATGGTTTACTCTAAGGTAGTTTTTTTACTTTTGGTTTTGGTTTTTTAACTTTTGTTTTGAATAAACTTGGATAAACTGCATAAAGTTCCTTTAGGAGATTTTTGAGAAGAAAAAACTGAAGTCAATATTATAGCATGTTCTTATTTAGAATACACAGATTTCAGCAACCTTGATTTTATATGAGAAATATTAGGTCACTTGTAATTCTAGGAAATATCAATTTAATATTGATGGAAAGAAATTCAGCTAATATGAATAGTCAAACCCAATTTGACTGTAAAGATGTAAAGCTTCAAGAACTTTACATTTTTATCTAATGGCATTAATTTTCTTGAATAGGTATATGAATACATGTACGTGTCTGTGTTTTACCCCTTAAAAAAAATCCATCAGTTCTGAAAAATTATACATTCAGGCATTTCCAGTAATTTGTGTTTCTCTGTATAAAAAGGTAAGGTGTATGACCTCAGAGGGGATACTTTGTTAAATGTATTATCTGGAACCCAATCCCAGACTTCAAAATGGGAATGCTAGAGGAACCAGACTAGAAATTTCAAAAGTAAACTCCAGGAGCACTTAGTCCAATGTTGAGTGATGATACTAGCCCATTACTATCTCTACAATAACCAACAATTCCATTAGGGAGCTCACAGAAAACACTGGCAAACAGGTGGTAACATGCTCAGGAATCATGGTTTTCAAAGATGCAAGGTCTGCATCTCTCTGCTTTGGCCCACCTGTCCCTAGAAACGCCTGGATCCCTCCTAACTTCTCTGCTCATTCCTCTTAATATCCTTCGTAGACTTCTTTCTTCTATTTATTGCAAAGTCTTTTCTAAGAAATATTTTACTACTTTTCATAAATTAATAGAAAACAAAATAAATACATAAACTGCATAAGTAAAAAATATGTAAAAGAGAAAACATGAAATGTGCAATAAGTTCTAGTCAATTAATTAACATTTGTTATGTGTTGAATCAGTGAAGTACTTTAAAATCATCAAATGCCTTAAAGTTTGAATTATTTGGCTTTGGGGGGTTATACAGTGGGTCAAATTTATATATATGCACACACATACAATCAAAAATTATGTATAGACTATTCTCTTACTACCTTTATGTATCAGGTAGATGAATTGATCAGCTGCTATGTATAAAGTTCTTGGTGGAAGCTGTGATATTTGAGACATTTCTAATTCTTAATGAACATTCTAGAAGCGCAATGACTTATGGGCAAAATAAGAACCTAGGGGTGTAAGACAGACCACCTTCTTTAAAACTTCCAAATACCACAACACAGACCAAGGAAATTTTAACCATACAATCAGGGAGTCTAACATGATTTTCCTCACTAGATCATACACAAAATATTCCAAAAAGCTAAAACTACTATATATGAAGCATCATCGCCCTCATTATATTCATCCACATTTCATACTATCCACATTTTACATCATAATAATCTAAACTAAAGTGAACTAATATGTTCTCTAGCATTTACCAAGGCAAAGGAAATGTCCATAAAGACTCTGGGATGCTGGCTTTTAACAGAAAACACATATAGATAATCCTTCAGAAGGAATATTGATAAATTGTGCTGTCTAAAGCATGCTTTAGAAATGGGTCTGAAATCAGGTGGTAATATCTAGGGATATTTAGTGAAATGTACACTATATGCAATCAGAGTAGCAACAACCATTAAAAAGAAACCCTCATCAGTTGATTGCCACTCTTAAAATAATTAATTTAAATTTGCAAAGAGAGTAGTTTAAATATAAAAGATAAGCTTTGTACTTACCATTTTATAATGATGGCTTATAATATTCTGAGTTATTAGTTTTTTAATTAAATATAATGGAAATAAGTTCATCTTAAGCTTCAGGATTTTCCCTTCTAATGTTTATAAACTTCCCAGTGCCACCATATTGATAGCACTGGAGGCCTGAATCATAAAGAGACTCTACACATGCAAATTAGAAACACAACACACAAGCCCCTCGGGCCTCTTTAAACTAATTAAATATGGCTTACTTAGTTTTTACAATTTTAGGGAAACCACTGGAAAGTTTAGATGTTAAGCTGATATTAGAATAACCACCAGACCGAAAATGGGTAATTTGATAACTGATCTTCTTGAAATCTGGTTTCAATGAGAATATATTTTTACTGGGGTGCTAAAAATGATTATGAATGATGCTTTGAGGAGTAAATATGTGGCCACAAAATGCTTTTTCCTGGGAAAAGACCATGAAGCTGGACAATTAATGGACATGCCTTCCCATCCTGAGCTCATTGAATTTCTTCACCTGTGTTCTTACTCTTCCCTGCCAATCTATTTGATCACTTACTAGGTTCCCAAATTTGATCCTTAAGGACACAGTAAAGCTCAAGCTAGACTTTAACTCTGATCTTAGAAATGTCAAAGAAAGGGAGGAAAACACTCAATTCCTTAGTAGTATCTCCAGAATTTACAGCAGTGCGTTTACATGGGACACAGTTAATTTTAACTTTTACTTTCTGAATTAATCTTTCATTTAAAAAATCTATCCCTTAAAACAGTAGCAAAACAAAAGCAGAAATAGAGACACAGACGTAGAGAACAAATGTATGGATACCAAGGGGGAAAGGGGTGGGGTGGGAGGAATTAGGAGACTGGGATTGACATATATACATTATTGATACTATGTATAAAATAGACAACTGATGGGAACATACTGTATAGCACAGGGAGCTCTACCTAAGGCACTGTGGTGACCTAAGTGGGAGGGAAGTCCAAAAGGGAGGGGATATCTGTACGGGTATGGCTGATTCATTTTGTTGTGCAGTGGAGGCTAACACAACATTGTCAAGCAACCCTACTCCAATAAAATTAATCAAAAAAAGTAGCAAAGCATTTGAATTTGAAGTGTATGTATTCACTTATTTAATCCACTGAATTAGTATTTGTGCAATAGAAGAGGTAATTCACTGGACAACATTCAAGTAGCAAAAATGGACCTTTCCAAAAAGTAAGTCATTAACTCCCTTCCCACTAATAGGAAGGGAATCTTTATTTTCAGTGGCAGCCTTCACCTGGTCTCCTCCCAGGCCAAGTCCTGGGAATGGAGTCATTTTCCCATGACATCCTTTGGCAGCCTCACATCTCGCAAACATCACGCGGTGGCCTGTTCAGTTTTCCCCAGTGGCTGCAGCACTGGCTCCTTCTTGTGTTGTTTTAGTTATTCATGACCAGCGCACTTGACTAGTCACCCTTCTGTCGCCGGTCCTAAAACTAAAAAGGGATGATAACCCCGGAAAAAATCTAGACTCCAATAATTCCCTTCTCATAAATCTTATTGATGATCATTTGCTGGCAATCAACAGGGAAGGAAGATATCAAAACAAACCAAAAAATGGATCATAAGCAAGAAGAAAGCTAGCAGAGGAATACTAGCAGATATGATGAACCTGCTGCTTTCTTCAGTTTCATTCATTAAACTCAATATAATTAAGTTTTGACCTATAAGAAGGAATATGAACTAAAAATGAAAATAATTCTCTCTGGGAAAGAATCAGCGTGGATTGACAAGAAGACAGCTGCAGACTCACCGTCTCTGCGATTAAGGCTTGCGAAGCCAGGGCCGTGGCTGCTGGACCGCTCTGAGGAGCTGCTGAAGGAAGCCCGGGGCAGGGCAGACGCCAGAGGAGCGTCACAGCTATCTGGGGGGAAACACCACGTGCGGGTTAATACACTGAGTAAAGCTTTCCTGTCCTCTCTTCCTCTCTTCTTCCTTCCCTTTTACTTTCCTTTCCTTCCTATTTCCCTGCCACCCTCCCTTCTCTTCTTCCTTAATTTCCTTTCTTTTTAGTTAACAGGCTAGGAAAATGCTAGAGCCTGTGGCAAACATCAGTCTTGATCAGAGGTGTGTTAGTAAACGTTGAACAACAGGCTCTTAAGGAAAATTAAAAACCCTGATTGGCAGCATTTGCCACTTTCCATGGTGTAAATACTCCTACCATGGCCAATTCAAAGCTATCAACGTGATGTCACTGACCAGGAAGTTGGAAAAAGAATCATTATATAGTATTTTCACCACGCAGACACAAGGTATGTAAATCACCTCAAGAGCACTGATAACAGCAAGATGACATAAAATAAAGTAGGAAGTGGTGAGTTTTCAGAATGTATTACTTTTGTTTTAATATGATTTAATTATGTTTATATAATTTAATTTTTAATAATGATTGTATTTTCATGCAAAATTCATGAAAAGTTAATGATTGGCTCTTGCTAGCTGCTAAAAATTGGTTCCAGCACATCACTCCTAAATGGGAAAATATTAAAAGTATTTCCTTGAAAATCAGAAAGAACACTTTCACAGACACCACCGTTTCTATTGAACATTGCACTGTAAGTCCTATCAGTACGTAAGAGAAAATTTAAAAATTAAAAGCACAAAATTGGATAAAAAAGAGCAACCGTTATGGTTTCCAGATGATATGATTATGGAGGTAGAAATTCTGAAAGTCATTGGCTAGCTTAACAATTCATTATACAAAACCTGATAGTATTTCTAAACTTATCCATAGTTAGAAATTAAATTAAATAGAAATAGCAAATACTAACAAAACATATAAAGTATCTAAGAATGAATCTTACAGAATTTGCAGGACATTTATGGAGATTATTATAAAAATTGTATTGAAAGACATTAAAGAAAAACTACATAATTCAGACTAAAATGATTGCAAATAGGAAGACTACTTTTAAGGTACTGGTTTTCCCTAGCTTGATCTAAAGATTCATTAGAAGTTCAATCAAAGCTCAGGAGGGTTTTTCACAGAACTTGAAGCAGTGAACCACACAGCTCAGGGGTTCTTAACGTGTGGTACAAATATGATATAGGGGGTCTGTTGAGATGAATAGAAAAAAATTATATCTTTATTTTCACTAACCTCTAGCTAAAATTTAGCATATTCTTCAGTCACAAATGTAGACAAACCAGACTATATTCACCAGTGCCCGTGCATATGTTACCAACATAAGTTACAGATATTTTAATAGCAATCGTTGTCCAAGACATCTAGAAATATTGTTTATGGTCCCCTTTACTTCAAAATAACAGTATTTATTAAAGTCACCACTAGATCTTGTTTTTGAATGCGCTAATAACTAAGAAGACACTATGTTACAATTTCTAGTACATTGATATCAGCATTTCAATATAACTATTTACTTTGTAACCCTATGTATACATTTTATGCATTTACAAGCATTGCTGTGAGAAGGAGTCAGGCTTCAGCAAAGTGCCCGAAGGGTCCTTGGCAAAAGGAAGAGCAAAGAAGCACCCGTTGTGAGTGTGTGCACTGCAAGTACAAAGCTGTTGAGACATTACTGGGGCATTATTAGCCATTCAGAAAATTCCAGAAGATTGGGATCATCCACAATCCACAGTCAGCTGTGCTAACTCGAATGTTAACGTGACAATTTCTCAGGGGACAATTTCCCTGCCTGTTGAGCAGACCAGGCCTGCATCATTCCCCCTTTAGGTAAAGGGGTCCCAGGGATCTAAGTAACCTGCTCAAAGTCACAGAGCTGGTTGAGGGTAAATGAAGATTATCTCCATCAACTGTTTAGCTTGGGAAGCCTGCTCCTTTCCCAGCCTCCCCCACCCCCCCCAGCATGGCTTCCTTTCTGAGTCTCCCCAGATGCTCCCCACTCAGTCCCCTCTGCTCACATCTTTCTCATCTCACCGTATTGGGGTCTCTCCTTTCTGGGTTGGAAACAGTGAGGACCAAGTGTAGATTCTGGAGCCAGACAGGGTGTGGGCATGACATTTACCAAGCTGCCTACTCTTGGGAAGTCACTGGCCCTCCCTAAGCCTCAGTTACCTCATCTGTACAATGAGGATGTCACACAACTGAATCACACAACTGGACAAAGGGGAATCACACAATTCATAGGGTTTCTATGAGGATCAATAGTGTTTGCTTTTATTATTTTCAGTATGGTAAGACAAGTCATCACATAAGCTTCTTCAAAATATTCTATAAGGACGTTTTCCCTATAGAGAGATACAGAAGGCAGCATTCAACGTTCCAAGCCATATTCTCATTTTTTATTCTTTCCTCAAAAGAAGGCATATGAATCTTAGCCTTTAAAAAAAAAATAAAAAAAAAAAAAAGAGTAAGATGTACTCGCTCTTATGAAGTCATCTTTGCCTTTGAGAAACAATTTTAAAAGTGATCATTTTCTTTAAAACCCTAATTGGTTGTTCCAATTCACTTCCACACAGTCAAATTTGAGAATGCACGTGATCAAAAAACGTGACCACGTCCAATAAGGTACTTGGAAAAGAGCTGCTCTGTGTTTGGACAGTGTTTTCTGTACATTCACTGTGTTTTTAACTAAATTACATTCAAGTAAGGTGAAGTCTCAGATGCCACCCAAAAATCTCCTAAACCATTGTTTTCAATCTGAAATGTCTATATTTTATACTACGATTCCTGGAGCCAAAATTGTTAAGACACAATTTAATTTTCTTTTTCTGGAATCATTAAAAAATATTTGATTTCCACTGAATATTATTCTTATCAATAGTCTGATACATACTATTTCTATCCAAAAAAAAAGATGAATCCTGAAATGCTTCAAAGCTACAACAATTATTCATAAATAATTGTTTTTAACAAACGAGATGGCAAAACAACTGAAAAGTACAACTATTTACCACTTAGGGGGAAAATGAGGTGAGTACAAGTAATAATCTTGTAAGAATTAACAAATGAAAATAGACAGATAATATTACAGTTCAATAGGCTAAAGCAAGTTTATTTCTCTTCATAATAACACTCATATTAAGAAGAAATTATTCTATGAAATAATCTCAGTTTTGAAATGCACTTATTCCTTCAAAAGTTCAAATGTACTCAGAAGCTCAAATGTTCTCAGAAAAGCTTAGGAACTCTAAAGGGAAACTGATGATCCATTGTAACGTGTCTTGTGGAAAATACAGACACACCGTAATTGTTCATGATTTATGTGTGATTCAGATCAGAGTGCTCAGAGCATCCTTGTGTGCATGCTTCTAGAATAAGTTCTTATGTATTAAATGAGCAAACATTGTCTCAGTAGTTGTACCTATTGTAACATCATTTTAATCAATAGCCTATTGTTTGTCCTGCCAACAGAACAGCTTTATACTGAAATTATTAAACAATATTTCAGCTTCTGTTTTTAAAAATTATATATATATTCTTTTCTCCAGGTAAAATCTTAGCAATTTGGAACTTCCCATAGCTGGGGAAAACATAGTTGCCTTAATCCTCTCAATCTAAGTGACACTATCTGAGTGTTTTCCAGACCCTTGACCTCCTCCTAAAACTACTTAAATCTACCCCCTCCATAAATAAAAAACAGTCCCAAACAAATCTCTTTGGATTACTACAGCTCCTTGGTGATGCATGCTCTTAGTTTCTTCAGAACTTTCAAATCCAGTTTATACACAACTGTATATAAATGGCATCTTTTCAATATGCATTATGTTCTAAAGTAGACTAAAAATTCCTCAGCAAAGAAAATGTCACTTTACTGAATTCATTGATGAGCTCTAGTAGTTATCTGGTAGCACCTTTAGGATTTTCTATGTCTAATATCATATCATCTGCAAACAGTGACAGTTTTACTTCTTTCTTTTCCAATTTAGATTCCTTTTCTTTTTCTTCTCTGTTTGCCACAGCTAGGACTTCCAAAACTATGTTGAACAAAAGTGGTGAGACTGGACATCCTTGTCTTGCTCCTGATCTTAGAGGACATGCTTTTAGATTTTCACTGTTGAGTATGATGTTAGCTGTAGGTTAGTTGTATATGGTCTATATTATTTTGAAATATGTTCCCTCTAGGACCCTTTCTGGAGAGTCTTTAATCATAAATAGGTGTTGAATTTTGTCAAAAGCTTTTTCTGCATCTATTGAGATGATCATATGGTTTTTATTCTTTAACCTGTGGTGGTGTATCACAGCCATTGATTTGCAGATACTGAAAAATCCTTGCATCCCTAGGATAAATCCCACTTGATCATAGTGTATGATCCTTTTAATGTACTGTTGGATTTGGATTGCTAGTATTTTGTTGAGGACAGATGAATGGATAAAGAAGATGTGCTACATATATACAATGGGATATTACTCAGCCATTAAAAAGAATGAAATAATGCCATTTGCAGCAACATGGATGGACCTGGAGATTATCATACTAAGTGAAATAAGTCAGACGGAGAAAGACAAATATCTATTAAAAAATTTGAAACAATAATTCAAATAATTATTTTAATAATATAATACTAACCTTCCAAAACAGAAAGCACAAAGTCCAGAGGGCTTCCCTGGTGAATTCTGCCAAACATTTAAGGAAGAAATCATGCCATGTCTCCATAATCCCTTTTAGAAGATAGAAACAGAGGAATACTTTTTAACTTATTCTATGAGGCTAATAGTACCATAATACCAAAACCAATCACAGATATTACAAGAAAAGAAACCTACAGACCAATATTTCTCATGAACACAGATGCAAAATCCTCAACAAAATATTAGCCATCAAATCCAACAATGTATAAGAAGAATTACAGGGAATTCCCTGGCAGTCCAGTGGTTAGGACTCCATGCTTCCACTGCAGGGGGCCCGGGTTCAATCCCTGGTGAGGGAACTAGGATCTCACAAGCCACACGGTGTGGCCAAAAACAAAATAATAAAGTAAAATAAAATAAAAATTTTAACAGATTTTTAAAAAATAGAAGAAGAATTACATACTGAAACAAATGGAATTTGTCCCAGGTATTCAGGGCTGGTTCAACATTCAAAAATCAGTTTATGTAATCCATCACATCCACAAGCTAACAAAGAAAAATCACATGGTGCTATCGATAGATGAAGAAAAGCATCTGACAAAATCCAACACCCATCCATGGTAAAAACTCTTGGTAAACTAGGAATAGAGTTGAACTTTCACAAATTGATAAAGAATATCTACCGAAAACTTACAGCTAACACCACACTTAATGGTGAGAAACTGGAAACTTTCCCCACTAAGATCAAGACTAGGCAAAGATTTTCCCTCTCACCACTCCTTTTCCACATCCTACTAGAAGTCTTAGTTAATGCAATTAGACAAGAAAAGGAAATAGAAGGGATACAGATTAGGAAAGAAATGTCTTTGTTATGGATGACAAGATCATCTATGCAAAAACTCCTGGAACTAATAAGTGGTTATAGCAAGGTCACAGGATACAAGGTTAAAATACAAAAGTCAATTGTTTTTCTATATACCAGCAATGATCAAGTGGAATTAGGAATCTGAAACACTATGCTATTTACATTAGCACCTAAAAAATATAAAATACTTAGGTATAAATCTAACAAAATATGCATGAGATCTATATGAGGAAAACTACAAAACTCTGAGGAATTAATCGAGGAAGAACTAAATAAATGGAGAGATACTCCATGTTCATGGACAATACTCAATATTGTCAAGATTTCAGTTTTTCCCAATCTGATCTATAGATTCAAGGCAATCTCAATCAAAATTCAAGCAAGTTATTTTGTGGATATCAACAAACTGATTCTAAAGTTTATGTGGTAAAGCAAAAGACCCAGAATAGCCAAAACAATATTGAAGAAGAACAGAGTGGTAGGAATGACACTACCTGATTTCAAGACTTACCATAAAGGTACAGTAATTAAGACAGTGTATTGGCAAAAGAACTGACAAATAGATCAGTGAAACAGAACAGAGAGCCCTGAAGTAGACCTACACAAATATAATCAATTGACCTTTGACAAAGTAGCGAAGGCAATACAATAGAGCAAAGATAGTCTTTTCAATAAGTGGTAATGGAACAAATGGACTTCCATAAGCAAAAACATGAATCTAGACACAGACTTTTTACCCCTCACAAAAATTAATTCAAAATGGTTCACAGATCTAACTGTAAAGCACAAAACTATAAAACTCCTTGAAGATAACATAGGAGAAAATCTAGATGAACTTGTGTTCTGCAAAGACTTTGTAGATACAAAGCCACGATCCATGAAGAAAAGAACTGATAAGATGGACTTTATTAAAATTAAAAATTTCTGCCCTGCAAAAGACAGTCAAGAGAATGAAAACACAAGCCATAGGATGGGAGAAAATATTTGCAAAATACACATCGAACAAATGACTTTTATCCAAAATATGCAAAGAACTCAAACTTACCAATAAGAAAACAAACAACTCCAATTAAAAAATGGTCCTAAGCTGACTTTAACAGACACTTCACCGAAGAAGATATACAGATGAGAAAGAAGCATATGAAAAGATGCTCCACATCATACGTCTTCAGAGAAATGCACATTAAAACAACAATGAGATACCACTACACTCCTATGAAAATGGTCAAAATCGGGAACACTAATGACACCAAATGCTGGCAAGGATGTAGAGCAACAGGAACTCTCATTGGTGGTGGGAATGCAAAATGGTGCAGCCTTTTTGGAAGACTGTTTGGCCGGTTCTTACAAAACTAAACGTATTCCTACATGCAATCTAAAATCTGTTCCTTGGTATTTACCCAAAGGGGTTGAAAACTTATGTCTACACAAAAACAGGCACAAAAATGTTTATAGCAGCTTTAGTCATTAAACGTCAACACTTGGAAGCAACCAAGACACCTTTAGTAGGGAATGGATAAACAAACTGTGGTACATCCATATAGTGGAACATTAGTAATAAAAAGAAATGATCCATCAAGCCATGAAAAGACACAGAAGAAACCCAAATGCATATTACTAAGTGAAAGAAGCCAGTCTTTAAAGGCTACATACCATACGATTCTAGCTATATGATATTCTGGAAAAAACAGAAGTGTGAAGCCAGTAAAATGATCAGTGGTTGCCAGTGTTTAGATGGGAGAGAGGAATGAATAAGAGGAACACAAGGGATTTTAAGAGCAGTGAAACTATTCTGTATAATAATATAATGCTGGATACATGTCATTATACATTTGTCCAAACCCACAGAATGTACAACACCGAGAGTGAAACATCAACTATGGACTTGGGGTGACTATCATGTGTCAGCACAGGTTCACCAATTGTAAACTAAAAAAAGTATCAATACCACTCTGGAGAAGGATGCTGGTAATGGCAGAGGCTAAGCATGTGTGAGGGAAGGGGGTATATGGGAAATCTCTGTACTTTCTGCTCAATTTTACATAAACCTAAAACTGCTCAAAAAATAAAGTTTATTTTTAAAAAAGGGCAGGGGGGCTTTCTCTTTATCAACTACCCTGAGTATTCACTTAAAAATAAGTGCTATGATTTAAATAACTTACTGAGAAAGAAGAGAAACTTTCAGGGTTTTTTCCCCCCAGTTATACATCCTGGAGCCCATTTATAAAACTTAGTTCTATCCCTTCATGGTTTTAAAATTGTGCAAGGGTGTGTGACTCTACCAGCCTTCAGAGGAATCAAATATCTGGAGGGAGAATGGCTGTAGTTTTTCATGGATTGTCCTGCTTCAGCACCCTAAGCAGACAAGGATTTAGACCTGTTTTAAAGGTCAATTTTAATTATCCCAATTATTATTCACTCATGACTGCTGAAAAATTATACTCGACAAAAGGAACAGATTCCCAGTGGTGAGAGTGTTTCTAAAATTATAACTTGTGGCAGTTTAATGAATCATACTGCTTCTCATACAGGAACAGCACTTTTTTTTTTTTTAAAGAACCACTATTTATCTTTATTTCTTCAGCTTCTATCACAGTGCCTGGCACATGGTAAGCATTTGATAAATGTTTGCTGAATTAAATTGATCACAAGTCCGAGAGCAACTTTCTTAAATCTCCATATCTAAGTTATATTTCAACCCTGACATATATTGAGCTTAAAACACTGAAACAGCCAAGTTCATCCTAACAGAAAAATCATGCGGTCTTAACTTCCAGGCTGGGTGTGGGGTAGGTATGTGATAGTGGGACCCAGGAAAATATAGATAGAGAAGAGGGGTTCTCACTAATAGGAAGGGACTGCCAATGAAGTATTCATTTCAGAAGGCATTCTCATTCCTGCTTAAACAGGGCATGTCAGTAAAATTCAGCAATCCAACACACTCAGATATTTTTCAAAAATAATTCACAAATGGAAAGATGAGAACATGTCTGTGTTAGAAGTAACATGTCTAGATTTATCAAGATTGTATAATTTTGTGCAATGAAATTCAGGGGAGAAATAGACACAGCAGTTTTTCAGACACTGATACCCAAGGGGCAATTCCCCATCCCTGCCCCTGAAATTCTGATTTAGTGAGAGGAGTTATTTGTGTACTTAAGGCAGACACATTCTGTTCTTCAGAGAAGAAAATGTACAACACTCGGGACAGGAGCTGAGAGATCTCTGCAGTGGATGAAAACCTCAACTGTGCCAGGAGAGACCCTCAACGTGGCCACCAGGAGTGTGCACTAAATTGCAGTTTTCATATGAGTAGCCCTGGTATCTGTATTATGTTCTGTGGTTATTAAACCAGAATTGGAGAGTTGGGCAGTGTAAAAGACATACTTTCAAAAATCTGAAGCCCTATCACGCTAGTGCCCAGAAAGATGCACTTGGGAAACTCAGCTGTTGACTCATATTAGTATTGATATTACTTTAGATATTTAGTTTAAAAAGACTTTCACTATCCATAGCACATTAACTGGAAAACTTCCTTGCTTGTATATAAATCTGAAATATCCATTTAAGGGGCAAAGTCTAATATTCCACACAACTTACTCAAATTGTTGAAATAGTCACAGAGCAATGAAATATGCAGTTTTGGGGTGACGTCAGTATCATGATAGTGTGAATCGTTCCTTTTTTCTCTCTCTCCTTTGATTTACAACTATTAGGACGTCCATAACCAGAAAAAAAAAAAAAGCACCTATCCACAGCATACAACGACATCCAAGAGATCCATCCACCTGTGCATCCAAAGTGGGTGGATTGGACCATGGAGCAGGTAGCAGGGATTGAGGTAAGTGGCTGCAGAGCTGGTGGCAGGAGGCTGTGACAGCACAGAAGGCGGCTGCTGTTCTGGCAGCGAGCCAGCACCACCTTTCTGGCAGAGGAGCTGGAGGATGAAGGCAGTGACTGGAAGTCTGCCCAGCCACGTGTGTTACAGCTGGCGGGACCAGTTGCTCTCTCTGAGGAGAGACTGCAGTGAATGGGCAGAGGGAAAGGAAAGGTAAGTAGACAGACAAAGAGAACTGAAGTAAAATGTCTCCTGCTGTCTGCCCCTGGAGGCAAGGGGACCGACCACCCTAGGACCCCTGGGACACCGCCCCCATCCCAACTTGAGGATACCTCTACCAGGTCATGGACACCCACAAAGCCCCAAGTGCTAAGTACACACACCTCCCCCCTGCGCCCACATTCTGCCACCACGCATTGTTTTTGTTGTTGTTTTTGTTTTGTTTTGTTTTAACTGTGTGGGTTCCCAATCTTAGAAGCCGCTAGTTAACGCTGGTAAGAGAAACCAAAAACCTGTGCCATAGCGCCACCTTCTGGAAAGGAAAGCTCCTAACTACCGACCTGTTGCATTCTTAGGATCAAAGTAAACAAAGTCTTAACTAAATAAAAATGGTGTTCCATTTTTTATTTAGGGAATCATGGTAATACGGTATCACAAAAAAAAGAAAGACAATTTTCCAGTAGCCAAACCCAAAGGTATGGAATATTGTGCTCTAACTGATAAAGAGTTTTAAATAGCTGTTACGAAGAAATTCAATGGAAAACTCATAAAGGCAATGCAATGATATTAGGAATGAAAATAACAAGCAGAAGGAATACTTTACCAAAGAGATTAAAATTCTAAAAAAGAATCTGACAGATTTCTGGAGCTGAAGAACTCAAATGAGATAAAGAATGCATTACAATGCACTGGAAATAGAGCAAATCAGGTGGAAGAGGAATTAGCAAGCTCAAGGATAGAAATATAGAAATAATTCAGGTGGAAGAAAAGAGAGAGCTAAGATTTTTAAAAAGTGAAGCCTATGAGAAATATCTGATTCTATTGGAAAGGGAAACGTAAGAATAATGGGCATCCCAGAAGGAGAAGAGAGTGGGAAGGGGACAGAGTTTATTTAAAGAAATAAGAGCTGAGAAATTCCCAAATCTGGGGAAGGGATGAATATACAGATCCACGAAGCTAACAGAATATCTTGTTATCTCATCACAGAAAGACCTCCAAGACACATTTTAATGAAGCTGTCAAAATTGAATTATAAAGAAGCAATTTTAAATGCAGGCAGGGGGAAAAAAAAAAGACAGCAACCTACAGAGGTACCCCCATTAGGCTACAGTAGATTTCTCAGCAGAAACTTTGAAGGTCAGGAGATAGATAGTGGAATGACATATTCAAAATATTGAAAGATAAAAATTTCCATCTAAGAATATGTGGCAGTTATCCTTCAGATATAAAGGAGAATTAAAGCCTTTCCCAGACAAACTAAAGCTGAGGGAGTTTACCACCACTAGACCTGCCTTATGAGAAATGTTGAAAGGAGCTCTTCAAGCTGAAACAAAAAGACAAAAGTACACAAAACTCTGATTAAGATGATAAATACTCATAATTAGAATACTGTAAATCTTTTCTAGAACAGTATATTAAATTCTTAACTATAATATAATGGTTAAAGGAAAAGAGCATTAAAAATAGCTATAGATACTACAACTTGGTAATGAAATCACAGCATAGAGATCATTTCTAACATTAAAAATATAAAAGGGGAAGAGTAAGCAGATGAAACCTTTATAGGTGAATGAAGATAAACTGGCATCAGCAGGAAAGGGGCTATTTTACCTGTAGGATGTTTTATGTAAACTTCATGGTAACCACAAGCAAAAATCTAGAGCAGAAACATAAACATAAAAGAGGGGAGAGTGAGCAAATCACCATGGAAAACCACCAACTTATAAGGGCAGACAGAAAGAGAAGAAAAAAGGAACAACAGAGAGACAAAATAAGCAGAAGGCAAAAGATAAAATGGCAATAGTAAATTCTTACATAGCAATAATCACCCCTAAATGTAAGCAGATTGAACTCACCGATCAAAAGGCACATAGTGGGTGGATGGCTGAAAAAACAAGGTCCAACTCTATGCTCTCTACAGAAGACTCATTTCAGCTCTAAAGGCACATAGGCTCAAAGTGAAAGGATGGAAGATGATATTCCAAGCAAATAGAAATGAAAAGAAGGTGGGTATAGCCATCCTTGTATCAGACAAAACACACTTCAAGCCAAAAAAGGTAAGAAGAGACAAAGAAGGTCAGTAAAGGGGTCACTACATCAAGAAGATATAACAATAATAAATATGTACGTTCCCAAAACCCGATCACTGAAATATACAAGTATGTAATAATAGATATTAAGGAACAAATAGACAACAATGCAGTAATTGCAGGAATTTCAATACCCCACTATCAGCAATGGATAGATTGTCTTGACAGAAAATCAACAAAGAAACGTTGGACTTGAACCACACCTTAGAAAAAATGGATTTAATAGACACATATAGAATATTCCATCCAACAGTAGCAGAACACACATTCTTCTCAAGTGCACATAGAACATTCAGGCTGGATCATATGATAGGTCACAAAACAAATCTTAGCAAACTTAAGAAGACTGAAATCATATCAGCTATCTTCTGTGACCACAATTGGTATGAAACTAGAAGTCCACAACAAGAGGAAGATGAGAAGATCTACAAACATGTGGAAAGTAAACCCACGTCTAAACAATCACTGTGTCAAAGAAGAAATCAAAAAGGAAATAAAAAATATCTCAAAACAAATGAAAATGAAAACACAACATATCAAATATCATGGCATGCAGCAAAAGCAGATCTGAGTGGAAAGTTTATAGCAATAAATACATTAAGATGTTAGAAAAATCTCAAGTAAACAACCTAACTTTATACCTCAAGGAACTAGGAAAAGAAGAAAAAATTAAGCCCAAAGTTAGCAGAACTAAGGAAATAGTAAGTATCAGAATGCAAATAAATGAAATAGAAACCAGAAAAACAACAGAAAGGATCAAGGAAACTACAAAATGTTTCTTCAAAAAGATAAACAACATTGACAAACCTTTAGTTAGACCCAGGAAAAAAAAGAAGAGTCAAATAAATAAAATTAGAGATGAAAAGAAAAGACATTACAACTGATACTACAGAAATACATAGAATCATAAGAGACTACTATGAACAGTTATATGCCAATGGATTATACAACCTAAAAGAAATGGATACATTTCTAGAAACACACAACCTACCATGACTGAATCAGGAAGAAATAGAAAGTAGGAACAGACCAATAATGAGTAAAGACACTGTATCAGTAATTTAAAAATTCCCAACACAGAAAACTCCAGGACCAGAAAACTCCCCTGGATAATTCTATCAAACATTTAAAGAAGTAATACCAATCCTCCTCAAACTCTTTCAAAATATTGAGGGGGAGAAAACACTTCCAAACTTGTTCTATGAGGCCAGCATTACCTTGATACCAAAGCCAGATAAAGATACCACAAGAAAAGCAAACTATAGACCAATATCCCTGATGAACATAGGCCAATATAGACCAATAGACCAATATCCCTGATGAACATCAACAAAATATTAGCAAACCAAATTCAAGAACACATTAATAAAAGTATATACGATGACCAAGCGGAATTTACTCCTAGGATGAAAGGATGGGTCAACATATGCAAATCAATAAATCCAACACATCACATCAATAAAAGAAAAAATAAAAATCACATGATCTTTTCAATAGAGAAAGAAAAAGCATTTGACATAAAACAACATCCTTTCATAATAAAAACCCTTAACAGACTGGGTATAGAAGGAACATACTTCAACATAAAGGCCATGTATAACAAACACAAGGGTAACATTATACCTGATGGAGAGAAATGGAAAGTGTTTCCTCTGAGACCAGGAACAAGGCAAGGATGCCCAGTCTCACTACTCTTATTCAATATAGTACTGGAAGTCCTAGCTAGAGCAATTATGCAAGACAAAGAAATAAAATATATCCAAATCAGAAATGAAAAAGTAAAACTGTCATTATTTGCTGATGATATGATTGAATACATAGAAAATCCCAAAGAATCAGCCAAAAAACTATTGAAATTAATCAACAATTTCAGTAAATTGGCAGGATACAAAGTCAACGTACAGAACTCAATTTCATTCCTCTACACTAATGATAAAGCATCTGAGAAAGAAATAAAGAAAACCATCCCTTTCACAATAGCATCAAAAACAATAAAATACTTAGGAATAAATTTAACCAAGGAAGTGGAAGATCTGTACAATTAGAACTGCAAAACTGCTGAAAGAAATCAAGGACACCAACAAATGGAAAGACACAAACAAAATCAAAGAAATTGAAGACACAAACAAATGTTCATGGATCCAAAGACTTAATATTGTTAAAATACCAATAGTTCTAAAGCCATCAACAAATTGAACATAGTCCTCACCAAAATACCAAAGGCATTCTTCAGAGAAATAGAAGAAACAATCCTAAACTGTGTGTGGAACCACAAAAGACCTCAAACAGCCAAAGCAATCTTGAGAGAAAAGAGCAAAGCCAGAGATACCACACTTCTGGATTTCAAGCTATACCACAAAACCAGAGTAGAAAAACAGTATTGTACTTGGGGGGAAAAAAGACAAATTGACCAACGGAACAGAATAGAGAGCCCAGAATTAAACCCTGGCATATACGGTCAACTAGTATTCAACAAGGAAGGCAAGAATACCCGGTGGAGAAAGGATAGCCTCTTCAACAAATGGTGCTGGAAAAATTGGAGAAACATATGCAGAACACTGAAAGTAGACCCCTATCTCACACCACTCACAATAATTAACTCAAAATGGGTCAAAGACTTAAACATAAGACCTGATGCCATAAGAATCCTAAAAGAAAATGTTAGGGGAGAAGTTTATTGATGTTGGTCTTGGCAATAATTTGGTGGGCATGATGCCAAAATAACAAACAATAAAAGAAAATAATCAAAACATGGGACTACATCAAACTCAAGAGCTTCTGCACATCAAAAGAATAAATTAATTAACAAAATGAAAAGACACCCTACAGAATGGGAGAAAAATTTTGCAAACCATTTATCGAATAAGTGATTAATATCCAAAATATATAAGGAACTCAGTCAACTCAATAACAGAAAACAAACAATCTGGTTAAAAGATGGGAAGAAGAAGTAAATAGTCATTTCTCCGAAAAGGACATCAAAATGGCCAAGAGACACATGAAAAGATGCTCAAAATCACTAATCCTAAGTGGACTGCAAATCAAAATCACAGTGAAACATTACCTCACACCTGTGAGAATGGCTATCATCAAGAAGACAAGGACCAACAGATGCTGGTGAGGATGTGGGAATGTAAATTAGTCTAACAACTATAGAAAGCTAGATGGAAGCTCCTCAAAAAATTAAAAGTAGATCTATCATATACTCCAGGTATTCCACTTCTGGGTATACAACCAAAGAAAATGAAAATAGGATTTTGACAAGATATACGCACTCCCATGCTTATCACAGCATTACTCACAATAGCCAAGATACGGAAACAACCCAAAAGACCATCAGTGGATGAATGGGTAAAAAAATATGTGGTATACATACACCGTGGAATGTTATTCGGCCATGAGAAAGGAAGAGATCCTCCCATTTGCTACAACATTATGCTAAGAGAGTAAGTCAGATAGAGAAAGACAAGTACTGTATGATGTCACTTACATGTGAAATCTAAAAGTTAAACCTGTGAAAAACAGAATAAAACGGTGGTTACCAGGGACAGGGACAAGAGGGATGGTCTTTAAGGGTACAAACTTGTAAGAATTGGTAAATGAGCCATGAAGATCTAATGAACAGTATAATAAATAGACAGTAATACTGTACTATAATTATATAACGTGATCATGTGTATTATAATTATATAATGTGATATTACTTCAGCAATCACATTAACAATATATAAATGTATCAAAGTAACATACTGTATACCTTAAACAAATGCAATGTTACAAGTCAAATTTACTCAATAAAAAAGTGTGCAATTTTATATTTTTCTGTTCATACATTGTTCACGTGAATTACCAAATTACTGTAATTGCCAAAATCACATAATTTTCTTCTACAAATGTTGCTGCTATATAAGTTGCTTCATGGAGCAAGGACCTAATAAAATTTTTTTTTTTTTAATTTATTTTTGGCTGTGTTGGGTCTTCGTTTCCATGCGAGGGCTTTCTCTAGTTGCGGCAAGCGGGGGCCACTCTTCATCGCGGTGCACAGGCCTCTCACTATCGTGGCCTCTCTTGTTGCGGAGCACAGGCTCCAGACGCGCAGGCTCAGGAGTTGTGGCTCACAGGCTTTGTTGCTCCGCGGCATGTGGGATCCTCCCAGACCAGGGCTCGAACCCGTGTCCCCTGCATTGGCAGGCAGATTCTCAACCACTGCGCCACCAGGGAAGCCCCCTAATAAATATTTTTTGAGTGAATAATTTATTTTGAAACTTTAGAGATTTTTTTTATCCTTCAATTTTCTCCACTAAAAATTGGAGACAAAATTATGTATTTCTTTCTGTATTATATGATTGTAGAAGAGTTAAAAACTGCTGCACAAATTTTTAAAAAACCTGTGATGAACATGAAAGGGTGAGATGTTCCTTTATATTTACAGGAGTGCTTCTTCTAAAAGTCCATGTAACTTTAAAAACTTACAAAATTTAACAAAAAAATAACACCTATACTATAATATTTGATCCATAAATACTATAACAATTGTTAAAATTTTAGGACAAGGTTTACGTTACACAAGAAATTTTTACACTATGTTTGGTAATTTGGGCATTTTCATTGGAAAAAATTTAAAATAAAATAACCAACATATTCCAAAGCTAAAGATTCACTGCTTTGTGGTAGAATGAGAAAAGAGAATACACATCATTGCAAAGAAATGTGTATTTGGTGCTTTAAATAATCAACTGGGAGTTTCAAAAAGCTTGTCTAACTAGGATAAAACTCCATTCATACGCTGTCTTGCAATTTGGAAATACTTTCCTTTTGTCCATCCATCTCTCCTCCTCCCACCCTCTCCTTCTTCCTTGTCTTCCTCCTTTCCTCTCTTCCTTCTTTTCTCCAAGATATTCAACAGGGGACAGTTGTCAAAAAGATGTTCATAGCTAAAGGCAGCAAGTACAATCAATCCATTCAAAGCACAAGTACCTGTTAATGATCCCTCCATAAAATACCGCTTTTCTCATTTTGCCGGAGATGAAAAAAAACAAGACAGTAACTTCTTTGTAGAGTTCCAAGAATATACACAAAATATATAGGGGAAAAAGGAAAATTTTATAGTTTAGAATTTGGATCCAAATGACACCTAAAGTTTTAAAACAATTAATTCCTGGTAAATATTTTCAGGTTTAATCTACTGAGGTACACTATTATAATATAGCATTGCTGTTTAATGTAATGTTTACCTAACAATTATTTAATTATTAATAGCAACAGTTCACTGAAAACTTGGGTCTCTGACCAAAAAGTTTCCATAAAACAATCATTATGTTTAATTCTTCATGTTTATTCAAAAATACAGGCCACTGCTGTTACAAGAGTAGAAAACCCAATCATTTTAGGAAGTGTGTGTGTGTGCGCGCATGCACACGCATGCGTGCACGCACATATTTAACAAGTAACTAAAAAATTAGATTACTATTGAATAAAGCAGTGCATTCTCAGGTACCTCATTAGATACATATATAAAGATAAAATAACTATTTGGACGTGAAAACAAAGACTATTACAAGAGACATAAAGGACACTACATAATGATCAAGGGATCAATCCAAGAAGAAGA
Source organism: Balaenoptera physalus (assembly GCF_965194825.1). NCBI lineage: Eukaryota > Metazoa > Chordata > Mammalia > Artiodactyla > Balaenopteridae > Balaenoptera > Balaenoptera physalus. Next base: position 46,293,815 of record NC_138884.1, on the reverse strand, counting down.
TATAAAAATCGTAAATATTTATGCACCCAACATAGGAGCACCTCAATACATAAGGCAAATGCTAACAGCCGTAAAAGGGGAAATCAACAGTAACACAATCATAGTAGGGGACTTTAACACCCCTCTTTCACCAACGGACAGACCATCCAAAATGAAAATAAATAAGGAAACACAAGCTTTAAATGATACACTAAACAAGATGGACTTAATTGATATTTATAGGACATTCCATCCAAAAACAACAGAATACACTTTCTTCTCAAGTGCTCATGGAACATTCTCCAGGATAGATCATATCTTAGGTCACAAATCAAGCCTCGGTAAATTTAGAGAAAATTGAAATCATATCAAGTATCTTTTCCGACCACAATGCTATGAGACTAGATATCAATTACAGGAAAAAATCGGTAAGAAATACAAACACATGGAAGCTAAACAACACACTACTTAATAACCAAGAGATCACTGAAGAAATCAAGGAAGAAATCAAAAAATACCTAGAAACAAATGACAATGAAAACACGATCACCAAAAACCTATGGGATGCAGCAAAAGCAGTCCTAGAGGGAAGTTTAGAGCAATACAATGCTACCTCAAGAAACAAGAAACACCTCAAATAAAAAACCTAACCTTACACCTAAAGCAATTACAGAAAGAAAAACAAAAAAACCCCCAAAGTTAGCAGAAGGAAAGAAATCATAAGGATCAGATCAGAAATAAATGAAAAAGAAATGAAGGAAACAATAGCAAAGATCAATAAAACTAAAAGCTGGCTCTTTGAGAAGATAAACAAAATTGATAAACCATTAACCAGACTCATCAAGAAAAAAAGGGAGAAGACTCAAACCAACAGAATTAGAAATGAAAAAGGACAAGTAACAACTGACAATGCAGAAATACAAAGGATCATGAGAGATTACTGCAAGCAACTCTAGGCCAATAAAATGGACAACCTGGAAGAAATGGACAAACTCTTATTAAAGCACAACCTTCCAAGGCTGAACCAGGAAGAAATAGAAAATATAAACAAACCAAACACAAGCATTGAAATTGACACTGTGATTAAAAATCTTCCAACAAACAAAAGCCCAGGACCAGATGGCTTCACAGGGGAATTCCATCAAACATTTAGAGAAGAGCTAACACCTATCCTTCTAAAACTCTTCCAAAATATAGCAGAGGGAGGAACACTCCCAAACTCATTCTACGAGGCCACCATCATCCTGATACCAAAACCAGACAAAGATGTCACAAAGAAAGAAAACTACAGGCCAATATCACTGATGAACATAGATGCAAAAATTCTCAACAAAATCAGTTGGCTAGTAGAGAGCTCAGGGATAGTCACATAAAAATTCATTTTTATTAGGCCACCTAAAAAATGATTATAAAATACACAGGGGGATTCTGCAGATATTCTATATACTTTCAAGGTAGCATATTTAAAATATATTAATTTCTCCATTTATTTGGTACTTACTGAGTACCATCAGCAAAGCACTGCAGGAACAAAGAAGCGTGATTCTGTTTTCAGGAAGTTTAAAATCTGATTAAGGAGGGAGACACGTAACCAAGCATCTGTTCTATGAAGCCAGTAAGAGCCTGAAAGCTAGTGCTTTTCATAATAGATGTTAAACTAATTACCTAAATGGATTGTGCATTTTGCTTTCTTGTCAAAGTGATGCAGTCAAAGCACCTGGTCAAGGATCAAGTTGCAATCACTTCCTGGCTCCACCACTGGTCATGAGGGCCAACCTTTCCTGTCACAGTAGCTGGATAAGAGCAGTCACAACACAGACAAAACAGTGGAAGTCAGATCTGGGGATCTTGCTGGATGTTTGGGGAAAGAGAATCATTCACCTTTTTACTTATCCAACAAATATGTATTGAGAACCCACTGTCTTCCAGGACCATCCCTGTGCTCTGGGGATTAGGAAGTAGGAATAACAACAAAAAAGAAAGAGGAAGTCTCTGCTTTCTTGGAGCTTGAGCTGAGGGAATAAACAAATAAATACATGCTTAGTGCTTCAGGGTAATAAGGACCAAAGTCCAAATAGAGGAAAGCATTCTCTCTATCACTGTGATTAGGAAGGTCGACCTTGGACATGGAGCTACCAAGCAGATTCCTGCCTGAGCATCAAGCTGACACTGGGAAGACAGAGCGGAAACATGAAGAGAGGCTGATCCTGATGGCACAGCCTCATCTGGATCTAACCTTGCCTGAAATGCAATGATGTGAACCAACAATTCCCCGTTTTGTTTAAGTCACTTGCCAATACCCCAGTCCTTCACACTCCCATTTCTTATTACTCCACATAGAATCAAACAACCATTAAGTCCTGAAAGTGTTCTTTGTGTGCAGTGTCACTTTTTCATTCTCACTGCCATCCTCCCACTTCAGTCCCTCTTACACCTGGGAAATGGAATAACAGTGGAAGACCTCAGGGGGATGGATCCCACAGGAAGTAGTGAAGGAGGAAGGACACCTCTTTGGCTGGCCAAATCCACGCAAGTCAACCCAGGAAGTCATTCGGCATCACCTCCATCTAAGAAAATGGAAGAAGATGCTCGTGAAGGCTCTGGGCATGTTGATGCTGGGGGTTGGGAAGGAGGCCTTGGGAGGGTGGGTAAGCCAGTCTCATCCCTAGGGAATTGGGATGGTGATTAAGATACAACATATGTCCTTTTCATGCTCAAATGCGCAATAGCCTGCAGGATGTATCTCCCCACTCTTGCTTCACCTTGCAGCAATATTCATGAGGAAAAGGAACTTTCCCTAGGCAAACATGCAGCCTATCTTCCAACAAATGAATCCTATCACTTACAAGAAGAACAAGTGAAATCAGTCCATAGCGATGCAAATCTCCCAAAGATCAGGTTTTCAGGTTTCTTAAACTAGATCAGTAGTTCATCATGACAAAAGAATAGTAAATAATTATGATCCAAAATTTATTCTTATAATCTGGAAAATCAATATTATGTTTGTTAACCTTGTACCATAGTTCAAAATAGATCATTTGACTTACCTCTAATAGGTAATTGACTCTGAGATCTGTCAATTCTACTGTGTTCTATGCCAGAAAAAATATTTTTCAGAAATGTTCCTTGTCACTTTAAGAAAGCAAAGAGTAATTTGGCGTTTGCTCCCTTAAACTCTCTTATACATACCTTAACTAAACTCTAGTCAACATATCCTCTTTCAGTCCCCCAATTTTTTTAACCCCTCGCAATGACGGCATGGTTCACACCATAGAAAAGGATGTGCTCTGAAATGTCAAGGCTCACAGGTTTTCTTATCAGAACTTCCGTGAATCGAGACTCCCCTGGTGGAGTAGTGGTTAAGAGTCCGCCTGCCAATACAGGGAACACGGGTTCGATCCCTAGTCCAGGAAGATCCCACGTGCCGCGGAGCAACTAAGCCCACGCACCACAACTGCTGAAGCCCTTGCGCCTAGAGCCCACGCTCCGAAACAAGAGAAGGCACCTCAATGAGAAGTCCGCGCACCACAACAAAGAGTAACCCACGCTGGTCGCAACTAGAGAAAGCCCGTAGCCTCAGTGCCGCAATGAAGACCCAACACAGCCAAAAATTAATTAATTAATTAATTAATTAATTAAAAAAAGAAAACTTCCATGAATTAACACAACGTTGCAGAGAAGCCTAAGAATCACAGACACACAGCAGCTAGCCAGCTTGATGACATTACACAGCTATATTTTTCTTTTTATGTTGTATTATTATACTTTTAGTGTATAGCAATGTCCTTATTCTCAAGTTTCTAATCATCAAAGACACAGCAAACGTAAAGCTATATGACAAATCCTTAATTTTGATAATCTCCAAACATTTGAACAGATGTCTATAGAAACATATTATTTTTCTTACATCAGCCAAATCTGAGACATTAAAATAGTTAACAGTTCTTAAAATATTTTCTTCCATAATAGAAGTTTATATTAAAATTACTTTCTTTGACCTGAATCAAATTACTGAATTATTTTCGCATGCTAATCAGATTCCCTTTATTATATCTACTCGCCTTTAAATCAAAATCCTACCAGCCATTCCTTAGAACTGTATTAACAGGAACCAGGACCTGGGAAGGCCTCAGAGGCAGGTTAAGTGCTGCTGGTTCTAACGGTGGCTGCATAGCAATATCCTAGAACACAAAACACCTCCGACACTTGAAGGCAATAGTTTCAACTGGGGTTCAACTGGGTCAGGGCAGATGTCTTTGTATTTCCTGATTGCTCACATGCTCAGAAATCCAAAGTGGAGAATATCCGTTCTGCATTGTAACAAGTAAGAAATAGCTCAATCCCACGTAACTGGATTGTCACCTAATCCAATCTGTGCCTCTCTTACAACTATTGACAGTGGTTTTTAATTCCTTCGGCAGGTCTCTCTACCCAACCAGCCTCCCTTAAGACACACAAACATACGTACACACACATGGTTCATTCTGCCACTTCTCCCACCAATTCACCACTCCGAGGAAGAGTGTATTTAGCTTAACTTTATCAAGCTCTTTGGCTGCCTGAGGATTTATAAATGTTAAAATAAAAACTAATTACAACCTTGAGAACTGCAGGTGGCACCTGGTCTTATGTCTCAAGGCAGCAGGTCGCTCCTGCATCATCCAAGCAGCAATGTCACTGCTTGCTCCTAAGCTCCAGAGAAACCCTCTGTTGGGTCTCGAACACCCCAAGTAATGAGATGCTACTGAAACGAGCATGTGGGGACCCTAGGTCTATGCCACAGCGTTAAGTGGCTTCTGAGGTTATCGAAACTGCCACTGATTCCAAACAAGGTTCACCAGCCCCTTCCTCCCACAGTGGTCCAGTGAACACTAAAAAGGCATAAAAATTCCTTCTCCACAGGTGTCTCCACAGGTGACAGCCACTAAGGCCAGAGATGGAACCACAGGTGATACAACTTAGGAACACACAAATTTAAATATCCGATACACCATTTACCATATCCCTAAAATGACTCATCCGAAAGTATCATATTTGCCAGTTTAAAAAACAAACTTTTTTCAAGTTTCTCTCCATGAGTTAGCTATAACTAGCACATCCTCCATGAGTATCTTTTCCTGATATACTACCGAGTAAAAACAATAAAAGCCATAGCCTAGATAAAATATATCATTTTTTCATTTGTGATTAACAGCCTTGGAGGGAGGTTTTTTTTTAAACTGGTCCATTAAACGGACATATATTTAAATAAAAATTATATAGTTTCTAACTTTAAACTACTCAAAATTTCAAGTACTTTATGTTTCAATTCTATTTCAAATCAGTACACTGAAAATACCCATTACCTGGAAACTAAGGAGAATATTTTTATTTTTTATGGCGAGCCAGACTCCCTATATTATTATTGAAAAGTAAAGTTTCTAATGAACCAGAAAGGAAATTTATTGTAAAGCAACACTCAAACTAAGCACATGTATTATCACACAAGGTTATGTGTACACCTACCAGACATGTGCAATCTCTATGTCAAAGCATTGTTTTCAAAAAGTTAAAAACACAACACGTACAAATATAGAACAAATGCATGCCAAAGAATCATAAACTCATTAATGACTAATCCAGTAAAAGAGCATTTTGAGAAACTAGGAATTTACAGGCATTTATAGAAGAACATTAGAATGAGATTGCTAGGTTACAAAAACACTGATCAATGTCCTACAGGGCAATAAAACCTTTGTAATTACCATATGTACCTGAAAAAAAAAGAAAGAAATCATCAATTTCAGCGTCTAAACTCCAATCAAATGGTAAATGACCAAGTCAGACATGGGTGCATTCTTCTAGGTAATTAAACAATCATGTGGGCCTATTAAACAATGTTCCTGCATAATGTCAAAAGGTCACTCTATCATACCCTCTCTTTTTTTAACTTTTTATTTTACATTGGAGTATAGTTGATTTACAATGTTGTGTTCGTTTTTACAGTATTTACAAGTTGTGTATAACTTTAATTAGCACAAAGATTTTAACCTTATGCCATAGAACTCAAACTGGAAAAAACAAGTATGATATTTTGAAGGAACGTATTACATATGGTTTCCTGCCTCTCAGAAATAGGTAGACATAAATAATTCCGTTTTTAAAAGTTATTCAATATGATGCAACAGAGCCTATAGCAATCAGCACCACAACGGGCCCCAGGTAGGCAGATTGAGTGGGGACACTTTGGAAGTTACTCTGAAGAACTTTGTATGTTGAAGCCAAGCCTTTAAAGGCTCTGAAAAGTTAAGTGGGGAGAAGATCCAGAGGTTAATTTCATATTTGTTTTTCAGGATTAGAATTAGAATTGCAGGTAAACCCTGGATCTATTCATTCCAAATTGTTTGAACTCTTTTATACTTTTATAAGTATACTTTTATATTCAAATTCTGATTTTGATTTAAAGGGAAAAATTCAAATTCAAATTTGCTCAGTTAATTGAGATTTTTGTCAGTGAATATGTCCTTTATTTAGTACTCTTGAATGATTTGGGGTTTTTTTTCCAAATCAACTCAAAGGAGCAGACATTCTTGAGCTCCAGTCTTCTCCCCAGAACAGGCTTTCAGGCGTGGGAGGGTCACTGATAATGTGTCTTTAGGGTCATTTTGTTTGTTTGTTTGCTTAAAGAGTCTCCCCCAGTTGCATAAGCTTCAGGACCCTCACAGCTCTAGCCTTGCCTGTCACTCTGTGTTGACAGTCACATGGACTTTGTAAGTTTTTTTGGAGAAAAAAATGTTGTTGTTTTCCCGAAGTTTTCAAAAATATTCTGACCTCAGTATTTCTGGGAAGTTTATTCAAATATGATTTTTTAAAAAAATCGGTCCGTTTACCAGTTTGTTGAAGACTCTTTCCAACAAGTCCAAGCTCCAGTGCTTACTAAATACCTCTCTCCATATTCTATGCTCATTTTCCCCAACATGTTTCACTGAATCACAAATGGATTCCCCATTCACCTGCTCCAGGGGCACATCTTCTGATAGGCTCCCTCCTTAAACCAAGGAACATATTACATATGGTCTAATGCCTTTCAGAAATAGGTAGACATAAGTAATTCAATCTAAATATCAACCAAAATACTGACATTTTCTTATTCAGATTATATCTCTTCTTCCTCCCCAAAGATCTGAAAATTCATAAAGAAACAGTAGATTCACAGGGATAATCCTGATTAACTTGGAGGATTCGACTCACTCTAGAAAACCACTAAGCACACTATTGAGACAAAAAGAAGCCTGCACCAATTAAAACAGCAGCAGGATTTTAGTCCATATTACCCAAGGTGAAAACTTCTTTATGGACTGTATTGTCTTAGCACACATGGCATTACTTGAGATTGACTGTGCTCACATAGCAATAGAATATGTTGATGACACTTAGCAAATAATTACAAAGAATCTGTGCCCATTGAAATAACAGGAGTTCTGACAAACAATACCCTTGAGAAGAGACATTTGATAAACACACTATTAGACATTCACTTAAATCAATTCTCACGATTTTATACTTCTTAGCAGTTGTAGCATTATGTTCAGTTCCTCCATTCTGCAATTCATGTATTTTTATACCAAATTCTTAAGGTTAATCATGTTATTGGGTTAGGATAATTTATACAAGTGTCTCACTATTATACGATGTATGTTATTTTTATTTTAAAAGAATAATATTGTGTGATAATATCTATTAGAGGATCATATTAATAAACTTTCATTAAAGATGATACAGTAACACTTTAGCACATAAGGAGCCATTGCTCCAGTGAAGAAAGGATTCAAATCTGATACAAATCTTCAAATTGAGGTGCTAATATATTTGCCTAGATCAAGCACTAGGTATTACATGAAGAGCACATGATGTTTGTCTCCCATGCTGGCCAACAAAATGGGCTTGATCTGCTCCCCCAACCAAGGGCAGAGACCTCTCATACATATGCAGGACATAACAGGGAGGAGACATTGTTGGATAAAAACAAATCCTAATTACCACTCCTAGAACAGTGATTCAAGTTGTGTGCCCCACCTGTAGTGGGCCAGAAATACATCTTTTCTTCTCACAACAAGAAGGGCACTTTTGACAGGGGAAGGAAACAAAAGAAGACTTCTAGAGAAAATTACAAGTACTGAGATTTAACAAGGTGCGGATGAGTGTGTAACACTCACTAAATTGAACCCCTGGGTCTACAAATATCATCATTTACGTCAAATAATCACCATCAACAGCGGCTGAAATGTCTAACACTGGCTTCAGTCCTTTTCAGAGACTTCCGTCCTTTTTCTTTTCACTGGGGAGCAGAGTTAGGGAGGACAGCAGCTACTAGCTATAGCTGGCACTTTACTTATATGGGGAAAATAATTCAGCTGTAAATTAACTTCCAATTGTGTTGTTCCTTAATCGGGAAAGAGTGAACATTACTCCTCAAAGTGACATGCGATCCAGGAGACAGATTTACAATACTAAATATGCAATCAAAATACTGACATTTTCTTATTCAGATTATATCTCTTCTTCCTCCCCCCCCCCCAAAAGATCTGAAAGTTCATAAACAAATAGTAGATTCACAGGGATAATCCTAAAACAGAGAGCTACTCCCCTCTTCCACTTGTGGCTCATGGTAGGAAGTGAGCAAACCAACCACTGTCTGCACAACAACTTCTGGAAAACAGGGCTCTAACTTGGAATCTATATTCTAACTTTCCTCTTGCATTCCATTTAAGAGGATAACTCCATTAGAACAACACTTTCATCTTGACTAAATACAAAGAGTTCTAGAAGGCAGACCAAGTAGAGATGCACAATTTTTAAATATCAGGTCCTAGAGGATGCTGTCCATTCAACTTGTTTTACCTTCAAAAAGACAGAGAATAAGAGAAAAAAAAAAAAGCCCATGTTTTTGGCTATTTAGAAACATTACTCTCGCCCTGTGTAGACTCCTCCTGACTTAAAATTTCCCATTAATTATAAAGATTCATGTCAAAACATGGATAATTTCTGAGATGTCAAATGTTTCAACCAAGTCCTGTATGAGAGTATGTCTTATGCCAGAACCTCACCCAGGTTGACCCCCCCCCCGCCCCGTCTGACTAATTTACTACTGAGAACCAGTTGTAAATAGAGGAAAAATGTCACTGTATCCTTTTGGGGAGAAGATCTTTACCTTTTTAAAAATTTACATACAGTTCTCATTATTTTATCAGGGCTTAAGAATATTTCATTTTTGTTAGTCTTAAAGTCTTGTCTGAAAAGATTACTTGAGTTCTTAAAACACTTCTTAGGAATAAAAGGTTAGCGATCAAAAGACTTGAGCAAATGCTGGTGTTCGTGATTTCTTGTTGGTAGCCTAAATCCCATCCTGCTGGCAAACTCCTCTTTAGAATTTCTCAAAGGATGGGACAGGACTAAAAGAACCCTCTACCTTGATTTATGTAGTAACAAATTTCAAATATGGGTTTGAAATACCTTGCTTGTATATACATCTACACATACAAACAAACACCTCCCAAATATTCGAGAGTTAAGGAAAAATCCAATTGGTCAAATTAGCTAATCTAGACTATAATAAGATTCATTCACCATTACTTCTACTGCTACAAAGGATACTGTCAAATGAGATTAGCAAGCAATTATCAAACACAGTTTGTGTACCCTCTATGAATCTTTAAGTCTGCAAAGACATTTAAATATATACTTGACACTTGAACAACTATAGTAGCCATCTTTGCAGTGATCAAGGACTCTATAGTATCTAAAATGTTCTTAGCCATGCAAATTTACATAGGTACTTTTAACTTACTGAACTTTTAATCAGAGTACTAAACACATCTAAATAAAACAGAGGCTGAAAAGTGAAAACTAGCATTGACATTTGAAGAGTCAGCCAGAGACCCAGACGAACTGAGCTTAGAGATATATTCAATTCAGAAAAGGATATCTGCCTGGATATTCAGACATGGAGCACCTCAGAGCATGTGACTCTTAAAAAAGATGCTCAGTATGAAGAACATGATACCTCTGTGGATTTCAGGGAATAAAATACAAACAGAAAATAAAGAAATATCAAAATAACTGATCTTGCAATATCCTGTAATCACAACTAAGGAGACAAGAAAGGCAGCACAGCACTCTGCTTCTCTTATAAGGGGAGGATTTTTGAAGCCATGTTTCCTTTAAGTAAGAGTGACCTCTGGTGACTTTTTAATTGCACCTCAGTGTACTATGTTAAATTATTCTACAATTCTTTTATACTAGCAAATCATTTAGTACTACATTTTAAATTTCTTAGCAAAGTGATAAATGCTTTACTGCAGGACCTAAGGATTTCATGTAAATGCCTCCATTTTAATTAATTCATGGAAATTGTGCCCAAAGCTAAATTAAAATTCTGTCTGAAACACGGAGCAGTATTTTCTTAAAGGAGACTAAGGCTCATTTTCAGGAGTGACTCATATAATATGGCATTAAATCAGCTGATACTAAATGATGACAACACAAACTTATCACAGCCTCGGGGCATATATGGATGAATGCTGGAAGGGTAACTATTTGTACAATATGCTTTTCACTTTAGCACAAACTTCCTGGTAAGGGCAGAGTTCCCCAGCCCACCCCACCCCCAGATAACACTGGATACCCAGCAGCAAGGTCGGTTTCTAACATGCCTACTAGCACTTTCTTGAAATGCATAATAGCTTGCCTTACTCCCTACAACCTGATTTAAAAAAAATTCTTGAGGGGGATGGGGTGTGGATGTAGGACTAACGGGGCTTTCTTCCAATCCCTCAAGGAAAGAAAAGCCCTGTGATGGAGATTTCAATCTGAATAACACTTCGAAAACTTTTTCCGATTTCCAGATTAAAATGCCTTGAGGTCGGCTGAATCAATTTGGCTAGCATCTTTAGATCAGACTCACATTGCCAGTCCAGAACTGAGAGGTTAATACATCTTCAGTGAACCAACAAAATGAGAAACACAGCACATCACAATATACAAGCATGTGCACTTGCAAATGAACCTGAATGGCAGGTTATGTTTTTCCTTTAAGCAAAAGCCTTCTAATTCTGAGGGGTCTATCCTTCTCATAATTCTGGGGACTAACCAGGTTTGCCGCCTGGGCTCTGCTGCGGAGCCTGCCCGCCGCTGCAGCGCCCGAGTTCTTGGTACCCGATTCCGCAGGGCGCCAACTGCAAACATCTACGCTAATGCAGGACCCGGCCAGGTCGGACAACGATTTCCTTTCTGACATAAATCCTGCAAAATGTATTCATAGTAAAAAGAAATAAATGACATATTGGCATGCTCTTCTGTCTTCATCTCCTGCTATTCTCTCTCTCTGGTCTCTCTCCGCCTCAATATTCTCATGCTAATTTTAGGTTTTACTAGAACTTGAGCTTTCTCAATGAATATTCAAAACAACAGCACACAGACAAAATTCACCTCACAGACAAGTCAAAACAGGCTTTGTGTATTACAGACTTGACAAGTGGAAAAACCATTGTAAACCATCCTATCCAAGCGTTGGGACTTTGCGATGTTTTTTAAATGCCTCATTTTCAGAAGCAGACCAGTGATTCCATTTGTAAAATTCAATTATTTTTTTAAAAAAACACGAATTCTCAGTTGCCAGTATAAGTTTTAAAAGATTTGCTGTACTCACAAGTATTCCCTGCTGCTAATGTACTCCAGGGCTGGGCAGACAAAAGAAAGAGCATCATGAGACAGGCTCCCGCGGCGGAGTCCATGTTCACAGTCGCCTGGGCTCCCCACCCCAAAACCCAAGGTGTCCAGACAGCTGCTCTGAGCCGGAGTCTGCAAGCTCCCTCCCGCTCGGGGTAGCTAGCGCTCCCTCCTCCGGGCTCGGCGAACCCGCGCAGCCGGCGGGGCGGGAGCCCCAACCTGCAGCCACACCCCCACCCCCACCCGCTCCCGCCGCGCTGCGAGCTCCACGCATCCCGGGCGCTCCTGGCGGTGGCGGGAGGAAGTGCGAGTCAAGTCGGTGAAGGTCTTCAACCTGCACTCGCTCCGAATCCGAATCCGCGGTCCTAGCTCCTTCACCGGCAGGTTTCCCACTCTGAACAGCTGAGCAGGTCAGTGGACTTCAGTCTGAGACCGAGCTTCACCACGCTGATGATGCTTGAGCATTAACACCGATGCTAGGAAAAATGTGAGTTTCTTTTTTTTTGGTTGAAAAGAAGTTAGGACAAGTAACTAACCCGGTTTGAAGAAAATATTTACATGTACTGAGAACTGTTGTAAAAAAGACTGCTTTTGTTTTCTCAACTCATTTAATGATTCATATTTAAAAATAAAAACCTAAAGAACCTTATTATGGTAATCATTTCGAAATATATACGGTTATATATACAGTGTTATGTGTCAAAAGACATCTCAATAAAGCTGGAAAATATTCAAAGTAAAAAATAATTAATTAAAACACCGACCCGACTTCTACTATAATGTCAGCATTTTATTATGTATATTCCTACTTGGAGATTTGAGAATTGTGGTCAGCAGATATATAAAACTAAAAACTGGCATCCTGGGAGAAGGAATCTTACTCCAAATATCATCAGGGAAGTGACCTTATGTTAAGTAGGTAAACTGAATACACTTAATTGAAGAATGAAGAGTTTTGAATCAACTTCTATATACTGTATGTGTATTCCTTTCCATTCAAATTCTTTAATACAATTACCCAAAAGTTCATATTGAAAAATGATGGAATATAAAAGGCATCTTAAATAAATAAATAAATGGATAGATAAATAAATGGATAGATAGATAGGCAGATAAATAGATAAATTGTTTCAGAGTATACAGATAGAGGCCTGATGGCCCATGGAGGAAGAAGGATTTCAAGACCCATGACCTTGAGGTAAGTCACATGGCCTCCTCTACTTCCTAAAGAGGCTGCCAGCAGATGTAAATGAAGGAGGTATGAGCATGGCATCACTAGGATCAATACTCTCCTAAAACTGTGACCAGACTCATGACAAATGTGCTGAGACTTAGGAACAGTGTCCAGGCATTCTTGCACCATCCAAAGTGATCAGAATATGAAAGTAACTTTAACCTTGAGTAGGGCATTATATGCCTGAGAACAAAGCAGAAAAGCTGTTTTTATTATTTCTATTCTGCAACCTGGGTAAAAAACAAAAACAGGAATAGAAAATGTAAATAGCTTGGCAAGGCCACAGAATTTACAAGTAGAATTTGACCCAAATATGTAGATTCTGATCCCAACTTTCCAGCTTTCTCCACTCCTACTCAGGGCCCCTGGGAATCAGGAACTCTTCCCACCCACCCCATCAATCAGCAGTCCTGGGAAACACTGAGCAAAGCTTGCTCGGAGGGTGCATTTAGAACCTTGAAAAAAGCCACAAGCGGTAGAGTGACCTTCATTTATTAGTCAGACATTTTCCTAGTGCCTAATACATGTCCCAGAACCTGAATATGGTATTTCTAATTTTTAAAGCAAATATAAATTAATGATTTACATTAAGTGTCTAATATTTTTTAAAGCCTATACAACAGACAGTCTGTGTGTGTGTGTGTGTAATCTAAATAAATGGTCACAGCATCCCTTTGAAGTAAATGTTACTCTGCCCATTTAATGGATAGACAGACTAACCTCAGAGAGTTTAATGGATGTGTCACAAAGCAAGCCAGACTTGGACCAGGTCAGCTGAGCTCTGAAACCCCTTCTCACTGGCCCTCAGGTCTCTGAAACAGAAAAGTTGTCACCTGTGAAAACTCTATTCAGTTGTTCATGGGAAATCCATTTAAAATGGGTTAGAAGGCGCCTCAGTAATTGATGTCAATTAAAACCAAAAAGGACAATGCTGGTAAATTACTTGAGCAGACATTCAGGATGGATTTTCCAAGTCAGAGATGAAACAGCCCACGAGGGATTGAGATTTGCAGGCAGATGTCCTTGTGCAGTGCACAGCATTGACCACTGGACAGCACTGGGGCTGTTACATGATCTTCCAAGACAAGGGCAGCCCCAGGTGAGGAGGCTTGAAGAGACCAGGCAAAGCAAGGCCCAAAGCAGGGACTTGCTAGCAGACAGCTGATGCGACTCCTGGTTTTACCCCTTTCCAGCTGCCTTCTTTCGCTGGAGACTTCGTGGCTTTGTGCTTCACTTTTCTTGTGTGTAGAATGGTGATGATAGCCAGTCATAGAGCCATTATGAAATTACAGGTCTGAAACCCCCACAAAGGGATGGAAACTGCTGAGCATTCCACGTACCAGTCCCAGAGCTGCCCTGGGAGTTGGTACCCACCCGTGAGACCCCCGGCAGCTGCTCAGCATCTGTGATCCTCAGCTTCGTTGTCTGTTTCATAAGAAAATAGAAGTCTTACCAGCAGAGAACTGATCCAAGGGTTACAGGAGAAAATGAATGTCAAGTACTTAACACCATGCTCATCCACAGGGCGCTGGATCAGGTAGGCTGATGCTAGAGCTCCAGGCTCAGAGGAGAAAGGATGCCTAACGGGACCGCCAAGGCCTCCAAGCTAAATCCCTGCAGGTCAGGGGCAGTCCGCTGCATTCTGTGACCTGTTTGCACAGCCCTTTGCTCTTTTATATAAGAAAGATGACAGATAATCAACAAGGACCTACTGTATAGCACAGGGAACTCTACTCAACATTCTGTCATAATCTATATGGGAAAAGAATCTGTAAAAGAATGGACACATGTATATGTATAACTGAATCACTTTGCTGTACAACTGAAACTAACACAATATTGTAAATCAGCTATACTCCAATATAAAATTAAATTAAATTTTAAAAAATCAAAACAAAGCAAAGGTGAAGAAAATGTGTAGATCTAATCTTGCACATTTCTATAAGTGATGATTCAAACCCCACAAATCACGCACGCGCATATATGTATGTGTCTGCGGAGTTCACACCAAACACAAAAGAGAACTTGAAATCAGCACACGTCACAAATAAAAGACAAGAAATCAACTTCCGATGTTCAGAAGTGTGTGGACCCTCATATGTGTAAGTGCAGACAGGCTGCCTAGGAAAGTATATTCTAAGTGAAACTACACCCTTGGCATTTCCTGACCAAAGTCTTCTGTTATCCTGCTCACCTGGGAGCAGTCTGTGCACTCAGGATTCCCTACTGAGAAGAGGAAGGATCAACTCACCCCACCCGAATGAAATCCTTTCTCAATGCTCTCCATAGATCAAAACATGACTCCATTCATTTTTCTTCTCTATTCAGCAGTTTTCTCCCTGTAAATTATTTCTGCGTGTTTTATCTAAATCTGGGAATACATTTAACTTTACTCTTGTAATGGGAACAGATGTATCATTAAATCCTCTGAAAGAATACTGTGAATAAAATAGAATAGTATTTCTATTAGGAGTCATTTTTCCCATAAGCCCCCAGGCAACAAATCCTGAAGAACAATTATGGAGAGACAGACTGCAGGGAGAAGAATTGTCACATGTGTGATAAAAAACACACTGCACGGTGTCTTCGCAGGTTATCTCTGATGAGCTATGTTCCCTGTAACTAGCCCTTGGAAGCCCTGGTTTTAACAACCAAAGGATTATGCATCTAATTACATAAATCTCAGCTAGAGAATAGTCAGCCTCATATTGTTATCCGAAAAACTAAGTTTGCCTCTTGGTGGGTGTCGAGCCAAAAGACACAACCAAGACAAAGAGTGAGAGAAGGAAGGATTTGTTACTTGCAGCAAGTAAGTAGAACACCAGGGATCTTTCCCAAAGCGGTGTCTCCCCAAACAGCAAAACTGGGGAAGTTTTAAGCTAAGGGTACATGTATATTCATGAAAGGACTTGGGAGGTAGGCAGAGCCCAGGCTTTAGTTGATTGAAATCCGGAGGATCAGAAAAGGTCAACGCCATCATCCCTTAGATTCCGTTTGACCTGGTGGTTGAGTGCTTCAGGCTAATCTTTACCATGGAAACAGAACTGGAAGTCTTTACAACTGATACATTGTTACTAGTGCTACTTCTCTTGCCTGATAACAGTCAGCATTCTTGTTTTCCCTTAAGATCCTTCATTACTGAGACCTGTTCAAGGGCAAGCACTCTGGCCAGGCTTAGATCACAAAATGGCTTGTACTAAATTAATAGGTGTTCTCTTATGTCCAGAAAGCCATGCCTGGTTTTCTTTCTCCATAGACCCCCTACCTTATCTGCTTATACTATTTCTTTCCAATTCAGCCCATTTCAACCCAGTAGGACTTTTGGGGACTAACAAACACTGGTATCTAAGATAGAACAAACCACAACTAAGAACTTGAAGTATAAAAGCAATACTGCATGGTATTTCCAAAAGTGCTTAATAAACATTTCACAGGATTGTGCATAAACAACACACTTTTCCTGACATTCTGGCACAAGTAGAATCAGAGAGGCTTAACGTTAAAATGAAGTGCAGAGTCAGCTGTCCAGCATTCTACCCAATTCAAGCACCACAGTCTCCAATAGCATCTTGCACACATGTCCACTGATGGCAGCAGCTGAGGTGCATACATAGAGAGAAAAGGGAGATTCTAGAACTTCCTTCTATCATATCACAAAGAAGGATAAATTCACAGAATCAACTACATGAGTGTCCAGGAAAAAAAATTCTTTTTTTTTTTAAACTTTTTAAATTGAGATATATTATACCCTTTAAACAAAATTTCTAATTTTATGAAAGGCATAAAAGGTCACAATTTTTCTTTACTCCTTTGGGGTAGGAAGAGGGAGGCAGAGTTGAGTGCATCCTTAAAAGTCCTTTTCTAATTTAAAATTAAAATCAACATCTGATCTTGACCTAAGAATTTTTCTATTGAGGTATAATTGACATAGAACACTATATTAGTTTCAGGTGTACAATTCAATGATTTGACATTTGTGTGTATTGCAAAATGAACATCACAGTAAATCTGGTTACCATCAATCACCATACACAGTCACAGATTTTTTTCTTTCTTCTTGTGATGAGAACTTTTAAGATTTACTTGCAGCAACTGGTAAATATGCAATACAGTATTAATAACTATATTCACCATGCTATACATTACATCCCTGTGGCTTATTTATTTTATAACTGGAAATTTGTACCTTTTGAACCCCCTTCACTCATGTCACCTACTTCCCACCCCCATCCCCACCCCCCCAGTCTGGCAACCAACTATCTCTTCTCTGTATTTATGAGCTCCTTTTTTTTCTTTTTAAGATTACTCATATCAGTGAGACCATAGGTTATCTTTCTCTAACTTATTTCACTTAGCATAATGCTCTCAAAGTCCCTCCATGTTTTCACAAATGGCAAAATTTCCTTTTTCTTAATGGCTCAATAGTATTCCAGTGTGTGTATCACATTTTTTTATCCATTCACCCATCAATGAACACTGAAGTTGTTCCCATGTCTTAACTATTGTAAATAATTCTGTAATAAACATGGGTGTGCATATATCTTTTGGAGTTAGTGTTTTCATTTTCTTTGTACAAATACACAGAAGTGAAATTGCTGGATCATATGGTAGTCCCAGTTTTGATCTTTTGAGGAAACTCCATGCTATTTTCCATACTGTCTGTACCAATTTACATTCTCACCAAGAGTGCACAAGTGTCTCCTTCTCTTCACATCCTTGCCAACACTTGTTATTTCTTATCTTTTGATGATAATCATACAAACAGGTGTGAAGTGATATCTCATTGTGGTTTCGATTTGCATTTCCCTGATGATTAGTGACGTTGAGCATCTTTTCCTATACCTGTTGGTCAACTGTATGTGTTCTTTGGAAAAATGTCTATTCAGATCCTTTGCCCATTTTTAATTAGATTGTTTGTTTGCTATTGAGTTGTGCGAGATCTTTATATATATTAGATATTAGCCCATTATCAGATACATGATTTGCAAATATTTCTCCCATTCAATTGGTTGCCTTTTCATTTTGTTGATGGTTTCCTTTACTGTACAGAAGCTTTTTAGTTTGATGTAGTCTCACTTGTTTATTTTTACTTTTATTGCCTTTGCTTTTGGTGTCATATCCAAAAAATCATGGCCATGACCAATGTCCAGGAGCTTACCGTATATGTTTTCTTCTAGGAGTTTCATGATTTCAGGTCTTAAATTCAAGTCTTTATTCCATTTTGAGTTAATTTCTGTATGGTGTAAGGTAGTAGTCTAGTTTTATTCTTTTGCATGTGGCTGTCCAGTTTTGCCAACACCATTTGTTGAACAGACTGTCCTTTCCCCATTGTATATTCTTGACTCCTTTGTCATAAATTAAGTGACCATATATGTGTGCGTTTATTTCTGAGCTCTCTATTCTGCTCCATTCATCAATGTGCCTCTTTTTATACCAATACCATACCATAGTTTTGTAATATAACTTAAAATCAGGAAGCATGATGCTTCCAGCTTTGTTCTCTCTTAAGATTGCTTTGGTTATTCAGGGTGTTTTGTGGTTCCTTACACATTTTAGGATTTTTTTGCTCTGTTTCTGTGTAAAATGCCATTGGAATTTTGATAGGGTTTGAACTGAATCTGTAGATTGCTTCTGGTAGTATGGACAGTTTAACAATATTAATTCTTCTAATCTTTGAGCCACAGAGTATCTTTCCATTTATTTGTGTCTTCTTCAGTTACTTTCATGAGTGTCTTATAGTTTTCAATGTACAGGTCTTTCACCTCCATGGTTAAATTTATTCATAGGTATTTTATTCTTTTGATGCAATTGTAAGTGGTATTGTTTTATTACTAGCATATAGAAATGCAACCAATTTTTGTATATTGATTTTGTATTCTGCAATATTACTAAAGTTGTTTATTAGTTCTAACAGTGTTTTTTTGGTGGAGTCTTTAGGGTTTTCTATATATAATATCATGTCATCTGCAAATATTGACAATTTTACTTCTTCCTTTCCAGCTGGGTGCTGCTGATTTCCTTTTTTTTTTTTTCGCCTAATTACTCTGACTAGGACTTCTAATACTATGTTGAATAAAAGTGGCGAGAGTGGGCATCTTTCTCTTATTCTTGATCTTAGAGGAAAAGCACAGAGTATGACATCAGCTATTGGCTTCTCATATACGGCCTTTATTGTGTTATAACCAATTTGATTTTATTGCACAGAATTGAATCTAAATTCAACCATAAGCATTTCAATGATTATCATTAAAAGTCTTTTTAAATTGAAAACAAGACTGAGAACTCGTAATACTGCTGGTTAATTAAAAAAATACACCCTTAAGGATTAAGTTTATTCCATAATTCCAGTGATATTTTTTTAGGCTGAAGTACTGATGAATGAAGTACTCCAATGTAGAGGAATCTTGAAAATACTCTGAGTGAAATTAGTTAGTCATAAGGAACCATATATTATATGAGCCCATTGATATGAAATGTCAAAAAGGACAAACCTATAGGGACAGAAAGTAGATGAGTGTTTGCTTGGGGCTGTGGGAGATGGGAGACTTGTAGGCTAGAAAAAGAAAGATTTCTTTTTTTGGAAATTGATAAAATTTCCAAAATTTTTTTTATCAATAAAATTGATAAAATAGATTGTGGAGATGAATGCACAACTCTGTGAATATACAAAAAAACAATTGATTTGGACACTTTAAGTAGGTGAATTCTACAGTAGGTGAATTATATCTCAAAGCTGTTTTTAAAAAGGAATACAGAAACTCTAGAAAAACATTGAATCCATTGACATCTACTTTACCACACTATTCCAAATAGAAATGTAACTGAAAAATGGGAGTTAAAAAACATAAGCAGCAATATCCGTTATTTACTGCCATAATAATGCTGTGAATCAACCAGAAACCTCAGTGGCAGACACCACTTTACTGAGCTCAGGGGTCTCAAGACCACACTCTTGGCTCAGCAGGTGTTCTGGTCTCCTGCGCACCTGCCTTGGGGAGGCTGTTGTCCGCTGATGGAGAATGGCCCCATCTGAGATGACTGGACTTGTGTATCATTGCTCAGCAAACAAACCCAGGCACCTCTCACCGCGGTGGCACAGAACTAAGAGAAGAAGCAGAAAAATACAAGTCTGTTCTGATCTTCGTGTGTCACATCAGCTGGCATTCCATTGACCGAAGTAAATCTCATAACCTAACTCGGGATCAAGCGTCGGGAGAACAGATTCTGCCTCTTCAGTAAAAGGAGCTGAAAAGCCATGTGTCAAAGAGGGTGAATCCAGGAGCGTGAAGAATGAGCACCATTTAGACCTCAGTCTCTGCCCAGCACAGGGTATTTATGATGGAAGAAAACTGAGCAGAAATTAAATATTTGCCATCTGGCAGCTTCACTTTCTCACCATTTTCACTTAAAATTGTATCAGAGGGCTTCCCTGGTGGCGCAGTGGTTGAGAATCTGCCTGCTAATGCAGGGGACACGGGTTCGAGCCCTGGTCTGGGAAGATCCCACATGCTGCCGAGCAACTAGGCCCGTGAGCCACAACTACTGAGCCTGCGCGTCTGGAGCCTGTGCTCCGCAACGAGAGAGGCCACGATAGTGAGAGGCCCGCGCACCGCGATGAAGAGTGGCCCCCGCTTGCCGCAACTAGAGAAAGCCCGTGCACAGAAACGAAGACCCAACATAGCAATCAATCAATCAATCAATCAATCAATTAAAAAAAAAAAAGACTCCTCATTTCCTCCTCTTCCCCTTTAAAAAAGAAAAAAAAATTGTATCAGAAACTTTGAAATATCTTTCTGTTTCATCGTGATTTAGATAATAGAAACATTTAACATTTTTGTAATTTAGCTCAAATAATGGCTGCATAATTCAAGTAGATTCAAAAGCAAATACAATCTAACTTATAATAGCAAGTTTTGATATAAATGCCACTGGATGATACTGTGAGTATGTGACATGAGCTGGATGACTTGCTTTTTAATTATAGGAACTTTTAGCTTTTGCAAAGATAACTACTTTTTAAAATGCTTTTCTAGATGTTCTTGTCTTATCACAGAAATACATTCTTATATGTACATGCATAATTCGCATAGAGAAGTGTTAATAACAACTCCCTACACACACACACACACACACACACACACACACACTTCCATTGCTCTATTGTTATGTCATTGACATAACTGATGAAAACTAGTTTCCTTCATGTCCATACACACATTTATAGGATTAGGTTCATTTTCCTTGTATTGTAATTACAATATGATGTTATTCCTCAGCTTGAACGAGATTAAAATGTTGCATTTGTATTTTTCATTTCCATGTGGAAAATGAAATCTTATTTTTGCCTGTCAGTCTAAAACCACTTTGAATCGTAAATTGGTCTCCTATGGTAAACCTTTAAGACCTCTTTTTTTTGTTGCTGTAAACTTTTCTACATGGTGGACTTTATTAGTTACATAAATTAAATAACAAATGCCCACCTTATTGAGCTGGGTATGCTTTAATCCACAGGCACAAATCAAAAGAAAGAAATGATTATAACATTAGAGTTAAAAAACAAAAAGCTTTGGTTGATTTTTTTGTAAAGAATGGTTTAAAAGGAACCTAAAGTCGTTCCTTTATTTGAAGGCTTAAATAATTGTACCTGCCAGGTAATAGACGAGAGGGAGGCCTCTCACTTACCACCCCCTTTTGTGTGTTTCAGTTACTGGGAAGGTTAATGGTGCTGAACAGCTGAGGTATGAAGGCACCTTTCATTATCTTCCCCATCAGAAGTCCCCAGAGCCCGTTCACCTTCCCTCGTGTTTATGGGAAAAGACACAGTGTTCTCTCACAGCCCAGAGTACATGAGAACCAACTTCTCACAGCCTAGCAGATCTTTGCCAACATTTTCTGGAAAATAATTCTGCCCCTTTCAGAGCCAGCGTGCAATGTAATTTGAACTCAAATACCAACATCATTTAGAATGACTGAAATAATACCTTGATCTTGTGACTTGTATAGTCTCATTCTTCTAAATTTTAACTTTAATGAGGCTTATTTATTAAGCAAGTACAGAGTATATGGGCAGAATTTTTCTTTGAATATTTTATATTGAATGAATTGAAATAATTGGGATGTTAAAGGACTAGGGAATGATAATGAACATGTATGCACTGAAGCATTTACTCTGTACTAGGTAGGTTCTCTTCTGTATCATATCCCTTTAAGACGCCTCCTCTCTGAATATCGTCCTCCATGTTGACTCCATCAGGATTCACTTACCTAGAAACAATAGGTAACCTGTGACCAGGGCAGATGTTCAGGGAATGGAAAGGAAATTACGGCTCCACCAAACCTCTCTTGCACAAGTACAGATGTGTTTGTATTTAGCCTGAGACAAAAACTTTGTTCCTTTTCCTTCATTATTGTTCCTAACATGCGACAAAGGCAATTGTAGGAAAGGCAGTGTGGCCCTAAATTCCCCCTCAGCTGATCTTTAAGAACTTCAGACATTTTCCAAAGAAGATTTTGATCTAGGGAAGGACATCAAGCTCCAAATTAAGGTGGAATATGTGGGAAAAAGGTCACTGGGATAGGGTTGCCAGGTAAAATACACCATGCCCAGAGAAATTTGAATTTCATATAAATATATAGTTTGGGAGACATACTTACAATCAACAAATATAAATCTGGCAACCTAACATTGCACTGCACAGTATAGATGGCAGATGATTTTAAAAAGGAGGGTCATGGGATATAAAAAAAGAATGTGAAACTCAGAGTTTTTTCTAGGGTAAGGGTCAACAAACTGGCATGAGGTCCAAATCTGCTTTGTTCCTGTCTAAACAATGTTTCATTGAAACACGGCCACACCCATTCATTAAGTACAGTCCAAGGCTGCTTTCACTCTGCAGTGGCAGCGTTCAGGAGTAGCAGGCCCACAGAGCCTAAATATTTACTATCTGGCCCTTTAACCAAATAATAAAAAATAAAAAGTCCCAGTTAAACTGCTAAAATTACAATTGTCATTCTAAATACTCACTATTTCCCCTCTCTGATGAAAGGCTTCTTTCCATAGGCGTGCCTGATATTAATTATAAAGCTGAAAATATGTAGGCTTTTAAATAAGTAATATTATTCTACTCAGTGGATTTAAACATAAGGCAATATTGTCACTTCAAGAAAAATAAAAAGAGCTTTGAGAATTTTTTCCATATGTCCACATTTGTGTTTCACAACTCCAGACCACCTAATGCAAACTTTCATTTCTCAGCAAAATGAAGCAGAGAATATTACAAAAGACTCAGCAATGTCAAATCCAGCCACCAGTTAGATCTTCCAATTTTCAGTACAACATTTCCTGCCAGATGTGGCTCAATGTGGCTTAAAGAAGCAATTGTTTAATTCTCATGTGGAGAACTATTGTTCTGGAAGAATGAGGGCATTATAGAATTAATCTCCAAGTAGTAAGAAGAAAAGCTAGGTTTACAAACTCTGTATGACTCTGTATGTGCCAGTGAGTAGCTGGAAGTAAGCGTTCTATTGGAAGACAGGATTTTGTTCCTCAGGAAACCAACACACTCCTGGGACCCTGGGTTGAAGCCATTTGATGGGTGGAGAGCATGAGAAAGGTCTGGCCACCAAAGTCACCCCATGCTGCGGATGCAGACAGCTGGCAGAGACAAGATAAAGTTCACACAGTCACTTGAGGCTTTAAAACCTAGTCTGCAAATGAAAAGTAGAGAAGAAAATTCTATTTCTAATCTACCAGTGAAAGATGTGCATTTCATTTTCAGATTATGAAAGTATCAAAGGAGAAAGGCTGTGCTGTCATGAGTGACAGTGCCTCGGCCGCCAGGACTCCAATCAGAGGCTCAGTGATAAGTGAGACTGAGCCCAGACTACTGCCAACGCCATGGCCAGAGACCGAAGAACACACGGGGAGGGGTTTCCTAATTGTGTATGGTAAATAACCCTGCATACAAATCCTCCAAGCCACGCTCTGGGTGGTGTATTAGAGCAAAGAAGTAACAAAGAAAACAGGCAGGTTGATGTTGAGGAGAGAGGACCAAATCAGTTTCAATAGACTTGAGGCTCTGTGGACCTAGGGAAGGAGAGGGTACAGAGCCCAACAGGATAGGAGACGAGGAAGGCGTTGGAGCTCTGCTCCTCACCAGAGCTCTCTAAATCTCAGTATCCACATTTTAAAAAAAATTTATTTATGTTTATTTATTTTATTTTTGGTTGCCTCGGGCTCGTGAGCTTTCTCTAGCTGCGGCAAGCGGGAGCTACTCTTTCTTGCGGTGCCAGGCTTCTCATTGCGGTGGCTTCTCTTGTTGCAGAGCACGGGATCTAGGCGCGGGCTTCAGTAGTTGTAGCTTGCAGGCTTAGCTGCTCCGCAGCATGTGAGATCTTCCCAGACCAGGGCTCGAACCCGTGTCCCCTGCATTGGCAAGCGGATTCTTAACCACTGCGCCACCAGGGAAGCCCTCAGTATCCACATTTTTAATATGAGAATAAAATCACGTGTATTTTATAAAAACACTTCCTGGAAAATGGTCACGGCTAGAAATATCATGAGACTTCAATAAACGGCTTATATTTATAATTACTAACAAAAATAAATACAAGAAGCTAATAAGAATATGTTTTATAACCTAATGCATTTTGGATCACTCATTTCTATCCCAAAGATTTAATCTATACCATCGTGGTCTCTAAGCTGTAGTTTATATTATGTTTGCCACGAGTTGCTGTGACTAAATGTTACTGTTTTTAGTCCTATAGTTCCTGTAGTTTCTTGTTGCAGTGTTACAAACTAATGTTTCCCAAAAGTAATTTTTGAATGACTAAACAAATAAAAGTGAGAAGCACTCCTATGAAGCCCTTATTAAATATGAAAGGATAAACAGTTCTAATTGAAAAATAAAAGAATTATAATTTTAAGTGCAAATTTGACTAATTGTGCTTTTCAAAAGCTACTGTCAAATATTTTTCACAACAGTAAATCTTAAGTTATGATAAAAAAATTCCTTGTGAAATCACACCTGACAAAATGAACCCTAATTATGTATAATGTCTCCTATCTAAACACATACTTAAATAATTATTTCAATTTAAAATAAAGAAATTATCAGATTGGGTTGGAATTTGTCAGTTGGTTATCTCTCCATGAAGCACCGCTAAGTTTTTTAAACCTCCATCAGCGAGTGAGAACACCACACCTTGGGAGAATCTTAGCAGTTATCAGAAGCAGGAGTTGTGGGAACATATTTACAAGATTAGGGGTCTGAACTCCAATGGTTTAAGGTGGATTTTCAAGATGGGAATCTGACTGGGTTTGGGCAAAACTCATGACATAATAGTTTTGATTTTGTGCTACAAAGGCAACTCAGTAGAGAAAAGATCCTCTGTTCAACAGATAGTCCTGGAGCAATTTGATCCTTGTGTAAACAAAAAATAAATTTTCATTCATATCGCACACTTTGTACAAAAGTTAGCTCAAAATGGATTGTAGACCTAATTGTAAAACCTAAAATTATACAACTTTTACAAGAAAACATAGGAGAAAATCTTTGTGAACTTGGGTTAGGCAAATATTTCTTTGATATGACACTAAAATCACAATACATAAAAGAAAAAATCAATAAACTGGACTTCATCATGATAAAAATGTCTGCTCTTTGAAAAAAGCATTCACAGTTAAGAAAATCGAAATAGGAGCCATGGACTGGAGAAAATACTTGTAAGTAACATATTTGATAAAGAACTGGTATCTATAAAGAACATATAAAGAACTCTTGAGGGAGCGCGGGGCGCCACCGCCTCCGCCGCTTATCCGCTGAGGTCAGTCTCCTGGGCTGCGCCCGGGTCGGCGGCCGCGGCGGCTGAGCAGCGAGAGCCGGGAGCCGAGAGACGCGCTCCGCCGAGTGTTGGGCAGGGCAGAGCCCGCGCCTTCGCGGCGTCATGGGCCCCCTCCTCGGGCCACAGAGGGCACCAGCCGCAGGAACCCCCGGGCCTCCTCGCGGCCGAGCCTGAGCGACCCCCGGGTTCTCCGGCGTCCCCTCCCTCCGCCTTATTTTCTTCCCTGCTCTCGCTGCTGCTGCCGCTTCAGCTCTCCGTTATGGCAACGGAGCCGCCATCCCCTCTGCGGCTTGAGGCGCCCGGCCCCCCAGAAATGCGGACCCCACCGGCGGGTAAGGAAAAGTGTATCTGGATATAGTAGATCGCTTAAGGCATCCCTTAGTATTACCATGTTCTTTGATTAAGCTCAGTGGAAAACTACAACAACCCAGTCTAGGCAGGGCTACTAATGACCCAGACTATTCAAGAAGCAAGGATTTGGTCACCCACCAGGGAAGAACCACGATCTGCTGAGGTGCTTGCTGAAGATAGAAAGAATACAGAATGGGTATAAGAAAGTAGTTACAAAGACCAGCTATAACTGACCACTTACAGAAACGAGGACTGTAATTGTCATGAGTACACCATTTTTTTTTGCTATGAATATATTTGTGTTAAGTGTGTATTTGTTTTTTCTCTCTCATATTCCCTTATTATGTAACATGAGTTGGATTGATCTTATATCATAATATGTAAGTACTCTTAATTTTACATTATAGTACTTTAAGTTATATCACAAGGATTTACCTCCTCTTCTGGAGATAGGGTTAGTGTATTTTGATTGGACTCAGAATTGTTGTATCATATTAAGTGGAATTAAGACCTTGTTATTGTCTTATTTGGGGATTAAGTAAGATTTGAGGAGATGCATATGGGTGTCATGTTGACACAGGGTCGACTTGTGATGATTAGTTTCATGTGTCAACTTAACTGGCTATGGGGGACCCAGATTAAAAATTATTTCTGGGTATATTTTGTGAGGGAATTTCCAGGTGAAATGAGCATTGAAATTGGTGGACTCAGTAAAGTTGATTGCCACCCCCCCCAATGTGGGTGGACATCATCCAGTCTGTTGAGGGCTTGAATAGAACAAGAGCTGGGGGAAGGAAGAATTTGCCCCTTTTTCCTGCCTCATGGTGTGAGGTGAGCTATTTCATCTTCTCCTGACCTCAGACTGGAATTTATATCACCACCTCCCCTGGTTCTCAGGCCATTGGACTAGGATTGAATTATATCACTAGCTTTCTGGGGCCTCCAGCTTACAGATGGCAGACTGTGGGATTTCTCAGCTTCCATTATCATAAGAGCTAATTCCCTGTTACAAACACATGCATGTATTCTATAGGTTCTGCTTCTTTGGAGAATTCTGACTAATACAACATGTATCCACCACTGTAATATCACACAGAATACTTTTACTGACCTAAGAATCCCCTGTGTTCCACCTATTCAACCTACTCTTCCCTTCCTCCACCCAAACCCCCAACAACCACTGATCTTTTTACGGTCTCCATAGCTTTGCCTTCTAAAATATCATATAGTTAAGAATTATACAGTACGTAACCCTTTCAGATTGGTTTATTTCACCTAGTAATATGCATTTAAGTTCCTCCATGTCTTTTCATGGGTAGTTAATTTCCTTTTATTGCTGAATAATATTCCATTGTATGAATGTGGAACAGGTTTTTGTTTGTTTGTTTGTTTGTTTTTAATCCATCCATCTATGGAAGGGCACCTTGGTTGCCTCTAATTTTTGGCAATTATGAATAAAGCTGCCACAATCATTCATGTGCAGGCTTTTGTATGGACGTAAATTTTCAGCTCTTTGGGGTATATACCAAAGAGCTTGATTGCTGCATTTTATGGTAAATGTATATTTACTCTTTTATTAAACTGCCAAACTGTCTTCCAAAGAGTCTGTACCATTTTGCATTCCCTACAGCAATCATGAGAGTTCCTACTGCTCTGCATCCTCACCAGCATTTGGTGTTGTCAGTGTTCTGAATTTTTGTCCTCTTCATAGCTGCATAGTGTTTTCTCATTGCTGTTTTAATTTGCAGTTCTCCAAACACATAAGGTGTTGAGCATCTTGTCATATGCCTATTTGATATTTTATATCTTCTTTACTGAGGTGTCAGTTTAGATTTTTTGTCCACTTTTAATCAGGTTGTCCTCTTTTTTTAGTGGTAAGCAGTAAGTGTTCTTTGTATATTTTCATACCAATCCTTTATCTGATTTGTCTTTTACAAATTTTTTCTCCCCATGTATGACTTGACTTCCCATTCTCTTGATATTCATATCTTTTTAAAGTTTTTTTTCTTTTCTTTGTGTGTTTATTTTGAATAATGTATATTGCTTTTTGTTCAGTTAACTAATTCTTTTCGCAATGTCTAATCTACTGTTAATTCTATCCAATGTACTTTTAATCTCAGCTATTTTAATTTTAATCTCTAAAACGTTGATTTGCTTTTTAAAAAATACCTTCCTTTACATGTCCAATCCCTCCTGTAGCTTCTTGAAAATATGAAATATAATTATAATATCTACTTTAGTTTTGTTGTCTACTAATGCTTTAATTTTTCTATTTCTGGGTCAGTTTTAATTAGGTTTTTTCCCCTTCATTGTGGTTCTATATTCCTGCTTCTTGATATACCTGGTAATTTTTTTATTGGATGACAGTCACTGTAGATTTTCTTTTTCTGGTGCTAAATATTTTAGTATTTCTGTACATATTCTTGAACTTTGTTCTGGGATGCAGTTAAATTACTTAAAAATAATTTTATCCTTCTGAGTCTTGCTTTTAAGCTTTTTAGGTGGAACCCAAGTAATGTTTAGACCATGTTAACTTTTTCCCCACATTTCAGGATTGAAAACTATTCTGAATACTCATGTATTAAACAGTTTTCCATTCTAGCTGGGAAGACCAGGCTTTCTTTTTTTTTTTTTCCCTTTGTGAGTGTTAAGAACTTGTTCCTTCTGATACATCCAGGTGGTTCTTTCCCTGCCATGAGTAGTGTTCTTACATGCATATGCCCATCTGTACTCATAGGCCTCTGTAACCTAGTTTCCATTCACCTATCCTGCCTCTCATCCCTTCATTCACTCTTCCACATTCACAGTGGGGCTTGTTTAATTTCTAGAACAAGCCTGGCTCTTTGCACACAATTTTTATTGCTTCTGCTTAGAATGTGCTTCCTCAGCCTGGCTTGACTGGCTCCAAAATGGCATTCAACTCTGAACAGGAATATCACCTTTTCTTATGCAAGTAAGGTTCCCCAATTTTCTCTCAAACACTGTTTCTTGCCTTCAAATCATTTTGAGACTCAAAAAAACTTGTTCATGTGTTTTTTAAAATTTTGCTTTCCCAGGCTATCTTACCCAGGAGTTGATAACTACATGGGGACAGAAACTCTAGAAAAGAGATAATTTAATGATGAGCTTTCTTTATTCGTCATATTTTATACTGTTAGAAGAATGAGGCTATCAACTGAATTCTGTCCCCCCAAAATTCATACATTCAAGCTCTAACAAAGTGATGGTATTTGGAGATGAGGCCTTTGGCAGGTAATGAGATTAAATGATGTCATGAGGATTAGGCTCTATTAGTGCCCCTGTAAGAGGAAACCAGAGAGTTTTTTCTGTCTCTCTCCACCATGTGAGGACACAGTGAAAAGACAGTTGTCTGCAAGCCAGGAAGAGAGCCCTCACCAGGCACTGAATTGGCCAGCACCGTGATCTTAGACTTCCAAGCCTCTAGAACTGTGAGTTGTTAAAGTCACCAAGGCTATAGTATTATGTTATGGCAGCTTGAGCTATAAGAGTACTAAATGGAAGAGACATGGAGGAACCCTAAACACATATTGCTAAATGAAAGAGGCCAAACTGAAATGGATACATACTGTATGATTTCAGCTATATGACATCCTGGAAAAGGTAGGGCACTGAAACTATTCTGTATGATACTGTAATGGTCAACGCTTGTCATACATTCGTCAAAACCCATAGGATATGCAACAGAGTAAACTGTAATATAAACTATGGATATTAGTTAATAGTAATGTATGAACTTTGGCTCATCCATTGTAAAAAATGCCCCACACTAATGCAAGACGTTAATAATAGGGGAAACTTTGGTTTGGGGAATAGATGTGAGGGGGTGTATGAGAACTCTATACTCTGCTCAAATTCTCTTTAAACTTAAAACTACTCTAAATATAGTCTACCAATTTATTTAAACAAAATAAATCTAAGTTGCCTCATCATATTGTGAGGTTATTACCATCTTACAGTGTTTCTATTTGACCGACTTCTTTAATGTTCATTTCTATCTTCTTTTATCCTTGTAAAAAATATATCAAATGTTTTGTACTATTTCACCTCCCAGCCTATTATCTTTTTAGTTATATGTCTTTCACAAACTTTCATTGGAAACTACATGAGATATCCTTGACTTATTACACTCTATGCCCATTACTATTTTCACCACCTCCCTAGTAATGCTTGAACCTTGGCTATGACCCATTGTCACCTCTGGACAAATAGTTTCTGCTCTATTTTCTGTCTTCTGTCCTTCTGGGCCACTTCTGTCTACCATCATTACCCAAAGAACTGACTTTACAGATTCTATATGCCAGTGTGTAAGACTTGCAGTGTTTTAAGAAGTATCCCAACTTCATGATGATGATTTGGGGTCATTACCAAAGCACTCGGGATCATACATACTGTCTTAAGGTAGTTTTATGGGGCAACGCACATTGGTATTTTCCTCCTATTAACAGAGTAGGAAACTGTGGGTTGATCTGCAGCTATTTTGATTAAGAAAGCAGGATATGAACTCTGCTTCTTTGCTGGGGTACTTGGCACTGCTCCTTCTCTTGCTGGGACATATTTTGCGCCTTTACAGCCTGGCATCTAGGCGTCCTGATCAGACTAATGTTTGGCTTTATTGGATACGTTGACCAGTCTGATTGATATTCTGGTACATACAGGGTACTTGGTCATGGTTGCTCACCTCTGAACCTCAGCTTCATCACCTGCAAAGTGCAACTAATAGCACATCCGCTTTGTGGGGTTTTTATGGATTTGGCAAGCGTCATAGTGCCTGGCACGTGCTAGAGACTCAGGTGATGCAGTAATTACCCAAAGTTGCATTTTCAGTGGATCCTTCCCACCGAGAGAAGGTGACTCACGGCCTTGGGGGAGGAAGAGCAGGACAAACAGCAAGGGCAGCAAGGGCCAAGGCAAGGAGGTGAGAACTGACATGCAGGGGGGCCTCATGCTGGTATCACCAGAGGGCCCAGAGTGAGCCAGGATGTGGGGAGAGACTGGCCGGTCAGTAAGACCAGGCCAAGAAGGGCCGTGTGAGGGGGCTTAGCTTTTACCTTGTGGTAGAGGCCATCCAAAGGAGAAAGTGGAAGATGGGTAGGTAGAGACTTCTCCCTTAGGAATTGTCCTCGGGGTCTGTTTATCTCCTGGCAGGGTCCGTTCAATGAGTTGGCCCCTCCAGCACATTCTAGAGAGGACTGGCCATGTCTGACCCTCTGGAGATACAGCCCTGACCTCCTGGCCACCTCACTGAGGAGAGGGCTCACGGGGGAATCAGCCTCACTCTGCATCTGTCCACCAGTCCTGCACCCTGGACTCCAGGACCACTCACTTGCAAGAGACACATCCAGCTGCCGGAGGAAGTGACGTTTCCTGACTCATCTGGCTAAGAATGAGCAGAGTATTGCTGACCATTCCAGGGGAGTAGCTGCCACAGAAGATCAGGATGGGTACAAGCCATAGAAGGTCAGAAGGAACAAAGGTCAGTCCACGTGGGAGTTCACATGGGCGCCTCACAGTCACCAACCTGCCCTCGAGTTTCCCTTCCAGCCCAACACACACTCCACCTGCCCACAGTCGCCTGTGCCACCATCACACAGCCCCACAGAGCTCCAAACATCCTCAAACACACAAACTCCCTACCTATAAGCAGATGCCTGTGTGCCCAGACCCCTCCTGCTCCAATATACATGCACTCCAAACCCCAATAAAATCACAGCCACAGTCTTGAATACAAAAACACACCCCCAACGGCCCCCGATAATCAAACTCCGAAATCCTCACATCCCACAAAAATCCACCCAACCCCATATAACCCCCCAATGCAAACACACAAACCCTTCAACAATAGCCAAATACATTCAAACCAAACTCACATACTTCTTAATATAAGACACAACCCCCCAAATCCAAATATAACACATACAGTCCCCCCACAGCTGTGAACATCCACGTATGTACAATGCCTCAGAAGCTGAGACAAACACAAAATACCATCAGAGAGACACAATGTTTCCAACCTTCTCCTAAATACTCCCCCCAGAACACATGATGAACTCACACCCCCAATACAAACATACACCCATCTCCCTCTTGAGATACTATAAACAGCCTCTGTCACATCCCCTGATTATACACACACAGCTAACAACCCCAATTTACACTGACATCCCCAGTCTCTGCAAATTCCTCCACACCAAAAATACACTCCCTAAACTCTTACCCTACAGGATGAGCATATGTATAACCCCTATACTCTGAATACACACAGATCCAACACACAAAACATTAAAATGCATACCCTTACCTCTTCTCAAATGCCTGCACACAGAGCCTCAAAACACCCAGAACCAGCCCCACCACCCAGCCGCACCATGCTACACCAACCGTACACTCATAAAGGCACTCAGGCCCCTCATCTCTCCCCAGATCACACATACACAGTCTCTACACAGCTTTACTATTACCCCAAACCGTCCTATACCCCAAACATACATCCATGAGTTCCCCACACAGCCCTAACCCGTGACAGAGGCAGCTCTACCAGGGGCATCATGGCACCCCGAGCGGGCAAATGCCGCTGAGGTAAGTGCCTCCTATGTTGCTGCAATTCTTGCTGCTGTTGCAAATCATCCCTTGACCCCACCGAGGCTGACTGGGACACCCTAAACGGGAAGTGGCAGCATATGAGTCAGGGAAGAGGAAAACTCCCTTCCAGGTATTCCCTGTCACCATCCGAATAAAGTCATATTCCTTGCCTCAACACCTCATCTCCCATTTATTGGCCTGTCGTGCGGCAAGCACAGCAAGCTTGGACTTGGTAACATCTTTACGCAGGACACGGTGTCACAAAATGGGACATTGTTTTGTTTGTTTGTTTTGTTTTTGTGTTTTGTGTTTGTTTTTGTTTTGGGCTGCGCCACGTGGCTTGTGGGATCTTAGTTCCTCGACCAGAGATCGAACCCGCGCTCCCTGCAGTGGAAGCTCGGAGTCCTAATCAATGGCCTACCAGGGAATTCCCATGGGACACTGTTACCTTGCAGTCATGGTCCTCACCTTTGTGAGACAGAGGTAGTAGTGCAGCAGGATGGAGAACGTTGTAAAGTTTAAGATAAAGATTAGGTGGTGAAAGCAGGATTTCACAGGAAGTGAATCTAGTGACACTTGCAGTGAAACGTTGCCAATTCAGAGTTAAGAAGACTGTGGACAATGTGTGGAGTTTGCAAATAAACTTCATTTTCTAGAGTCAAATCTGCCAAGGCTTCCACTAAATTTGCAGTTGTGGCTATAACCTTAAGACAACTGAGATAGGCATAAGCAACTGACTCAAGTTGCATGCTATAATAGGCAAAAGGCCTATGTTTACTACCATGCTCACATAGTTCCGCGGGGCCTGATTATGCCATTCATGCACAAATCAAGTAAAAGGTTTTGAATAACCTAACGTTAATCTATTAGGTAGAGATCTCTTTGCTAACTTAAAAGGGCTAATATATTTTGCCTCCAGTGGAGATCTCACCTTAAAGTTTCCGGATCAACCTGAACCTGATCATTTGGGTAACCCTAAGGCAGGCAGCTCTTGCAGTGCTTGTTTTAGCCTTGTAAAAGCCTGCTTATGTTTATCTTCCCAAGCAAAGGATTCAGGGACTAAATCTTTAATAAGTTCATAGAGTGGAAGAGGTAACAGAGCAAAATTTGGAACCCAGAGCTTGCAATAACCAGCTAAACCTAGAAATCCACAATGCTAGCACTTAGTTGTGAGTCTAGGAAGTTCCTGTATCAGCCGAATTCTCTCTGCAGATAGCTGAATTCCTTCAGTGCTTAGATTATGTCCTAGGTAATGAACAGTTTCTAGGGATAATTGTAATTTTTCCTTTGTGTTCTTTCTCAGCTAACTGTTGCAGCAAATAAATGGAATCTTTTATGCATGCCTTATGGAATCTTTACAGTAGCTGAGTACAGCAGGAGGTTATCTCCATATGGTAAAAAGGTGGATTTCTCAGGGAACTAGAGGGTACTTAAATCTTGGTGAGGTACTTGGGAGAAAAAAGAAGGGGTCCCAGTGAACCCTTGAGGCATAAAAGTGCAGGTATATTGTTGATTGTTCCAAGTAAAGGCATATAGATATTGGCTGTTGGGTCTCCGGGATGCTGAAGAAAGGTGAACAAAGGTCTCCAACAGTACACCATTCCAAGTCAGTTGAAACTTGTGACAGAAGGGTGGCTAGGTTTGGAACAACAGGAAAACAGGGAATAACTATTTTTATTAACAGCTCCCAAGTCCTGGACAAATCGCCATCCTGCCAGGTTTCCAACCAGGCAAGATTGGCATGCTGCAGGGACGAGTACAGGAATGACTACCTCCCGGGAAATTAAGTCTTCTACAATAGGTGTGAGACCTTGTATGACCGCAGGCTTTAATAGTTGTTGAGGAAACCTAGGGAGAGGTTTAGCTACATCTATCTGAATCTTTATAGGTTTGCATTTTTTTTATTCTTCTGATGTTAACACTGTCAGAAGTAGCCCCCAAATTTGCAGGCATCTCCATCAAATTAGAGAACTTGTGCTGAACTTCCTCTTTTATGTCCAGGACAGATTGTAAGGAACATAAATAATCAGGTTCAAGTTGATCAGGAAACTTTAAGGTGAGATCTCCACTGGAGGCAAAATGTACTGGCCCTTTTAAGTTACAAAAGAGATCTCTACCAAATAGGTTAACTGGGGCTATATTGCATAGCAAAAAGGAATCTTGGTTGAGATAAAAATTCTCTCTGAACTTTATTAGGTACTCCCACCATGGAAGCATCCTCTTGACTCAGAGGGACCTGTTGTTCTTTGAGGGTGGGATTTAGAGTAGAAAGCACAGATCTGGTTAGGGCTAGGGCTAGGGCTAGGGCTAGGGTGTTAAAGGGTTAGGTAATTACGTTTACAGTTAGGGTTAGGGTTTAATGTAGATTTCAAAGTAGAATATGAGAGTGGGGTTTAAAGTAGAAAGCATAGCTCCAGTATCAACTAAAATTTGGCAGTTTTTCATTAATTTTCATTCTATTTTCCTCTGGGCTGTTTAAGGTAATTGCTCGCAATCCTTTACCAGAGAACCTCTGGAGTTCTGCCAACTAGGGGAGAGGGTCATGGTGGGGGGCCCTCCCTTTGAGACAGATATGAGAGCATTTGTGAAGAGTTTGCATAGGACCTTTGAGGACACCTTTTTTTCTAGTGTCCTCACTGATTACAAATGAAACATCAACTTTGGGTCATCGAATTGATCATGGACCCCTAGGAGGTTGTAATGGGGGGAGGCCTAGGTGTTATTTTGTGTCTCTTGCCTTAGAGCTGTTGTAACTGTAAGGCTATGAGCTTGGTGGATTTCTGTTTGTGATCTTGCTCCAAGGTCCTTTCAAAATGCTCAGCTACAGTCAGGAGTTCAGTCAGGCCTACAGCTTCCCAGCCTATTTTCTGCCCTTTAATCAGTCCACTAATCTCAGAAGATAATCCATTTACAAAGAGGGCAGTTAAAGTAGGCTGAGTGGCCTTTTTATTGCTTGCAACCCCAAATGCTGTAAAAAGAGAGCCTACAAACTGGCTCTAAAGTCTTCCACAGATTCACCCCTCTTTTGTTTGTATGCGTGAATAATAGGCCAATCATTATTAGGCCAATTAATAATAGACCAAGTGTGAGCAGGGAAGATTTTAGGAATAGCTTATAAAAGGTTACTTGTTATTCTGCAAGCCTTTTTAGGTCGAGGATCTTGAATATCATCCTAGGGATTATGTCATTTTGCTTCCCGCGTCCATTCTGGGGCTTCCCCCAGTCCTACCAACATGTGTACAAGCGGATAAAGATCTAGCAGTTTGGGGACATAGGCCGTGACAGTGACTCTAAATTCTTCAAAAAAATGTTGGGGGTTCCTCCCTAGGTTTAGAGAATTCTTTGACTATAGCTCTCAGTTCAGTCTTTGACCAAGGGGTAAAGGACACCTGAGGGGGCTCACCTGCAACCTCAGCTAGTTTGACTTTAAATGGCAATTGTTAAATATTCTCTTGGGAATAGAAAAGTATTTCAGACAGAAAATGAGTAAAACAAGAGTACTCAGGTGAAAAAGGAAAGGGGGGGACAGTAGGAGTTCAATCTGCAGTCACATCCGTCCTATGGTCTTTTGTTTCAGGTACCTTTTGTCTCTTCAATATTTCATTAGCTTTTTGTTCTAAGTCTCTAAACGAAGCTATGTTGGAATCTTGAAACCTTCTTTAAACTTTTACATAGCAACTAAAGCAGGCATCTCATTCTCCCTGTCCAATTTGGGAACCCTTGCTCTCCAGTGTTTTCCTCAAATGAACAATCTTGTCTAACTGGAACATTCCCCACAATGACCATTGTAATTCTAGATCAATATTAGTATAATTTTGCCATCTTTCTAAATATCTACAGCCTCCAGGACCATAGTTCTCAAATATAAAATAAGCAGGTGTGCCAGAAGCTGGCATTCTCAACTCTTTGGTGATAAAGGATCTCATTTCCTTAGCTAGCCTTTGTCAACCCAAAAGAACACACAAAAGAACTGCGCCTTAATATATCAGCAGTAACAAAGAGATGTCACTATGTCCTGGCCAAAAGAAGGCCTGGTATGCACCACCACCAATTCCCAGGGATCCCCGGACTGAGGAAAAAGATCCAACCAGCAAATCCCAAGGAATGGGGACTGCAAACTGATGCCAAACAAACTGGAGAACTATAGCTGCCACCAACAGTTCCAAGCATGGAAACTGAGGGCTGATTCCAAAGAGATGGGGAAGTGCAGACTACACTGCCAGCAGTGCCCAATGTGGAATCCAGGGAACAAAATTAGGGGCTAGGGTTTCCCACTCAAAAATATACTGGCAATAACCAAGAGATGTTACTGTGTCCTGGGAATTTCCATCTGAAAGGCTAGGGGTTTGGCCTCAGGGAGAATCCTCTACCAGACAAACTGACCTGCCCTGTAAAGGAAAGCCAATTAGATTGCGAGCACAAACTCAATCAAAGAGAATGGAGCTCAAACCAAGAGGAGCTTACCAACAACCTTCAGGAATGGCAAGAAAGACAGTGAACTCAAAGGAGTTGTGGGCACTACACCTGTTTCTCCTTGTCCCAAACGTTATCAGAAATTTGCTTCAGATCCCATCACTGCCACCAATATATTTATCTTTTTCTTTTTAAAAAGATAAGCATTTAATCATAAAATCATCCTGTTAGCAGGAGGAATCATAAGAGTGGATTTTAGAAAAGTGCACATACATATTTTGATACAGAACATTTCTGGAGGGATACATATGAAACTGTTAGCGGCCACCTCTGAATGCCACCAATGTATTAAAAAACAAAATTTAACTGAGTAAATGTGATGATTTACTTTGAATTTTGAATAAATTGGCTTTATTAAACGATTCATGAATTAGGCAGCATCTCATCTGACAGAAAGGGAGATACTCCAACGGGTTACACAACATGGAAGGCTTTTTGTTTTTTGGCCACGCCACATGGCATGTGGAAATCTTAGTTCCCCGACCAGGGATCGAACCCATGCCCCGTGCATTGGAAGAGCAGAGTCTTAGCCCCTGGACCACCAGGGAAGTCCCAGAAGGCTTTCAAAGTAAAGAGGGTGGGACAAGGAAAGAAAGTCATCATCAAGGGAAAAAATGAAAGTTCACTGGAGGAAAGTGAAACTTCAGGTGACAATGGCTTCTCATTGGCTAAACTGCGGAATTCTCTATTAGCTATTTCTATTTTCTATTTCTTGTTGCTGGCCAGGAAGGAAGTCTTCCCTCCTCCAGCTGGGGTAGTAAAGTGGTTGCACTTCCTGTTTGGGGTCAGTGAATGACCTCTTCCTGTTGGGGTCATGGATGATGAGTGACACGGCATGAGAGCTCCCTCTACGGGCCTTCCAGACTCCAATTCTAGTTGAGGTTTCCTTTTGTTAACATTCACAGCATGTTTTATTGGCAGGAGGATTCCCAATGAGGGAGAAAAGGCCACAAGACTCACCATAAAGAAGGCTCAGAAATTCCTGTGTGGGTCCAAGGGAGGCACAAGGTGGCTGTGGGGTCAGCTGGTGGCCACAATGATCACATGGTTCCATCTGATGGGTCTGCAGCTCGATGTGAAATAGTGAATAAAAGGATCAGTTCATCCTATCAGAGAAACATGAAACTGAGATAAGCTTCCCACTGCTAGAAGCATCATGAGCCTTCAGAAAAGAACAGAGAACATGGCTAAAGGGTTTGGGAACATCAGAGCCATATCAGCCATATCTCCTCAGAGTGGGACTCCCCAGGCTCTCCAGGTCTCAGTCCCCAACTCTCCCTCAGGGACAAAGCCTCCCCACCCCTGTCCTAGTCAGCTCACTGATCCCTAGAGGTCCTGCCTACCCCTGAGGACTTAGATTTCCATGGAGACAGGTTGGTTGAGACCTAGTGATACAGTTGACCAGCCTGATACGCAACAGTTCCCACCACCCTGGGGCAGTTGGGCTCAGGGACACGTGGCTCTGGACCCCATGTGGAGGGTGTCCTTGCACGTCAGCTGTGCCGCAGAAGAGCCAGTAACGCCTGTAGCTGTCCAACTGATTCTCAGGGTATTTTCCTGGGAGAGCCCTTGGTCATCTGACCTCCTATCCAGGAAGCCCCGTGACTTTCTGACTGCTGCCTGTCACGCCAACAACACACCTGTGAAGGTTCTGCTCTGCATGGCCATCTGTCCACCAGGCCCCCCCTTCTAGGGACCCAGATGCTAGGACCACACAAATGCTGAAGGAGTGTCCACCTGCCTAAGGTACAGACACCCCTGTATCCATCTGCATGATTTCTACTGGGAATCTACAACATTTATGGGGATTCTTTGGCCCTAAAGAACAGACCAACCTGATAGGAGCAATGCAATGATTCACAATTACCAGGGTCAATGCACATATACAGGGGCCCATAGCCCCAGGTGCCCCACTCACAATTCACATGGGTGTCCCATACGTATCCACCGATGCCCAAATATTCTTGCTTCATACATACATACATCCAAACACGCACATCAGTGGTCTGCTGGGAAGCGCTAAAAAACTCTCCGAGAAAGGTGGGAAAGACTTCACTTATGCTATCTACATGGTATAAATATTCCCAGCATGACCAATTTCAAGCTACCCACCTGACATCACTGAACACAGAGCTGGGAAGAGGTATGCACCATTGACTATCCCAAGATAGTATGAACCAGTTCCAGCACATCCCATACCTTTTCCTATGAATTTGTGCACACAATCCACTTACACCCCAATAGACCCCTCAACTCCCACCACAGATATAGAACCAAAAGGATACCACATATACATATGTGTTTGTACATATACATACATATATATATATATCCTGAACACACACATACATTTCTACCCTCACCCTGAATAAATACACAAACAGACCACCTCTTACTATCTAAATTTTTACAGACGAAACCTTGCTCACCCTGAATATTCACATTCCACTCTCACAACTATATATACACGCACAACATGGGCCTGAAAACAAACACGTGCAACCAATATGCCATCCAGATGTACACACTGAGTACCTAAACACACAGGCTCACCAACTACACAACTGTCTCACGTGCAACCCAAAAAAGACCCATATGCAGTCCCACAGCCCTAAAATACATATACTCCAGGATTCCTGCACACACACATAACCTACACCGTCTACTGGTTTCCAAACACACAAACTAAACTCTCACATCCCCCAGAATACATACCCCAGAAGCCCCAGGAACTCAAAAACACACACAGCCACAAATAACCTATACTTATCAAATACAGCTGACCCTTGAACAACTTGGGGGTTAGGGCGCCAACCCTCCATGCAGTGGTTCTGCATCCATGGATCGTGTAGTAGTCCTGTAGTATTTACTGGAAAAAAAATCCACTATAAGTGGACCCGTGTGGTTCAAACGTGTGTAGTTCAAGGGTCAACGGTACATATAAGTCCACCTCACTAATACTGAGAACACATACAAGCAACACCACTCAATTCTTCAGGCATTACATTTTGAAATAGACACATAGAGGACTCTAAGCCTCCTGCTATACTCACAAATCACAAATACACACACCCACAAACTACTCATGAGTATACACCCCAAATGCTCAGACACACTCAAAACCTCTGCAGTCTTACTATTATACATACACAATTCTCACACACCTATGGACACACACATGCAAATATTCCCAAGCCCTGAACATACAGATCCCCTCCCAAACACTATACATTATGCTACCTCTCCAGAATACAAGCTCCCCACCACTACCCCAACATATAAACTGTATATGTGTGGGTGTGTTTATATATATATATATTTCTACCCTCACCCCGAATATATAGACAGACCACCTCTTACTCCTACCAAACACATGTATAAACACCCTAGCATTCTCCAAAGAAATACACTTTGAATACTCCTAACAATTCCATACCTTATGAACAAACTTTGATAATGAATGAACCTGATGATGGACACACACACAGATTAGAATACACAAGTAAGAAACATGGAAGTGTCTCCAGCAAACCATTTATGAAACAACTTCCATATATCAAATTATCCCTAGCTATTAGGAGCCAGCTCACACATATGCAAGTACTCACAAATACCCGTATCACATATTTCTAATACATAGAAATGCAATTGTCCAACTTCCCTGTAGAAACATAGAACCCCACCTCTTTATCAGATACACATATACTCACTTCCCAAAATACATAAGCTTCAGAGGCTCCTACTGAAAATTACAAATGCACAGCCTCAGCAAATATTCCTCCAAGTGGCCATGCCCCTTGAATACACACACAAACTCATTTAACACATAACTCTCCACAAGTCCCAAATGCAACCACAATTACCCAGAACACTACAAATATGCAATAATATCATCCTATATGCCCTTTGTTCCAAATACACATACAGTACCACACTACTGGCATATATATAACCCCACATTCCCAACCTCTTACACAGAACTAACTCTGCCATCTTGCAGAATACAGAATCATACAAACACAACATACCTACATATACAACATCCACCAGTCCCATAAAATAGCCACAGACTTGCCCTTTACACATCCAAATATACATAGACAGCTCCTGAAAATGCACACACACAAACACCCCATAACCATACAACATGCCCTGAATACACAAATGATCATCCTACATTCCCCAAATATACAAAATAAACAGACTGGACACCCAAAGTAATATACACCACTACTTTTCCTGACATTGCCCTTATGCATATGCAGATAATCCTTCCAAATCCACCATTAGACACACATAAATCCCCAAATTCATGGGTGAAAAAAACACATGTAAACATATTCCCCAAACACCAAATTACAAACACCTATCCACCAACTCCTTGAGTATGCCTGCGTCACATCTCAACACCCTCCAAGTACAACACTCACTCTTACACGCTCTCACAAAAACACAGGCACGACCTCCCTTCAGACACAAACATCCACAGACAAAACCAACCCACACATTTGACTACATATCAGATTCCCACCAACCAATTAAATATGTACAGACCCCATCTATGCTTGCAAATCAATCATGATGTGACATCAGACTACAAATACATGTTTATTACCACATTCAGCAAAGTTGCTCCCATCACTGACAAAAGAATGCAGTTTGGACATAAGTGGTGATTGATGTTTTTATGATAAGAAGGAAGACACTAGTGAAACCATGAGTGTGTTCCTTCGCTCTTCACTCATTTTCCAATCACCTGAGCTACACCTTTGGAACCAGATGAGGGTTTTCAACTCGCAGGAACGTCCCTCTAGCTTTTGTACTCTTCAGAACGCGCAGCCTAGAACGGCACCTGTTTAATAGCTCACACACACTATTTCCCCCCCACTGTAGGCCTCGCATTCACTGAACACTTCATGCAGCCGGCTCTCCAGTGGGGCCAATAACCCTGGGGTAAACCCCTCAAGGGAATCGAGCTCTATGGGGGCGTGAATCCACATTGTGGGGAGTCTCCTTACACGGACAAGGGCACAAATAACCAACAGGGTGAACAACAGCGCAGAGCGGTGACACCTGAGGGGTCAAAAGTCCCCGTACCCCTTACTTCAGGGTTCCTGGAATTGACTCTCGAGGCCGCCATGACAGGCCCCTCCCCCGCCGGACGGCCCTTGGGGCCCCACCCTCCGCGCTCGCGCATGCGCTCCTGTCTTCCGGAGCCGACTGCCCCAACAGACGCCAGGAGCAGTTGGAGGACGGCGGTCCGCGTGCCCGAGAGCCCCGCCCTAGTGAGCGTGCGCAGGCGTGCAGGCGCGGGGCACGCGGGCATCTGGTCCTGCAGCTCTCTGCCAGAGAGGAGCGAGGTGGAGTGTCGGGCACGCTGCGGAGCGTCTCTGGCGACGCTCCTCGCCGGGAACTCTCGTGATGGTCTCTTCTTAAAACCAGCTCTTGTGAGATGTGCACTCGTGAGTTTTCTATTGCACACGTGAAACCCATGCACTTAGCTACAAAGAGTTCTGGAGAGCTCTGCTCTAAGCACAGTAGCCTCCAATTGGGGCAAGTGCTTTCATGCCCTTTGGACTGCAGTTCCTTGGTTCTTGTTTATGCCTTTCAAAAAACAGTAGGTCCTTTTTCCTAGCAAGCCTGAAGTTTCCGTTAAACAATTCTAGCAAAGAATTCAGACCTGGGAAACACTCTTAAGATACTGTCTCCTGACTCCGTTCCTAGAGTTTTTCCAAACGCATTTACTCTACTAGAATATTTTTTCTCAGTGTATTTAATACATGGAGGTTTTTCAATAAATGTTGATTCACAGGTGTTTCCTTTGTACTTTTTTTTTTTTTTTTAATAACTTTGAGAGAGAGTGGACAATCTGGGCCAATTTCAACACAGCAGGTAGTATGGGAACAATTTTACTTTCCCTCCCTCCTTTTTTGTAATATCTTGCAGACTTTCAGTTGGCATTAAAAAACAACAACAACAACAAAAATAGTAGCGGGATCAACTTACTGCCCTAACTTTGTAATACTTCCCAAAGAAACTTCAATCATCAGATCCTCTTTCTGGTCAATTGCAAGATTAGAGCATTTCTCACTCAACAGGATGCCTCTGAAGACCCCTCACATCTAACAGCACTAAGCGCCTCCAAGTGCACAGACTTCAAAACTCCACAAGACACAAACATGGTATCTCTTCGTTTCGTTAATGTTTCGTGATTGAGTGGAAGATGAACTGTCTTCTGAGGCTTGTGATGCATGTCCAGAGTTGTTTTTTCTCAGTAGTCAATGCCTGCCGGCAGCCTCTGTGCAGGAATAGTCAGAGATCATGATCCAAAGGACTTTTAGATACTCCCTTCTGTGACTGCTCTTCCCAAATTACATTTGGGCTAATTTGATGATCTCTGTCTCTGGGGTGTGGGATTTTGAAGTATTACAAAAGTGATTGCAGAATTGGGACTGGCTAATTTTTGCACAGTGCAATTTTTGTATCAGTGGCCTTGAGAAGAGTCCTTCAAATCCTGTATCAGAATTATGAGTGAGATTCTTGTAAATAATTGGTTGAATGACTGAACAAAGGGAGGAAGCAACAAGGAAGCCTGCCTTTCTCGAGTGCCTGGGTACAATATTTTGCCTCACCATCCCTCTAGTATGAAGTTATTGGGTGAAAATCATATGCGTTTTCCTTCATTGTAAAAGCTCCAGTACTGAGCGATATTCCCAAACTGTTTATTTTTTTCAGCCCCCGACAGGAGTTTCTTTAGATGTAAAGTTCACCATGATGTTGCTTGAAATATTCTCACCTTATCTTCTCATCTTCTTCGGAGTCAGTTTTTCCTGACAAGGGGCAAGGAACTTCTTAAGCACCAACAGGAGTCTTTTTCACACTGTGGAACAGTCCTTCTAAACCTCTGTTTCCTTCCCCAACACCCCACAATCAGTTGGAGTTCTACTGCAGCTACAGCAGTGAGAGAATCTCGTCTCCCAAGTGATTTGGTTGCCATCCTCTGAGGTTTTCAGCCTTCATCTCCCTTGACAAGTTTCCTAACAGTCCTCTCTTCTCACAACACAAAACACGAATACTCTTTCATATCATTTTGATAGTGGTAAACTGACTGACATGGATTCTCAATATGAAAATCATAATCAAACAAGTTTTGTAAAAGGAATGCTACCATGATTCCCATGCAGATGGGGCCATATGCAATGATGAGCCTAGATTGTAAAGAGCAAGTGTATGTAATGCAGACAGGAAATGAACAAACTTGTAAGCAGGGCTTGCAGGCTAGGATTTCGATGGAAGTGGGCTTGTCTGGGGATTGGACACTGGTGGATAAACTCTTGGCACTGTGTCAAGGTGCACATCCATCTCATGGGTAGTGGACTTTTAACACCTAGAAAAACCAGGGCTCTAGGGTGTTTAGTCCCTTTAACATAAGGAAAGAGAAGAAGATTTTCTGCCTTCTTGTTCCTTACTTCTGTCCTTA
Organism: Balaenoptera physalus; assembly: GCF_965194825.1. NCBI lineage: Eukaryota > Metazoa > Chordata > Mammalia > Artiodactyla > Balaenopteridae > Balaenoptera > Balaenoptera physalus. The sequence continues at coordinate 46,249,146 of NC_138884.1, read as the reverse complement.
CCGCTACTAAGCCAAGATGTTCAGTGCTATATGATGACTCTTCCAAATCCATTTCATCCAAAGAGCCTGCAGATTTTGTGGATGTTTACAGTTGTGTTTTCTGTTGGAGCCAAGGTGCACACTTGAGTCTCGTCACTCCAAGTTCTCTTTGTCATAAGGATGAGTAACTGAGAATAGCTTAGTATGTTCTGAATTTTTGGTAGTGTTGCCAGATAAAATACAGATTTCGAGTTAAATGTAAATTTCAGATGAACAGGGAAATAATTTGCAGTAAAACTATGTCCAAAATGTTGCATGGGACAAAGTTGTACTAAAAATGAATTCATTGTTTATGTGAAATTCAAAAGTCAAATTCAGTTAGGCATTTGTTACTTTTCTTTACTAGATCGAGCCACCCTATTCTTTCAGGTGCTTTGAATTTTAAGAGACTAGAAATTCTTGTTCTGGGAATCTAGTGCAGAAACAGAGGAGCCACGATACCCGTACAAAGACAATCATTGGAAATATCCTCAGATATATTGGAACATATATGAATTTTCAACTAGAAAAAAAATGAAGGCATTTTAAAAACTGAAAACAGATTGCCTTCGCTTTTAGTTGCATGACGTATCTCTGGGAAGATTTTAGTGAAAGAGATAACACTGGTTTCCTCCGGGAAAGAGGATTGGGTTGACAGGGGAAAGAGGTGGGAGGAGGACTCGCCACTGCATATTCCATTTTGCACAATTTAATTTTGAACCATGAGAAGGTGTGGCTCGCTTAAAATATTATACTAAAATCATTTAAAAGGTACAAAACTAAATCTTTTACAACCATGGAATACTATGAGAAAGACATTTAGTGAATTCTGGTCTTGGACATGGGGGCTGCATGATGGTTTTTTCATGGACGGGGGCTTTCCAGCACAAAGGAACATTAGTAAGGCTGGTCCTGCTGGATGTTGGTTGGAGCACAAGGACCACTCCCTTAGGAGTGATGTACATACAGCAGTCAAAGACACTGGATCTGCTGAGACAATCCTAATTGCAAATACTCAGTTCCATGTGGCCATAAATACCCAAGTGTTTATCAGACTAACAGTTCTGAATTTTGTTCAGGAAGTCTAGTCTCTGTTGAAGTAAGTCAAGAGCCAGGTAGGAAGCAGAGTGTGTTGAGGGACACAAAACTAGGTTGATGGAAAAAGAAGTGAAAGGAAGGGACCGTCAAGTCCAACCTCGGTGCCGTGAATCAAGAAAACAGTCTATAAACTGCATAAAGAGGCCCACGCCAATTGTGTTGCCACTGTGTGAGGTGGAAGGAACTTCCGGTTCTTGCCTACCTGCCAGAGCCCTCGTGGAATGTCTCCCCACCCCCACCCTACCCAGACCCACGTGCCCTCTGCCCCTCCCCCACTGCAGAACGTTTCAGCCACATTCTACTTTTATGATTCAAACCTGGCCCTCCTTCACTTGGATCCTGAGCGTCTGCTGAAGCAGGTCACTCTCTGGGTCCTGGTCTTGACTTTTCTCATGGAGGCTACCAGGCAGCAGTAGTCCGTGCCCAAGCCTGCAGGATGGCTTCAGAAGGAGGTAAGCCTATAGGCTGGGGGTGTGTTCTCAGAGACCCTGCCATCCCTCCCATCCTTCGGGTTCACACGTGACACTTCACTGTGGGCACACAGTTGGACTGAAGTAGAGGGAGAAGAGAGCCCTGGACACACAAGGACATTTCACCTGGGAGACTGGGGAGCCTGAAGAAACCTGAGACTGCACTGGGGAGGAGGGGTCATTGGAGGTGGATCAAGAGGAATCGCCCTGGCTATGGAGAAAGGATGGCAGCAGGCAGGTTGATTCTTTCTAGAAGGGAGACCAGCCACTTTGAAACGTGTGTGTAAGGATGTGTGTGATGTCCTGGTGGTGACACAGGGAGGGTCATGAGGAAAGCCTAGACCTGTCTTGTGTTCCTGAGGCGCCTGAAGCTTGCCTCACCGTATCTTTCTAAGGGATTTGAACAGGAGCATACTGTGTCTCAGGGGGCCGTGGGGAGAGATGGTCTTGGTGAGAAAACTATTCAGTGGGGCTGTGTGTGGCCACGCCTGCAGTGAAGTGTCCTCTCCGAGAGCTAGGCCGGAGGTTACTCGAACTGCCGCAGCCCACACCTCGTCCACTCCTCCCAGCCCAGAGCTCACTTCTCAGTTCAGGCAACTGTTGCTTTGGATTCCACAGGGGATGGGCAACCGTGTAACTTCAGCCAAGAGAGGGCTCAGGTTCCTGAGTTGCTCTGAATTGTTCTTCCTTTTGTGGAATCGCAGTACTTCAGACCTACTTCATCTCGTCCAGTATCTCATGGTGGACCCTCAGGCTGCCTTGAGAGGAAGAGTTTGTTCATATTTCCTGTCACTTCTTCATGGACAGGGGACAGATGTGGAGTGGGGTTGTTTCGGGTGGAATGTCTGTGAAGGCTGCTTCCTCTTTTAAAGGGGGAAGGAGTGTAGCCCAGGGGCAGGAAGACGATCTTCTGTGTTATTATTAAACGTCCTATGACACCTGTTCCGGTTAATTAGGTGCACCGTGGTGTGTACCTTGTTCTCCTGAACAGGGATGTGATCCAGACACTTGATCGCCATGGCAACTGGCTTATGCCTGCTTCTCAGATTGTCTTTCCGTTATTGGGAGCTGGAGGGGGAAGGACCACAGGCGGTCTGTACTCCCATGACCAATGTAACATGACAATTCCCTGGCCCTTGTTTAATCCTCTGCAGCCATCACTGGCTGTGAAATGACAGAATCTAAGGGACACGTGCCTACTTCTCACACACCACTCCCCCCACCCCCGCCTCCTAGGAACAGAACTCCTGAGTGATGACAGTGACTCTGGGCACTGGGGAGGGGGTGGCAGGACCTGGCCCATGTTACGTGTCTGCTGTGGGTTGTTCTGAGATGCAGGTGCATTCTGGGCCATTGTTCTGGGTTTGTATCGGGATTCCATTAGAGAGATATTTTCCAGCATTTTGTTTTGTTTTGTGAGGCTAGGAAAGAAAGAGGGGATTTCTACTGAGCATCAGGAAAAGGAGGACTGAGGAGGAGGTGGGGCCCTAATATTTTACACAATACCTGTCCACAAAGGGCCTTTGGGTGCCTAGAACTTACTTTGGAGAAGGTCCCTACCTGCTAGTACGCCGGCTGAGGGGCATTTCTCACAGAGCGGATGTCCACACAGTTCCAGGTCTTGGGAGACAGCCTGTGAGGCTTAGGTGCCAGGGGGTGCCTTAGGGAGGCTCTCCAAGTCAGTGCTTGCTGAGGCGATTTCTTCTCGGCAGACAGGGGTCAGGGATCTTGGTGGATGGGCGCGGGGTCACCAGTGGAATAATTCTCAACTGGAGGTCAGGGCATGAAAATCACTGGAAGACATTTGCACGCTGCACAGTTTCCCTTGTCCAAGTGTCCCTCCCCTGTGGAGATTTACACTCTGATGCCACAGAAAGCCTCAGTGCCACGTGCCCATTCTCCTCCTGCATTCACTCCTTTCCTTTGCCTCCACAGCATCTGCAGTGCTGGGAACGGATATGACCATGACCCCCGGGGCCTCCTTGTCTACTTTCACGGCAGTGCCCTTCCCTCCACCCCTTCCTGGCGCCCAGCACCGGCCACCCTGGCAGCAGCACCTGCCACGTCCCATCACGCCAGCATTCCCTCCTGGCAGCAGCCTGCTGTTGCCAGCTTTCCCCAGGACGCCTTTGGTGGCTAATGGTGGCCGTGGCCCCAGTGCCCCTGGGACTTGCAACCTCACTGTTCAAGTCAGGTCACAAGGGAGGACAGTGGAGGTCCCCCAGACTCAGACCTTTGTCGTTACTCAGGCCCCCCTCAACTGGAGCGCGGCAGGGGCCCTCAGCAGGAGTGCTTCATGTCCTGCACCCGTATTCGTAGCAACCCCTGTGATGGGGACCGTTGTGACTGCTTCAGCTGTTGGAGTTAGTCAGGCTGGCAAGGGAGGCCGGACCCCAGGCTTTCCTCCTCAAGCTCCACCACCAGCTGCCCAGCTGGCCCCTCTCATTCGCCCAGTGAACTCTGGGCCATGGCCACATGGCACTTCCAGGGAGGGCCGCCTGGCCACCAACCAGTCCAACGCCTCGCAGGATGGCTCCTCCAACCCCCAGAGAGAGTACAGTAACTTCCTACGTTGGCAGCACGTCAAGCCCCTGGCCCGGAGACACTTTTGCCTGAGTCCTGATGCAGAAGCTTTTTCCTGCTTTCTCATGTGAGTGAACGCTCAGGGGGTCCTGAGCTTATGGGAGCTTTTAGATAAAGAGGAACTGGGGATGGACTCGCACGTTAGGTTTCTAGGGATACTGGAAGGAAGGTGTGAGGGCGATGTCCATGCTATGAGAAGGCACACTGTCGGTCACATGGGTGGGCCTGCCAGTCCGTGACATCAGGACTGACATGTGCCCTATCTCAACTGGCCCCACCACCCTGTGAGTCTGGCCAGCTTGCTCTTCCATGATTCTCATGGTAATATGGACTGAAGACTTGCAGTCAGAGAGGGTCGTGGTGTAAGGTGAGGAGCCGAGGAGCGGATGCCGCACTCTCCTGTGGTGCCGTGTCCTTCATACAGGACTTGAGCGTACATGGCCAGGGGAGGTCACTTCAGAGGAGGGGGAGGAGCGCGGGGCCCAGGAGAGCGCTTTATGCATGCCTCCACTTCGTTGTGGAGAATTCCACTAGGAACAGGGTGATGGTAGAGCTCTCCTAAGGGCGTGGGCTCTCTCCCACTAGAGTTGTGAGCCTGGCAGGCATTTCCATCCTAAACTTCCGGTCCCTCGTAAAAAGGGGACAATTACACTTCACTCAGAGGACTGTGCAGAAGACGCCTTGGACTAATCTATGAAGTGTGAGCAGATTGCTTGGCACTTGCCATGCCTCATTGATGATCGTCATTTTTATTATGAAAATGCAGCCTTGAGGAGGAAAAGAGCTCCCCAAGGCACAATGTGCCAGCTCTAGCCTGGGAGTGGATGGTCATCCTTGAGTGAGTGTGAGGCGGTGACAGCAGTGGCCGGGAAGGCTTGTCTTTGCCCTCCCAGACGCCCGCCTCTCACCCTCCTGTTGCTCAGTCATTCTGGGTTGAGTGATGTGTGGTCCACATGGGCGGGTGGGGTCAGGCAGGTGGGGGCTGGGCTGGGCCCGGAGACTGACCCCGAGGGCTTACAGCCCAGTGCTTCGATCCGTGGCCCGCCTGAATCCCACCATGCTGCTGGAGGAGGGACTGTGGAGGGCCGTGCAGGAATGGCGGCGCCTGAGCAAGTTTGACCGGAAGATCTACTACGAGACGGCGCAAAAGTGAGTCAGCGTCCTGGGCCCAGGGGCTGCGTGGAGGGTGAGGCGAGTGGGTGAGGGCAGGGTCTGGCCGTGGGGGTGCGCATCAGAGAGGACAGAGGAGAAGGGCTGTCACCCAGCACAGGGTCCCCGCAGCCCAGGGTCCCTGCTGTCCCCCAGAAACCCATCCCTCACCTTGACAGTTTGAGACTTCTGTCCTTCCTCCACCAGGAGCTCTGCCCTCCCCTGATTTTGACCTACCCTTACCTTGACATGAAGGTCTCAGGACGGGGCAGGGTGAAGCTGTGAGTCCAGTAGGGGTCCCACTCCGGCCATATGGGCTGGGCCGGGGAAAGAGCTCCACCCGCCAGCCTGCTGCTTCCTTAGTGGTGGGTGGCTGGCGGCCACTAACATAGATTTGGGACCACCTCTCCTCATGAAGAGTGCCCTGAGTGGGTACCCTGGCATCCCTGAAGAGGCTGGGGAAGTCAGCTGTTGTCGGCCCAAGGGTCTCCGGCCCTTCCAGTGTTTGCTCCATGGTAATCCCCTTGGTTTAAGAAACAAAACCAAACAAACGAGCGCCTCTCAGAGGAAGGGAAGGCCTCTCCTCTAAGCTCAGCATCCACATTGTCCAGCCTCTCCTGGGCCCTGTCTCCAGGTCTATGTTGCAGGACTCTCAGTCCTAGCCCAGGGTCCTGGATTCGGGCAAGGACCCCTGTGGGGAGCACATGCCTGTTCCAGCCTCTGGCTGGCAGCCCTGCATGTGGTCCTGGATGGAGACGGGGGCATGAGGAGGGTGCCCCCTGGGTCAGCCATGTGTCCCGTTGACCTGGTTCAATTCAGCGACCTGGGTCTATGCTGTTGAATGCCCTGCAGTGCTGGTGAGGCAGGAAGGGTCCCAGATCTTGTTATCACTTCCAGGAGCAGCTCTCTCCTGTGGACAGCACTTCACAGGGCCTTGACGGCCCCAAGGCACATCCTCTCCCAGTGCCTCATTCTTGGCTGCCTTTGTTGGGCTCCAGAACCCAGGCGTTTTTCTCAGGGTGGCCTGTGCCTCCGTCAACCCCCAGGTTCATGGAATTTGCAGCCGAGGAGGATATGCACATTCAGAATTTGCAGTGGATGCAGTGCGCGCAGGACCCACCGAAGCTGGATCCTCGGGGGCCCCCAGCCCCGAAAGTGGGCCTTCAGCCAGGCACCCAGGTTCCCACTGGAGCTGAAGGCACAGGTAACAGGGGCCTAGGGTTGGCCACCGTCCCCATGTGGATCCTTTTCTTTCAAGACAGGGGCATTGGTCTTTCAACCAAAACAGCCACCGAGGCGGGGGGTGGGGGGGGGGTCTCAGCTGCCCTTTGTCACTACGGGCTATTGACTTGGTCAGTTTTGTAACTCCTCTCACACCTCCCTTTCAAAGGACCCCACACTAAGTCTGCCTAAGAAGTGGGCTTGATGGGGAGACCCCTAGAAAATTGGAGGTTCCCCACTTCCTTACTTGTGACTCTCTTAGATGACCCCCTAACCTCCCCTCTCCAACTGTGCATGAGGCTTCAGATGGTCCTGACCCCTCCCACACCCACATCAACGTCCCCCAAACAATGCCCTCACCAACGTGCACTCGGTGGTCAGGAGGTGGACCGGGAGTCCCTCACCTTCCTTCCCTTCCTCCTGCTCTGCCTCAGCCTGTGCTCCCAGGATGTCCGGCCCCAGGGCCCAGACCTCGCACCCGAAGCCACACAGATCCCAGCGGAACCCGGAGCCCAAGGCGCCCAAGGAGATTCCCCCTGAGGCTGTGAGGGAGGATGTGGACAGGATGGAGGCGCTGGTGGGGTCCGTCCACTCAGCCCCAGGCAACTCAGATGCAGAATGTGGAAAGGCCGGAAATGAGCTGAAGCAGGAAGAGGACGACACCTACTTGGACCCGTGTCTCTTGAGCTACACTGACGAGCTGCGTTCCCGGGAACACTCTGTCACCAAGGTAGGCTGGGCCTGGAGCCTGGGGTCTACAAGATGCCAGGGCATGGAACTCTCAGCACCCAAGATCTGGGTTCTGCTCAGGCCGATGGGACTTAAGCTCAGCTCCTTGTTCCTGAGCCTGGTGTTAGGGGAGGTTTACGCAGATGTATGTGTGTATATGTTTGTGTCTGTGTGTATGCCTTTGTGTGTCTGTGTATGTGCATCTGTATATGTGCTCTTTTCTGTGTGACTGTGTATGTGCATGTGTGTGTGTGTGTGTGTGCTGACCATCCCCGCCTTGTGGAGGAGAGTGGGGGTGGGTCTCTGCTTTTCACTTTCCCTCCTGGTCTTCTTGTGTCACAGGCCACTCCTGGCCAAGGATGCTCACAGCCTCTTCTTTCTGTCCGAGGTGGAGGCAGTCATTCACCCTCGATTCCCGGCAGAATTGTTTTCCCCAGACCCACAGCTGGATGTCTCGGCCCTTGCTGAGGAGTCGAAGCAGGAGGAAGGACTCACCCCTGAAGAAGTGAGCCAGGGGAGGGAGAGGGACACTTAGGGAGCCAGGGGACTCCAGGGGAGGGGGGACCCCAGGTGATCCAGGGGACAGGGGAAACCAGGTGGCCCAGGGGAGCCAGAGGAGGGAGGGATCGCAGGTAGAACAGGGGAGACAAGGGACACCCAGGAAGACCAGGGCACGGAGGGACCCCAGTGAGCAGGGGAGAGGTAGGGCCCCAGAGCAGGAGGCCCACATGGCTCTGTCCATCCCTTCCCTGCCTCGGAGGCCTGGCATGGGGAAGGGCCCTCTCTGGGGTGGGTGCAGCGCAGGGTGATAGGAAGGGGAGGATGGGGAGCCGGGAGCGCAGGGAAGGACACACAGCTGGGAATAAGGTGCAGGAGGATGGCAGGAATGCCACCGTGTCTGGATTTGGAGTCTAATCCTGGGGTCACCCGTCCCCTCCTCCCCCCCAGGGCCATTGTCCCACTGCCCAGTGCTCCTCCTCTCACACGTGCGCGTGGAGCCGTCACTGTCCTCCTCCCTCCTACCAGCTGGTGCAGAAACGACTCCTGGCCTTGAAAGAGGACGAGGGTGGGCCGGCAGCCCCGAGCCACAGTGCACCCGGAATGGGCTCAAGTCCATCTGAGTCCCACGCCGGCCAAGGTGCCCAGAGGCACGACCAAGACCGCCATCGAGGGGTCAGTGATGAAGCCTGCCCACCAGAGATTGATGTTGAGGCTCTTCATAGGCCCATCCGAGCAGACACTGGCCCGGTCGTGCTCAGAGTCTTTGTTCCCTCTCGAGGACGTCAGGCTGGCAAGGGAGGCTGGACCCCAGGCTTTCCTCCTCAAGCTCCACCACCAGCTGCCCAGCTGGCCCCTCTCATTCGCCCAGTGAACTCTGGGCCATGGCCACATGGCACTTCCAGGGAGGGCCGCCTGGCCACCAACCAGTCCAACACCTCGCAGGATGGCTCCTCTAACCCCCAGAGAGAGTACAGTAACTTCCGACGTTGGCAGCACATCAAGCCCCTGGCCCGGAGACACTTTCACCTGAGTCCTGATGCAGAAGCTTTTTCCTGCTTTCTCATGTGAGTGAACGCTCAGGGGGTCCTGAGCTTATGGGAGCTTTTAGATAAAGAGGAACTGGGGATGGACTCGCACGTTAGGTTTCTAGGGATACTGGAAGGAAGGTGTGAGGGCGATGTCCATGCTATGAGAAGGCACACTGTCGGTCACATGGGTGGGCCTGCCAGTCCGTGACATCAGGACTGACATGTGCCCTATCTCAACTGGCCCCACCACCCTGTGAGTCTGGCCAGCTTGCTCTTCCATGATTCTCATGGTAATATGGACTGAAGACTTGCAGTCAGAGAGGGTCGTGGTGTAAGGTGAGGAGCCGAGGAGCGGATGCCGCACTCTCCTGTGGTGCCGTGTCCTTCATACAGGACTTGAGCGTACATGGCCAGGGGAGGTCACTTCAGAGGAGGGGGAGGAGCGCGGGGCCCAGGAGAGCGCTTTATGCGTGCCTCCACTTCGTTGTGGAGAATTCCACTAGGAACAGGGTGATGGTAGAGCTCTCCTAAGGGCGTGGGCTCTCTCCCACTAGAGTTGTGAGCCTGGCAGGCATTTCCATCCTAAACTTCCGGTCCCTCGTAAAAAGGGGACAATTACACTTCACTCAGAGGACTGTGCAGAAGACGCCTTGGACTAATCTATGAAGTGTGAGCAGATTGCTTGGCACTTGCCATGCCTCATTGATGATCGTCATTTTTATTATGAAAATGCAGCCTTGAGGAGGAAAAGAGCTCCCCAAGGCACAATGTGCCAGCTCTAGCCTGGGAGTGGATGGTCATCCTTGAGTGAGTGTGAGGCGGTGACAGCAGTGGCCGGGAAGGCTTGTCTTTGCCCTCCCAGACGCCCGCCTCTCACCCTCCTGTTGCTCAGTCATTCTGGGTTGAGTGATGTGTGGTCCACATGGGCGGGTGGGGTCAGGCAGGTGGGGGCTGGGCTGGGCCCGGAGACTGACCCCGAGGGCTTACAGCCCAGTGCTTCGATCCGTGGCCCGCCTGAATCCCACCATGCTGCTGGAGGAGGGACTGTGGAGGGCCGTGCAGGAATGGCGGCGCCTGAGCAAGTTTGACCGGAAGATCTACTACGAGACGGCGCAAAAGTGAGTCAGCGTCCTGGGCCCAGGGGCTGCGTGGAGGGTGAGGCGAGTGGGTGAGGGCAGGGTCTGGCCGTGGGGGTGCGCATCAGAGAGGACAGAGGAGAAGGGCTGTCACCCAGCACAGGGTCCCCGCAGCCCAGGGTCCCTGCTGTCCCCCAGAAACCCATCCCTCACCTTGACAGTTTGAGACTTCTGTCCTTCCTCCACCAGGAGCTCTGCCCTCCCCTGATTTTGACCTACCCTTACCTTGACATGAAGGTCTCAGGACGGGGCAGGGTGAAGCTGTGAGTCCAGTAGGGGTCCCACTCCGGCCATATGGGCTGGGCCGGGGAAAGAGCTCCACCCGCCAGCCTGCTGCTTCCTTAGTGGTGGGTGGCTGGCGGCCACTAACATAGATTTGGGACCACCTCTCCTCATGAAGAGTGCCCTGAGTGGGTACCCTGGCATCCCTGAAGAGGCTGGGGAAGCCAGCTGTCATCAGCCCAAGGGTCTCCGGCCCTTCCAGTGTTTGCTCCATGGTAATCCCCTTGGTTTAAGAAACAAAACCAAACAAACGAGCGCCTCTCAGAGGAAGGGAAGGCCTCTCCTCTAAGCTCAGCATCCACATCGTCCAGCCTCTCCTGGGCCCTGTCTCCAGGTCTATGTTGCAGGACTCTCAGTCCTAGCCCAGGGTCCTGGATTCGGGCAAGGACCCCTGTGGGGAGCACATGCCTGTTCCAGCCTCTGGCTGGCAGCCCTTCATGTGGTCCTGGATGGAGACGGGGGCATGAGGAGGGTGCCCCCTGGGTCAGCCATGTGTCCCGTTGACCTGGTTCAATTCAGCGACCTGGGTCTATGCTGTTGAATGCCCTGCAGTGCTGGTGAGGCAGGAAGGGTCCCAGATCTTGTTATCACTTCCAGGAGCAGCTCTCTCCTGTGGACAGCACCTCACAGGGCCTTGACGGCCCCAAGGCACATCCTCTCCCAGTGCCTCATTCTTGGCTGCCTTTGTTGGGCTCCAGAACCCAGGCGTTTTTCTCAGGGTGGCCTGTGCCTCCGTCACCCCCCAGGTTCATGGAATTTGCAGCCGAGGAGGATATGCACATTCAGAATTTGCAGTGGATGCAGTGCGCGCAGGACCCACCGAAGCTGGATCCTCGGGGGCCCCCAGCCCCGAAAGTGGGCCTTCAGCCAGGCACCCAGGTTCCCACTGGAGCTGAAGGCACAGGTAACAGGGGCCTAGGGTTGGCCACCGTCCCCATGTGGATCCTTTTCTTTCAAGACAGGGGCATTGGTCTTTCAACCAAAACAGCCACCGAGGCGGGGGGTGGGGGGGGGGTCTCAGCTGCCCTTTGTCACTACGGGCTATTGACTTGGTCAGTTTTGTAACTCCTCTCACACCTCCCTTTCAAAGGACCCCACACTAAGTCTGCCTAAGAAGTGGGCTTGATGGGGAGACCCCTAGAAAATTGGAGGTTCCCCACTTCCTTACTTGTGACTCTCTTAGATGACCCCCTAACCTCCCCTCTCCAACTGTGCATGAGGCTTCAGATGGTCCTGACCCCTCCCACACCCACATCAACGTCCCCCAAACAATGCCCTCACCAACGTGCGCTCGGTGGTCAGGAGGTGGACCGGGAGTCCCTCACCTTCCTTCCCTTCCTCCTGCTCTGCCTCAGCCTGTGCTCCCAGGATGTCCGGCCCCAGGGCCCAGACCTCGCACCCGAAGCCACACAGATCCCAGCGGAACCCGGAGCCCAAGGCGCCCAAGGAGATTCCCCCTGAGGCTGTGAGGGAGGATGTGGACAGGATGGAGGCGCTGGTGGGGCCCGTCCACTCAGCCCCAAGCAAGTCACATGCAGAATGTGGAAAGGCCGGAAATGAGCTGAAGCAGGAAGAGGACGACACCTACTTGGACCCGTGTCTCTTGAGCTACACTGACGAGCTGCGTTCCCGGGAACACTCTGTCACCAAGGTAGGCTGGGCCTGGAGCCTGGGGTCTACAAGATGCCAGGGCATGGAACTCTCAGCACCCAAGATCTGGGTTCTGCTCAGGCCGATGGGACTTAAGCTCAGCTCCTTGTTCCTGAGCCTGGTGTTAGGGGAGGTTTACGCAGATGTATGTGTGTATATGTTTGTGTCTGTGTGTATGCCTTTGTGTGTCTGTGTATGTGCATCTGTATATGTGCTCTTTTCTGTGTGACTGTGTATGTGCCTGTGTGTGTGTGTGTGTGTGTGCTGACCATCCCCGCCTTGTGGAGGAGAGTGGGGGTGGGTCTCTGCTTTTCACTTTCCCTCCTGGTCTTCTTGTGTCACAGGCCACTCCTGGCCAAGGATGCTCACAGCCTCTTCTTTCTGTCCGAGGTGGAGGCAGTCATTCACCCTCGATTCCCGGCAGAATTGTTTTCCCCAGACCCACAGCTGGATGTCTCGGCCCTTGCTGAGGAGTCGAAGCAGGAGGAAGGACTCACCCCTGAAGAAGTGAGCCAGGGGAGGGAGAGGGACACTTAGGGAGCCAGGGGACCCCAGGGGAGTGGGGACCCCAGGTGATCCAGGGGACAGGGGAAACCAGGTGGCCCAGGGGAGCCAGAGGAGGGAGGGATCGCAGGTAGAACAGGGGAGACAAGGGACACCCAGGAAGACCAGGGCACGGAGGGACCCCAGTGAGCAGGGGAGAGGTAGGGCCCCAGAGCAGGAGGCCCACATGGCTCTGTCCATCCCTTCCCTGCCTCGGAGGCCTGGCATGGGGAAGGGCCCTCTCTGGGGTGGGTGCAGCGCAGGGTGATAGGAAGGAGAGGATGGGGAGCCGGGAGCGCAGGGAAGGACACACAGCTGGGAATAAGGTGCAGGAGGATGGCAGGAATGCCACCGTGTCTGGATTTGGAGTCTAGTCCTGGGGTCACCCGTCCCCTCCTCCCCCCCAGGGCCATTGTCCCACTGCCCAGTGCTCCTCCTCTCACACGTGCGCGTGGAGCCGTCACTGTCCTCCTCCCTCCTACCAGCTGGTGCAGAAACGACTCCTGGCCTTGAAAAAGGACGAGGGTGGGCCGGCAGCCCCGAGCCACAGTGCACCCGGAATGGGCTCAAGTCCATCTGAGTCCCACGCCGGCCAAGGTGCCCAGAGGCACGACCAGGACCGCCGTCGAGGGGTCAGTGATGAAGCCTGCCCACCAGAGATTGATGTTGAGGCTCTTCATAGGCCCATCCGAGCAGACACTGGCCCATTCGGGCCCAAAGTCTTTGTTCCCTCTCCAGGACGTCAGGAGGTCTCTCCATCCCGGGCTGGGCGGCCCTCCCCTCCCCAGGGTAAAAGGCGCACTGGCCCTCGACTGGGACCCAGGGATGCGTCTGTTCTCAGAGTGGCGCCTCCTGTTCGGGAGGCCCGAAGGCCCAGGGACGCGGCCGGTAAGGACAAGGAGGAGCGCCCCAGCCTGGCCTCCCTCTTGGCCTCTCCGCAGGGCCTGCCGCCTTGCCGGCTGTCCCAGAGTTGTGCCCCTGCCTCAGGCCTGGCCTCCCCTGGAGGTTGGGGGGCCCAGAGTGCTCCCCAGGCCCCCTCCCCTCAGAGAAGGGGCCTCAGTCCAGCTCCACCAGCCGCTCCCAAGTCGAAGAAGCGGGCTCTGTGTGGGCGCCCTGCCGCTGCTGAGAAGCTGCCCATCCCCGGGGCTGCCCACGGGGTCTCTGCGAGGCCAGCCTTGGCTCTGGGGCTGGCTCGCCCCTCACAGCCGAGAAAGAGAAAGCGTGACCCGTTTGTCACAGGGAAGAGGAGGAACAGGAAGAGGAAGCGCTGCAGCTAGTAGGGAACAGCCGGGCCGGCCCTCCAGGGCGAGCCCCCCAGGGCGGCCCCCACGGGAGCCTAGGGGCTCCTCCTCACCCCAGTGCTGATCCTGGAGGATGTGGGGGGAAGGGAGGGAGGGCAGGACCACCAGGGCGGGGAGGGGGAGTGGGATTGTGGGGGGTTAGGGAGGTGGGGGAGGTGGGTGTGGGCAGGACCTTTGGAGTGATGTATGAAAATGGTCAATAAAGATAGTTTTGGTGGGAAATGCTCTCAGGCCACTGTCATCTTGTTCGTGTGGAGCTGCTCCACAGAGAGCGATCCTGAGAAGAAGGAAGGGTGAGGGAGGTCACAGGAGCTATGGATCTACAGGTGACCAAACCTTTCCTCCACATAGACAAGGACTCCTCAGGCTGCCCCTGGGAACGCACAGCTCTCACTTTCCCCAGGGACCCCCTCATCATCCCCTTCTCTAAAGCCTGCTTGGCTAGGGGCCTTCTGGGTCATCTGTAGTATCTTCTGCATCCCTGAACCGTCTGGGGAGGGAGAGCTGCTTTTGTGCCTCTCAGCCCTCTGGACACTAACCAGTTTCTAGGACGGAGCCTGGAGACGGCCCTTGTCTTTATGGAGCTTCTCTCTGCTTCCCTGAAGTGGCCAGGCGATGGCGCTGGGGTGACCCTCCGCTCATCCAGGGTTTCCTGTGTGGGTGGCCTGACCAGACAGGAAAAGTCTTGGCCATGGGGACAGGACTGTCTGCCTCGTCATAGCGGGAGCGTTCTCTAGTCCCACTGGGATTATTGCAATGTGGAGCGTGGTTGAGGCAGCTACCTCTTAATCCCAATGAGGATGCAACAAGGGGAATGGGCGCGGGGAAGTTCATGGGGCACCTGTTACAGGTGTGTATAAGGGTAGTGACAGTGGGGCCCCTTTGTGGGACTTGTGGGATTTCTGTGCAGCAGCATCTCGTTCAGCTGAGGGAGGAGGACCCATCTGGCTGTGGCTGTGGGGACTGGCCTTAGGGGCCTAGGGGTGTGCAACGACACCCCAGAACTACTGTCCCTTCCCTTTCCACCCATGGCTGGACATGTGTGTGTATTGGTATCAAGACTGATTTGTATTCCCATAGAAAACAGTTCCTCCTGACAAACTATGACCGTGTTTCACAAGAACAGCTTGCTCACAGGGGCAGCAGGGGTGGGGAGAGGTGTCTGTGGCCCCAGATCTGGGTGGGAGCTGGGATCCATGCTGAGGAGTGTAGAGGCCTCAGTCACCGTCCTGTGGTTGCCGGCAGAGACTGAATCATCAGAGCAGGGGAAATGACCCGCTCATAAGGGTGAGACGAGCAAACAATGAGGGGCAGGGAGCAGACCCCTGCTGTCTCCCTGAACTGCCCCCCCTCGCAGCCTGCTTAGCCCCCGTCACGGCCTGTGCTGGCCCACCTCTGAAGCCCCTTCCTCCTAATGCACTCAGATGCTCTGATCCTTTGTGGACCCGCCCTGGGCCTCACCCCCCCTTCCCTGCTGGCCAAGGCCTCTTCTCCCGGTTCTGAGTTCTGATTCCTTCCCCAGGACCCAGGCGGGGGTTGGGACACCAGAGACTCCCTAATTCTCCCTCCTCCTCCCTGAGATCTTGACAATCACCTTTGTATGTTTCTATGATTTTAACTACTGTAGATAGTTCATGTGAGTGGCTATGATATGTCCTTTGATGAGTGGCTTATTTCACTTAGCATAATGTCTTAGAGGTTTATCCATGTTGTAGCATGAGACATGGTTTCCTTTTATTTCAAGGAAGGAAATATTTCCTTGTGTTTTTAGACCCCCATTATCCCTTCATCTGTTGATGGACATTTGGGCTTCTTCACGTCTTGGGTATTTTGGATAATGCTACGACGAATGTGGGTGTGCAAAGATCTCTTTGAGATCCTGCTTTGAATTCTTTTGGATACATACCCAGAAGTGGGACTGCTGGATCACATGGTAGTTATATTTGTAATTTTTTGAGGAAACTTCATATTGTTTTCCGTAAGGGTTGTCCCATTTTACACCTCTCACCAACAATGAGAAAGATAGCTACCATCAAGCACTTGGTATATATCCATCTTATAAAAATGTTTATGCTTTTAGCAGAGCTGTAGATAATCAAACTTATGTATAATAACAATATTTTTGGTTATATATGGTGTCATGTAAATCATATTGCCTTTGGCTTCTTCTTTCAACATTCTTACTTTAAGAAAAATGGATATATTAGATGTTCTTTAATTTTTTAATTATTTATAATTTTGCATTGTATGCATACATTAAAAATATTTTATCAGTTCCCTTGTTGGTGAACTTTTAGAAATTATAATGTGACAGGGTAATCAGTTCCAGAGGAAAAGTTTTTCCTTTCAGAACTTTGAATATTTATTCCATCGAATATGGCTTTTGTTACTGTTTTTTCAAATTATGCCATCAACACACCCTTTCATGGTGGGTGATCAGTTTCCTTGCTGATTGTTTTTTGTAAGACTGTCTGTTGTCTTTTGTGTTCTCCAGTTTCTTGACGTGTGATTAGTTTCAGGTTAAAAAAATGTATCCTCCATGTGATCTATTTTGCTTCATTAACTGATAATCCACATTCTTCATCTCATCTAGAACATATTATCTTTTTCAAACGTTACTTCTACTCATTCTCTCCTGTCTCTACTTCTAGAACCCTGGATATATGTATATTAGACCATCTTATATATTCTCTGTGTCTTCATCAGCTTGGACGGCTTTAACAAAATGCCCTAGACCTGGTGGCTTGAAAAACAGACGGTACTTTCTTAACCTTTCTGAAGGTTGGAAGTCCAAGATCAAGGTGCCATATTCAGCTCCTGGTGAGAGCTCTCTTCCTACTTTTCAGATGGTTGTCTTCTTACTGCGTCCTCACGTGGCAGAGAGAAAGAGGGGTCTCTCTTGTGTCTTTTCTTTTAAGGGCACTAAACCCATTATGAAAGCTCCATTCCCATGCCCTAATTACCTCCCAAAGGCCCTATCCCCAAATACATTGAAGGGTAGGGCTTCAACATAAGAATTGGTGGGGGGGATATACGTCCATAGCATTCTGCCCCTGGGACCCAAAATTCGTGTCCTTATTGTATGCAAAATACATTCATTCTATCCCAACAGCCTCAAAAGCCTTAACTCATTCCAACATCAACTGTAAAATTTAAAGTCCAAAGTCTGATCTAAACACCATCTAAATCACATATGGGTGAGACAGGAGGTACTATTCATCCTGAGGCAAAATTCCTCTGTAGCTGTAAATCTGTGACCCAAACAAGTTAAGTGTTTCCAAATACCATGTTGGGACTGGCATAGAATAGACATCCCTACTCCAAAAGGAAGAAATAGCAAAGAAGGAAGGGGTGACAGTCTCCAAGCTAGTCCAAAGCCTAGCAAGGCCAATCCCATTAGATCTTAAGGTACGAGAATAACCCGCTTTAGTGTGATGCTTTGCCCTCCAGGCCCACTGGGGTGGCAACATCATCCCCACAGCTCGGTGGGGCAGCCCCACTCCTTCAGCTTGGTGGGGTGCCACCCACACTGCAGCTCTCTGTAGGGCCTCCACCTACACCATGACTCTCTGTGAGGGCGACAATCTCACACTTTGAAACTGAGGCCCCCTGGGCCTGTGGTGGGATTCACAGACCCGATGACCTCGGAATCACCTTTGGGGTCCTTCTTCCCTTTTCTTCAAGAGGAGTACACATTCACAGCCAAATTGCTCTAGGCTCCCATTCTGTAGGATCCAAGAATTCTGAAAGCCTTCCCTCATTCTGCCTGGCTTTCTCTGTCCCCTTTCGTTCAAACTGGCAGGGTCCCTGCTGGTTTAATCCTCTATTCCTGGCCTCTGCTGAGATGACTAATTAAATTAATAGCACACCTGCTACACCCTTCGAGTTTTCTTCAGAACAAGCTTTCTCACTTTCAAATATGGATAGGCTGAGAAGTTTCCAAATCTCTAAGTTCTGATTTCTTTTTGCTTAACAATTTGGTCTTCAATTTCTCTCTCTCCTGATGTGTTTCACTGTGAGCGGTGAGGAGGAACCAAGCTACTTCTTCCAAACTTTGTTCAGAGATCTCCTCAGATGAATATTCAGTTTCATCACTCACAAGGTCTACCTTCCAAAAAACACTAGAACACAGTTCAGTCGAGTTCTTTGCCACTTTATAATAAGAACTGCGTCTCCTCCAATTTCTGATAACGTGTTCCTCATTTCTGTTGGAGACCTCACCAGAATAGCCTTTAACGTCCATATTTCTATCTGTTCATGATTATTTCTGTATTCTCTACAAAGATGGAGGTTTTCTCTCCAGTGTGCGTCTTTTCTTTCTGAGCCATCAGCAGAATCACTTTGAATAGGTAAGGGCTGAAAGGCCTTTATGGTGATCTCTGCTTTTTTTTAGCATGCACTTCCAATCTCTTTCAGCCTTTACCTGCTATCCAGTTCCGAGGCCACGTCCACATATTTAGGTATTTGCGACTTCTTGGTACCAAAATATGTGTTAGCTCAAGGGACTATAACAAACTACCACAGCCTGGGTGGCTTAAACAACAGACGTTTAGTTCTCACAGTTCTGGAGGCTGCAAAGCCCAAAATCAAGCCACCAGCAGACTCCAGGTCCCTAAATTTCTCATTCATAATTTCTGACCGTTTCTTTTCTGTGCTACATTTTAGCTAATTTTTCACGTCTATCATCCATGTCATCCACTTCCTCTTTATCAGTATCTGATTTAACTTTTTCCCATTCCCTTTGCTCTACAGATGTGTGATGTTTGTAGGTTGAATTTCATCATCCACTATAAAATATTCAATTTCAATGCTCAAGATTTACTAACATCAATCATTTTTACTGTTGAAGACAGAACATTCTTAACTGGAACTGGCACTGTTAATACAAGTGTAGGGTAGTGAATACAAGCCCAACTAGTACAGTTTGGTGCTACTCCTTGATTTGGGTTAAGGTGCCAGCACTTCTGCCACCTTTGCTTTTGCACCATCAGTACCTATGTCAACACAATTGTTCCAGAGTAAATCATGAGATTAAAAACGTTTCACCAACAGTTTGAATATTACAGCATCATGTTGTTTGTGATCAAGCGTGAAGATCGTCAATATTATCTAGTGCTAGTACTAGACAAATTCAAGGAACACAGCAAACCCAGTCACTTTTTGTTTCCTTTTCCATGTGAAAAGCTGTAAGCAACATTTCTTTGCCCTTTAAAGGGCTCATATGTCTCTGTTTAAAATATTCCATTCCTCTCTCTCTTTTTTCAAATTCATTAATTTATTTATTTGTTTTTAGCTGCGTTGGGTCTTCGTTGCTGTGCGCAGGCTTTCTCTAGTCGCGGTGAGCAGGCTTCTCATTGCGGTGGCTTCTCTTGTTGCGGAGCGCGGGCTCTAGGCGCGCGGGCGTCAGTAGTCGTGGCACACGGGCTCAGTAGTCGTAGATCGTGGGCTCTAGAGCGCAGGCTCAGTAATTGTGGAGCACGGGCTTAGTTGCTCGGCGGCATGTGGGATCTTCCCAGACCAGGGATCAAACCCATGTCCCCTGCATTGGCAGGCGGATTGCCAACCACTGCGCCACCAGGGAAGTCCCAATTCCTCTCTCTTTAAACAGAAAGTGATTGGACTTAAAGCAGTGCTTAAAGTTTACCGGTACTAGAATCCTTGTTCAAAATTGCTCTGTGGCATAAGCCACAATGCAGTGAATTGTTGACACCTCCAAATCCCAGGGAGGCCCCTGAGTGCTCTCTCAGGAGGAAACTGAGGTCAGGTGTATCTGATGGCCTGTGTGCTCTCTGTGCTCCTGGTGATATGTGGGGGCTTTCAGGTGAGTGCAGCGGGTAGACTCATGGACTCTTATTCTTGGCTGGGGGAGACAGCACTGTCGGGTTTATGTTTCCACATTTGCCTCCTTTTGTGTTGCCTTTCTCCCAGTTGCATTTAGCCTGATGAGAGGGAAGGAGGAGATGTCGGTAGCTGGGCAGGTGGTTCTCCAGGAGCAAGTGTCAGGGACGGTTGTGTGGGCAAGATCCCTAGGCCCCGTCCTGGCAATCTTGCTGTGCACTGAGCAGTCCAGATGAATCGGCTCCTTGACCAGAAGTCCAGGAAACTTTTGGCAATCTGGGCAAAATTTGGGATCTGAGGATGGGCTCAGAAATTTCAGCAAGGATTTGGCGGTATCTTACCCTCGGGCTGTTTAAGAGCCCCTGGTTTTGAATGGCATGAAGCACCAGAAAGCCTTTGATCACATTCTATACAGCTGTCCTGTGTGTGGCCCTCCAGCAGCAAACCTCCTCTGCTGTGATCTCAGGGCAGGCCCTGCCCCCCCCCGCCCCGAGGCTCCTGCCCTGGGAAGCATGAGGGTGTAGCGCAGGCTGACTGTCAGTGCTGGGCTCCTGGCTTGCCTGCCTCACAGGATGGAGCATCTGTTCACCTTGTGCTGGTGCCCTTCCCAGAACCAATGGGCTCACAGCCCAGACATTTATGCTGAGCCTGGGGGCAGCTGTGCCCTGAGAAGCCATGTCTTGTCACTTGGCCCCGGGAGCACCTCCTCAACGGACCACGCTTATCATACGGGCCTCCTGCTCTTGTGCCCTCTTGTTTTGTTCTGAGGCAGGTGGTTGTGATGGCCAGTACTGTGGGGTCTTGTGATCTCAGAGCGGACACTGGAGGCTGACTGACCCCACAGAGGTGGACAAGGATGTGGGCTCAGGCGATGGGTCCTTTCTTGGGTTTCTGCCTCTCCTCCCTGACTCCTGACCCTTGCTCTCCAAAGCTCACCTTTCTGTTGTAGTTGCCTCCCCAGGGGGCAGTGACGGGCTTTGCCCCGCTGAACTATACCCTCGGGGTAGGTGGCCACAGCCTGGCTTGTCACACACTGGGGAAATCCTACACTGGGGAAGTCAGGATTGTGCCTTGCTGGGCTTGGAACCCAGGTAGAAAGGTAGATGGTGTGGGTCTGAGGGACTGATGCCCCAGCCCCAGGGCAGGTGACTTCTCCTGGGAGAGGTTGCCCATGGCCCCCTTTGGCCCCTCGACCCTGCAGAGGTGCTCATACACGCCCCCTGCAGGCCACAGCCTCTGTTCATAGGATCTGCCCCAGTATCACATGAGAAGCCGGGGCCGGGAGCCTCGCTCTCTCTGAGAGCAGCTGGTCATCCCACGCTGAGGGGCGTCTTCTCGGACACAGGGCACATAGCTGACCTGCAACTGACATATGGACTCTTCCCTGGGCTTTACCCCTGAATTTACCTCCATGCTGGTCATCCCACACTGAGGGGCGACTTCTTGGACATAGGGCACAGAGCTGACGTGTAACTGACATATGGACTCTTCCTTGGGCTTTACCCCTGAATTTACCTCCATTCTTGTCTCCTGTCTCACGGCCCCTGCCTTTTCCCCCAGACACCGGAGATCTCCAGGCTTGGGTGGAGTATGGCATGTTGTCAAGCTCAGTGGTGTCCACCTCACCAGCCCACTGGAATCAAGCCCCCGGGAGCCTTTGAGAGAGCAAGACCAAGGACTTTAAGAAGACTACGGTTAATGTTAAGGAGCATAGATTGTAAGATGAGGAATTTCACTAGTGTTCTTCAATCCGTAAGAAGAATGAAATAGAAATTGCAGAATTGAAACTTGCACAGACATCAAGAAATAATAGTTTACAGGCCTCAAGAAGTAATAGTTTAACAAATGACACATTCACAGAATCAAGGAGATGAGCACCATCCACAGGGTGTGCAAAGGAGGTGCCTAATCCCAGGAGCAGCGTGGCCACGGCTCGTCTGAGAGCGAGGCATGTGCTGGGCAAGCTTTTGTATGTAATATTCACCAAAGGGAACCTTGGCCAGTGATACCAGGGAAAGGCTATCATGGTGAAGGCCCACTCATCTCCACCACCCTCAACTTGAATCCAAGTATTGGCGAAGAAACAGACTTGACAGAGACTTTGGCCACCTGGCCTGGGTTCTCCCTACAAAACGTCATGTTTCTCCAAGAACAGGGCAAGGAGTCACAATTGTCCAAATCACAGACTGCATATCTTAACGGTACAGCTATTACAAATTTGCACCTTTGTTTGAAGGGAATTGTTAAGTGGTGGGTAGGGAGTGATGTGTTCCAGGGAGGATTTGGGCCCTCTGGCTTGCAGGTGACCCTCTTATCAGACAGGGCAATTCTGCCAATAACTCATCACTGCCTTCATTCCTCAGGTGGTAGGGATACAAAGGGATTAAAAGGGGTGCGGGCAGGAAACAGCCCTCACTGACAGCACAGAGCCATCACCTACTGTCTCCTCAACTCCTCTGCCCATATAGCCACTGAGGGTGCCATCTTCTTGCTTTCACAGCAGCTGTTGATAGCACACCATCATCCAAGGAGTTCTTGAGCACCAACTTTGCACTACTCAGCAGCAAAATGGAGAAATCAAGGATGGTCCATGGAAATAGCTAAGGGTCTTGTTTTAGGGCAAACGAGCTTATTCTGCAATATGTGCTTCTTAGTTAATTGGGGTTCAAATGTCCTTTCTTGGATGAAATGATGTTGATAATGTTTGAAAAATAAAAGGTAGGCCACCCCATGAGAAACTATGCTTTTATCTGAGTGGGGTTGGGGAGCAAGAGGGAGTAATGAAAATTTGGGTTGTTGAAGTAGTGACAGGGCAGGGCTGACTTGTTCAAGGCTGCCTCCCTGCAGGAAGAAGGCCAGCCTTCCTCAAGACTTCATGGACACTCCCCATACCCAGGGCTTACGGCTGTCATAGCTGGTGACTCAGCCATGGGCCTACTGAGCAATACAGCTGCAACTGCAGCTTGGCTCAGCCCTGACCAGCAGGAGAGAGGCTGGGCCTCCCTCAGCCTGAGTGCTCGTTCCATGGAGAGGGATGGACCTGGGTCCTGTGTGTCCCAGTGCTGGTCCTAGTTCCTGCCCACACGGAACCTGGGCTTCCCTGATTCTGCAATATAAACACCAGAGCCCAAAGTTTGAGTCCCTCTCCTGGACCCTGGATCCCTACTGGATCCCTGTGCGCTGGCCCAGAGAAGAGTGTGCAGTGGGGACCCACAAACTCCCCACTCACTATTCCTGTGACTGTGAACTTCCCCTGATAAACATGGCTCCAGCAGCCAGGGTTACATATTTTTAGGGAACTCTCTTATGGTTACAAGTGCAAAAGACTGGGAACTACTATGGAAAACTAATATTTGAAAACTTCACTCCAGTGATATTTGAAGAACCTCTATAAAGTAACTAAACAAACATAATTGCATTTTATTCCACTGTGTCCAAAGTCTAAGCTTTAAATTGTATAAAAATGAGAATGAGAAGTAGAATGCCTCCAAACATTTGGAAATTAAGATGCACACTTCTAAATAATCCATGGTTAAAAAGGAATTTCAAGGAAGATTTTTAAGTTAAGTAAAACTGAGTGAAAATGAAAATACAACACATAAAATGTGGAAGGATCCAGATAAAACATTATTAAGAGGGAAACGAATGGCACTAAATGCTTAGAATAGAAAAGAGGGAAGGTCTCAGATCAATAATCTAAGCTTTCACCCATGGAAATGGGAAAAAAATTGCACAATAAAATCAACGCATGAAGAAGGAAGCAAATAACAATACACTCTGATCAAATGGAGTCTATTCTCGGAACACAAGCTTGGTTTACTATTCAAAAATCATCAGCGTAATTTGCCATATTAATAGATTGAAGAAGAAAATCTACATGGCCCCATCAATTAATGAAGAAAAAGCATTTGATGAACTTCAACACACATTCATGTCAGAAACTCTCAGAAATCTAGGAATAGAAGGGCTCTACTTCAACCCAGTAAAGAATACCTACAAAAAACCGACAGTGAACATCATACTTCATGGTGAGAGAATGAATGTTTTCCTCCTAAATTCAAAAGAAGGCCAGAATGTCCTCTTTCATCTCTCCTTTTCAACTTAGTACTGTAGGTACTAGCCAGTGCAGCATGGCAAGAAAAAGAAAGAAAGACACACAGATTAGAAAAGAAGAAATATTACTGTCCATACTCATGGATAGCATGACTGTCTGCATAGAAAATCCCAAGAAATCTCTAAGAAGCAATTAATAATTGGCAATTTCTTAACAAAGTCTAACAAGCTCAACACAAAAACATTAGTCATATTCCCAAATATTAACAATGAACAACTGGAAACCAAAACTAAAAACACGATGCCATACACAATGCTTCCAAAACATGAGATATTTGATTATAAATATTTTAATAGAGGATCTGTATGATACAACCAAACAAGACCTAAATCAATGGAGAGACATATCGCATTCATGGATTGGAAGACTCAACATAATAAAAGGTCAACTTCCAACAGAATTTTTTTGTCAACATGGACAAGCTTATTCTAAAATGTATGAACAAAAGGTAAAGGCAAAGGAACCAGAATAAGTAAAACAATTTTGAGAAAGCAGAATATAGTTAGAGGATATTAAGACCTACTGTAAAGCTATAAGTAAGACAGTGTGGTATTGGTGGAAGGATAGATACATAGTTCAATGAATAGGATAGAGAATACAGAAATAGACACATGCCAATACAACAAACTTTTTTTTTTTTTTTACGTAAGTTAAAAAGCAATATGAAAAGCAAAATCTCTAGTCCTTATAATAACCCTAAAAGGAACACAAATCTGTTAAATGACTAAGCAAGACCATACAGTTAGTGGCAGCACCAGAATCAGAACACAGGTCTACCTACTCTTGCTATGACTGAGCCTCTTCCTCTACATCTCCTAAATGTCACTCTGAGTTGAAGAGGGGAAAGAAATGGGAGGCCACCGTGATGCCACATCCCTGTGCTTTAACCAGTATGTTTTCTTTATATACTGGACCATTTTTTCAGATTTTATTTGAAGCAAGTTTTGGCTTGCTTCAGTATGTATTTCATTTTCTATTTATTACCCTCTTTCATTCATGGCAGACAGGCTCTAGAGGTCCTGAGAATGTCTGAAACAAAGAATGCTATAAAACACCTTAGTAACTCTCGAAAATGCTAAGTGGACCCTGAATCAAAACGTCAAGTTTCAGAGAACTTACAGCCACTAACGATCTGCAAAACAAACAAATAAACAAACAAACAACCCCACACCCTAGCAACTCTCAACCTTGGATCAAACTACAATATGTTGGAAGAGGTATTACTGAAAAGAGCTTGAAAGGGCAGCCTAAAAGGCAGAGGGTACAGAACATGGGCCATGTCCCTGTAAAGGGGACATGGTTCATAATATTGTGAATCAAGCGGCTGGTTCACAATACTGGTTATCATGTTCAAAACTGTCAATCAAAGAGAGGTGCATTATTATATATTTGCTTGTTGCTATTGCTTTTCTGATTAGAAGATACAGAGTCACTTTAGGTAACTTCCATTTAATTTAATATTTGTCTTCATTTTATATCCAGGTCGCATTTTCTACATTAAAATATAATCATGCTGACTGCCCCCACCCCCTACACCCTCAGAGAAAAAAAGTGAAGAACTTTACACAACTTGAAAGAAAGATGGAATGCACAGAGAAGTTGCTATTGCACCCAAGTAACAAAGAACACAGAGAGACCAAACAGTAGACAAGTCAGAAGTGCATAGAAGACAGCTCAGGGCTCGCAGCAGGAAGGAGGAGGAATTAAAACACTAAAGCTTTTAAATGCTATCACTTGTGCCACAAGATTACCCTGAAAAGGCAGATGATAGGTCAGAAAGCAGGACCAAACAGGGGATTTTCCAAAGGCTGCTATCTAACAGAGTTTAAAATATCCATAGATTATATATATAAAAAAAATTCCATACACAGAAGAGCTTTCTCTTCCCCACCTTGCCTCTAGCATCCGGTCAACACTTTAGAAACTTAAAACCACTGTTAGCATGTCCGAATGTAGAACCGATATAGGTTTTTTCTTTCTTAAAAAATTGTATCCCAACTCTTTCCAACCAAGAATTCTATTAATTATTTTCATTATGATTCCTCTGCATGGAAACCCAGTAAGGGATCATCAAGACAGGGCATCTCACTACTATCAGATCAATGCCAGTTGGGCAAAAGCTGCATGATTCTGTGTTACTCAGAGGGAGGGAGAACGGTAAGACACAGGAGTTGAAACTTATCCGCACCACAGAGGAAAAGGAAACTCCTTTTCTAATCTATTCATTAAACAGGAAACAGCAGGTGGACAGGAAAAGCCGTCTGCCTAGAGCAGACCCAGAGTCACACCGAAATCTAAAAACAAGTGCTCAGGAAAGCGTCTCGGCTCGGAGAGGAAGCGTCTTTCAGACCCTATCTTGTCCCTAGTTTGGAGATCAAAGCATTAGAACTTCAGATAGTGATACTCTGGAGGGGGTGGACAGGGAAGGTCTGAGAGACCCAAATAATGAGGACACTAGGCAGCTAACTACACCACTACGTACAAATACACACATCAGTACGAAAAGTTCACCTCCAACCCTCAGCTACTTTAAACAAAGCATTGCAGGTCCAGGTTTTCTGAACAGGGGATATTTTAAAGTCTGTTAGCAGTTTGAAACATTGCAACACTGGCACAATATGTTACCTATACTTTGTTTTTAATTACAAGGCAACACAGTAAACTCCAACACAAAGGTGGGGATGGGCGAGTGCAAAAGGAATAAAGAAAACAGAACCAGTATTTCACAAGAGCATCGAGCCAGCGATGAAGTAGCAGCTAATGCTTTGCAGACTCTCGAGGGTAGAGTTCGCTCAAGGTGCTCTGAGGGATTCTCTTCAGCATTTCTTTGGGGAAGATTCGGAGCAGTTGCCAGCCAATGTCCAAAGTCTCACAGACAGTGCGGTTTTCGTAAGGACCTTACAAAAAAATTGAGACTAGATGAATAAAGGCCAAGTACTTCCAACTTATCAGCGTTCTTCAAAATTTATTGTTATGGGTCTAGCACTGTGAGCATGAAGTATAAAAAAGAGACACAAAGCAGTCAGGTCTCCCAGGACTGGATGTGACCAAATGTGGAAATGAGGGTCTAGACAGTAAGTACCCCTGGGAATCAGAGAAAAGGGAGAAAGTCCGCAGGTGAGACCTTGGGCGCGTGCGTGCGTGCATGCGTGTGTGTGTGTGTGTGTGTGTGTGTGTGTTTAACAATGGGTGGGATCTAAAAACACCCCACTGAATAATGGAAACTAGACCCAGAGTTTTGTCCAGAGAGTAGTGAGAAAAACAGTTTCCCAGCAACACAGGCTGACCTGAAGGAGGCTAGTACAGATACTTAGAAGGCCTTAAATGCCAATTAAGCACCTGAATAGGTCCATGTGAAAGTTTTCAAACTTGCTATTGTTATTATTATTTTTAATAGGTGAGTTCAGTAGATAGCACTCAGTATGAAACATAAATGTACTAGTAGGTGGAATGATTTGGAGCAGTTGAATTTCTATCACCTAATAGGTGAATGTTATTGACACGTCTTCAAGTGTAATTTCAGGTGTACCCAGGCTGTGTCAGAGAGATAGAATGCTTGTCCCTTTGTACTGAAAGGCTTAGTATTTGAGGAGAATAAGTAGGAAAAGGGCCAGCTTTTTGTTTCCTAAGCCAAATGCTGATTCTGTGCACAAGACTCTTTGTAGGTATCTTCAAAGATATAAATGTTGGGCTTCCCTGGTGGTGCAGTGGTTGAGAATCTGCCTGCCAATGCAGGGGACACGGGTTCGAGCCCTGGTCTGGGAAGATCCCACATGCCGCGGAGCAACTAGGCCCGTGAGCCACAATTGCTGAGCCTGTGCTCCGCAACAAGAGAGGCCGCGATAGTGAGAGGCCTGCGCACCGCGATGAAGAGTGGCCCCCACTTGCCCCAACTAGAGAAAGCCTTCGCACAGAAACGAAGACCCAACACAGCCATAAATAAATAAATTCATTCATTCATTCATTCATTCATTCATTAAAAAAAGAAGGTATTAGTTATTTAAAAAAAAAGATATAAATGTTAATACTTAATCAAACAAATTGGGGTCGTGATTTTAAAATTCTCACAAATGACACCCCAGGAGTTAACAAAGTCGTTCATTTTATATGCCGTTTCAGTCCGATGCTGTCTGTGGGTGAGTATATTTTTAAAGTATTCAAGGCAGAGAGAACTATATCACATTCCTAATTTAGTGTCCTTATTTGGTGTGCAATAAAACTTGGGCTTTTTCATGATATTTGTTTCAATTCAATAAGTGACTGAATATGTAGTGATGAATAGGATTGCCAAGATCCTTTCCCTGAGGGAGTTTCCAAACTCAAAATGACAACAGAAGTATACATGGGATTCCAAAGTGATAAGGACAATGATAGAGGTAGTGGGAGCACAGAGGAGGGAAATCTAAACCCGATAATGCAGCATGGGTGGAAGCTGGGGTGGGGAGTGAGGAAGATTTTCCACAAGCAGGATATTTCTATCTGCATTGTGTATCTGCTAGAGCTTAATTTGGAGCCTTTTCTTATTTCTATACTTTTTGTTCTAAACTTTATTCTCTTTTTGACGAAATTTTTTAGTTAATTGTTTTCAGTATTTTGTCTGTTCTAGGGAATTGTCAGTAAATTTGATTGAGTAAAAATACTTATATCTGTGTTCCAGGACTGTGGAGGTATGACTCTCTAGTTGGTTTTGTGTACACTTACATGTAGGATCCAGCTCACATCTTTCTAAATTGTTCATGAGAATATGAAGTAGAATAGAAACAAAGTCTTTATCTTTATAATGACTTTGGTATAATAGTTTTATAGGATTTTGTACTTAATAAGGTCTTCTTATTATATTGAGGTATAAGACCCTTTATCTTAAGACTGACTTACTCTAAGACCTTTAGACCTTCTAGCCTGAGAATTAAACTCTTTATTTTTAATACTGTTTATAATCACATACATTTTCTATAGGTTATTCTTCATGCTTTTCTTTGGACTTTTAAAGAACATTCTTTATGCAAAACTTGTAATTTTGATGTTACTTCCTCCTATATATCTCAGTATACCCTTAGTATTTTCTGGGGACTATTTCCTGAGACTTTGTAATATCATTATAGTATAAAGTTCCCCTCCATAAAAGGCAGGTTTACCTAAGTATACCTACAAAATGTAAATGATGTGTTTAAACCTTTAATGAATTTATAGAAATGTATCATTTTTATAGATATTAAATGAATTCTTGCTGAAACATTTTAACACATTGCTTTTTTGTTGTTTGTTAATAACTGGAACATGTATATGGTAAACTCATACTTACTATTGATCTATATAATTATAGATCTGTGTGAGCTACCCTGAGTTTGACATCTTACTCTTTTAGTTTATTTCAAGTATCTCTTTTTTTATTAATTTTCATGTCTTTCATAGATCACCATTTTCTTCCATCACCATCTTTAGCAGCTGATTCTCTTTTGGAGCCTTTTTTCCCTGCAGAGAAACAAAGTTGTATTTTTTCAGCTGCTTTTGTGATTTGTGAGCATTACTCAACTGCAAGAGAAACAACAAAAGAGCAGTGATGATAAGTGACATTGATCTTGCATACTACCATGTGGCAGGCATAATTCAAATCCCTGCCTCAGTGAACTTACAAGTTACACTGTATATAATGGACCTTTGGTGTCAGTTCTTGAGTATTAGAAACCATGATGTCAGACCCTAATGTGCCGGGGTTTATTGCATAATACACAGCATATGAACAAAAATCATATGAATGATCAAGCTTACTTTAAGAAGATCAACATGCTGTCATATATAGTTGGGTGAACTCTTAACAATTGGCTCTGCTTTCTTCCATTGCTTCTTATAGCCAAATATTGTTCAGCTTCGTGACAGACTTTGTAGAGCACAAGGAGATCCAGCACCAGGGCAACAGGAGTCACCTAAAGTTCCTTATGAGAGGCAGCAGCTGCCCAAGGGCAGGCCTGGACCAGTTGCTGGCCACACACAGATGCCAAGAGTTCCAGCTCAACAATATTATCCCCATGTGAGTGATATGGTCCAGATTAAAGTAGGAACATTTATGTATTTCAAATTGGTGGTTTTAGTGTCTTGAGTAAGAGACCAGTGATAAAACTAGACAATGTATTATTTTAATGGTTATAGTTTTTCTTTTCTTGAAAGTAGCATTTATGATGTTTTTAAAAATTATCCCTTTAATCTAGTCAAATAATTTACAAACTAGGTAAAA
Organism: Balaenoptera physalus; assembly: GCF_965194825.1. NCBI lineage: Eukaryota > Metazoa > Chordata > Mammalia > Artiodactyla > Balaenopteridae > Balaenoptera > Balaenoptera physalus. The sequence continues at coordinate 46,219,253 of NC_138884.1, read as the reverse complement.
TTAACTTAAGCTCTCTGGGGAGATTTCTTCTTATTTCTCCGTCACTCAAGCTTAAATTACACATGTACATCTGTTCTTGAAATTTAATTTGATTCATCTAACAAACTAAGTAAAGTAGTGGGAACAATTTTGTGGGTAATTTGGTCAATTTTTTAAAGTGTTTTTAGAAAATAGTCTCTTTTTAAGTATTATTTTCTGAATCATTAGTGTGGTTTTACTATGTCTTCTGTATCAGCACAATAAAGAGTATCCAGAATACAAACATTTTTTTGGACAACTTTATATTAGAGAAAAGTGAGTGACCAAAGGTATATGAAGTTGTAGGTCATGGGGAATGTAAAGATGATTAAATAATTTTTATTAATAAACTAATTTATTTATTAAATTAAAATTACCAAATGGTTAGTGGCATAAATGTGACCTCTTATTGTCTTTTACTATTTCATGTAGAAACTTATATTTCCAGACCAGCAGATAACCTTCATGTTCTTAAATAAAAAGTATATTTTCGTAAGTAATAAATGGTCTTGATTGATAACAAAGTTAGTAGGTACTCTGCTCATTTTATTTTTGAGATGAAACCACCTCGATGGCAGTCTCTCTTTTTTATTTATTTATTGATTGATTGATTTTTGGCTGCGTTGGGTCTTTGCCGCTGCGTGCAGGCTCTCTCCAGTTGCGGCGAGCCGGGGCCATTCCTCGCTGCGGTGCCTGGGCTTCTCACTGTGGTGGCCTCTCCCAGCGCGGAGCAGGGGCTCCAGGCACGGGGGCTCAGCAGCCGTGGCGCACAGGCACAGCCGCTCCGCGGCACGCGGGATCCTTCCGGACCAGGGCTTGAACCCGTGTCCCCTGCACTGGCAGGCAGATTCCCAACCACTGCGCCACCAGGGAAGTCCCTCTGCCCATTTTAAAATAGAACAAATTGCTGATAGAATTGATGGGGTCATTTTTACATTTTGTAGCAAAACTAAGCATAAAACCATGAAAAAAAAATTCATGCTCTTTTGTCTGTCATGCTTTTGATTGCTATTTAATCAGGATAGATTACATTTGAATATAATTATGACTGTACTACTCTCTGTTTTGTTTTTTCGTTCATTTGACAAATATGAATTTAAGGGCCTGTCTTTATTCTCCCTATTGAGGGTATATTGATAAACAAAACTAAATTCTCCACTCTTGTTGCTAGACTTAGAAAGTCTATGGCATAGATAGGGCAAATCAGGTGATGGCTGGGAAACTGAGAGGTGGAGAAGTCTAGCGACTAACCAGAGTTTTAAGACATAGAGCTTGAATTTGTCAGCATGGCTAGTTAATGGTTAACAGGATTGGAACTCCTAAGCTAAGCACCTTGAGTTTGACCTCACTGTGTCAGGGCACTGAAGTAAGGTGTTCTCTGCATTGGGAGAAGAGAATATTTACTCCTTATGTCCTTGGGTTTAATCTATCTTTCTGGGAAAATGTAAAAACCATGAAGGACTTTTATTATACCGTGACTTAGCAGTCTCATACTTTAAGAAAAGGAAAACAAATTCAGTCATAAATTATGCAGTGATTTTCTTGGTTAAAGCTTATGATATGTTGAATGAGGACAGTGGATTGTGGTTTTAAAGGCATGTTTATAGGCAGGAGTAAAGGGATTTCTGAAAGAGAAGCCAACTGAGTAGGAGTTCTCCTCCTACTATGACCAGCACATCTTTGCTATTAATTGTTTATATGATAGAGTTTCTTCTACAAAGATTTACTTGACAAAAGATATTCTGATGGCTTAAAAAAATGTTTTTGAAAACCTCTGGACTCCAGGGTAAGCAACATGGCGTAGCGTGGCAGACACTGGCCTGGGAATCAGGAGACCTAGAATCAGTCGTAGCTCCATCAGCAACAGGTTGTATGGACTTCAGCCAGCCCCTTCAGTTCTCTGGGCCTTGGTTTTCTCAGTGGTAAAGGGTGGGGATCAGATTGGATGATCTTTAATATGCTCTGATTGTATGATTCTAAGCCTCATACGGAACTAACATAATTTTTGTGGCTCTAATGAAATCCGGAAAAGGGAGCTTATAGCAATATGTTTACAGATCTAATAGTAGCATGAATACAATTAGTGCTTCAAAAATCACTTTTTCACTCAATTACCTTTTTTTTTTTTTTCCCCTGGAATGTCTTCTTTCCTTCCCTAGTTACAGAACTTACCTTTTCCCACTTACTCTTGACACTTGAACGGCATTGTTCTTTCTGCTTTGATTTAGTTTTCATATTGATTTTTCCACTGCCTTCCTTCCCCTGTTCTGTTGTGAAAGGTGCTTTTTTCTTTTGGAATCCCTTGAAAGGGATTACCTGAAAGCAGTTGCCTGGCTAACGTATGCTATCTTGCTGCTCTTATTTTTTGCTTTGCATCTGGCTATTAATGCCTGTTGGGTTTTTTGTTTCTTCTTTTAACATTTTCATGTTTTATGTTCTGTGATTGGTATTTCTTTGTTCAATTCAGGTTAGAATTGCCCCCACTGTCACTACCTGGAGTAACAAAACTCCTACCGCCCTTCCCAGCCATCCACCTGCAGCCTCTCCCTCTGATACACAGGTATATCCTTCATTATTCCTCTTTGAGCAGAATTCTGCTCACCTAAATATATAGTTATATATTCTCTACCCACCTCCCTTAAGTTCTCCTCCCCCCATCTATCTATCTGCTTATTGCATTTTAGTGCTTTTAGGATGCAAGAAGCAGTTTTTAGCACAATTAATTTATTTTCTTATCACTCTCCTCTTCTTTTGCAGTTTTAAATTGACTTGAACTAGAAAATAATTTCCATAGAATGAGATAACTTTGGTTTTCTGTTGCTGTCTGAATAAATGTGTAACTAATTAAAATCTCTGCTCCTTCTCCCTGGTGTAGCTTCTCAGCCAGTCCAGCAGTATTCCTTCGGAACAGGGGGGTCAGCAGCGTATCGACCTCAGCAGCCTGTTGCGCCCCCTGCTTCAAACGCTTACCCTAACACCCCGTACATATCTTCCGCTTCGTCCTATTCTGGGCAGTCTCAGCTGTACACAGCACAGCACCAGGCCTCTCCACCTACGTCCAGCCCCACTGCCTCGTTCCCTCCTCCCCCTCGCTCTGGAGCGTCCTTCCAGCACGGCGGACCAGGAGCTCCACCGTCATCTTCAGCGTATGCGCTGCCTCCTGGAGCAACAGGTACACTGCCTGCTGCCGGCGAGCTGCCTGCATCCCAAAGAACAGGTCTGCGCTTGAAAGGGACTTGGTTTGGCTCCCTCTTTTATTTTTTCGTGATCACGTGGGTGCATGGAGGGGAATTACTTCTAACTATAAACTGGGCAAGGTGAGGTATTGATTTAATTGTATAACAAATTCTAAAACTATTTCTAAAAGTGTGATTTTCCCATAGTGAACTTTAGTTGCTAAATGAGAAAAGCTTTAGAGCTTTAAAAGGGTAAGAGTATATAATCTGCCATTGAATTTAAAATAAGCGGTAAGAAATTAGTTGGCCAGATAAGTGGTGGTTGGAACTAGATTTAATTGACACTAATTTCTTTGCCAGAGTAAAACGATGCTCTGTGTTCTTCCTAGATTTTCAGTTTTTAAAATTATTTGTGCCTTAAATTCATTCATAGAGATTAAATAATACAGGGTTTAATGAGGCTGTACAAATTTTGTAATTATGTTTGTTTGTAAAGGTGAGCAAGGATCTTGACGTGTATTGAAAGGAAAAAAGTGAAAGAATGCAACTCTGACAGAATCTCTAAGACAGCAGAAAGTATACAGTAGTGCAGGGATTCTCTCCATTAGGACAATTCTACCCTCACAAACATTTTGGAAATTTCTAGGCATTTTTGTTGTTGACAGTGTAGTTCTGCCTGAAATTTTCTAATTAAAAGCGTAATTTAAAATTATTTTTATAGTAAATACACATTTTATAGATTCTTTTTATCTTTCATGTTACAATTAAAGCATTATATTAATTTTTTATGAGTAGGTAATATTATCTGATTTTCATGTTAGGATTGTAAAAGGGGCCTCAGAAGTACGTATTACAAAAAGAGATCAATGAATCGGGGCAAGAACCACTAACATAGCAAAGAATTCAGACTTTGGAATCAGACTTCCTGTGTTTGTATCACAGCTTCACTCCTTTCTAGTTATGTGACCTTGAATAAGTACTTAACTTTAAGCCTCAGTTTCCTCATAATAGTAATAGTATGTACGCATAAGCTTAGGAAGAGATTGAAAGCATTTGGGGACAGTGACTGCAAAGTTAGCCGTGATGACACCTCGCCCAGAATTAGAGCTCTGTGCCTTTTACTTTTGTCCCTGGTTTAATGTATACTTGTTACTAAGGGTATTTGAAAATAGTTTCCTTTTCAGATTATAATTGATGGTTTTAAACTAGAGGGGCAAAACAGAAGTGAGTCTTGCTTTCTACTACTGAAGTTGTTCCTGGAAGTCCAGTATATGTTTTTCTCTTTTTAACTGCTAAGCAGTAGCTTTAATAACTGAAAACACTGGTCATATAATAGGATTTATTGAGGAAGTATTTTTTTTCTTGGCAGTCTTATGGATCCAGAATTATACACATATCTCCTTCTCTCTTCTTTGATATATAATATTAAAGTCCAAAGTACCAAAAATCATACACACAATATGTATCAGCCTTTACTGCACAAATACAATTTGTATAATTTTCAATACAGATATTTCAATAGGTTGATATTTAGAGAGGAGTGTTCATTCAATTGTAGAGTTCAAAAAATTACCTTTTAAAACCTGGATGAGCGAAAACAGTATATATTCTGAATAGTTGGGTAATAGCTTGAGTGAAAGATGGATTCAAGTAAATCCCCACATAGGAAAGTGGTGCAGGGAAGTAGGAAAGTGAATTATCATTTATTGAACATACATTGGACATGTACCAGCACTGCCGTATATTTTCTTATTTCTCATAACCATGAGAAATAGGAATAATTATTTTTTAAAAAATTGCCATGAGGAAGCTTGAGTTTCCTAGGGTTGTGTATAATGTTTTCATGATTGCATGGTGATAGACTCCAAGTTGAGATACAACTGAGATACCCAGGTCTCTCAGTCTTCAGAGCCCATGTTCATTCTTCTTTACCAGATAGTCTAGTCCTGATGAAAGCAGTAGAAATAGCTATCAGTGTTGGAATTACAGAAACATTTAGCATCACTATTTTAAGCATTTGTTACTTCATCATCTAAGTTAAATATTTGCATGGGTATTTTTTTCCTCCTTAAGCTAAAGGGCATTTGGCCTTATAATAAAGTCTTTGCTTATGTACAAAGTAACAATGTTCTAACCTGGCTGAGAAGCACAGTAACTAATAGGAAGATGAAGCCATACATTTTGCAATACTCAGCATGCACTAAGCTAGCTGCTTTGTTACCTCTTGCATGTTAGTAGTCCCTGTATTTTAATTAACAGTTAGAGCTTTACCTTATTTTATTTTTTGATTTCCTAAAAAGTTTGCTTAGGTTATACAGATAACTGTGACTAAAAGTTTTATCTTTGTTCTAATATGTCTTAGATTATTATATCATGGTTTTCTACGGGACTTGGAAATTCCACTTGTCCGGTGGATTCTTCTTGATAGACACTAGGATTTTCAAGCCCTGTAACTATTAGTGAACCACAAAATTATGTGCGCACTGCTCAGAGAAACTCATGTTGCAATCATCAAAACATTCATTCAGTAAATTCTTAATGAGAACCTGCTCAGTCTATAATCAGAATTATTCTAGGCACAGGTAGGAAGGCAGAAAAGTACAGTACATTTCTATTTCTAGTGAACAGCACATAGCTTTGTTGTAAGTTGGAACATAAAATTTGTATTTGGGCCAACTTTTGGAAGACATTAAATGTCAGGGCAAGAAATTTATACTTCATACAGTAAGAAGAAAATTTCTAGTGGAGGAGTTTGAACTCCTGAGAGGCATGGTCAAAGTGGTACTTTAGGGAGGTTAACCTGGAGGTGGTTCTGCAAAACAGATTGTGGGCAGCATGGCAGAATCAGAGGCAAGGAAAACAGGCTGTCTCCGAGTTCAAGGTATAAAGTGCTAACAGCCTAAGTTAGTATAGTGCGACATGTTTCAGTGGTGGCAGCACAAAAAGCAGGAAGTTTTCCTAGCTTTACTGTGCAGGATAAGTAAGATATTGCTTGTACCCGCCCCCCCCACCTTTTTTTTTGTCCCTGGTTTAATGTATACTTGTTACTAAGGGAGAGCACTTTCAAATGTGAAGGCCCAAGAAGTTTACTTAGCAAAATTTTCTGATAAAATGTGAAGCTCTCATGAAGCTGTTTTTGAGTAAACAGTATTAAAAAATGGAAAATTTAATTTGGGTATATATATATATGTATATATATATAGTCTTGTGCTCCTTCACATAGAAGAGTCTTGAAGGGGCATAAATATTGAATATTTTCGTGAAACAGTGTGCTGAAAAAAAATTTTTTTTAAATTTTCATAAACATTCCGTAGTCAAATTATAAGTACTTGGTTTTTAACCCTTTAAACAAAGGAAAGGAGCATGATAGCCTTCTTTATTTTTCTTTGGATACATCTGTTTTATCTCGTGTCATTGGAAAATGACCTTAAGGATTCATTCTCTCTAAATTTAAATTTTTAACTTTGTGGTGCCTTTTAAATAATGTGACGTGCGAGGCTAACGGGGAAGGGGGAGGTGTATGATTAACAAGGATGCTCTGTCCTCTCCGTCTCAAATGATCTTTTAGCCAAAAGTCTCCGTACCATTGGCACTAATATTTTTCTGTGAATCCGCTGAGAGTATCTTAGCCAGTGCCTACATCCTACCATTATGCAAGAACACCTTGAGAAGGTTCCCATTGAGAAGTGAGATTCAAGTAAGGATGGTAGCAACTCCACTTCTGTATGTGAGACCAAGCGCTTCTCTCTTCCTTCCCTAAAGACCATGTGGAGGACTAATCCCTACACTAAGGTGGATAAGGGTCTCCAGAATCCAGTGACATGCCATATTCAGTTTTTAAGTTAATTTTCCCTTGATTTTTATTAATTTTTTACTGTAGAATTTTGAAAGGCCTCAAATAGTATAGAGAATAAAATTAAAATTATCTGTAATTCTGCCACCCATATATAACCACTAATAATTTAGGTGTATTTATTCCCTTCGTACACATATATGCACACATATATGTATGTATGCATATATTAAAGTTCTTTTAATGTAGAATATACATAACATAAAATTTACCATTTTAATCATTTTTAAGTGACATCAAGTACATTTACATTATTGTACAGTCATCACCACTAACTACAGAACTTTTTTGTCATCCCATACTGAAATTATGTAGCCATTAAAAACCCCCCGTTTTCCCCAGTCCCTGGTAACCACCGTTCTACTTTGTCTCTATGTATGTATTCTAGGTACCTCATATAAGTAGTCATGCAGTTTTTTTCTTCTTGTAACTGGCTGTTTCACTGTCTTTAAGATTCATCCATATTATAGCATGTAATCAGAATTTCGTTTTTAAAGCTGAGTGATATTCCACTCTATGTATATACCACATTTTGTTTATCCATTAACTTACACATGGGCATTTTGGCTGCCGTGAATAATGCTGCTATGAATGTGAGTATACAAATATCTGTTCAAGTCCCTGGTTTCAGTTCTTTTGGGTATATACCCAGAAATGGAATTACTGGATCAAATAGTAATTCAGTGTTTAATTTTTTGAGGTGGTGGACCTATTTTACATTTTCACCAGCAATGCGTAAGGGTCCAATTTCTCCACATACACACCAACACTTGTTTCCTGTTTTTTTGTTTTTGTTTTTAATTCTTGCCATTCTAATGGGTGTGAAGATAGTAGTATCTTATTGTATGCATGCATTTTTAAAGAATTGAGATCATAACTCCCACATACACTCATAATTTACATCTTACTACTTTCCTTAATATTACACCATGAACCATTTTCCAATGTTCTTTAAAGTCATTGTCATGTTTAAAAAGAGAGTAAGAAAGAGATTTATGCCCATTTTTAAGGTTTTTTGAAAAGGTAAAAAAGATTATCTTCCCTTACTAGTTTTATGAGAGAATTATGTCCAAGATTAGACTGTGCTATCTTTTTTTAAACATATTGACCAAGAGTATCATTTTGCACATCCATAATGAACCCCCATAATACTGTCTCCTGTAGATATTCACGTTCTTCATTCAGTTTGCTTTACCTAGTGTTGCTATTAAAGTGTGTCTCCATAAAGTAGAGGTTAATTTAATTGTTTTGTTTCGTTTTGTTTTATGGCTGTGTTGGGTCTTCGTTTCTGTGCGAGGGCTTTCTCTAGTTGCGGCAAGTGGGGGCCACTCTTCATCGGGGTGCGAGGGCCTCTCACCATCGCGGCCTCTCTTGTTGCGGAGCACAGGCTCCAGACATGCAGGCTCAGCAATTGTGGCTCACAGGCCTAGTTGCTCCGCGGCATGTGGGACCTTCCCAGACCAGGGCTCGAACCCGTGTCCCCTGCATTGGCAGGCAGATTCTCAACCACTGTGCCACCAGGGAAGCCCTAATTGTGTTTTGAAAAAGTCATATTTAAACAATTTAAAGATATAAAAGCAAAAGTATTGAGGGGTTAGAATCATAGCTAAGATAAAACTGTTAAATTGATCAGAGATTTGAACAAGGATTTTCTGGGCTGAAATAAAACATACTGCTAAATATATTGCATGGTTTGAGGTGAGGAGGGGCCAGTTAGGCATATGTTTTGGTGGGAACTTTGATTATTGTACAGTCGTTATTTTCAATTCAACAGGCAGCCCACCCTCAAGTTATGAGGGATAGCCAACTGGCTATATGTTCCTGTTGAAAATCTTTTTGTTTCTTATTTCATTCAGTTTTACTCGTAACTTTCGATTTAATTTGATTTCATTATAACTTTGGTGTCATTCTACCAAAGGGTCATATGAAATTGTTCCACATACTTTTTTGTGCTGCTGATAGTTGGTGAAATCAGGATACCCACTCAGGCTTTAATATCCAAGGCTAAGATCACTGCCACGAGAGGTTAGAGGAAAAACTGGTCTCACCTTCTGCTCCCACGTTTCACAGGGCTAGAGAGGAGGCATGTTGTTGAGACTGCTCCCTGAAAAAAACGATCAAGGCCAGGGTACCTCCAGTACTTTTAGGTTTTTCACACCGTCGACTCCCCCCTACCCCGCCCCAATACCAAAATCCAAGGATGCTCAAGTCCTTTATATAATGTGGTGTCGTATTTGCATATAACCTATGCACATATACTTTTATGTCTAGATTGCTAGTAATACCCAATACAGTGTAAATGCTTGCAGCAAATTCAAGTTTTGCTTTTGGGAACTCTTTGGAGTTTTTTCCTTCCTGAATGTTTTTGATCTTCAGTTGGTTGAATCTGCAGATGTAGAACCTGGGGATGGACTGTATATTGACCCCCTCAGCCCAGAAGCTGAAGTCTGGCGCTAGAGAGTACATCACTAGTTTCAAGTCAGGTCTGTCCTCTGTCATAACACACACACAGTGACTCCCAGGGATTTATTAACTGTAGTGCTGTGAGGTCATACCTTGCATGGGAAGTTAAATTGTAAAGTCATCATTTAAGACAAAAATAAGAAATCACTTAAGAGTCAGTTATCCGTGATCACCGCTTTCTTCAGTTAAGCCCTCACGAAGAAGTTGCCTGTGGTCAGAAGCCATATTGCATGAGAAACATCTCTCCTTAGCGCCATACAGAGAAATTCCAAACTGTGGCATTAGTTCTCCCACCTCACAGTTTCTCTGGGGCATGTGCTTCTTGAGTAGAGCTCAAACTGAATTGAACTCACTAGTTAATGCTATATACTCTCGATTCCTCTCTCCCCAAGTTCAACTATCATAACTCCCACATACTTACGGGATTCCCGTAAGTTGTATGTGCATATGATGTATCCCGTAAGTTGAATTCCCGTAAGTTGTATGTACATATGATGTATCTACACTGCACGCTTTTGATTGGAGACTGGGCCTGGACCAATCCTGAACATCCGACAATTTTGGAATTGCTGTATTAGTTCTCAGCCTTCTTTCCTCTTGTCCACTGCCAGAAACTTCAGTTCTTTTAAGAGAAGTAGTGATTTCTGGAAGATTTGTGCTAAACAGTCTGCAAATCTGTATATTCTTATAGAGAAGACCATATGAGATGGTTACATATTTACTGGGCCTGTTCCCATTTATGCTCATATTCATGTTGTGACCCCAGAAATTACAGTTCCTCCAGAATGCAGATCCTTGGGGCCTCCCAAATCCAGCAGTAAAGTAGCACCTCCTTGTTAAGATCGTCTAACATGCTTATTATCTTTAACAATGTAGTGTTAAAGTCTGCACGACAATGCAGAAATCCTCCCATTTCTCTTTAAAATCCTACTACTTAAAGAGGATTTAGACCAGCAGCACTGGCATTACCTGGGAGCTGGCTGAAGCAATAGAATCTCAGGCCCTACGCTATACCTAGTGAATTAGAATCTGCATTTTTGCAAGATCTTCAACTGATTTGGATTCACAGCTTTAAAAAATACTAAAATGGACACAGTTATAATATGTTAGGAAGTGCTCTCATGAATGAATTAGCTTTGCCCACAAAATGATTACTTTCTTAATTAGATAGAAGCCATTTCACGTGACTTGATTAAAAAGTAAGTTTTATTCCCTTATAAAATTAGTTTGTTCTTTCTTGGGGTTGATGGAGGGAGGAGAAACAATTATAAAATGAGTAGAGTTTACAGTTTGCAGGGCAGAAATAGAGACACAGATGTAGAGAACAAACGTATGGACACCAAGGGGGGAAAGTGGTGGGGGGGAGGTGGTGGTGTGATGAACTGGGAGATTGGGATTGACATGTATACACTAATATGTATAAAATGGATAGTTAATAAGAACCTGCTGTATAAAAAAATAAATAAAATTCAAAAATTCAAAAAAAAAATGAGTAGAGTTTAGAATATCTTTGATGATAATACTGTTTAAGTGACTTTTACATTTTGTCTACAGAAAATCAGTCTATGCAAGACCAGGCGTCTATGTTGGAAGGTGAATTAGTTACAAAATATATCTTTGGAAATCTTTGAATCACTGACTATAATTAATGAATGGATATTCACAATTATGCATGTGAACTTTAAAGCCGATAATACCCTAAATCTGATCAGTTCTTAATGGAATCAAATCTTAGAACTGACTGAATTAACATAGTGACACAAATGATCTTGAATCATAAAAGTTGTCTATTTTATATAGACTGAAAGACAAGGCTATACCAAGATTGTCTTAGATATAAGAAAGATTAGAAGGTGATGGGAGAGGTTTGAATGATTAGTCTGTGTATAATGAGAACTTTAAGAATTTGTTAAGCAAATAGCAGCATGTGGTTTAATATTTTGTGATTAGCTCTTGAATGTTTTGAGGCTCATTTGGCGTTCTGTCTCCTAGTCACCTTGTAGAAAATTAATTCTACTTTTAAAATCAAGGCAAATGAGTGCATGCTGGTTAGGAGAAGATCTTGTTTTTACAAAATTTCTATGACATTATGTTCTTTGGTTTGCTAAGCAATTTTGTTGTGATTTAATATCGTAGATATCAATAAAACAAGCAAAAGTAAAATACTGAAAGAATGTTTATTGAAAGAAGAAGAATTTTTTGCTCTTACATATACACATACACAAAACTTAATAAGATGTAAAATGATTATATTTTGATTTAGTAATTATCTTATCTCTGGCATGTTTTATTCCATTTTTCTTTAAAGATACAGGCATTCAATAAAGATGTTTTAAAAAATTGTTTTTAAAAAATACAGGCATTAAGTACCTTAATGAGTTCTGCTACTCATATTCATTTCTCACTTTGAGATGACAGGTTTTGGGAGATTTGAGGGGGGAGGAAATTTCCTAAAGGTGACAGTAGTTTAATTTTATATTTGCTGCCAGCGTGGAAATTTTTTTTGGGGGGGGAGGGGTGTATTAAAAAAAAAATCTTACCACAGATATTTGAATGCCTTTTTCTACTTTATAGGTTGTTCTTAACGCAAAGGTGATAAAAACATACTGGTGTTGCGTAGTTGGGCTCTGTTTTTTTAACAGTGTTTCTACCATGTGGATGATTTGGGTATGCTGAATTGCTCTCTGGGGAAATAGAAGATTGCCACTTTTATTCTTTTTTTGTGTGTTGAATATATCAGAAGCCTTTTTTTTTTAGCAGACTCAGGGGATTTATTTTTTCTTTCTTAGGAGAGAATTGTTTGAAGGTTATATACCAATATAGACATAAAAACTTCACTATCCTTAAATTTAGTACAACTCTTTCACTTTAAAAGGAAATAATGTCAAGATATGCTGCTTTCTAAGCCAAGGCCCTGTGATTATTAGAGGTAATGAGTTTGAGAGTCCAGGGCTACATAGTGATCCCAGCAGCTCAGCTGGTAAAACTTCTGTGACAGTTATCTCAGGGTGAAAGTAAAATTTGAAGATATTATATGATGGATACAATTTAGTGTTCTTCTTTTCAGGATTCTAAAGGAAAATGCCCTCTATTATCTGTTATAGGTTCTCAGAATGGTTGGAATGATCCTCCAGCTTTGAACAGAGTACCCAAGAAGAAGAAGGTACTAGAAAAAGATGTCTATTCAGTTGCCTACAGGTGTCCTGTCAATCATGTAGCCACCTGAAGCACACCACACTTCACTGTTCCTTTAAAGGCAAAGCTGACTGACTAATATACTTAATATGTGTATTTCAACTTACATCTTCTAATCCATGAAGGGAAGGAAGGAAAGTACAAAATAGTATGGTGGTATGAATTAAACCCTTTTTAAAAAGCAAGATGTAAATTCCCAGCAGATCTTTTTCAAAGAGTAGGAAACAAAATTTCATGCTTCTCAAATGGTTTTTTTTTAGGAGTTACTTTGGTTTTGGGTTCTAACAGTAATCATGAATTTGTAATTATATTTTGGACTATTTTTGTCTATCACATACAATATGAAAAGAAATAGCCTTGTAGCTGAGCATCATTTAGATGTTAATAACTGTTGAGAGCTGTTAGAGCATAACTTAAGATTCTTCTTTCCTTCTTTTACCCCAAGCCTTTTTATTTTTTTTTACTCCTAGTGATTTCTGTCCCCCAAGTATAGTAATGAGAGGCCAGAATGTAAAATTGGGAGATACTAAATGATGAAAGCCCCCCCAAAATTAGGTCAATGATAATCAGAAATTTAATCTACTGCTTTGAGTGTGATTGATCACTAAGTAGGTATCACTTAATGATCTGGGAAAAAGGTATTACATCTGATCACGTGACACACACAAACACATATTTGGCATATCTGATCCCAGTATGGCTAGATATAATTCTCCAGACTTTGACATCCTCTTTCAAAAACACCATGGTTTTGGCCCGTTATGGGATAAGTGTGGAAGGTAAAGGGGAAACAAAGGTCCAGGTTTGAGCTCCCAGCCCTCTTAGCTAGATTACCTTTACTTTTATGTTTTTCTCTAGAATTCTGCATAAAATTTCATTTTAAAAAGTATTCTACTGTTATTAAAAAAATGTTTTTAACCATGGAATAGTCTAACTCCCTTACTTATTTTTTTAAATTTTTTTATTGAAGTGTAGTTGATTTACAGTGTTGTGTTAATTACTGCTGAACAGCAAAGTGATTCAGTTATACATGTATGTGTGTATACATTCTTTTTTAAATATGTTCTTTTCCATTATGGTTTATCATAGGATATAGAATATAATTCTCTGTGCTGTACAGTAGGACCTTGTTGTTTATCCATTCTATACATAAAGGCTTACATCTGCTAACCCCACCCTCCCATTCCAACTCTCCCCCAACCCCCTTGGCAACCACCAGTCTGTTCTCTATGTCCCTGATTCTATTTCTGTTTCATAGATAGGTTCATCTGTGTCATATTTTAGATTCCACATATAAGGGATACCATATGGTATTTGTCTTTCTCTTTCTGACTTACTTCACTTAGTGTGATAATCTCTAGGTCCATCCACGTTGCTACAAATGGCTAACTCCCTTATTTAAAGCTGAGGAGATGTTGTCATCATACCGTTTTCTCCTTACTCTTGGTGCCTTTTATTTCTTTTAAAAGATGCCTGAGAACTTTACGCCTCCTGTTCCCATCACATCACCAATCATGAACCCCTTGGGTGACCCCCAGTCACAGATGCTGCAGCAACAGCCTTCAGCTCCAGCACCAATATCAAGCCAAGCTTCCTTCCCGCAGCCACACCTTCCAGGTGGCCAGCCCTTCCACGGCATACAGCAACCCCTCAGTCAACCAGGCATGCCTCCGTCTTTTTCAAAGCCCAATATTGAAGGTGCCCCTGGGGCTCCTATTGGAAATACCATGCAGGTAACAGTAAATCTGTGGAAGTGGGAGATGGCTCTATTTCGGTATGTTTTCTTAACGTTTTAACTTTTATGGTTATACCTTTATTATTACCTCAATTTGATTTCAATTTAGACAACTTAAAAATAATACCTTTTTTTTTAAGATTGTTCATGTATGTATATTATTTTTCAATGACGAGGCCATATACAAACTTTCTAGAAGGAGCTTATGTATTTACTAGTATACGTTAACAGTAACTTGGCAATTACAGTGTTTCATCTGATCTAATCAGTAGCCACAATTTAAGAGCAGTTGAATCCATATTTGCATCCAAGGTTGCTAAGCAGAAGCTGTTTCCAAAGGTTTTTTCCTTTAAAATAGAAAATAAAAATGTAATGAGTTATATATTTTCTTGTGTATGTGTAAGAGCTAATAATATAGCCATATCTTTAGATGGAGATATAGATTTGTGCTTGCTTTTCACATACAAACAGCTAGTTGGCAGGGCTCTAGATGATGAAAAATCTATCATATTTCCATATAACTGACTTAGACATACAAAGAGAAACATTTTGATCTATTCATGAAAAGTAAAGTCACAGCTCAACATAAGATGAAATCAATTCCTGCCCAAGTATAAAACTAGCTCTTCTGTCTGTTACTGTCTTTGACTCTCTGAAGTCAAATTTGTAAAGATTATATCTCTACCACAAGACTATGTTTTGCTGTTAAGAGATTTCTGCCTAAGGAACTTCTAAACATTAACAGTTGCATTATGAAAACAAGTGTTCTGATGGAGATGGGAGGACCTTCTTCTTTCCACGAGAATATATAAAATTACAAAGACGCACTGTTAATTTTGTATAATTACACGTCTGTGGTGTTTGTGAAGCCGTCCACTTTTGTTTAGAGCTGGGTGCTCAAGCTGCGCTCATCTGGGCCAGAACCCCAGTTACCGCTGAAAGGGAGAGCTGCACGGAGGCGTGTGTTCAGCCAGGCCCTAGTGTCCAGCTTCCTCTCCACCTGGATGTCTCTGAGGCACCTCACACTTAACATATCCAGAATCTAACTCATCGTCTTCCTCCCAAACCTAGTCGTCTTTTGGTGTGTCCTGTTTCAGCGAATGGCACCATAACCCTTCCTATTTAATCCAGCCAAAAACCTGGGCATCATCTTTATATTCTTTTTCCTTTAACCTGTTTTTCAGAGCTATCCCCGAGTCTTGTTGATATTACTTTAAAATCTCTCTCAAATCCCTTCTCTACATTTCCAGTCTAGTCCATGCTACCTTCGTCTCCAGTCTTAAGCAGTGCAGGAGCCTCTAGTTGGTCTGCCAGCATCGACTTTGACTCATCTCTTATCTGGTCTTATCTCCTCATTGCTTAAAACGTTACAGCTTCCCATTGTTCCCAGGATAAAGACCAAAGTATTTCACATTGTCTGGAATCGCTCAGCTCACACTCCTCCTTGCTCGCTCTCTCTGCTCCAGCTACAGTGACCCCCTTTCAGTCCCTTGTATCATGATCCTGACTGTGTACACGTTCTTCTGTCTGGAATGCATTTCCTCCCCCATTTAACTGGTTAACTCCTACTTACCCTTCTGATATAACTTCCTTCAAGAGCCTTCCCCTCAGTTAAATCCCAATTATATTGTCTGTTGGTTCCAGTGATGTTAACTTAATCACAGTTGCTATTTTACATACATTTATGACATTTTAAAACTTTCTCTTCCATCAGCCTGTAAACTCCCTGTGGGATGAGATCATTTCCGTATTGGCTCACCAATACCTAGCCAATGCCTAATACAGAATTGCCTAATGTTTTCTATGAATGAACTAATCAGTCAAAACTTTAAACACTTACACATTCCTTCTTTGTTTTCCCATCTGTACATTCAGTAAGATCATGGTCTCTTCTATCCTCACCGTTGGTGTAATCTTGCAGTTTGATAATAGCCCAGCTAACACCCTCCAAGAGTAAACCAAAGAATAGAAGAACGTCAGGATAAACAAAAATGAGCCAACAAGCAAAGCAAGCAGCCACTCCAACCAGCCAACTTTGTAAATGCCTTGTTCTTTTCATTTCCTACTGGCACAGGTCTCCTTCCCATCAGTTATATGAAATCGTGATCAATGTATGTTCCATAATTAATCAGATACTTTATATCCATCCTATTTTTGAAAATAGAAGCTGTAGAAAGAGTACCTGTATCTTCTACTGAATATCTGATTTTTATGTTTGCTTATCCCAAGTGATTTCACATGTTAATTTTTCATTTGATTTTGAAGAGCCTACCTACAAGGTCCTTGGTTTCTCTTTATCACAGATTCAGGGCTTTGTGTATAGGTAACTTCTGGTCATTTCTAGTCATTTTATGGTATTATTTATTCCAGCATGTGCAGTCTTTGCCAACAGAAAAAATTACCAAGAAACCGATTCCAGATGAACACCTCATTCTAAAGACCACATTTGAGGATCTTATTCAGCGCTGCCTCTCTTCAGCCACAGATCCTGTATGTATTTTTTATTTTGCTTAATTAAAAGAATCCCTTATGGAGCGCTTCTATAATGATTGCTTAAAGTCTTACAAGATGTATTTTGAAAGTTTATGCAAAAGTAGTAAAGCTAGCACTTATATATAGTTTGCTGTACATATAAAAACACATTCAACTGCTTTTTACATATAACTTTAATCCTTAAAACAACCTCATGGTAGGTAGGTTTGTCATATTTATTTACAGAGGAGGAAATTAAGGCAAAAAGCAGTTACGTAATAATTAAGGCAGAGCCAGCATTCGAACCTAGTCTGGCTCCAGAATTCATGCTTTCCACCACTATGCGGCACTGAGTCTCATCGGCAAACCTTATGCCTAGCACAAAAATACAACAGAACGGTGAAACTCAGATTTGGGGTTTCTTTCTGAGCTTACATCAAAGCTTTTAAAAGTAGATAGACAATCTTTAACTTTGCTAAGACCTTAAAAATAGTTCAGTGCTTTAGATATTGGAGTCATATTCATAGTCAAAGTAACTGATTTTACTCAGTTTATTAGAGGATGACTGTATTGGCAACAACAAAAATTCCACAAAGCCAGTTTTGTTTTAGATGAAATTTCACTTTCTGCCAACAAACATTGAATATGTTTATTTAGTCACTGGCCAGTTGTCTGCTTGAAAAACAGCTTCTGGAATTTGTTGTTTCATCAAACATTGAGTATTAATATGTGCAGCCTTCTGCCAGTCTTTTGGAAAGCAATTCTCTGCACTGAAAGTGTCAGGAAAGCAGAGGCAGGGGAAAGGTAACATAAACCTTAGCGCCTGGCATTCTGGGAGCGATGGAAAGACGAAGCTAGGAACAGAGAACAGGTGAAGCTGTTAAACAGGTAAGTGTACAGTGTCTCCTAGGCAGACAGGTCCTCATCATACAAATTGGAGGAATCCTAATAAAAATGTGGGAAAGCTCCAGTCTTCCTTCAGGCATGAGTTAATGTAAATAGAGGTTGGGAGGACACCTCGTACATGGCCTAGCTTAGGAAATTTGTGTTGAGCTTCCCCTCCTCCAGGTCACCCTATCACCTTCCTTCTGGTGACCCAGGACCCCTGGGCAGAAGAGAAAGACAAACTGTTCCTGTCACTAGTTGGGGAGGAAGTTCAAATACCGCCCAGGACTCCTGCTGGTAGCTACGTGGGATTAACTTTGAACCCTCCACAAAAGTCCATCTTAATCAATACTTGACATCATTTTTATAGTATGGCTTTATTCTTATTTCCACTTCAGTTATGTCCAAACAGCACAACGTAATTGTGCAGCACAGCTTAGTTTGTAAGGTTATCCTCGATGGCGTCACCTCTTCCGCACTCCTCTTCTGACACACTGACATTCCCTCCTCAGACATACCAAGCACGTGTCAGCATCAGAGACTTTGTACCTGTGGCTCCTTCTGCCTGGAACTCTTCCCCACAGAGCTGCATAGCTCTTGCTCACTTGTTCCTGGTGTCTGCTCAGATGTCCCATTAGCCGTCAGGACTTTCTTACCACGTCATACTGCCAACACTGCTGACCCCCTTACCCTGTTAACTTTTCTTCATGGCACTCATCACCATCTGACATACAATATATTGTTTATTTAGTATCCTTTCCCCACCCAATAGAATATGAGATCCATGAGACACAACACTGTCCCAGCATGGCGCGTAGTAGTCACTCAGTAAATATTGAAAAGCAGTGTCACTTTTAAGGCTGTTGCATAATGTAGATATGAAGTTAATCACAGTATAATTTTAAACCTTTACTTTTAGGATAGTTTTCTCTCACTATACTCACAGTACTAGGATGAGGGTAGGAGGAGTCCTTAATTTAAGAACTCATTTTAACACTTCCCTCTTAATAATCTTAAGCCACCAAAAGATAATTTTCTCCTTTTTTTGGTGTTTTAAAGGCCCAGAATAAGACAGGATTAAATGTACCAAATGTGACTGAGCGTATAAGTAGTACTTTGAGATTCCACAGTTCACCTGTATGTTTGCCTTCTAGCGCCCATCATGTTCATTTTATTTAATTTACAGTAACTGTTAGACCTTCCTTTCTGTAGTACACCGACCCCTTGCTGCCTCCAGGTGGCCCTTCGTGTTGCCTGTGCACACAGTGTAGATGGGCACTCACTCACCTCACGTGAGCCGCAGTCCCCGTGAAATCAGCCAGTGCTCCACTTTGCACCCTAGGAGGAAGGCTCTCACTTTCTTGCCCTCCCTGCCTTAATAGATACTGATCTCTGTTCTAATAATCTGTTCAAGTTCCTCGGTCTTAGCTATCTCCATTTCTTTATAAAATGAAGCTGTCCAACATCATGACTGTAAGGTTTAGTGAAATGACGTAAGGCAAGTTCTTGGGATAAAAGTTATTGTTCATACATAACATACCTGTTTTTTCTCTCCTGCAGCAAACCAAGAGGAAGCTAGATGATGCCAGCAAACGTTTGGAGTTTCTGTATGATAAACTTAGGGAACAGACAGTAAGTTTGTGGGGAAAAGAAGGATTTATGATAATCATTTATTCCTGGTTGCTAGTAAAATAAGTGTCTCATCAGCACTTGCATGTAATATATAGTATGCTTGGGGGCAAAATGATCGTGACAGTTCATAGAATGGGCTTTTCTCTGTCTAAATCTTACATTTCAGTCACCGGGGAAAAGGGGATAGGGCAGTGTGTGTGTGTGTGTGTGTGTGTGTGTGTGTGTGTGTGTGTTTGTGTGAGAGAGAGAGAGAGAGAGATTAAGAGGGAGAGAGAATTTTTAACCTTTTTTATGACAAAGAGCAGATTTACAAACTGGCCTGTACTGCTGCTACAGTAACTGGCCTTCTATTCATTTTTATATGTCCCTTGAATTAAGAAATCAGAGAGTGGGCAGATACTCTGTTTTCCAGAGACCAAATCTGTAATCTCTTTCGTAGTCTAAGACTCTGATCCTTTTCTTTTAGAATAGCTATTACACAAAGGCAAAGCCAAAGGTAGCCACAAATTGAGCAGATCAATGTGTATAACTATGAAGATGATCGGCAGTAAGGAGTAAATGCCCTGTGTGTTCTGTTCTCTTGTCCCTCCCAACCTCTCCATTCCTTTCTAGAATTGTTGTGTTTTATTAATGAAAGCACTAGTAGAGAAAAAAAGAATTGGGACTTTTTCACATTTTTGCATTTTAGCATTTCTCTTCCCCATTCCCCATATCAATGCCATCAGCTAAAAATAACCATTTGTCTCCTGAGAACCAAACCAGAGAAAGTTGATATAACAGTGGAAGTGGCGTGGCCCATGGACATGGATCCAAAATAAAGTCTTCTCTGGAAAGTATGGACATGTATGCCAAGTAATGACATGGGGGGGAAAAAAACTAGAGGTCTTATGATTTTCAGAGATGACAGGATTATGAAAAGCAGTTAAGAGCTGGCAAATTGAGTACATGATGAGGACTGTTGCCCTCCTAATGGCAGTGGACCAGAAGTGCAAGGTTTTTATTGTCCACAAGGTTTTAGAGTAAATTGGGCCTCTACTTCGAGATGTCATGATTAAGAATCGTGAAACTCCTTCATGTACATAGGAAAACTTTTAAAAAGTGTGAGACAGTTATCTAAAATAATTTAGTTATTTAAAATATTTAAGTTATCTAAAATAAAATAATAAGAAAGCTCTTAAGTGGAGAGAGACATTAACATTTCAACTTGGGGAAGGAAATCTGGCTTTTCTGTAAGAAAATACCTGGCTTACCATACATGTATAATTCGTAAGTAATTCCTTACATAATCATTTTGTCATGGTTCGCTTTTATAACTTAAGTGTTGGTTGGTCTGAGAATCTTTCTAGAAATGCTCACCAGTTTATACATTTTTGAAATAATGTTTATTTCAAGTTCCTCTTAAATATCAGGGTTTAATGTTTATAGAGGGTCTCATGGAAAATTCTTCCTTAATTTAATTCTCTCTCTCAATTCCACCTTTACTTCAGCTTTCACCAACAATCATCAATGGTTTACACAACATCGCAAGGAGCATTGAGACTCGAAACTACTCAGAAGGCTTGACCATCCATACGCACATAGTCAGCACCAGCAACTTCAGTGAGACCTCTGCTTTCATGCCAGTTCTCAAAGTGGTTCTCACCCAGGCCAATAAGCTGGGCGTCTAAAGGATGGCTTCACTCTCAGCCACTATTGCCGTTTTTCCAAAGAAACATGTTTTAAAAAACGATAAGATGTGGACCAGTCCTCCTTAGCATGTTTCCATAGCAGCCACTCAAGAACATTTACATTGTTTCTGCAGATATACTCACCTTAGACCTGCTCAAAACCCTGGTGCTTTCTTTTGTTGTAATCTTTTATTGCCTGTGATGATTTTCCTATTCTGCAAATAATGTATTTCCTGGATTACACATAGTATGCTTTCCTGAAGTATTCTGATAAAATATGGTTTTTGAAACCTCAGGTTTACTTTTTGGAGAAGGAGCATTTGGTTATGTGTAAAGCAGAGCTGCAACTAAATTTCTTTCATGTCCTCCCTACTTCCTCCGTGTCAATCAGATTAAAGTGTGTAATCCTATTTATGTGTATGTAGTCTTTTTTTTAAACGGCTACTCACAGTTTAGTTTAATCTCTATTTTTTGTGGCTTTGGCTTCACTTTGGTCCTGAACAAATAACTAAATCTAGAGGCTGCTACATAGATTTTAGCAAATATTAATGAAAAGTGGGATCACTAGTTTTAAGTATCTATAGGAAAAGATTGAGCATTTTCATTCTGTAGGATGCATTGAACTTTTTTCTATTAATGTTTTCAATATTCTGTTTGAGTTTTAAGATTGAATTGTCTCCATTTTATATTTAGAAACTTATTCATCCATTTTTTAAAAGTTACCTATTTCTCTGAGGTATTTAAGTTCAGAAAGAAAGCTTTAACTTCTGTCAGCCTCCTGAATCGACATATTTTCAGACAGTATTTTCATCAAATGATTTTATTGTAATCTGTCTTAAGAACAGTGTGGTAAACAAAAGATAATGGTCCCCATAGAATCTTGAGGAGAATTAGATACTAATAATTTTCGTTGTTTAAGCAATTTTACCTAAGTGAGTTGGAAAAGCAGAAGATAAAAAGTGTGACTACTGTGAAGACAGGTGCTGTTTCAAGGACTAAGTGCAGCTCATCAGGCATTTTGCAGCCTAAGTGACATAGTTTGCAAGACCCTCTTAATTTCCTTTGCTGGGATTCCCTGCTCACCAAATAAAACCCCTCTTTTAAAAGTAAAAATAGGGACTTCCCTGGTGGCGAAGGGGTTAAGAATCCACCTGCCAATGCAGGGGACACAGGTTTGAGCCGTGGTCCGCGAAGATCCCACATGCTGCGGAGCAACTAAGCTTGTGTGCCACAATTACTGAGCCTGCGCTCTAGAGCCCGCGAGCTACAACTACTGAACCCACGTGCCACAACTACTGAAGCCCGCGCGCCTAGAGCCTGTGCTCCACAACAAGAGAAGCCACCACAATGAGAAGCCCGCGCACTGCAACAAAGAGTAACCCCCACTGGACTCAACTAGAGAAAGCCCACGCACAGCAACGAAGACCCAATGCAGCCAAAAAAAAAAAAAAAGACATTAAAAAATAAAAATAGTTTTATAACTGAAAAAGGAGAACCTTAATAACATGAATGAGCATTGGAGCCTCACGAGTGGGGTGATATATCAGCTCCCTGGGAGTTTGGTGGTCTGAGTCAGTCCTATGACTCACTGAAGCGGCGACTTGACCTTCTGGACCTGACCCTCGACTGTGGTGTCAGCCCAAGACCCCATCTGAACAGCAGGCTGGCCTCTAGTAATTTTTTTGAGGTATTGCCCTTATAGTTAGGATTTGTGTTATGGCTGCATGATTACCTTGACATGACAATGGCATAACTGGCAGCGTTTTACAAAAAAAATTCCAAAAGATGAGAAACAGGAATAGGTGGCAGTGGAGCCCTGACCAACCCCAAAGATTTTACAAGTATGAGTATAAACAAACGATTTGCAGCAGCAAACATCTGAGCAGCTGTTACAAGTGGATGGAGGTAAGAAGACTTGAACCCAAAATAGAGTTTAGTCTTGCAGTATGAAGATAACAGGAGATTATGGGAAGAGAGCAGTTTGTTTTCCTGAAGAAAAGCGAACAAGGAAAGGGGTGCGAGGGAAACTGGTAGGTGGGGCTGGGCGTTGGCTGGGAGACATAGCAGATCCCTGGGACGTGCTTTCTCATACTTCACCTGCTCCTCTCCTCCACTCTGCGTATGACCTTTTGGGCTGGATGGGATGGATGTACCTTAGGCCCCGTCTGAGAAGCTTTATGTGTGTGGGATGCACGGCTGATGGAGATGGTGGTTCATTCTAATAGTGTGGCAGCAGGAGAAAGTTGGAAACAACTGCTCTGCATCTGACTGTTGAGAGTCCAACAAGCCTATATATTCCTTTGGATTCAGAGAATTCCCATGTATGCTGGAGGATGGAAAGATGCAGTAGGATTCCTGGCAAGCAGATGTACTCTATTTAACACCTGCCTGAAAGATAAAGGGAGGGATGGTGATCGGTTAACACTTTTCTGATAACCGCTTGTCTCCTGAACCAGATTTGTGTTCACCTAAGAACGACTGCAAGGCCATCTGTTGACTGCTCAGCCATGGTGGAGACTTCATTTGGAATGGACATCTACAAATGCACACATACATATATACGTATGCACCCCTCTTTGTCGTTCAACTGCTGCGGTGGCAGCATTCCCAAATGTCACCCCTGACAAATCTATCAGGGTGTTCATCAGATGCTGAAGAAGTCACAGGCAGGTAGCATCTCCAATTATTCAGTGAAGAAGGACTGCCTATGCGCAGAAGCTCTTAACTGTTTCCCCTAACAGATAAATGCTCCAAATCTTTTAACCAAACTAAATTACAAAGAAAAAGTGATCAAATTAGTTTTATAGTTCCACTTTTCCTGGCACACTGGTTTTACATACATTTCTGTAGCATCTGCTCTGCTCAGGGCTTTGGTGACCATACCATTCACTCAGGCTCAGGTTGAGTAGTGCCCCTACGAGCTGATTGGGGTCAGACTGCACCACTCCTAAATTTCCAGCTGTTTGCTTTCTCTCCCCTCTGGGAGATACGGAATGTGTGGGTTTTAGGGTGTTGGGACAGACCTTGAAAAACCTAATAAAATCAAACAAAAGGAAATAGACTTTGGTTTAACCGTGGTGCATGTTTTTTACACTCTGGTTTAATGTTTCCAGAGACCTGCTAAAGTATTTACTTAGCAAACAATGTTAGTCACCTAGAATAACTTTGTATAAACATCATTACTCAGTAATGTCTGAGATCCTTTTTTTAGTGGAGCTGCACACCCTGTTGATTTTTTTTAGTCCATTTCTTTTTTTAAAAAAAGATGTATTTATTTTTGGCTGCGTTGGGTCTTCGTTGCTGCGCGCGGGCTTTCTCTAGTTGCGCCGAGCAGGGGCTGCTCTTCGTTGTGGTGCGTGGGCTTCTCATTGTGGTGGCTTCTCGTTGCAGAGCACCGGCTCTAGGCGCGCGGGCTTCAGTAGTTGTGGCACGCGGGCTCAGTAGTTGTGGCTCAGTGGTTGTGGTGCATGGGCTTAGTTGCTCTGTGGCATGTGGGATCTTCGTGGACCACGGCTCAAACCCATGTCTCCTGCATTGGCAGGTGGATTCTTTTTTTTTTTTTTTTTAATAGATCTTTATTGGAGTATAATTGCTTCACAATACTGTGTTAGTTTCTGTTGCACAACAAAGTGAATCAGCCATATGCATACGCATGTCCCCATATCCGCTCCCTCTTGAGCCTCCGTCCCATCCTCCCTATCCCACCCCTCTAGGTCATCGCAAAGCACTGAGCCAATCTCCCTGTGCTATGCTGCTGCTTCCCACCAGCCAACTGTTTTACATTTGGTAGTGTATATATGTCGATGCTACTCTCACTTCACCCCAGCTTCACCCTCCCACCCCATGTCAAGTCCATTCTTTATGTCTGCCTTTGTACTCCTGCCCTGCAACTAGGTTCATCAGTACCTTATTTTTTTTTTAGATTCCATATATATGTGTTACCATACAGTATTTGTTTTTCTCTTTCTGACTTCACTCTGTATGACAGACTCTAGGTCCACCCACCTCACTACAAATAACTCAATTTTGTTTCTTTTTATGGCTGAGTAATATTCCATTGTATATATGTGCCACATCTTCTTTATCCATTCATCTGTCGATGGACACTTAGGTTGTTTCCATGTCCTGGCTATTGTAAATAGTGCTGCAGTGAACATTGGGGTACATGTCTCTTTTTGAATTATGGTTTTCTCAGGGTATATGCTCAGTAGTGGGATTGTTGGGTCGTATGGCAGTTCTATTTTTAGTTTTTTAAGGACCCTCCATACTGTTCTCCATAGTGGCTGTATCAATTTACGTTCCCACCAACAGTGCAAGAGGGTTCCCTTTTCTCCACACCCCCTCCAACATTTTTTGTTTCTAGATTTTTTGATAGTTATCAATCTATCAATCTAGATAGTTATTATCTAGATTTTGATAATGGCCATTCTGACCAGTGTGAGGTGATACCTCATTGTAGCTTTGATTTGCATTTTTCTAATAATTAGTGATGTTGAGCATCTTTTCATGTGCCTCTTGTCCATCTGTATGTCTTCCTTGGAGAAATGTCTATTTAGGTCTTCCACCCATTTTTTAACTGGATTGTTTGGGTTTTTTTGATATTGAGCTCCATGATCTGTTTGTATATTTTGGAAATTAATCCTGTCTGTTGTTTCATTTGCAAATATTTTCTCCCATTCTGAGGGTTGTCTTTTCGTCTTGTTTATGGTTTCCTTTGCTGTGCAAAAGTTCTTAAGTTTAATTAAGTCAACTATACTCCAATGTAAAATAAAAATTAAAAAAAAATAAAGAATATCTACGTGTAAAAGAAAAAGCTACTAGAGAGCCCGCTCTATCCCAGTTGCTATAATTACATCTTCACGAGGGACAGTGAAGCAGAGCACCGATCTGAGAGTCAAAGAGCTGGGTTCTAGTGTCTTCTCTGCCACTTACTGTTGGTCAAACCACCCCATTTCCTTTTGCCTCCATTTCTCACCTGTAAAATGAGGGGGTAGGACTAGATGATCTCTAATTTCACTTACAGCTCTGGAAGTCTATGACCCATCTACCTGTCCCACAGTGTCTTTGTATGTTACCTACAAGTCTTCAGAAGGAACCAAAGACAATTTTGGGATAGTACCAAAGCTTTGAAGAAAGATAACAGAAACAACTCAAGCTTATTTATATTTGGATACCTTTTTTCCTCTCGAAGAGTTGATTGATTTTTCTGAAGAACAATCAATGCAGTGCTTTCCTTGGTTGGAAATGAATAGGCGGGCATTTAAGAAATAAGTTTCTAATTTGAGGACTTGGGACAGATATATTTGCTTGGCCTTGAGGTCCTTAAGTAGTGAGTCCCCCTCAGCAATGATAAATATTTCCATGAAATTAACCTTTCTACACACCCGTTCCCCACATCAAGAATACGCTAGGCCTTCCCTGGTGGTGCAGTGGTTAAGAATCCGCCTGCCAATGCAGGGGACATGGGTTCGAGCCCTGGTCCGGGAAGATCTCACATGCCGTGGAGCAACTAAGCCCACACGCCACAACTACTGAGCCCATGCACCTAGAGCCCGTGCTCTGCAACAAGAGAAGCCAGTGCAATGAGAAGCCCGTGCACCACTATTAAGAGAAGCCCCTGCTCGCCACAACTAGAGAAAGCCCATGCACATCAACGAAGACCCAACGCAACCAAAAATAAATTAATTAATTTTAAAAAAAGAATACGCTATATTTGATTACACAGGACACTCAACAATGAATGAGTTTTCCCTCTGGTGCTGCAAATCTGGGTCACCCTTTTGACATTCCTGAACTCTATTGACAAATGCCCTCTCCCAGCTAGAGAACCACAGGGCCTTTGCTTTAAGAGCAGTCCGTGGTAACGGACACAGCAAGAAGAGAAAGAGGTCATTGAAACAGAAACAATGACAGCAGCTAATGCTGAGAAGTAAATAAGAGCTTCTCTGTTCATCTGCCCTTGGAAACCAAAATAACTATCCTAAAAGAAAGGTGGGTGTTGTCGGAGGACGGGGACGGGAGAGCGGGAAGAGATGTGGGAGAAAACCTCATCAGCTCTATCTTTCTTCTGCCACAACAATAGGGATTGTTCATTCAGAGAGCTGGGATTTGGGAGCAGGGAGAGAGAGTGGGGAGGAGTGTGGACCTTGTTTTGGTTTGTAGACCTCGTTTCTAGGCAGCTGTTGGTCAAAGGGGGATGTGGCGTAGGTACTGACAAATGTTCACGTGTCACGGCTGGGTCGTAAAAAGGAGTGACTCCTCCGTAGCACTGGTTAGCGTCTGTGCATGCACGCCCTGTAGGGATTATTTGATCCCTCTCTGCCTCCCTCCCGGGCTGGGAGTTCCAGGAGCACAGCCATGCACTCCTCTGTCCGTGGAGCTGAGCTCGGTGCTGGCTTCTAGAGGAGGCAAAATCGATAGATGCTTAAGGAAGGACTCTTAATTGATTCAAACTGAAGGTAACTTGGAAAGATGCAGGGGGCAGCATGTCACTGACAGGTGATATCAGAGGCAGGTTTGGGTTGGGTTTTTCACTAAGTAGACCCTCTCCTATCTATGAATTAGGAAGTAGGGTCTTCACATCTGGCTATTTCCAGTGGCCAGTTTCCTGCGGCCAAACTGGAGCACTCTATGAAGAGTGGTCAGGAAATGGGGGGAGAGTCTTAAGCAGTAAGGCTGGGGTTTTGTTAAAAGAAAACCCCTTCCTCTCTTCGCAGCCAAAGCAATAGACGCATTCCTTTCAGAGGAACAGCTTCCCCTCATCCACTGCTATAAAATCTTAATGGGGAAAATATTCCAATCCATTTAGTACAGAAGCAGAGATGACAACACTCCTGTGATTGAAGGAAGCTGAGAAGACTAATTTTCTAGTATGCCGTGGTGTTGCTGTGTCTCAAAACCGATCCTCCCATAGTCTTGGAGGCTAACTTCCCAACTTTATGCTCTCCTGAGATCACTCTAATCTAAAGCCTATGAGTGGTTTTCT
The DNA here is from genome assembly GCF_965194825.1 of Balaenoptera physalus. Lineage (NCBI taxonomy): Eukaryota > Metazoa > Chordata > Mammalia > Artiodactyla > Balaenopteridae > Balaenoptera > Balaenoptera physalus. The sequence continues at coordinate 46,191,172 of NC_138884.1, read as the reverse complement.
TACTCTGGGAGCAGAAAGAGGTTTACATTTGAAATTGCTGTCCATGCATCTCATCCAAGAGGCAACCCCCCGTCCTTTAATCCGCAAGAGCTGCAGAGTTCATTCCTTCCTGAGCCAAAGGAGTTGCCTTAAATGATTACCTTGATAAAGTAGAGCAGGAGATTTTATTTTATTTCATAGTTCCCTTCAGAGCAAACGAATCCTGGTGCAGCCAGAATCCCTTCCTTCAAGGTCTGAATCCCTCCAGCCCACCCAGGGATGTGTCTCTTCCCAGTCTGGGGCCCCCAGAAGCATCCTGGCGTCCTGGCCAGGCAGGTTTCGTAACTGTGTGGAGCCTATCTCTCTGGTATGATTAAAAACCGATAAAATACCAACATTATTCAGCACTTAACTAGGTATCAGACATCGTCCTGAGCTCTGTTCCTGTGAGGTAAGTGGTATAGCCATTTAGCACATGAAAAAACCAAAGTTAGATTATTAGGTAAATTGCACAGAGAGTATTCCCAGAATGGAGCTGTCTTAATTCTTACATTATGTAGGATGAAATTGAAGATCTAAGAGACTGTCATGGTCCCCAAATCACAGAGTACTCAGACTTGCTAATTCAGAGGGGTGAAGCCAAACTCAAAGCCAGGTTTTCAGATGCCAAACCTGGATCATTTTCACAACACTGTAGTTCCTGTAGCCAAAATCTAAATTTCCTTAAGAAAACCATAGGCATGAGAATCACTGTAAATCTCTTACTTCAAGAATGGATCTTTTCTTCCTCTTTCCTTCCTCCCCAGAGCCTGCATTTTCTCCACAAACTCCTTTTTTTTTTTTAAATTTATTTATTTACTTATTTATTTGGCTGTGCCGGGTCTTAGTTGCGGCATGCAGGACCTAGTTCCCTGACCAGGGATTGAACCAGGGCCCCCTGCATTGGGAGTGCGCAGTCTTAACCACTGGACCACCAGGGAAGTCCCTCCACAAACATTTCTTATACAATTTTTAAAAATCTTGTATTAACCCTTTAGCTAGATACTTTGCCAGGCTCACTCCCATCTCTGAGACTTCTCTGGCACAGTGTTCCAACTGGGAGTTGCTACCAGGTCATTCTATCTTTCAGGGCCTTGTTTGCTGCCACCGTCTCCATGAAGCCCTCCTGACCACGCCAGCCCACACACCTCACAAGCAAGTCTCACACACAGTTTTTATAGGTAGTGTTGCCATCCAACACTTTCATCTCCTGTCCTCCTTCTCTCCCTACCTGAAGCAACCTCTACTCCGAGGCACATACTGTTGGCCAGAACCTAGGCATTCTGGCTATGACGGTTTTCTCCCAGTACATCTCAGAGCTGCCCTTTTGTAGTTTGTGTTTGTAAACTTGTAACTGTTCATTGACATTTGAGAACTGTTACCTGTCCTTGTTTAGGAAACCTCCCCACAGCCCTTGGGCACCTGGCTCACAATCTTCTCCAGCTAAACCCATATGCCTCCCTGTGGGACTTCAGCCTTTCGTGGAGGTGCTGTCCAGATACCTCAGCCTCCCCAGCTCCAGCGACCGCCACCTCCTATATAACCCTGTGGCCTCACCTTGGAGTTTATCATTGGAAACTCTTCGACCACCATAGGTCTTAAGTTCCGAATCCCACTCTTGGTGCACAGTGGCCATTGCTTCCTTTACTCTCATTCCCTGACAGATAGAAATCTACCCTTCAGCTTCCTCCAAACCTCGATGCCTTTGCTTCCTCCACTACCTGCGAGTCCTTCACTTCCTTCTGATCACATTTCCTCCCCCTTTCCCCAGCCTGGACTCCTCACAAACTTCTGTCTCACCAGCACCTCAGTCACCCGGCTCTCTTGTCCTCCCATCAAGCCCCCATCCCCACTTCCATCTGGAGATCCCATCCGACTGCCGAGTGAGGCTGTGTCACCACGACTGTGCAGACTGGCGCCTTACGAGCTTGTGGCTTCCGTTCTTACTTGGGCCCTTAATTTGGCTCTACAACCTTTTAGGGGTCTTGGTCAGCTTCCTCTCTCATTCTGCTCAACAGCTCCTGGAATCTTTCATCACTTTTCCCCAGCTTTCTACCAAATTCCCACTCTGCTTACCCAGCAGGTGATCTGACCTCCCTTCAGAGCAAACCAGCCCTGAATCACAGCACCCTGCCTCACTTTACTGGCTCACTCTGCAAGCTAAATCTGCCCTCATCCTCATTTCCTTCCAGTGTCAAGAAAAAGCTGTCCCTCTCTTCAAAGCTCAGCCAACCATCTGATCACCTGATCCCATTCTGTCTAACCCCCAACCCTAGGAAAATAGTTCCATCAAGCATCCTCGTTCTTATATTTTTGAACTTTGACCTTTCATTATCATTCCCTAACCCAATAGATATATTCAGATTCCTCAGAAACACACTCAGCTTCACCTCTCTGTCCTTCGGCTCTTCATTGCCAAACTTCTTGAAAATTAATTTACACAGGTATGCCATGCTTGTCTCCTCCTCCTTATTCCTTTTTTTTTTGGCCGAGCCGTGCAGCATGTGGGATCTTATTTCCCCAACCATGGTTCGAACCTACCCCCCCTGCATTGGAAGTGCAGGGTTAACCACCACTGGACCACCAGGGGAGTCCCGCTCCTCCTCCTTATTCTTAAACACACCTCTGTGTAAGGTCTGTTCCCATCACTCAATGAAAAGGCCTTGGCAAAGGTCAGCGATGACCTCTGTATGAAGTGGTCTCTTCATTCCCATCCTCCCCAGCCTTCCTGTAATATTCGAGGTTGCTCTCCCACACTCTGCACCTTCTTCCCCATCTCTCATCAGTCCTGCTTTGCCCACACCACTGGCTTCTCTTTCTTTGCTATTCTCACAAATAGCAGTTCACTAGAAGTCTATCCTGAGTCCTTTTCTTACCTTCCCTGGGCAACTGCTTCCACTGCCATGGATTTTACTAAATTGAACTACCACTAAGTTACTCTCTCCAGCCTAGACCTTTGCTGGGCTCCAGGCCTATATGCATATTTACCAAGTGTTGACTATACTGAATATGTCTTCAGTCCCTTCTCAGAAATGATGACCCATGTGATGGTGATGAAGATGACTAATATTTATGGACTCCGTGCTACATGCCAGACGCTGTTCTAAACTTCAGTCACCATAGAAATACCGTACGGGAGGTACTATCGTCCCCGTTTCACAAAAGTGGTAATAAACACAGTACGATTTAGTATCTCAGTAAGTGACACTGTTTTTCACCTGAATATCCAACCCAGGGACCCAGAAAGAATCCTGTACTTTTTATTTCTCCTCCTTCATTTTCAGTCAAGCATCAAATCCTGTTGGTTCTTCTATTTGAGTTCCTCTGGCTTTATCGTCTCCTCTCTAACACATCTTTTCCAGAATCTGTACCTTTGTCTTACTTCAGACCCTCCTCATCAATCGACCAGACTCTTAAAATGGTGCCCTGACTGCTCTTCTTGCCTTCAGTCTTACCTCTGTCTACCTGCAGTCCAATCATTCTCCACACCTCTTCTAGAGTGGTCCTTCTGAAATGCAAACTTGATCATATTATTACGCTGCATAAAGCCAGTCAGTGACTCCCCTCACATGCTACTTCTGCTGGGCATGAAAGACACCCACCTACCTTCATGGGCTGCCCACTGCATGACATTTCATCTTCATCTCCCACCATTTCTCTACTTTCACTTCGGATATTCCAGACATCTCTCTGAGTGACAAATGCAAAAGCTTTTGCTCACACTATTTTCTCTGCCTGGGTTGCCCTCCTCCATTTCTTTGTCTAGTAAACTACTCATCCTTCAAAACTGTGCTCTCTAATATGTAGCCAGTAGCCACAGGAGGCTAATCTGAATTAAGATGTGCTGTACTGTAAGTATAAACACTGGATTTTGAAGACAGTGTGTGAAAAAAAGTATAAATGTCCCAGTAATTTTACATTGATTACCTATTGAAAAGATAATATTTTGGATATATTGGGTTAAGTAAAATGTTATTAAAATTTATTGTTTCTTTCTATGTGGCTATTAGAAAATTTAAATTTACACAAGTGGCTTGAATTCGTGGCATGCATTATATTTCTATTAGACAGTACTTCTTCAAAATCCTTACCCTGTAAACTTAACTGAAGAGGCAAAAGACTTGTACACTGAAAACTACAAAATGATGCTAAGAGAAATTAAAGAAGACACAAATAAATGGAAAAACATTCCATGTTCATGGACTGGAGAATTAATACTGTTAACATGTCAGTACTAACCAAAGTGATCTCCAGATTTAATGCAATCCCTATAAAAATCTCAGTGACATTTTTTGCAGAATCAGAAAAAAACCCATCCTAAAATTCACATGGAATCTCACTGGACCCTACATAACTAAAATAATCTTGACAAAGAAGAATAAAGTTGGAGGTCTCATATTCTAGATTTCAAAACTTAATACAAGGCAACAGTAATCAAAACAATGTGGTACTGGCAAAAAGACAGACATATAGACCAATGGAATAAAATAGAAAGTCCAGAAATAAACCCTCAAGTATATGGTCAAATGATCTTCAGCAAGGATGCCAAAACCATTCAGTGGGGAAAGGAGAGTCTTTTCAGCAAATAGTGTTTAAAAAACTGGTATCCACATGCAAAAGAATGACATGGACCCTTACCATACACCATATACAAAAGTTAACTCAAAATGGATCAAAGACCTAAACATAAAAGATAAAAACTATAAAACTCTTAGAAGAAAACACAGGGAGAGAGCTTCATTGGATTTGGCAATGAGTTCTTGAATACGACAGCAAAAGTACAGGGAACAAAAGTAAAAATAGGTAAATTGGACTACATCAATATTTAAAACTTCTCAGCATCAAAAACACAACCGTAAAAAGGCAAAGTATGGAATCAGAGAAAATATGTGCAAACCATTTATCTAACAAGGGGTTAAGATCCAGAATATATAAAGAACTCCTGCAACTCAACAACAGAAAACCAAACAACATCTAATTTAAAAATGGGCAAAGACTAGAATAGACATTTCTCCAAAGATGACATGAAAAGCTGCTCAACATTGCTAATCATTAGGGAACTACAAATCAAAACCACAACGAGATATCACCTCACACCCATTAGGATGGCTGTAATCGAAAAAAATAAAAAAACAGAATATAACAAGTGTTAGTGAAGATGTGGAGAATTTGGAACTCTTGTGCACCGTTGGTGGGAATGTAAAATGGTGCAGCTGCTATGGGAAACAGTATAGAAGTTCCACAATAAAATTAAATATAGAATTACCATAAAATCCAGCAATCCTACTTCTAGGTATATATCCAAAACAATTGAAAGCAGATATAACAGTACATCCATGTTCACAGCAGCATTATTCACAATAGCCAAAAGGTGGAAGTAACCCGAGTGTCCATTGATGGAGTGGACAAGCAAAATGTAGTGTGTGTGTGTTTGTGTGTGTGTGTATATATATATATATATATATATATATATATAGAGAGAGAGAGAGAGAGAGAGAGAGAGAGAGAGAGAGATGGAGAGAGAGAGAGAGAGGGAGAGAGAGAGAGAGAGGTATATTATTTGGCCTTAAAAAGGAAGGAGGGCTTCCCTGGTGGCGCAGTGGTTAAGAATCCGCCTGCCAATGCAGGGAACACGGGTTCGAGCCCTGGTCTGGGAAGATCCCACATGCCGCGGAGCAACTGGGCCCGTGAGCCACAACTACTGAGCCTGCGCGTCTGGAGCCTGTGCTCCACAACAAGAGAGGCCGCGATAGTGAGAGGCCCGCGCACCGTGAGGAAGAGTGGCCCCCGCTTGCCTCAACTAGAGAAAGCCCTCGCACAGAAACGAAGACCCAACACAGCCAAAAATAATTAATTAATTAATTAATTAATTAATTTTAAAAAAAAAGGAAGGAAATTATGACGCATGCTACAATATAGATGAAACTTGAAGACATTATGCTAAGTGATGTAAACCAGTCACAAAAGGGCAAATACTATATTATGAGATATCCAGAGTAGTCAAACGCATAGAAACAGTAAGTACCACATGGCGGATGCCAGGGAGTAGGGAGACAGAGAAATGGAGAGTTGTTTGATGCGTATAGATTTTCAGCTTTGCAGGGTGAAAAAGTTCTGGAGATTGGTTACATATCCATGTGAATATATTTAACACTATTGAAGTGAACACTTAAAAATGATTAAGATGGTCATTGTTATGCGTATTTTACCACAATTTAAAATTTTTAAAAATCAAGTTCCAAAAAAAAGAAAGAGAGAAATTCAAGATGGCGGAGTAGAAGGACGTGCTCTCACTCCCTCTTGCGAGAGCACCAGAATCAAAACTGGCTGCTGGACAATCATTGACAGGAAGACCCTGGACTTCACCAAGGAGGATACCCCACGTCCAAGGACAGAGGAGAAGCCACAGTGAGACGGTAGGAGGGGCGCAATCAGAGTAAAATCAAATCCCATAACTGCTGGGTGGGTGACTCACAGACTGGCGAACACATACCACAGAAGTCCACCCACTGGAGTGAAGCTTCTGAGCCCCACCTCAGGCTTCCCAACCTGGGGGTCCGGCTACGGGAGGAGGAATTCCTAGAGAATCAGACTTTGAAGCCTAGTGGGAATTGATTGCAGGACTTTGACAGGACTGGGGGAAACAGAGATCCCACTCTTGGAGGGCACACACAAAGTAATGTGTGCATCGGGACCCAGGGGAAGGAGCAGTGACCCTGGGGGAGACTGAACCAGACCTACCTGCTGGTGTTGGGGGGTCTCCTGCAGAGGCGAGTGGTGGCTCTGTTTCACCGTGGGGATAAGGACACTGGCAGCCGAGGTTCTGGGAAGTTCTCCTTGGCGTGAGCCCTCCCAGAGTCTGCCATTAACCCCACCAAAGAGCACGGGTAGGCTCCAGTGTTGGGTTGCCTCAGGCAAAACAACCAACAGGGAGGGAACCCAGTCCCACCCATCAACAGTCAAGTGGATTAAGGTTTTACTGAGCTCTGATGCCACAGCAACAGGGAGGGAACCCAGCCCCACCCATCAACAGTCAAGTGGATTAAGGTTTTACTGAGCTCTGACCGCCACAGCAACAGTCAGCTCTACCCACCACCAGAGCCTCCCATCAAGCCTCTTGGATAGCCTCAACCACCAGAGGGCAGACAACAGAAGCAAGAAAAACTACAATCCTGCAGCCTGTGGACCAAAAACCACAGTTACAGAAAGATAGAGAAGATGAAAAGGCAGAGGGCTATGTACCAGATGAAGGAACAAGAAAAAACCCCAGAAAAACAACTAAATGAAGTGGAGATAGGCAACCTTCCAGAAAAAGAATTCAGAATAATGATAGTGAAGATGATCCAGGACCTCGGAATAAGAATGGAGGCAAAGATCGAGAAGATGCAAGAAATGATTAACAAAGACCTGGAAGAATTAAAGAACAAACAAACAGAGATGACCAATACAATAACTGAAATGAAAACTACACTAGAAGGAATCAATAGCAGAATAACTGAGGCAGAAGAACGGATAAGTGACCTGGAAGACAGAATGGTGGAATTCACTGCTGCGGAACAGACTAAAGAAAAAAGAATGAAAAGAAATGAAGACAGCCTAAGAGACCTCTGGGACAACATTAAACGCAACAACATTCGCATTATAGGGGTCCCAGAAGGAGAAGAGAGAGAGAAAGGACCAGAGAAAATATTTGAAGAGATTATAGTCGAAAACTTCCCTAACATGAGAAAGGAAATAGCCACCCAAGTCCAGGAAGCGCTGAGAGTCCCATACAGGGATAAACCCAAGGAGAAACACGCCGAGACACATAGTAATCAAAGTGGCAAAAATTAAAGACAAAGAAAAATTATTGAAAGCAGCAAGGGAAAAACGACAAATAACATACAAGGGAACTCCCATAAGGTTAACAGCTGATTTCTCAGCAGAAACTCTGCAAGCCAGAAGGGAGTGGCATGATATACTTAATGTGATGAAAGGGAAGAACCTACAACCAAGATTACTCTACCCGGCAAGGATCACATTTAGATTTGATGGAGAAATCAAAAGCTTTACAGACAAGCAAAAGCTAAGAGAAGTCAGCACCACCAAACCAGCTCTACAACAAATGCTAAAGGAACTTCTCTAAGTGGGAAACACAAGAGAAGAAAAGGACCTACAAAAACAAACCCAAAACAATTAAGAAAATGGTCATAGGAACATACATATCGATAATTACCTTAAACGTGAATGGATTAAACGCCCCAACCAAAAGACATAGACTGGCTGAATGGATACAAAAACAAGACCCATATATATGCTGTCTACAAGAGACCCACTTTAGACCTAGGGACACATACAGACTGAAAGTGAGGGGATGGAAAAAGATATTCCATGCAAATGGAAATCAAAAGAAAGCTGGAGTAGCTATACTCATATCAGATAAAATAGACTTTAAAATAAAGAATGTTACAAGAGACAAGGAAGGACACTACATAATGATCCAGGGATCAATCCAAGAAGAAGATATAACAATTATAAATATATATGCACCCAACATAGGAGCACCTCAATACATAAGGCAACTGCTAACAGCTATAAAAGAGGAAATCGACAGTAACACAATAATAGTGGGGGACTTTAACACTTCACTTACACCAATGGACAGATCATCCAAAATGAAAATAAATAAGGAAACAGAAGCTTTAAATGACACAATAGATCAGATAGATTTAATTGATATTTATAGGACATTCCATCCAAAAACAGCAGATTACACATTCTTCTCAAGTGCGCATGGAACATTCTCCAGGATAGATCACATCTTGGGTCACAAATCAAGCCTCAGTAAATTTAAGAAAATTGAAATCATACCAAGCATCTTTTCTGACCACAGCGCTATGAGATTAGAAATGAATTACAGGGAAAAAAACGTAAAAAAGACAAACACATGGAGACTAAACAATACGTTACTAAATAACCAAGAGATCACTGAAGAAATCAAAGAGGAAATAAAAAAATACCTAGAGACAAATGACAATGAAAACACAACGACCCAAAACCTATGGGATGCAGCAAAAGCGGTTCTAAGAGGGAAGTTTATAGCTATACAAGCCTACCTAAAGAAACAAGAAAAATCTCAAGTAAACAATCTAACCTTACACCTAAAGAAACTAGAGAAAGAAGAACAAACAAAACCCAAAGTTAGCAGAAGGAAAGAAATCATAAAGATCAGAGCAGAAATAAATGAAATAGAAACAAAGAAAACAATAGCAAAGATCAATAAAACTAAAAGTTGGTTCTTTGAGAAGATAAACAAAATTGATAAGCCATTAGCCAGACTCATCAAGAAAAAGAGGGAGAGGACTCAAATCAATAAAATCAGAAATGAAAAAGGAGAAGTTACAACAGACACCGCAGAAATACAAAACATCCTAAGAGACTACTATAAGCAACTTTATGCCAATAAAATGGACAACCTGGAAGAAATGGACAAATTCTTAGAAAGGTATAACCTTCCAAGACTGAATCAGGAAGAAACAGAAAATATGAACAGACCAATCACAAGTAATGAAATTGAAACTGTGATTAAAAATCTTCCAACAAACAAAAGTCCAGGACCAGATGGCTTCACAGGTGAATTCTATCAAACATTTAGAGAAGAGCTAACACCCATCCTTCTCAAACTCTTCCAAAAAATTGCAGAGGAAGGAACACTCCCAAACTCATTCTATGAGGCCACCATCACCCTGATACCAAAACCAGACAAAGATACTACAAAAAAAAGAAAATTACAGACCAATATCACTGATGAATATAGATGCAAAAATCCTCAACAAAATACTAGCAAACGGAATCCAACAACACGTTAAAAGGATCATACACCACGATCAAGTGGGATTTATCCCAGGGATGCAAGGATTCTTCAATATACGCAAATCAATCAATGTGATACACCATATTAACAAATTGAAGAATAAAAACCATATGATCATCTCAATAGATGCAGAAAAAGCTTTTGACAAAATTCAACACCCATTTCTGATAAAAACTCTCCAGAAAGTGGGCATAGAGGGAACCTACCTCAACATAATAAAGGCCATATATGACAAACCCACAGCAAACATCATTCTCAATGGTGAAAAATTGAGAGCATTTCCTCTAAGATCAGGAACGAGACAAGGATGTCCACTCTCACCACTATTATTCAACATAGTTCTGGAAGTCCTAGCCACGGCAATCAGAGAAGAAAAAGAAATAAAAGGAATACAAATTGGAAAAGAGGAAGTAAAACTGTCACTGTTTGCAGATGACATGATACTATACATAGAGAATCCTAAAACTGCCACCAGAAAACTCCTAGAGCTAATTAATGAATATGGTAAAGTTGCAGGATACAAAATTAATGCACAGAAATCTCTTGCATTCCTATACACTAATGATGAAAAATCTGAAAGAGAAATTATGGAAGCACTCCCATTTACCATTGCAACAAAAAGAATAAAATACCTAGGAATAAACCTACCTAGGGAGACAAAAGACCTGTATGCAGAAAACTATAAGACACTGATGAAAGAAATTAAAGATGATACCAACAGATGGAGAGATATACCATGTTCTTGGATTGGAAGAATCAACATTGTGAAAATGAGTATACTACCCAAAGCAATCTACAGATTCAATGCAATCCCTATCAAATTACCAATGGCAGTTTTTACGGAGCTAGAACAAATCATCTTAAAATTTGTATGGAGACACAAAAGACCCCGAATAGCCAAAGCAGTCTTGAGGGAAAAAAATGGAGCTGGAGGAATCAGACTCCCTGACTTCAGACTATACTACAAAGCTACAGTAATCAAGACAATATGGTACTGGCACAAAAACAGAAACATAGATCAATGGAACAAGATAGAAAGCCCAGAGATTAACCCACGCACCTATGGTCAACTAATCTATGACAAAGGAGGCAAAGATATACAATGGAGAAAAGACAGTCTCTTCAATAAGTGGTGCTGGGAAAACTGGACAGCTACATGTAAAAGAATGAAATTAGAATACTCCCTAACACCATACACAAAAATAAACTCAAAATGGAATAGAGACCTAAATATAAGACTGGACACTATAAAACTCTCAGAGGAAAACATAGGAAGAACACTCTTTGACATAAATCACAGCAAGATCTTTTTTGATCCACCTCCTAGAGTAATGGAAATAAAAACAAAAATAAACAAGTGGGACCTAATGAAACTTCAAAGCTTTTGCACAGCAAAGGAAACCATAAACAAGACGAAAAGACAACCCTCAGAATGGGAGAAAATATTTGCAAATGAATCAACGGACAAAGGATTAATCTCCAAAATATATAAACAGCTCATTCAGCTCAATATCAAAGAAACAAACACCCCAATCCAAAAATGGGCAGAAGACCTAAATAGACATTTCTCCAAAGAAGACATACAGACGGCCACGAAGCACATGAAAAGATGCTCAACATCACTAATTATTAGAGAAATGCAAATCAAAACTACAATGAGGTATCACCTCACTCCTGTTAGAATGGGCATCATCAGAAAATCTACAAACAACAAATGCTGGAGAGGGTGTGGAGAAAAGGGAACCCTCTTGCACTGTTGGTGGGAATGTAAATTGATACAGGCACTATGGAGAACAATATGGAGGTTCCTTAAAAAACTAAAAATAGAATTACCATATGACCCAGCAATCCCACTACTGGGCATATACCCAGAGAAAACCGTAATTCAAAAAGACACATGCACCCGAATGTTCATTGCAGCACTATTTACAATAGCCAGGTCATGGAAGCAACCTAAATGCCCATCAACAGATGAATGGATAAAGAAGATGTGGTACATATATACAATGGAATATTACTCAGCCATAAAAAGGAACGAAATTGAGTCATTTGTTCAGACGTGGATGGATCTAGAGACTGTCATACAGAGTGAGGTAAGTCAGAAAGAGAAAAACAAATATCATATATTAATGCATGTATGTGGAACCTAGAAAAATGGTACAGATGAGCCAGTTTGCAGGGCAGAAGTTGAGACACAGATGTAGAGAATGGACATATGGACACCAAGGGGGGAAAACTGTGGTGAGGTGGGGATGGTGGTGTGCTGAATTGGGCGATTGGGATTGACATGTATACACTGATGTGTAAAAAATTGATGCCTAATAAGAACCTGCAGTATAAAAAAGCAAACAAAACAACTAATACTAAACTTTCATTGGGTTATTTGTATGGAAATATGTTAATATAAATGTTTCAGACATTACATGAAATTTCTAAAAATCTTATATTTGTATTTGTATGGAAATATGTATGGAAATATGTTAATATAAATGTTTCAGACATTACATGAAAAAAAAAAAAAAAAGAAAGAAAAAAAAAAAACCCTTATCCAGATATCACCCGCCTCCTCCCCTCTAGTGTGAATTAACTACTCCTTTCTTCATGGCCCCACTTAATTCCTGCACATACCTCTAATAGGTCTTCTCACATTTTTGGTAATTCTTTGTTTGACAGGATAAGGGTTACTGTCCCATGAGTGAGATGAATACCCATCCACTTCTAGGGTCTTGACCAGAAGCTAAGAAAATATACTAGGGTCTTTAGTAAGGTGGAGAAAAGAGACAGTAGCCCTGACGGCATAATATGCCACAGGGGATATTCAAGACTATACCTTGTATGTGTAGAGGTGTCACTCTGAGGCTAGATCTGGAGGGGCTAATGTCCTTCAGCCATCCTTCTGTAAGCAGCATCTGAAAGGCCTGAAGAGCACGTCCTCCCACCTCCAACAGATGAAAACATCTCCTTCTCTATCATGAGTCCAACCAACTGAAATGATTGGCCACACCCAGTCTGACCTGTTGGGAGGAAGAGAGGAAGATATTCATTTAAGATAGAGCCAAGATGAAGTAGCTTATGTAACAGATAAGGTACTCTGGGGCCACATAAAGAACTGTTTTGCTGCCTCCCCTGAACTCTTTGTATGTACACTTGATGCCTAACAAGAATTTATTTATTTATTTTTTTCTGATAACGGACTGGACCTTCCTGCCCTTCCCAGTTCATAGCCAAGAGGTAACACTTGTTTGATCTGTCTTCCCTCCTAGATGAGGAGCTCCTTTAGGGCATGGACCACACCTTATTCGTCCTCGTATCCCCAGTGTGCACCAGTGCTGGCACATAGCAGGACTGGTGCACACAGCCTGCCCAACAAATGACTGAATGGTTAGAGTGAGGGTGTGGTGAGTCATTACAATAACCCAGAGAGAGGCTTTTGACAGAGCAACTACTCCACCCCTAGAGAAAGGACAGTCTGAATAGAGAACCACAGGGAAGATGTGGGTCTGGTGGCTGTGGGGAGCAGAGGGGGCATGAGAAGAAAAAGTGGTTCGTTATAAAGCCAAGGTTGAGCAGGCTGATGAAGTTTATGCCCTCAAGTCTCATGTTCTGTTGTCTCACTGGTCTAATGACAGGGCCGGCGTTTATCTGGGCGCCGGGCAAGTGTCCCTTCATTCTATAATTTCAGCTCCAACTGAAGCAACACCGTAACACTGGCTCAGTGGCCACCATTCCACAAGCCACATACGTTGCTTCAGTTTTAAATTAGGTATTGTGTTTTCTGGCTGATTGGACTGATTCTGGTCTACTAACAATGAGATGCTCATGTATGGTCCTTTCATGTAGTCAATCCTTGGTAATGTTTTTCCCTCTCCTGTGACGCTGGAAAGGATTCCTAACAAGTTGATCCAAAAATCAGCTTTCTTTGTCAACATAATGGTATCCTTTCAAACTCACATTTATAGACTTTGCAAGCTGGAAAGAAGAATAAAGCTTAGATCCTGGTAAGGAAATCTGTCCCCAGAGGACTGAGTTGGGTCACAGTGAATTAGAAGTAGAATCCAGAGCCCCTAGTTTCCATTCCTGGCCCCTGTCCTTCTGCTATCAGCCGCAGGTGCAGCCACAGCTGCTTGGGACACGGCCAGCTCACCCTCCTCTACACTTCTGTGCGATCAGGGCTCCCTCTGGATAGCTCTAAATTATCTGCGTTGGGAGAGGAGGAATGAGCAGACACGATTCTTCTGAGGTTAAGTTTCCTTGGAACGTTCTGGGTGATGTTTTTCTAAAGCTCCATCTCAACGGTGCTGACTTCGAGGCTTAGGAGACAGTCCAGAAACGCACTGGTTAGCGGAGAATTTGCCACAAACAGCTGCGTGGCCGATGGGCCGCGCAGTGGCGGCGCACTACTGTATACTAACCAGCCCCCAAACCATTTATTCATCATCTAATAGGCATTATTTGAGCACCTACTGTGTGTCTGGCTGCAAGCTGTCCAATAAGGAGTTGAGCGGCTCAGGGCTTTGTGACCACCTAGAGGGGTGGGATAGGGAGGGTGGGAGGGAGACGCAAGAGGGAGGGGATATGGGGATATATGTATACGTATAGCTGATTCACTTTGTTATACAGCAGCAACTGACACACCACATTGTAAAACAATTATACTCCAATAAAGGTGTTTTATAAAAAAAAAAAAAGAGTTGAACGGCTGCCTGCAACACCACCCCCTCCCCCCCCCCCCCACCTCCCCGGCCAGGCCCAAGGAGCCATAGGAACCTGGAGACACAGGGACTTGTGATTCTCAACTCAGATCTGGCCTTAGCTTGTGTTGCGACCTGGGGCAAGTATGTATTGTAAATCCTCCAGCCTGTAGCTTCAAAGCAAAAAGAAGTCTTTTCAAAAGGGAAGGGTATTTCTGGGAACCGGAGAAACACACAACAACAGCTGCAGAAGTGCTGTGAGCCCCTTTGCAGGCTCCCTGACCCGGGAGCCACCGCTCACCCACCCGCGGGCGGAGGCTGCACGCTGCCTGCCGAGCAGGCTGCCCCGTCCGGCCCCGGGGAGCCCGGGCAGCGGAGGCCCAGGGGGCGCCTTTCTCTTTAAGAGCCCCGCAGGCGATCCTGATTGGCTGTAGCTATGCGGGTCTTTCTTCCCAGCTCCCTCCCTCGGAGCGCTCCCACCCCCGCCGCTTTCTCGGCTTTTTCCACGCCCCCTCCCCCCACCCCCCTGCGTCCCCTCCAGCCCCTGGCGCTCACCTCCAGTTCCTCGCCGCAGAGTTCAGCCCCGGCAGCGGTAGGGGCGACTCGCTAGCAGTAGATGCCGGGCGCCAAGATTTGCATCCTTAAGCCGCGCTGAATGCCAGAAGAAGAGAGAAGGAAGCAGAGAAGCCCGGGGAAGGCGGGGACGGGAGGTGCGGAAATCCCCTCCTAAAAGGCAGAAGCCGTCGCCCCCACCAGAGAGCTCCGCGCCAGCTGCTCGCCTGCTTGCTGCCGCTGCCACGAGCGCCCGCCTCTCCCCAGCCATGCCAGGCCCGGCCGCCGACGAGGGGAAGGTCCCCTTCCGCACCGCCAAGGAGGAAATCCGTGTGGGCTTCGGGGTCGAGGGCTCGGAGGGCGGCGGCGGCGGCGGCCGGGAGAAGCCCGGCGCGCGCGGGCGGCGGCAGGACATCGTCTGGAGGAACGTCTTCCTGATGAGCCTGCTCCACCTGGGGGCCGTGTACTCCCTGGCGCTCATCCCCAAAGCCCAGCCGCTCACTCTGCTGTGGGGTAAGTCCGGCCGGCGGCCCCTGCGCCCGGGGCACCGAGGCGAGGCGGCGGCGGGGCGCGCGGGGGCGCGGGTCGCCGCTGGCTTCGGGCGGTGTGGAGCCCCCCTCCGCTCTCCGCTCGCCTCCCCACCACGCGCCCCGGCCCCCCGGCCTGCAGTCGTCCGGCCTTTGGTACAGGCAGGTATTTCTGTGCTGGTATTTTCAACTTCTGCCTCCTCCGCTGTCTGCTTGAGTAGGTGCCTTTGGCGGCTCCTGGACGGACTCGGGGCCCTTCGGCGCCACCGCTGTGCGCAGAGGCGCACCGGCTGAACCCGGGTTCCAGGGCGGGGAGACCGATGGGATGATTGTGTCGCCCAGGCGGGTCCCAGCGGCGCTCCTTTCTGCCGCCCTTCGGCTTCTCAGTCTCCTCTGTGGGCCACGGACCTTGGGGCCGAGTTCAGGACAAGAAAGGGAGTTGCAGCGGGGGTGGAGAGACCCGGCACCGGATCAGTCTTGATGTTCGCGCAGGAGATGGAAGACACCAGTTCCCTTCCTGCCCCGTCAAGGCCCCCATCCCTGCCCGCTCCGTGATCTCTTGTGCCCAGCTGCACTTCTAAGGTCCCAGAAGTTTCTCGGCGAGCACACCAACCCCGCGGCGAGAACGCTCTGCCCCCCGGCACAAAGCTTAGACCGTGGCAGAGCAGATCCCCTCCGGGACCTATCCCTTCTGACCAGTGCCTGTCTGTCACCGCACCTGTAGCTCTCCCTCTCGCCACCCTCTTTCCTAGCACCCGCAACCCTGCCGGCATGGGAGGGAGCCCAGGAGCCCCCCCCCAATGCCCCCCACCTCCCGGGGCCCGGGGGCCGAGTGCCTGCCCTACGTGACTCCAGTGGCTGACCTCAGAACCACTTCCAACACCCCCTGCCCCAGCAACTGGTTTTGGCCTCAGTCCCTGCAGTGGCCACGTTAGCCGGGACAAAAGGCGCTGGCCTTGATATCCTGGGCTGAGAGTTGGACGAGATGATCCAAGAAGCCCTTTCAGCTCTCCTTTCCGAGATCGCCAAGGAACGGGGGCAGGAGAAACACAACCTACTTTTATTCCCAGAGGGGAAGAGGAAGGAAGAAAATAAGAAAACCTCTTTCTGCAAGGCGTCTTATTTAGCATAGTGCCAGCTCCAAATGCCTGGGTTCATAATGGGGCCGCTCGTTTCCAAGCCTTCCCCTGAAACTCTGCAGTCCCTGCTCTCGGAAGCAAACTCTTCCAGAAGATGGGGGCCTCTTAGGGGAGTGTGGCTGAGCAGAGCTGAGGAATGATGAGAGGGGCGGGGCGTCTGTGGGCATCTGTGAAGCCTCCCAGAGCCCCCTAAGCTTCGGGTAACCTCCCTGCTCAGCCCTCCCCTGCTCAGTACACCGCCTCAATTCAGTGTCCTTTCCACCATCTTCTTTACTGTTATGTGTTGGTTTCATTCTCCCTGTCTTCCTTCTTCCTTTACTTCCAGATGACTAGATCGTGAGATGCTCAGTCATTGCTTCATGGACACACTCCCCCCACCTGCCAACCAAAACCCTTATTACCCTGGATCCTCCAGGGAGCTGCTCCCTCTCCACCCCACTCCTTCTCCCTGCAGGGGCAGGACTGTGCCTTTGGACTTCAGAGCTCACCTGCCTCCAGGGGATTGGGGCTTAGCTTTAATAGCCCAGTGTCAGAGAGCTCAGGGAGAAGTGAGCACTTAAAATATTGTCTTACATGCCTGGAGCTCCACAGACCCACAGGCTCCATCCCTTACAGCCACCCACCTGCTGGTTCTGGCATCCCACCAGGAGCCACAAGGACAAGGCCTCCTCTCCAGGTTTGCCAGTCACCTCTGCCCTTTCCAGGCCACTCACTGTGGTGGAGACAGAATCTTTCTTCTGAAAGACCTCGGCCAGAAGACACCGTCCTCGGCCTCAAAATCCTTTAGCTTCCCCGGAGAAGTCAACACACTGCAGGACTCTGGGTTCCCCTTTGTGGGTGATGTTGCCAAGCCCATCCTTGTGCCTTCCTGCATAGTCTATTGCCTTAGCTACTTTTCATCAGTTCCATTCCCTGAATCTTGATTCACTTCCTACCTGGGTTTCATTGCTGCCCCCCTCCAAAAAACAAACAAACAGAAAAAGAGCCGACAGTGGTGGATATTGTAGTTTCAAGATTCAAACTTGTGATTTAGAAACATTCCAAGTAAGTGAATGTTATCTGATGGATAGCTTGTGAGAGAAGAAGTGAGGGAGAGAGACAGCTAAGATCAGTGTGCTGATGGCTAGAATCTATAGGGAGACTGTTGATCAGGGTTATTTTCATTGAAAGCCCTGGTGCCTTGAGCTTCAAATTTCTCCCCACTGGATGCCCTTTTCATCATCTCTCCCACTGGCTCTGTGTAGTGTTCGGACTGAGTTCATGCACCAGTGGGCTGTTCGTCCACTTCAGGGACCTGAGTTGTCAAGGCAGTAGGCTTAACTAGCCCATCTATTATTGCTTGCCACCCTCCACCCCAGGTATGGTTGCCCTGGAAACAGGAGGCATCCATGCAGAGCACCCAGCAGAGGATGTTTTAGGTGTTCAGTTGTGCGAAGAGTAATTTGCGTGGCAGTAAAATGTCATCCGTGAAAGATCCCATCAAGTTGTTCAGTCCAGACCTCCTCCACTGCCTCACTCCCCACCTTTTTATGACTCTCCTTGGGCCCAGAGCAAGTTGTTTTCTCTTCTTACCCTTGCAGTTTTCTGAGTGGGCAGGCTGTCAGAACGGAATGCTCTTGGTGCCCACAGGTCCTGAGGGATGAGTTTATGACTTTTGAGCACAGAACACGCCCTCCAGCTGGAGGAAAAATCTTCACCTGAAGGCTTGAGCTCACAAAAGTGCCTGCTTTGAGGGTTTTTGGCCAAAGGGGCAGTTCGTTCATGCCCTGACTCCCAAGACGAGTGGAATAGGGGAGTGAGGAGCTGCAGCTGTGGTGTCGAGGTCAGAGTCCTGGTGCCCCTTCCCAGCAGCTTTGCCCTGTCTCCAGGCATTCTGGCCACTGGTTTCCAAAAACATGAGGGACTTTTCTGGTTTCCCTTGAAATGTCATCCGAGTCCCCTAAATATGCCTTGGTGACATCATGACCATTTCAGTGACAGTATCAGGCATGCAAAACACTAACATGCCCTGCTCCCTTCCATCTTGCCCCAGGGCAAATGTGACCATTGCTAAGGAAGAGACAGGATTCTCTGGTGCCCTTCAGGTTGCTGGCACACAGCCTATGGCGAGGAATCTGAGCGGTGGCAGGAATTGACGAGGCAGTCTAGCAGGAGGGAGGGTCAGGAGAGGCTGGGGTTTGGAAGGTACTGGTCCATCAGTCAGATTCTGTCCAATTCGGAGAGTTGCCCAAAGATGAGCTGTCTTCTGTCAGGCCTTGGGTAACCTGAATCCACACCTTCGATGGTCCTGATGTCTTTGTTGGGCTTCTTTTTCCACCAAATCCCTAACATTGTTGACGCCCTCCCAGAATGCATGGCCATGGACTTCTGTTTTACCTCCCGGTTTTCTAGGGTGAGCACAGCTCAGAAGAGAAACAACTGAGAATGTGAATCCCTGCTCTCCTACTTACGTACCAGCTGCATGGCCTTGGGCAAATGAACATCTCCAGACCTCAGCTTTCTCACCTGTAAAATGGGTATATCAATACTTCTTGCTCATGAGGCTGTGAGAATTAAATTCGATAATAGGTGTAAACTACTTAGCACAGTGCCTGGACCTTGGCTGATGTCCAGTAATTGTTAGCTGCTCTTATTATTATTGGTCCTGATACTGGCTTTTTTTCTTTACTAGAAGGAAAAAAGGCCCTCTTGCAGCACAATCAATTCTACAAAGCTGGCACACAACATGGCTTCGTTGCCTCTCTTGCATAGAAAAGATTGCTTTGGCTTGGGAAACAAGGGTTCTTTCTCAAAGTCTCCAAAGAGAAATGAACACAGATCCCCCTGTCCCTCCTCCCTCCCCCATTCCCTTCTCTTTCATCCTCTCTTCCTCCTATTTTCCTCCAGAAGGCCATTATTTTGTAAAGAAGAATCTTTTTGTTCAGCTGATAACTCACCTGGTCTTTAGTGTTTTCTTTGGGGCTTTTTGAGCAGAGCCAGTTAAATTGCTGTAAAAACAGGGCCAAATCATTTCTCCTAAATGTCTTAGGGTCTCAGTTTTGACTTTTTTCCCCGTTTCTGTCTCCTTGAATCATCTTTTTTTTTTTCTTAAATGGGAATTATTTATTTATTTATTTATGGCTGTGTTGGGTCTTCGTTTCTGTGCGAGGGCTTTCTCTAGTTGTGGCAATCGGGGGCCACCCTTCATCACGGTGCGCGGGCCTCTCACTAGCAAGGCCTCTCTTGTTGCAGAGCACAGGCTCCAGATGCGCAGGCTCAGTAATTGTGGCCCAAGGGCCCAGCCGCTCCTCCGCGGCATGTGGGATCTTCCCGGACCAGGGCTCGAACCCGTGTCTCCTGCATTGGCAGGCAGATTCTCAACCACTGCGCCACCAGGGAAGCCCCATTCTCTTTTTTTTTTTTTTAAATCTTTAACGCTCAAACTACTAAAAAACTGAAAAACATAAATGAATCTTCCTTTTAAATCTTGTAATTCCCAGCCCATGGTTGCAACTCTTGCATTTTTAATAACCAGGCAAGCACTAAGAGCCCTACCCAAGGCTGGGTGGAGTGCAGCGAAACCCGAGAGAATGGTGTGCTTTTGCTGGCTTAATAGTCCCAACAAGTATAAGTATAGGTTGAGGTTAACATTATTAACTCGGTTTTTTTCTAACACTGGTCAAGGTCACTGACAACTGCACTGTCATCCTGAAATGTGAAGTCGCTCTGCAGAGTGGAAACCAGAGCGGGAATCCCAGCATTGCCACTTAGTTCAACTTCTGGCAGGCCCCTTTCCAGTGTGAGAGCCTCGGTTTCCTGGTCTCTGAAATAGGGATGGTAATACTGATCTGAAAGTTGTTTTAAGAATCAGGGCAGGGCTTCCCTGGTGGCGCAGTGGTTGAGAATCTGCCTGCCAATGCGGGGGACACGGGTTCGAGCCCTGGTCTGGGAGGATCCCGCATGCCGCGGAGCGGCTGGGCCCGTGAGCCACAATTACTGAGCCTGCGCGTCTGGAGCCTGTGCTCCGCAATAAGAGAGGCCGCGATAGTGAGAGGCCCGCGCACCGCGATGAAGAGTGGCCCCCGCTTGCCACAACTAGAGAAAGCCCTCGCACAGAAACAAAGACCCAACACAGCCATAAATAAATAAATACATACATAAATAAATAAATAAAAGCTTTATTAAAAAAAAAAAAAAAGAATCAGGGCAAATGTCAAACTGGTGCCAGAGGATAGACATGCAGTGCCCTCTGTTACTACCAACCCCACCGTGGGCCAGGCATCAGGGAACCTGCAGGGCTTCCGTGTCTGTTTGTCTGGGACTTGGAGTTCTTGTGGCTCAAATATAAAGCATAGCCTTTAAATCTAAATAGATTATCCTGACCTCGTGTAACATTTAGTTCTCATCTTGTCCTGATTTGTGTATTGTATAACATCATAATAATTGCTTGGAAAAGTCACTGAGAGATTTACAAAAGGGTGACACAGTCATGGTGGTTTCCCTGAATTTTTATAAAAGGCAACATCGTCTTTGGTTGGCATTATTCTTGTTGAGCATTTATTTTGACATTCTGTAGTCTCTGGTGTGCAGTCTCGCCATCCCTCTGCTGTGACATGTCCTGCTTCTGTGGAAGTGCCACCCTGGGGTTAAGAGTATGGACGTTAGAGTCAGAGGATCTGGGTTCAAGGCCCAGCCCCCCAGCTATAGCCTTGGGCAGATCGCTCACCCCCCGTAGCCTCAGCGTCCCCAGCTGCACAGTGAGAAGAGCGGTACAACCAGCAGCATGTCGCAGCTGGAGTGAAAGGAACGAGAGTGAGGCACTTGGCCCTCGGTGCTTCCCTTCGCGCCTTCCCTTCCTTTAGCTCCCCCTTTGGTGGCTGGGACTTGTTCCGGCTACCCCCCGGTTGTCAGAAAGCCCTGGTCAGGGGTAAAGCAGTTGCTTTCTGACTTTGTTTTCCCTGGCAATGGGTTGGTGGCCATCCCAGCAGGGACCCGCTATCCTCCTTCATCAGCGTCTGCCGTTTGTTCACTCTGAGTGTGAACGGCCACGAGAGAGCCTCACAGTTGCACGTGCAGTCACATATTCACTTGTCCACTAATTCATTCATTCTTTTCCTTTTCAACTATTGTCAAAGGATATCAGAATCACTTGGGGATCTTTTAAAATATTCAGAAGCCTGGGCGCCCCCCCACCCGGACCTACTGCACTGGAATCTCTAGGAGTGAGGTCCTGGCTTTTTTGAAAAAGGCATTAAGGTGTTTCTGATGCAGAGCGGGGCTGAGAACCATTATTTAATTCCCTTATCCATATTCAGTTATGCTTATTACTCACCCATTACTTGCCAGGCACCGACACCATCCCTGACTTCACGGCACTTAAGGCCAGTTGGAGAGACAGACGGGTGCACAGGTGAGAACCGCCAAGGCAGCATGAGCTGCAGGTGCCAGCCTGGGGGAGTTGGGGGGGCTTCCCGGGGGAGGAGGTGGCTGGACTGAGCCTCCAGGAGGCCCGAGGCTGGCTGGCCAAGGGGTTTGGGTGAGATGGCACTGTAGCCACAGGCTACAGAGCTCCCCAGGGGAGAGGGGAGAGCCAGTCAAGGACCTGGTGGTTCAGCGAGGCTGAAGGTGATCAGGGTCCAGATCCAGGGCAGGAAGATTCAAGAGGACCAGGAAGACTGGGAGGAGATCAGGCTTTCGGAGGGGCTGCCCTGCAGCCTCTACCTGCCTCTCACCTCCTCTCACCCATCACACACACCAGTGGCTCTTGGTGTATAACTTCTAGACCAGACACATGGCAGCGGGATGAGTGAGTCTGAAGAATTTCGGGAAGGACCCTGAGGCAGACGCCTTGGAGCAGGTGTGCAGTGGGGCCGGGCACCTCCCTCAGGCTGGCCAGAGCTGAGGGAGAGCTAGAAATAATGTCTCAGCTGGGCCTTTGATCTCACAGATTCAGGGGTATTGTCCCAGGACTAAATTACTAAAATGCCCCAAGGGTATAATAGCACAGGCATACCAGACCCAGGGCTCTCTCCTCCTCCTGTGTTCCTCTTTCCTCTGTTTCTCAAAGGTACAGGTGTGTAGGGGAGTTCTTCTCACCTCACTTCCTCCCTTGAACCTGAGCTTAAACAGCTGGTTCTCACTACCCTCCTCAATGTCCTCCTTCCCATTTCTGCAGCTTATTACGGAGGGCTCTGTGGGTCCCTGCAGGCTGTGGTCCAGCAACATCACCTGGGAGCTTGTTAAAAAGAAAGACTCTCAGACCCCACCCTGGACCTATTGAATCACTACCTGCACTGATAAGGTCTCCAGGTGACCCATCTGCAGTGAACTTAGAGAATCACTCCCTCAAGTCAGGCCATAGGCCGACGGGTCAGAGAAGCTGCACATGGGTGGGATTTGGCAACTCTTTCTTTTTCCGTTTAATGGCCTCCTCCCCTCCTGCCTCCTTGTAGCTTATTTTAGAACATGTCGGGATCCTGCTTCTCTTGCCAACAAAAGGCTGTTGCTAAAATCTTTCAGCCGGCAGCAGTGATGTTTAATTCATGGGCTAGAAAATTAATTTTATTTTCATGAGTAGAGCTGGAGAAAAATAACAGGAAGTCTCTGTGCATGGCCCTTGGGAATTCAGCATGTCTGTTTAACTGGTAAAACAGTTAACAGTTCATTTACCAGATGAACTGGTAAAGGCGAGGGGGCCTCAGGAAAGGGCCACCTTCCACAAAGGATGCTTTTGGCTGCAAGTAGCACAAAACTCAACTTAGGATGGCTTAAAAGATGAGGAAAATTTCTAATTTCACTGGTAGGTAATCCTAAGGTAGGGCACTTGTGGGATGACTCAGTAATAACATCAAAGTGCAGGTTTCATTTCTGCCATGGTGGCCTTGTGGAATTTAGTTTTCCTTGTGGTTACAAGATGGCTGCCAGAGTTCCAGGAGTTACAACAGTGTCCTACAGAAGAAGAGAGAGGCTGCCCCTTCCTGAAGTCTCATCAGAGAGAAACTCTCTCCTGGTCATCTCACAGCTGATGTCTCCTCAAGTCTCACTTGCAGGATTGTGTCCCAAGTCCCTTGTTAAACCATCACTGGCAAGGGATTCAGGATAATCAGTGTTAGCCACTGAGCCACATGCCACATGAGGCGGGGGTTAAGAGCCAAACAAAACCCAGGCTCTGGGGGAAGGGAGAAGAGGGCATGGCTGCTGGGACAGCCAACACCTCTGCTCCAGGGCCTGCCTTTACTCCCTCTCATGACCTTCCCTCTTTGGTGTCACCTCCATTCCCTGGAAAGGCTCTGATTTCATATTTTAGCACGCTCTTCCCCTCTACTCCCTACCCGCTCCGCTTGTCTCCAGTCCTGCTGTCATTTCAGCGAGTTGTAAATGTCTGCCTTTTCCATGAGGCTCTGAGCTCTCCCATGGCACATCTGCCTCCCCAGAGCCTGGCAATGGCCTCTGCTCAACATACACTGTGCTGGGGGAATGGATGCAGGAGGAGACGAATGAATGAGTTTAATCTTTGTGTGGCCTTTCTTTCTAAGGAAAGTTTTCATGTTGTTTCTTAACTTTAAAGATGTTTTTGCCCCTGTAAGAGAACTTTCCATGTGATTTTGGGGAAAGGACTGGGGAGAGAGAAGCCTTTCTCAGTGCCCCAGGAATCTGCATGCCCCTCTGCACCCGTGTCCATCTGGGAGTCACCCTGACCTCAGTGGGGAGCTTGCAGAATTCTCTATCACTCCTCTGGGTTTTTATGCGGTGAGACGGGGCTGGGGAAGGTTGCTCTGGGCACAGGGAAGTGTTAAATGCCTTGTGGGAGAATGGATTTAAAAAGAAAAAGATGGACAGTGAGTGACTTAGAATGTGTTCTTTACCAAGGTTTTCCATGGTGACACACTTTCCTCAGACTGATGAATGGTTTTCTTGGCTGGTCATTGTCTTCATCGTTCAGGTGACGCAGAACGTCAGTGATGACGTCACGGTCAGATTTCTGTTCTCTTGCCTCAAATTTTACTTAAAAGGGCATTTAAAAGTCCACTTAAAAAAAAAGTCCACTTAATCTCACCCAGCAGGTACTCTTTTTTTTAAAAAAATTAATTTATTTATTCATTTTTGGCTGCGTTGGGATTTCGCTGCTGCACGCGGGCTTTCTCTAGTTGCGGCGAGCCAGGGCTACTCTTCATTGCGGTGCGTGGGCTTCTCACTTCGGTGGCTTCTCTTGTTGCGGAGCACGGGCTCTAGGCGCGCGAGCCTCAGTAGTTGTGGCGCACGGGCTTGGTTGCTCTGCGGCATGTGGGATCCTCCTGGACCAGGGCTCGAACCCGTGTCTCCTGCATTGGCAGGCGGCTTCCCAACCATTGCGCTATCAGGGAAGCCCTGCCCTTAAAATGGGAAAAAAAAAAAAAAAAATCAAATACCAGTGGACTTGGAAATGAAGAGTTACAAGAATAGAGTTTAGAACTCAGGTTTAAATTTGTTTTCTTCCTGTATCACTGTCTGTTGTATGCATACCATCATGCCCTGGCAATTTGGCTGTATGGGTTTTAGCTCGGTTCCCTAAAGAGACAATGGCTGTAAATGCAGCCTGTGACCTGAATGAGCAAGGCCATCTCCCAAAGCATCCTCCACCTCATCGTCAAAAAACATTTATCAAGCAGGCAATTAATTTGCTATGGTCTTGAGCCAGGCACTGTGTAAAAAAACAGAGACCTGGTCTCTACCCTCCTACCTTTTATAACTCAGAGGAACAGCTGTGATTTTCCCCAAGTAGTGTATCCAACTTAATGTTCTCTTGGCATGAGTAGAAGTGGAAAATACTCTTACTTCTTTAAAAGTTCTATGCATGAAATTAGAAATGAATTTCTAAAATGTAACTTTCCTGGAGTAGTTTGTCGGTTCCCTCCTCTAATAAATACATTCATAAGAAGCTTTTGCAGATGGTTACAATGAAGATCGTCTCTATTCTCAGCCTGTGAGTCACTGGAGTGTCCCTGAAAGCATTTGTTTTGCCCTAGAGTCTCTATAAGCAAAAGAAGGTATTTATTAGCAAGTGTGAATAATGCCCACATATCTCCCCCTCCCATCTCCCACCTCCAAATCCATTGTGTTTGGCTCCCTAGCTCCTGACAAGTGGGTGAGTCATTAACATTTTTGAGCTCTGCTTGAATTACTCCAGGGTCTTGACTCCATCTGGAGCTACCCTCTGAGCATAGACTGGGTATGAACCTAAACTTGGCAGAGCTCCCAGGAGGGTTGGAATAAACCATAGTTATTAGAGCTAATATTCCTTCCTGCACAGAGCTGGTAGTCAGTCAGTGTTCGCCCAGTGGTTAAAATCATTGGATAACTGTGCCTTCCCTGGTGCTCCTGGAATTCCCAACAATCCAAGAGCTAAAGGGTCAATACCTGGCTCAGCTGCAGGGCTTAAATCTAAAAATAAATCTGTTCTGATTGGTTTTGATTGGTTGGTGCCCTTGTGGGTTGTCAGTTTTTTTTTAATTGAAGTATAGTTGATTTACAATATTGTGTTACTTTCACATATACAGCAAAGTAATTTGGAGATACATATATATATATATATATATATATATATATATTCCTTTTTTGATTCTTTTCCATTATAGGTTATTATAAGATATGGAATATAGTTCCCTATGGTGTACTCAAATATTTTTAATATCATCTCTGCATATGCATTTTCTTGTTATCATATGATTCATATAATCTTCAGCTTCTATCCTTTTCTATTTTAACTGAATGAGAACTTTGAAAAAATCAGTCAGTCATTCTGGCTTAAATTTATATCCTAAATCATGTAAGGAAAGGTATTAGGGCCCAATCTAAGTTCTGGGGTTGAAAGTAAATCACCTGTCCTAATAAAAACTTCTTTTGTGATAGAGGCAATGTGTGTCTAAAAGGTGATGTTTATTTTCTAGTTTATAATTGCCTTTATGTAAGATTCCGCCCGAAAGATTTGATATTAATCATCAGAAAAAAATAACATTGGAAAAGTCAGATTGTGAAGGTGTATCGCTAAGTGTTGGGAGTTGGGAGGACAGAACGTGGAGGACCTTACCGCTAATCCAGGCGGTACTCCTAGCTCACAGGTCATTGCCCGTGATGTTGTGGACGGTGTCTAGGCTCCCAGCAGCCCAGGGTCGGTGCCACTCAAACCATACCTGAGGCTTGGTACAGGGAATCGTTTTAATGATAGAAAATTTCAAACATACATAAAAGTAAAGAGAATGGAGTCTCTATCCCCACACCCACCCCTCACCTGGGGATTTTTTTTTTTTTTGGTAACTTTTTACTTTGATATATAATTTCAGATACATAGAACAGTCGTAAGAACAGTACAGGGAACTCCCATTTACTCTACGCAGACTGAACAATTTCCATCTTATCCCATTGGCTTTATCATATTCTCTATGTGTATATGTATACATATGTGTGACTACTATTTTTTCTGAGCCATTTGAGAATAAGTCAGAGATATTGTGTCCTTTTATCTCTAAATACTTCAGTATGTATTTCCTAACAATAAGAATACAACCACAGTACAATGTTCAAAACCAGGAGTTTAACCTTGATATTATCTTTTTTTTTTTTGCGATGCCCAGCAGCATATGGGATCGTAATTCACCCACCAGGAATGGAACTGGCCCCCGCTGCTTTGGAAGCACAGAGTCTTAACCACTGGACCACCAGGGAAGTCCCAACTTTTTGATATTATCTAATCCACAGTGGATAGCCGAATGTCATCAGGTACCCTAGCAATGTCCTTTATAGCTTCCCCCCCCCCCCTTCGGATTAGATTGAAGCAAATTCAAGACAATTGCATCTGTATATACTTAAGTATCCAGTATTAGTTGGGGTAATTCTGGCTACATCGTCCTCATGGAAAACCTCGGGGGCCACCTTTCCCCTACCAACTGCCCCCAGCTCTTTGCGGGAAAACATTTGTGAGGGGCAGTTTTCAGAAGCGGGAAGGGGTAGAAACTGAGAAGCAGACATAGGTAATGAGCGAGGCAGTAGTTCTCAGGCTGGTCTGCGGACTGTGTATTGGGGGTCATCTGAGTTGCTCGTGCAACGTGCAGATCAGGGGGCTCTACCCAGACGGGAGCTCCACCCAGGCCCTACAGGATGAGAACCTCTGGGAGCGACCCGGACTCTGCATTTTAACAGGTGCCACGGGTAGCTCTTATACCCTGTGGGTTGGAGGTGCTCTGACCCGGAGGCAGGTGACCTGGGAGTGATGCTGTGTCCCTAGCAGTTTAATGTCACATCCCCACACACGTGCCCCGTCTCAGAACAGGTGCAAGGCTGTTACATTGCCTCCAATTCCACTAGCCCGAGATTCCTTAGGGTTGATAAGAGGCAGCATTTGGGGAATGGGAATAGCTGCAGGGGCTCCTCTCTCAGCACACAGCTTCTTACACAGGGCTGAGCCCGAGGGGGTGGGAGTTTCACTGGAGAGAGGAGAGTTAAAGCGGAAGGAGAACCTGTGATCGGACCGGACCCGGACCCGGAATGCTTTGTGGTGTGGAGTGAGCTTGTTTCCCCGGGGCGGGGTGGGGGTAGGTGCTTGGGTCATCCCTGGGGTGGAAGGCTGTTCAGAAGAGGTGAAAAAAACTCAGGAGAAAGCCTCAAACAAACAGCCCTAGGCAGAAACCTCCACCTGCTTGGAAGAGGGCCCTGAAACCTTTCTTAGGACTGCGGAGGGGACTCAGGTGCGGCAGCCAACTGCGTAGCCTCAGCGCCTCCCCTGCCCGATCTTCCCCTCCGGGAAGGCAGCCCCAGTACGAGTAGCGGTGGCATCATTATTATCGCTCCCAGGACCAGACAGCGAGTTGGTGCAGGAAATCCGCTGTATAGACGTGACCGCGTTCAGGAAACGTGTCCATTCAAAGAATGGAGGTCGGTGGAGCCCTTCTCTCGGGCCCCTTTCATCTCTGAGGGTCGGGGCTTTCCAGTCGTCTTCATTTGCTGAGGAGCAAATACTTCTTAGACCAGGCAGGCGGGGAGGCAGTGCAGCTCTGCCTGGGACAAGGCACACTTTAGGGGCGTCCTGGACCTAGGCTCCTCTGCTACCTGAGATATAAGGACCCTTGTAAATGATTCTGACCCACCAAGAGATGACAACCATTGGGGAGACGCTCTAGATGTTCACTGTGCATCCGATGGGCGGCAGTGGGCTTAATTCTAACCTGCATCCTGTCAATGTGGCCACGTGACAAAGGTGACCACGTGACACAGGGGACCACCCTCACCTAGGACAGTAATCCAAGTGGCTGTTTCAGTTCCTCCCGCTGTTGAATTTTCCTCTCCGTTCTCTTGAAAAGGCGCTGCGCTCTCCAAGTCCCTCTCCATTTTAGCACGAGTGGTTCTCAAGCTGTAGCTCCTGCCAGTTTAGATCTCGGGGCTCATTCAGCCTTGCTCAGGGGAGCCGGGCTGGGTTTCTCTCATTCAGAGATAAGTGTGAAGAGGCAGCCGAGAGCCTTCCAAACCCAGGCAGGCGTGGAGTCTTCACAGAGAAAGAGAGATGCAAAGTCCTGAAAGCAGAGCTCGCATTGGTGCTGTGCC
Organism: Balaenoptera physalus; assembly: GCF_965194825.1. Taxonomy (NCBI): domain Eukaryota; kingdom Metazoa; phylum Chordata; class Mammalia; order Artiodactyla; family Balaenopteridae; genus Balaenoptera; species Balaenoptera physalus. The sequence continues at coordinate 46,161,840 of NC_138884.1, read as the reverse complement.
CAGACTGCACGATGTGTGGGAGCAGCTCCCGGAGAAGCAAACAGACAGGTGGGCCTCCTTGGCCCCCTGGGGCTGCCAGGTCCTTCTTCAGTCTAAAGGCTGGAGGCAAGAGTCTGGACTCAGATATAACTTTGCTGATTAGCAAAAGTTCTAATCTCCCAAGTCTCTCCCTGGTCAGGGCCATTCCTAGTGGACATGAATTGGGTTTATGAAAAAAGTATTTGAAAGTGCCAAGGAGGTTCCCGCACCGTCGTGATGATGCTGAGTAGGCAGATTGATGTTCTGATGTGTACCCGGGTTCAGGAGCAAGGGAGGGAGCACTTCTGGGGTGCGCTTTTCCACCTGCTTGGAGGCAGGCAGGTGGAGAGATTTAGATGACTAATTAACTTGTGTTTTGCACACATTTATGAACATGTGCCCAGCATGGGCCTGGGAATACACAGGTGAGCAAGCTGTCATTCCTGACCACAAAATGCTCACGATCTAGAAGAGGAGACAGACCTAGGAGAATTGTAACTCAGTGTGATGAATACGAGGACTGAAGTGGGCCTGAGGTGCAGGGATGGCTAGAGGAGGTGGGTGTTGTAACTGTTTTAATCCACACAACAATAATCCTACAGGGCCTTAATGTCTTCACGGCTGTTCTGAACAACAGCAAAACTTTGCAAAAAAATTATTTCATAACTAAGTAGAGGGTAAGCTTAACCCAATGAATGCATTTGGTGGCAAAATCTGACCTAAACTGTTTATCCTTTTTAGTCTGAATGTTCGTATTGATGTGTTGTGTGACAGACCCACCATGGGTATTACTATAATGCATAGGCACTCTATTACCTTTATCAAATCTGAACAATTCTGAACCTTGAAGCACATCTGACCCTTGGGTTTCGATGAGGGACTGTGGACTTGTCCTGGTATCGTCTGCATTTTGCATCTGAGGAGGCAGAATGCAGGGCGGACTCATTTGCCCAAGATCCAGAGCTGGTAAGGGGCAGTCAGGCCTTGCGAGAATGTCCTTCTGATGCCTGAGCCCTGCTGGACACCCTCAGGTGACACTGCCTTGAGAGGCACCGACTTACACAGCAGTGGTTTGGGCACCGGGCTCATGGGTGTCTCTGGAGTGGGGATGGATCGGATAGCATTGCCCAGGGATGTACCCAGGTGGCCGTGACGGGGATGTGGGTGTCAGTCTCCCCCTTGGCCCGGGCTCATCCACCTCACTCTGGTGGTAGTCAGATCCTATTTAACAGGGAATGGGGATTTTGTGCCTCTCTGCCCACAAGATATGCTGTTGCCATGTCAAAATCTGTCCGCCACCACACCCCGCCCAGGTTATCTCTCACTGCTTCTTGTCTCCATTCTTTGAACATTTTGTTCCCATCACTGGGTTCTGGTCTGTTACCCCTAAGGTCTCTTCAACCAGTGGGAAAGAGGTACTTGTTAATAATTCTGGTGTTTTTTAGGTTGGCCCCACGATCAGCTTTGTGTACAGGCAGGAAGTAGCCAACAGGGAGAAGTGATTTTAGGGACACAGGCCTTAAACAGCCTTCAAATTACCTTCCTTAGCTGTCCTAGCAATTGGAGCAGGGGTTCTGGGCTGAGGCTGGATGCCTCAGGGGTTTCATGAGCCCCCGAAATAGGTTTTGGGTGTGTTGGCGTTTTTCTTCCATTGGATTCTCAGCAGAGCCTGTGACTTTAAAAAGGTTAAGTGCTGCTGGGTTGGAGTGAGGCTCATTAAGCATGTCAGCATTTCCCAAAAGGATAAACAGTAAATGAGTGTTCATTTATATACTCTCTTCCATTATCCTGTCGTGTATCTATAGTCAATATGATCACTTTCATGCTTTAGTTAATAGCTAGGATAATTAACCCTTGGTAGGCTGAAAGGAAAACTTGGGAGCTTCTGGATTCAATAGGCTTTTATGGGGTAGGTCTACCTGGAGTCCCCCAAATGAGGGATCCCCTTGGATTGTGGCACAACCCAAGGACAAAAAACAAAGGGTGTTTTTCATCACTTTGCTTACTTCATAATTTTGCCAGGTCTTCTCATCACGAGGGAAGCAGTGGTGGTTCCTCCAAGGGCCTTTCCCTGCCTCCGCTTAGCTCTGCTTGTTAAACACACCCCGGTGATAAGAATCTAAGGAGGTAGTGCATGATTTTCCTCTTGCTGCTGTAACAAATTATCACAAAGTTAGTGACTTACAGCAAAACAAATTTATAAACTTACAGTTCCATAGGTTAGAAGTCCGACACAGTTCTCACTGGGTTAAAATCAAGGTGTCAACAGGGCGACATTCCTTTCTGGAGGCTCTAGGGGAGACTCTTTTCCCTTGCCTTTTCCAGCTTCTGGAGGCTGCCTGCATTTCTTGGCTCATGGCCCCTTGTTCTGTCTTCAAAGCCAGGCGCTATCTTCGACCTAGAGGTCAAGTCCTTCTCACATAGCATCACTCTGACCTCCTCTTCTGATTCTCTTCCACTTTTAAGGACCCTTGTGGTTACATTGGTCCCACTTGGACAATTCGGGATAATCTCATCTTTGAAGTCAGCTGATTAGCAACCTTAATTCCATCTGTAACCTTACTTCCCCTTTGCCATGTAATGTAACATATTCACAGGTACCAGGGACTAGGACGTGGACATCTTTGGGACATCATGCCTACCACACCCAGACACCAAAGAAAACTAATCTGCATTAATTCCTTTGGTTATTATAAGTACCACCTGGACAGAAACACTCAGTTATGTATAACCTTCCTTCGAGGAGAGCTTGTCCTTGTGAGAGGCATATCAAAGGGTCACGACATTGCAAGTTCTCTGACCTCATCCTCCCCTTCCTGGGACTGGGGGGAATGTCTGGCCATCCCACAGGTTGTGACCAACTTTCCAGGAATAGCCCTGGAGCATGTAGCCCTCTTAGGGACCTTCTAAAGGATGTGTTGATGCTAACGTTTGACTGCCCACCTCTGGCTAGTCCCAGGGGTGACGTATGTTAGCAAAAATTGGCTGGAGGCAGCTTAGGGTCTTGAAACCATCAGATAAACATTTTATTAGGGATGTGTGTGAGGAGAGATTCCTGGCCTGTCTGGAATATAATTTATGATTGTGTGTGCAGTGTGTGAGCAGGGATGAGAGGACAGAGATGGGAAAACAGAAACCCAACAGTAACATTAGCCACAGAAACAGGTGCAAATCTATGCAGGAAAATGCAGAGGGGAAAAAAGCCCCTGGTCATTTGACTTGTGTCACATGAAAATGGCAGCAAGACCTTGGAGGGTAGGATGTTCAGGGGGAAAAGGAGTCTCAAGCCAGTAGCAGCATCTTTCCAGGCAGAGGGGCTTTGTCTTGGTGAGGAGATATTGGCTAATTGCATGGATCTGGGGCTTTTGTTGGTTTTGTTTTGGTTCCAAACGGTGGTCGGAAAAGCATCTCTTACAGTGACTGTGTGCAGCCCTGGCCCTGCACAAAGTCCTGAGACTGGGGACAGGGAAGGCAGGGAGAAGGTGACCAAGCAACTTTCCCAGAAGCAGGACCAGCTACATAATTTACAGGGCTGGGTGTAAAATGAAAATACAGGGCCCTTGTTCAATAATTATCAAGAATTTCAAGATGGTGGTGGCAGAGTATTTAGCCAAGCATGGGGCCCTCCTACGGCCTTGCGTTCTCACACTGGTCACACACCATGAAGCATGAAGTGGCCACTGCCCAGGGCAACGTTCCCTGTGTGTGTCCTTGGCTCTCTCTGATATCACGAGTGATGTTTGAGGCCTCTTTCCCAGGGAGTTAGCAGGACCATGGGCCTTGGCCCTGAGGACTTGCTTTCATATCATAGAACTTGTCTTGATTGCACTGGATATTTGATGCTGCTTGACAGGTACTTTGCTCCATCTGGGGGGAGCCCACATTCCAGGGGCAGGAAGCAAGAGGGGCGAGGAAGAGAAACTTGGGACTCTTAGAGCCTTCCCTTCCGGCGGTGTGACCTCAGACAAGCAACTTAGATCCTCCCCATCCCTATGGAGTGTGAGAAAATATTTGCAAATCACGTGTCTAAAAAGAAGTTAATATCCAAAGTATACAAGGAGCTCATACAACTCAGTAGCAAAAACACCATATAACACAATTTAAAAGTTGGCAAATGACCTAAAAAGACATTTTTCCAAAGATGACAAACATTTGGGGAACAGGTATAGGAAAAGGTGAGTCACATCACCAATCATCAGGGAAATGCAAATCAAAACCACAATGAGATATCACCTCACACCTGTTAGTATGTGTATTATGAAAAAGACAAGAGATAAATGCCGGTGAGGATGTGGAGAAAAGGGAATCTGTGTGCACTGTTTTTGGGAATGTAAATTGGTACAACCAGTACTGAAAACAGTATGGAGATTCCTCAAGAAAATAAAATTAGAATACCATGTGATCCAGCAACTCCACTTCTGGTCATATAGCAAAAAGAAACAATATTTTTTTAGGAGTTCCCCGGCTGTCCAGTGGTTAAGACTTCGTGCTCTCACTGCTGAGGGGAGGGCCTGGGTTCAATCCGAGGTTGGGGAACTAAGATCCCACAAGCCACGTGGTACGGGAAAAAAACAAAAACAAAAACAAACTTTGAAATGTTATTCACAGTAATGGTATGGAAAGAACCTGCCTGTCTCTCACAGATGAATGGATAAACAAAATCTGATACATACACACACACACACACACACACACAAATATACATATATAACATACACAATGGGATATTATTCAGCCTTAAAGTAAATCCTTACACTTGCAAGAACATGAATGAGCCTGGAGAACATTATGCTAAGTGAAATAAGCCTGATGGAGAAAAGACAAATGCTGCACGGTATCACTTATGTGTGGAATCTAAAAAAAAAGTTGGAATCATAGAAACACAGAGCAGAAATTGTTGCCTGCAGTTGGGCATGGGGGGAAATGGGAACACGCTGGTAAATGGATACAAATTTTCAGTTATAACATGAGGGATAAAATGAAGGAATAAGGTCTGAGGAGCTAATGTGTAACATGGGGACTAACTGATGATGCTGTATTCTGTAACTGAAAATTTCTGAGAGAGTAGAATTTGTGTCCTCACACACAAAAAGTAAATATATGACAGGTGATGGGTATGTGAATTAACTTGATTGTGAGAATCCTTTCACAATATATACGTATATCAAATAATCACATTTTACGTTTTAGATATATTACAGTTTTGTCAGTTATGCCTCAAAATAGCTGTAAAAAGAGGAAAACGATCAACAAAATTGACAAAACTAGTTAGATTGACTATTAAAAAAAAGAGATAAGAACAAAATATGTAAAATCAGAAATGAAGAAAGGGACATTACTACCAATTTTGTAGAGATAAAAAGGCTTACAATAGAGTACTATTGACAGTTGTAGACCAACAAATTTGATAACTTAGATGAAATGAACACATTCCTAGAAACACACATCGTACCAAGAAATACAAAATCTGAACAGATCTAGAAGTTAAGATACGGAATCAGTTATCAAAAATCTCCCAACAACTGAACGCCCAGCACCAGGTATCTTCATGGTGAATTCTACCAACAACTTAAAGAAGAATTAACACCAATCCTTCTCAAGTTCTTCCAAACAATTTAAGAGGAGAGAATGTATCTTCACTCATTCTATGAGGTTAACATTACATCAATTACAAACCTAAAGACACTACAAGAAAAGTACACTACAGACCAATATCCCTTATGAATACTGATGCAAAAACCCTTTAAAATAATAAGAGACAGAACAGCCCATTATAAGGATTATACATCATGACCAAATGGGATTTATTCTTGCAAGGCAAGGTTGGTTCAACATATGAAAATCAATCAATGTAGTATAGCACATAAACAGATTGAAGGGACTAAACTCCATGTGATCATCTTAATTGATGCAGAAAAAACATTTGACAAAATTCAATGCCATATTATGATTAAAAAAAAAAAAAAAAACTCAACAAACCAGGAATACAAGTTGATGACTTCAACATAACAAAGGTCACAGATAGAAAACCAACAGCTATTATATTCAGTGGTGAAATCTTTCTCCCTAAGATCAGGAACAAAGGAAGGATGCCTGTTGTCACCACTTCTATTCAGCAAAGTACTGGAATTCCTCGCCAAATACATAAGGCAAGATAAAAAATAAAACGCATCTAAATCGGAAAGGAAGAAATAAAATTATATTTGTTCAGAGACAACACACAAGCACCAAAAAAAATCTGTTAGAATTAATAAATGAATTTAGAAAATTTGCCAGATACAAAATCAACACTCAAAAATCAGTTGTTTCGCTATACACTAAGAATGAAAAGTTTGAAAAGGAAAGTTAAAAAAAAATACCATTTAAAATATCATGAAATATAGTAAAAGACGAGGAATAACTTAACCAGCGGGACAAAAGACATGTACATTGAAAACTAGAAAACGTTGCTGAAGGAAATTAATGAAGACACCAACAAATGTAAAGGCATCTTATGTTCACAGATTGGAGGACTTAATGTTGTTAATATGTCAACACGACTTAAGGGGATGTACGGATTAAAAGCAATCTCTTTAAACATCACAGTGAGGTTTTTTCAGAAGTAGTAAAATTCACCCTAAAGTTCATATGGAATTTAAAAGGCCTGAATAGTCAAAATAATGTGGAAAAAGAACAAAATTTGAAGTTTCAAATTTCTTGATTTCGAAACCTACTACACAACCACAGTAATCAAAATAGTACTGGCATAAACACACATACAGGACGGAGAATAGGCCAGTGGAACAAAACAGCAACCCAGAAGTAAACCCGTATATACATCACCAAATGATTTTCAACAGGCGTGCCAAGACCACCCAATGGGGAAAGGATAGCGATTTCAACAAATGGTACTGGAAAAACAATATCCACATTCAAAAGAATGACGGTAGACCCTTACCTTACACCACATACAGAAATTAACTCAGTGAATGAATGACCTAAATGTGAGACCTAAAACTATAAAACTCTTAGAAGAAAGTTCTGGGAAGAAAACCATGACATGAAATTTGGCCAAGAGTTCTTGAATATGACACCAAAAGTGGAGGTAATAAAAGAAATAGATAAACTAGGTATTCAAAATTTAAAAATACTTCTTTCATCAAAAAATAAAACGAACCTGCTGAATGGGAGAAAATATTTGCAAATCCTATAGCTGATAAGGTTAATATCCAGTATGTATACACTTGTACACTGTTGGTGGGTATGGAAAATGGTGCACACAGAAAGGAAAACAGTATGGTGGTTCCTCAAAACATTAAAAATAGAATTACCATATGATCCCATAATTCGAGTTCCTATTAAATACTCAAAAAGAATTGAAATTATGAACTCAAAGAGTTATGTGTTCACCCATGTTCATAGCAGAATTATTCACTATAGGCAAAAGGTGAAAAAACTCAAGGGTCCGTTGAGGGATGAAGGGATATACAAAATGTGACCTATACAAACAATAAATCAATATTCAGTCTTAAAAAGGAAGGGAATTCTGACACATGCTACAACATGGACCAACCTTCAGGCATTACGCTAAGTAAAATAAGCCAGTCACAAGAGGACAAATACTGTATGATCCCACTTATATGAAGTACATAGAGTAATCAAATTCACAGAGACAGAAAGTACAATGGTGGTTTCCAGGGGTGAGGGGGCAAGGGAAATGGAGAGTTGTTGTTTCATGAGTACAGACTATTATAGTTTTGCAAGATGAAAAGTTCTGTGGATGGATGATGGTAATGATAGCACAGCAGTGTAAATATATTTCATGCCTCTGGCCTGCACTCTTAAATTGTTAAGATGATAAATTTTATGTTATGTATATTTTACCAGAATTTTTTTAAATAGAGGAAAATTAAGACATTCATATAAAGAAACACTGACGAAGTTCATTACTAGTAGATCTGCTCAATAAGAACTGTTAAAGGAATCCTTCAGGCTGAAATGAAACGTAACTTGAAACCATATGAAGAATTAAAGAACAATGGTAAAGGTAACTACACTAAGTTTAAAAGGCCAACACATTTGCAGTTAGGGTTTGTAACACCTCTTTTCAAAATGTGATTTAAAAGACAAATATATAAAATAGTTATTATAAGGCTATTAATGGGCACACAATACATAAGGATGTCATTTGTGACAAGTGCAGTGTAAACGAGGATGTGGGATGTAAATAAGCAGAATTTTTGTTATTATTAAATAAAAATGTTATTACTTCAAATTTGTTTTTTCATAAAATTAAGATGTTTACTTTAACCCCTAGGATAAGCACTAAGAAAACTACCTCACAAGTATACAGAAAAGAAATAAGAAGAGAATCAAAATGGTAAACTGGGAAAAACATCAACCACAAAAGAATGCAATAATGAAGGAACTGAAGAACAAAAAGGATATAAGATAATCTAGAAAATAAATAGTGTAGCAGTAGAAGTTCAAAGGGCTCAGTATAGGATCAACACAAAGAAGACTACACGCAATCACGTTATAATCAACTTGTTAAATGTGAAGTACAAAGAGAGAATATTGAAAGGAACAAGAGAAAAGTGACTTGGCACATATGAGGGAACTCCCAGAAAACAATTTGTGAATTTCTCAGCAGAAACCTTACAGGCCAGGAGAGAGTTGGATGATATATTCAAAGTACTGAAAAAAAAAAAAAACCTGTGAGCAAAAATGACCATACCTAGCAAAATTATGCTTTAAAAATAAAGGAGAGATAAAGTCAACAAAATCAAAGTGAGTTCATCACTACTAGACCTGCCTTATAAGAAATGCTTAAGGGAGATCACTTTGAAATGAAAACATGTGAACAGAAATGCAAAAGCAAACAAAAGCATAAATTTCAATGGTAAACTCATACACACACACACAAATATAGCATAATAACACTGTAATGGTGCTGTATAAAGTACTTTAATCCTGAGATAAAAGTTAAAATTTGTTAACAATATAAAAAGAAGGAAACTGACTATAAGGACACAAAGTTTGGGTGGGAGTAAAAGAATAGATGTTTAGAACTACAAGATTTCTATGTAGCCTTCAGCTAACCACAAAGAAAAGGCCTACTATAAATAAACAAAAGATAAAGAGAAAAGGATCAAAGTAAATCACTACAAAAAAATAATCAAACAACAATGAAATAAAGCTACAGAGAAAGAGTGCAAAACAGACATAAGACAATTAACAAAACAGCAATAGTAAGTCCTTACTTAAACAGAATCCAAATGGGAGCCATTTGGGAATGTTGAGAGGCTTTATAGGAGCTAAATCTCTTCTTGAAGTTTTCTGTTAGAAACCTTGTGTTAAGTGGGCCTGAGGACTTTCTGTTAATATGCCAACATGTTGGGCTTCCCTGGTGGCGCAGTGGTTAAGAATCCGCCTGCCAGTGCAGGGGACACGGGTCCGAGCCCTGATCCAGGAAGATCCCACATGCCAGGGAGCAACAAAGCCCCTGCACCACAACTACTGAGCCTGCGCTCTAGAGCCCACGTGCCACAACTACTGAAGCCCGCATGCCTAGAGCCTGTGCTCTGCAGCAAGAGAAGCCACCACAATGAGAAGCCCGCGCACCACAACAAAGAGTAGCCCCCCGCTCACCGCAGCTAGAGAAAGCCCACACGCAGCAACGAAGACCCAACGCAGCCAAAAATAAATAAATAAAATTTATTTAAAAAAAAAATGCCAACATGTCAGGATAAACATGATCAGAAATGACCAAACCTTTTAAAGAGAAAACTTCAGAGAGATATGACTTGTCTAGAGGAGAAATAGTAGGTTGGAAAATAACAGCCCTTACCTTTGAATTGAGCTGAATGACCCAGTTCCTGTGTATAGCTTTTTGTTCCAAGAGTACTGTATTGTGAAAGGATTTGAGTAAGCAGAAGGCTTTGTTTGTGTAGTCTGTTTGCTGGGTCTGCCAAGTTGGTTAGAGGAACCATTGCTTAGATCTTTAATTAAAGGCCAAGCTTGAGTTTTCGAAAGAAGAGATTTCCAAGCTTGGCTCGCATTTAATTTAGGAGGCTTTGTTGGCCTATGCTGTGGGTCCATGGTGAAGAGTTGAGCACTGCACTTGCAGAATATTTGTTTTTGGAGATCTCTGATGAAGTTACATGTGAGCACTCTAGTTGCACAGTCTCAGAAGTTCTCTTTCCCATGTATTAACAGTTCTGGGTCATTATTCTCTGAAGAATTAAAAACAATTATCTTTGGTTTTAAAAATAGTTTATTTCTGTCAGAATTGTATCATGACACATCACTTTTCAACTTGGAGCAGTTTTAAGTGACTTTGTTTCTTCTAAGGTTGAACTTAACTGACCTGATTTGGCCATGACTTTGCAGAGTGAATATTAATTATCTTAGTTAAAATGCTTATTCACTGTGTTTTGAAGCATCTTCTAAGAAAGAAGTTTACAGATATGAGTTACCTAGAAACCTAGCAAAGCTCTTTTTTACTTGGTTTCTCCTTAGTTTAGAGTTGTGAATGTTATTATGAGCCTTTTAATTTTTACTGTGAATTTTTGTTTTCCAAGAAATGTGTTTCTTTTAGAGTGAGAAGTTGGGTTGTTTTCTTTATGACTCTTGCAGATATTAACTGTAGTAATTGTTTGGTTTTTATTGTGAATTTTATGCCCTTGTTCTTTTAGAAGATCACTTTATAGTAAAATAGAGTTTTATGGTCACAAGCATCTCATTATTTTGGTATGCCAAAATTTGGTACACAACAGGGCGGGATTAATCATTAATGCCTTGTATTTTCTGATTAAAGCAGGGCAGGGAATCTCTTGCCAGTAGGTTGAAAGTTGAGTCTTCATTTCAAGGGAAAAATGGCTTTTTCTTATCAATAAACGTCAATTTTTTACAGAAAAAAAAAAAAAAAACTTCAAGTTTCAGAGAACTTACAGCCACTAACGATCTGCAAAACAAACAAACAAACAAACAACCCCACACCCTAGCAACTCTCAACCTTGGATCAAACTACAGTATGTTGGAAGAGGTATTACTGAAAAGAGCTTGAAAGGGCAGCCTAAAAGGCAGAGGGTACAGAACATGGGCCATGTCCCTGTAAAGGGGACATGGTTCATAATATTGTGAATCAAGCGGCTGGTTCACAATACTGGTTATGATGTTCAAAACTGGCAATCAAAGAGAGGTGCATTATTATATATTTGCTTGTTGCTATTGCTTTTCTGATTAGAAGATACAGAGTCACTTTAGGTAACTTCCATTTAATTTAATATTTATCTTCATTTTATATCTGGGTCACATTTTCTACATTAAAATATAATCATAAAAAAAGTATATATATATATATATAAAATCATGCTGACTCCCCCCACCCCCTACACCCTCAGAGAAAAAAAGTGAAGAACTTTACACAACTTGAAAGAAAGATGGAATGCACAGAGAAGTTGCTATTGCACCCAAGTAACAAAGAACACAGAGAGACCAAACAGTAGACATGTCAGAAGTGCATAGAAGACAGCTCAGGGCTCGCAGCAGGAAGGAGGAGGAATTAAAAGACTAAAGATTTTAAATGCTATCACTTGTGCCTCAAGATTACCCTGAAAAGGCAGATAGGTCAGAAAGCAGGACCAAACAGGGGATTTTCCAAAGGCTGCTATCTAACAGAGTTTAAAATATCCATAGATTATATATATATATAAAACTCCATACACAGAAGAGCTTTCTCTTCCCCACCTTGCCTCTAGCATCCGGTCAACACTTTAGAAACTTAAAACCACTGTTAGCATGTCCGAATGTAGAACCGATATAGGTTTTTTCTCTCTTAAAAAATTGTATCCCAACTCTTTCCAACCAACAATTCTATTAATTATTTTCATTATGATTTCTCTGCATGGAAACCCAGTAAGGGATCATCAAGACAGGGCATCTCACTACTATCAGATCAATGCCAGTTGGGCAAAAGCTGCATGATTCTGTGTTACTCAGAGGGAGGGAGAATGGTAAGACACAGGAGTTGAAAGTCATCCGTACCAAAGAGGAAAAGGAAACTCCTTTTCTAATCTATTCATTAAACAGGAAACAGCAGGTGGACAGGAAAAGCCGTCTGCTTAGAGCAGACCCAGAGGCACACCGAAATCTTAAAACAAGTGCTCAGGAAAGCGTCTCGGCTCGGAGAGGAAGAGTCTTTCAGACCCTATCTTGTCCCTAGTTTGGAGATCAAAGCATTGTAACTTCAGATAGTGATACTCTGGAGGGGGTGGACAGGGAAGGTCTGAGAGACCCAAATAATGAGGACACTAGGCAGCTAACTACACCACTACGTACAAATACACACATCAGTACGAAAAGTTCACCTCCAACCCTCAGCTACTTTAAACAAAGCATTGCAGGTCCAGGTTTTCTGAACAGGGGATATTTTAAAGTCTGTTAGCAGTTTGAAACATTGCAACACTGGCACAATATGTTACCTATTCTTTGTTTTTAATTACAGGGCAACACAGTAAACTCCAACACAAAGGTGGGGATGGGCGAGTGCAAAAGGAATAAAGAAAACAGAACCAGTATTTCACAAGAGCATCGAGCCAGCGATGAAGTAGCAGCTAATGCTTTGCAGCGTCTCGAGGGTAGAATTCGCTCAAGGTGCTCTGAGGGATTCTCTTCAGCATTTCTTTGGGGAAGATTCGGAGCAGTTGCCAGCCAATGTCCAAAGTCTCACAGACAGTGTGCTTTTCGTTAAGGACCTTACAAAACATTGAGATTAGATGAATAAAGGCCAAGTACTTCCAACATATCAGCATTATTCAAAATTTATTGTTATGGGTCTAGCACTGTGAGCATGAAGTATAAAAAAGAGACACAAAGCAGTCAGGTCTCCCAGGACTGGATGTGACCAAATGTGGAAATGAGGGTCTAGACAGTAAGTACCCCTGGGAATCCGAGAAAGGGAGAAAGCCCGCAGGCGAGACGTTGGGCGTGTGCGTGCGTGCGTGCGTGTGTGTGTGTTTAACAACGGGTGGGATCTAAAAACACTCCACGGAATAATGGAAACTAGACCCAGAGTTTTGTCCAGAGAGTAGTGAGAAAAGCAGTTTCCCAGCAACACAGGCTGACCTGAAGGAGGCTAGTACAGATACTTAGAAGGCCTTAAATGCCAATTAAGCACCTGAATAGGTCCATGTGAAAGTTTTCAAACTTGCTATTGCTATTATTATTTTTAATAGCAGAATCATTCTTATCCTGCAAGTAAATCTCATTTTTTAACGAAGGAGTTAGAGTGGCTAGAGTTCTGCATTCTTTTCTCTACCAGAATAATTTTTATCTTTTTAAGATATTAAGGTTCTGCATAAATTTTTTTTTTTTTTTTAGAAAACCCAACAATCATATGTTCTGGGGATTTTAATGTTACTTAAAAAATGTATCACACAAATAGAAAAGTGCACAAATCCTAAGTGTGCAGCTGATACATTATTCCAAAATAAACACATCGTTTGTAAGTATCACTGAGGTCAAAAATAGAGTTTACCAGCATTAGCAGGGGTGGCAGGGAAGAGACCAAACAAAACAGCTTGAAAGCCCTACACATGCTATGTAATAAAAACCATTATAGACTTTTTAACAGAAGGACAATCAATAAAATTAATACTAAATTTACCCCGGCAATGGCACATAGAGAGTCAGGGAGACTGGTGAAGATGCTGGCACTAACGGTCAAGGATGATGGGACAAAGGTCTGGACTAGGTCTTGGGACACAAAGAGTGGTCAGAGATCAGCAGCTTCAATGTCACCCAGGAACTTGTCAAAATACAGGCTCTCTGGCCCCACCCACACCTACCGAATCAGAATCTGCACTTCAACAGGATCCCTGGTAGATTCAAAAGCATATTCAACTTTGAGAAACACTGGCCTAAGTTTTTTTAATAGGAATGAAAAGAGAACAGGATAAGATGTTTCAAAGGAGAACGATGCAAATTAGCAAATATTTGATGACTGGAGAATAAATGAAGAGGTTTAAGAATGCCCAATTCCTGAGCTTGGGCTAACTAGGGTAATGGTCATGCCAGAGGTAGACAGAAATTGAAAAGGGAATTGCTAGGCAGGTGGTCAGTTGGGAAAATACTCTGGCTCTCACCACGCTGAGCCAGAGAGGATGGTGGCATAAACACAGGCTTCCTAGCTGGAGATGTGGGATTAGAGCTTCAGAAAGAGGGTAAAGGCTCATACACAGGAAGTTAGTCATCAGCATAGGGGAAAAAAAGCACAGAAAGAACAGGTAATTAAGCCTTTGGGAACATTAACAATTAAGAAGCAGGAAGATAAGAAATCAGGAGGATGAAAACAGATGGACTGGGAACGTCCAAAACCCCCAAAGCCAGAGGAGAGCATTGCAGAGAGGTTAAGAGGGAGGAGAAGCGGCAATGGAGGTAGGAGAGCAGAAGGCCGGTTGTAAGGAAGATAAAAAATAAGACAGGAGCTAAATAAAGGGATAAAGACATCGAAGGTAGAGGGGAAGGAACCAGAGGGCTAAGAACAAAGACATGGCAGGCGGCTGGAAGAACCTCTTCTCTCATCAGAAGGAAAACTGTATGGAGACCAATGTAAATTCTCTCAGACTAGGGAAGAAGTCCTCAAAACTACATATGATGCTGTTTCTATTCATAGGAAAATAGTAATCTTACCCTGAGCAATGAAGTTCCTCTCAAACTTCTGCAGAAATTCCAAGTAAAGCAGATCATCTGAGGTAAGGGCTTCTTCTCCAACTACGGCTTTCATGGCCTGCACATCCTTACCAATAGTATAGCACGCATACTAAAGAGAAAAGAAGGTTTACATGAACCTTTATAAATGGTAACGGTACTCTGGGCTATATAAGTGTATTGCTGTAGCTATCTTCACAGTATTTCACATTATTTCCAAACATAATTCACATATGCAAGTACTGGAAAGACTTTATTATACAGTAGTCTCACTAAGAAAGGAGTCTTCAGGCATGCAATACATAGACATTACTAACACTCTACAAAAAATACACTCCCTCAATATATCAATGAGCTTCCATTTTGTAGCGCATTTAAAAATCACAACTTACACAATAGGAGAAATCCATCTCTAAATTCTATTCAAAAAAAAATATCTGTGTTATCAGTAGGTTTATTTATCATTTCTACTTTAAGGTCAAATGTATTTTTCTTTAATTATGCTTGGTATACAATCTCAGGACTATAGAAACCAAGGATTTCATAGAATATACACAGCTGTATCCCTTAGCGTTCTGGTGATTGCCTAATATGTTAAACAAAAAATTAGTTAGAATAGTCTTTCAGAAATACTCTATAATAAAGGTTACTACTAAAAACTTAATCATCTTATGCCTTTTTTATTTAAAAACTACCTCATACAGCATTAGAGGTGGGTTTCAAGCATGTGATCTTTAATCTTTGTCATGAGCAGTTATCCTTATGAAAAAGACTGGCTCTAATGAATGTTTCTGTATTCCAGTCTTCTATATTATATATTCTATATTAAAATTCTACTTTGATGGGGGGAGAAGAAAAGTGATATGGAAGAAAGACAAGAGGTATAAGACAGCAGAATGAACTGAGAAAGTATTCATTTCTTTAAACACAGTCCTGGAGAAAACATACGTACCAGCTGGTTAGATACATCGGCATGATCCTTTCTGGTCATACCTTCTCCAATAGCCCACTTCATTCACCGAGACAACGAGGGCAGCACATTAATAGGCGGGTAAATCTTGGGTAAAAGGGGAAGGGGGAAAATATTATATTTAAGTACAAAATTCAAGCTTTACTGGTAGTAAAGGAGGATTTTGAAACTCATTTTTATTGCTTAAATTGCATAAAACTGCTACATTTGTTTCCTAGATGATTCCTAATATCTCTTCCTGGTAAGAAAAGGAAGTAAGAAACATTTTACAGGTTAAGATTTCTTTTTGAGAATCAAATCCAAAAAGTAAAATCTACAAAACAGTACAAGATTCTATTAAAAAACTGAATTTTCAACATCTGCCTACAATAGCAAATCCAAATGGTCTTCTGAACTCTGACTCATAAAATCACACATAAAAAGATTAACAAGAATTTCACCTAAAGGCTGATATCAGAAGCTGGCATCTACTAAAGAACCAATACAAAATCTGTTTTTGATTATTCAGTCATAAAAAAGAATGAAACCTTGCTGTTTGCAACATCATGGATGGACCTTTAGGGCACTATGCTAAGTGAAATAAGCCAGACAGAAAAAGATAAATACCATATAATCTCACATATATGGGACCTTAAAAAACAAACAAAAAAATGTCAAGCTCACAGATAGAGAACAGACTGGTGGCTGCCTGAGGCAGGGGATGAGTGAGCCAAATGGGTGAGGGAGGTTAAAAGGTACAAACTTCCAGTTATAAAATGAGTAAGTCATGGGGATGGAACTTTCACAGCATGGTGACTATGTACGTTAATAATACTGTATTGCATATTTAAAGGTAGCTAGAAGAGTGGCTCTTCAAAATTCTCATCACAAGAAAAAAAGTGTTGCAACTATGTGAGGTGGTGGATGTTAAGTGGACTTATTGCGGTGATCACTCTGCAACATCTACAAACATCAAATCATGACATTGTACACCTGCGACCAATGTAATGTTACATCAATTATACCTCAATTAAAAAAATTTTAACAATAAAAGACAAAGAAAAAACTCTGAAAAATCTGTTCTTGTATTAATAACAAAAGTGTGTGTGTTTAACAACGGGTGGGATCTAAAAACACTCCACGGAATAATGGAAACTAGACCCAGAGTTTTGTCCAGAGAGTAGTGAGAAAAGCAGTTTCCCAGCAACACAGGCTGACCTGAAGGAGGCTAGTACAGATACTTAGAAGGCCTTAAATGCCAATTAAGCACCTGAATAGGTCCACGTGAAAGTTTTCAAACTTGCTATTTCTATTATTGTTTTTAACAGCAGCATCATTCTTATCCTGCAAATAAATCTCATTTTTTAACGAAGGAGTTAGAGTGGCTAGAGTTCTGCATTCTTTTCTCTACCAGAATAATTTTTATTGTTATATATATTATTATTATATGTGACCTGGAGAGAGTCGCTCACTCTTTGAGACCTTGTTACAGGGAAGAACCAAATCTGACTACACGGTGGATCTGTTTCTTTTACTTTAACCTTTGCCTTCCGCTGCTTTTGTTCACTAAAAGGATACATAATGGCCTGCCTCTGGGAACCCTGTTCCTCTGTCTGAATGTTAATCCAAAGTGCCTTTGTTCAGAGAAACATACGGACTCTGTCCACCTGTGGATGGCTGCAATTAAAAAGAAATTAACACATCCCCTCCCTGAGGCTGGCCATTCCAGGGGATATTCGCAAAACTTATGGCCCTTTTACTTTACCTCCTCATCTCCTCCCCATCTCTGTGCTATAGAAGAAACTGGCATCCAAACCCCGATAAGATGGTTATTTTGAGACTTTAGTCTGCCGTCTTCTCGGTCTGCTGGCTTTCCGAATAAAGTCGTATTCTTTCCCTCAATGCGTCATCTCTGATTTATTGGCCTGTCGTGGGGCAAGCACAGCGAGCTTGGACTCGGTAACAACCTTAGTTTATCCGGATGCGGGTGCTTTGTACCAGGTGAACTCTAAAGTTTTCCCTTCTGTAGATAAGTTTACCTCAACACGTTCCAGAAGGGAAAAGAATAATCTCTCCTTCTGCTTGATTAAAGTAAGCAAACATCTACCTAAAGTGCACTTAAAATATTTGCTTTCCAGACATTTAGGTAATATATTCCGCCATGAAAATCTCAAGTTGTGGTCAATGTGTTGGAAAAAGTATGCACTTAATCAGTATTTCCAGTTTGGGTTTATGGCCTCTTGGTGGAAACAAGTCAGGAGAGTCAAAAGCAGAAAGAGATAACCATCTCCGTGTGTCCCACCACCTTCTCCTACAGCAAGAGGGAACCCACCTGCCCCATGGCTGAGCACAACTACACCACACAGGAACTCACAGCGCCTGGCCCTGAAATAATCCGAACCCCAGGGCCAATGCAGATCTGTGAAACTGGGTCCTAAATGCTGCTTTTAATTGACATGCTTTCGTTATCTGTATTGTTTAGACAGCTGCAACGTAAGCATGATAGAAATATTATTGAAATCAAGTATTTTTCAAACACATTGCTAAAGTTATAGGCTTTTACTTTTTTTTTTTTCCCTCCTGCTTGAAATATTATTAATCTAGGATGGAACACAGCTCACCCTTCCTGTGCAGCAAAAGTACAGCTCAAGTTTCTCAATACTCTTTCGTTCCCAATCTTTCTAAATGATCAGGAAGAAAACATTTTAGAAGACATCTGGGAACATATCTTTTGCTGGCAAAGATGTTGAAAACAGAGAAAAAGTCAGAAAAAAATTACTTCCAGTGACATCAAGACCGTATTTTGAAATTGTTACCGACCAGGGTTCTTGGCGTCCTTAAACAATAAAAATTGATCAAAGGCCAGACAAGAAATTCAGGCAAGGCTTTATTGGGGCCCCTGCTGCAGCAGGGGGGAGCGAGAACAAACAACAGGTTCCTTTGCTTGCGTGCTCCCTAAGCGGGGGCGAGCTTGCTGCTTATATGGCAGTGGTCCCCAAACCTTTTTGGCACCAGGGACCGGTTTCATGGAAGACCATTTTTCCACGGACCGGCAGGGGGTGGGGTGGGGGGATGTTTCAGGCAGTAATGTGAGCGATGGAGAGCAGGAGATGAAGCTTTACTCTCTCCCCTGCCACTCACCTCCTGCTGTGCAGCCTGATTCCTACCAGGCTGTGGCCTGGGGGTTGGGGACCCCTGTTATATGGCGTGAGGGCAGGGGTGTGTCCAGGGGTCGGGCCAGAAGGGTGGCTTAGGTGGTTTGCCCACCGCTTAGGTGGTGTTGTGTGCAGGCGGCACGTGCAGTACCCTGCTTTTGCTCTGGGATCTTCAAAAGTGGCAGTTGGGTTTTTTGGTCTCTTTGTATCTTTTGTCCAGAATTTGCCCCAACTGGGCATGCACGTCGTTATTTTTAGTCCCATACAGTTTCTTTGTTACTTTGTTGCTCGAGGAGAGGTGTGTCGAGGTGCAAGCACTGCAACACTGCAGCAAAGGGCCCCAGGTCCCAGCAAAGGGTCCCAGGTCCCAGCCTGTCTCAAAATCAATATATGGCTGTTGAATACAATACTAGAACACTGCAAATAAAAGTATGTTATTTGATACATGGCACAAATTTAGTTCTGACAAATGAATTGGCTTCTAAACTTCAAGAGTAACACAAAAGAAGAAAATGAAGTATGCTTAGTGTTATTAAGGAATGCCTCAAAGGAGTGCTGGGTAGTGGGCATATTCTATTAGCAGCTTCAAGGAATTAAATAAATTAATGAAATTAAAGGAATTAAAGTATTTAACTGTGAGTCTAGACTGTTTTAGGACTACTGGGAGAATAGCACTAACCCAGTGGCCTCCTGTATATGTTGAAAATAGTAATATGCAAATTGGGTCATTTGTACAAAATTTGGGAAGATTTCTCATTAAGAAGTTCCATTGACTTAAAGTGATACCAATATGTGTTTAGTTCAACATTAAACTACTTCAAATGGTAGGGAATTCCTTTAACCTACTGTTATGTTGAAGCCCTAACCCCCAGTACCTCAGAATGTGACTGTATTTGGAGAAAGGGTCTTTAAAGAGGTGATTAAGGTAAAAGGAGGCCATTAAGGTGGGTCCTAATCCAATCTGACTGGCGTCCTTACTAGAAGAGGAAATCTGGACACAGAGAAGCACCAGGGAAGTGTGCACACGGAGGAAAGACCATGTGAGGACACAGCAAGAAGACAGTCATCTGTCAGCCAGGGAGAGAGGCCTCAGAAGAAACCAACCCTGCCAACACCTCGATCTGGGACTTCCAGCTACCAGAACTGTGAGAAAAGAAATTTCTGTTGTTTAACCGTCTGAATGTGGCATTTTGTTATTGCAGCCCGAGGAAAATAATACTCTTAGCTTCTGGATTGGCCTGTGGTGGCCTTGCTGAGTGACTTGGATCGGTGAGTCCCTTCCGGCTCAGCCACAATCCGTTATACTCATGACCCTCAGGGTCTCACAAGGTTTGTATGCTAGGTGGGTGCCATGTTCGCTACCACTCTCTAAGTCTGCCTTATTTCCAAAGTACTTTAAGTTTCTCCTCAGACCATCACTGACCAGTCTAGTTCTGGCAAGCAGAAGGCACTCGGTGGCATTGTTGAAATTCAGGAAGTTTTCAAGTTTAATTGTGTCTGCCAGTTGAATTCCCGGAAGAGTTTGTGTCTGAGAAGGACCACGATGGTACCTCCTAGCTAACTCAGACCATCCTTAACCACATTCCACACCGTCCGTGCCTAACAGACACTTGTCCACTGACTCAATTTTCAGGGCCAATTGGTCATTTCTAGGCCTTTCCATTCTTTCTAGCGCAGGCTCCTTGTTCTCTCCCATAGAGAGGGCCAGTCCAGAGGTGTCCTCTATGAGCCATCGCTCTTAAGGACTCAGGGAAATCACCCTGAGTCCTTATTTTTGAAATGTGGCATCACTTATTTTTGAAATGTGACAGATTAAGCGCCTTACTAGGGAATGACCATTTCTTAGGTAATGAATGAAGGGCCTTGGTCGTGCCCTCCTCAGGAGCAGAGCCTCCAGAGCTTCAGAAGGACTTGGTGTGTTCTGTCCACCTTAGCGCAGGACCATGCTGGTATTGTCATGTAAGAAACTAAGGGTGTTAAATCAGATCATCTTATTAAAATAATAGAATATAAGATTGAAGGTAAGAAAGACTGAAGGAAAGGAAGAAAAAAAATCAGAACCAAAAGAGATAAGAGTGATAACATCGCAGGCCTGAGTCACCATCCTGAGAAAGGCTTGCTGGTGTCTAGGCACCTGAATTTTGGGAGGGCTTTCACCACTCCCAGAATTGATAAGAGTGGCTCACTGCTGCCTAAGATGTTTATGCAAACAATGTGGTTGGTGCTGAACACTTGCTTTCCTTCTGGAATCTGGGATTTTGATATGTACCAGGGAGAGGGTGCCTACATGACCATCCCCCATAAAAGCCTGGGCTCCTAGGCTGAGGCTAAACTTCCCTGGTTGGCAACATTTCACACATGTTGTCCTCATCGCTGGAGGACTTAAGCGTGTCCTGTGTGGTTCCACTGGCAGAGGACTCGAGGGAACTTGCCTCTGGTTTCCTCCAGACTTTGGTCCACTTGCCTTTTCCTTTGTTGACTGTACTTTGTGTCCTTCTGCTGTAAGAAATCACAGCTGTGAATATAACCCTAGGCTGATTCCTATGAGTCCTTCCAGTGAATCATGGAGCCTGGGAGTGGCGTGGGGGACCCCAATACAGGAGTGATCACGGAGAACTGCCAGAGGCAAAGAACCCAGAGTGGAATGCAGCCTGGAGACATTCCCTATAGGACACAAGTCACCTCCATGAGAACTGCACAGAACAAGCTCTTAACATAGCATCCTCCTTTCCACCTGTCACAGATGGGCCTTTCATAATAACAGGAGATCTGTTCTGCATTTCCACACTTTCAAGTAACAATCACAGGTCACAGGAAGACGCGTGACACAACATACTTATATATTCCAAGCGCTTTATCTAGTAACAGGGCAACTCTACGAGGCTTTCTCAAGATTTGGCTCTTTCGGTGATTTCATTGCTTCTGAGAATGAGATTATTATCTTGCACTCAATAAAACATACAAACAAATAAATGTGTTAATGTCTGTACTAACTGTTAGATTTGGGTAGACTAGTATAGGGTATGTGTGGTAGGATTAATTCTTAGATTTGCCAAAGTCCAAAAGAAGAGAACCAGGTAAGCATCAAACTTCACACTTGTCATCACAAGAAAAAGAATGTGTAACAATGTGAAGTGATGTTTGTTAACTAAGCTTATTGTGGTAATCATTTCACAATATATACATACATCAGATCATTCTGTTGTACACTTTAAACTTACACAGTGTCATGTGTCAATTACGTCTCAATAAAACTGGAAAATAAATTTCACGCTAATGGTAGACATCTTGAACAAAAATTCCATTTTTAAATAATTTGTGAGGAAGAGTGAAAGCCACTGAACAACTAAACCCTTCTGAGACATTCCGTATGGATTTTTAACCTCTTTCAAGAGGCTAACTGTCCATTTTAATATTAGGGAAAAGTAGACAATCCTGCAACAGTGGAATGAAAAATTCCTCCATTCAAAATTTTCTTCTCAAATCAGAATATTTAGATTTATCCTACACTGTGTTTGTAAGGGAAACATACTTACTACCACAAGATTTTGCTCTCATTTATGCAAAAAATAGTAGCTCTCTTACAGTGTTTGTCACAATTTCGATTTCAGAGGAAGTGTTAACTTACATAGGATTTAGCCAAATATGTTTAAAAATATGTCAAGATTGGGACTTCCCCGGTGGTCCAGTGATTAAGACTTTGCCTTCCAATGAAGGGGGTGCAGGTTTGATCCCTGGTCAGGGAGCTAAGATCCCACATGCCTCAGGGCCAGAAAAGCAAAACATAAAACAGAAGCAATATTGTAACAAGTTCAATAAAGACTTTAAAAATGGTCCATATGAAAAAGCTCTTTAAAAAAAATATGTCAAGATCAAACAGCTGTTTTTAAACTAATTGTGTATTTAAAGCTCTTTTGGTAGTTTTAGTGACAAAATAGAGATGCTTTTTAAATTTGAGTTAGCAATACTGTTAAACCAAAATGATTAAGGTCATACGGTTCACACTGTAATTTCAAAATTAACTCTTACACAAGAGAAGTTAATCTTAGAATAGGACAAAGAAATATATATTTGAAAACTAAGTTTAAGTAAATGTGAAATAAGTCCTTTGCAACATATAATTGCCATTTCATAAGAAAAGTAAAAGGCTGTGTGTTAGTCAGAGCAGAGGTAAGACAATTCTCCATGGGCTTCTCACATTTCTGCACATCTTACAAACAGAAGCACCGACAGCCCTTTATGCTCAGCTATCTTTCCAAGGATGTTTATATAGAAAACAGCCTTGTAAGATAATGTCTTCTTCCAGAGGTAAGGGCAAGCATGCTTACCTCCCAAAAGATTCTGATTCCCTGAACTCTTGTATTATAACCCACTGTGTGTGCAGGCATCCATCTGGGCCTAGCCACACAGCCCCTGTGTGACTCAGGGTCAAGGAGAACCAAGGCAAATATTCGGATGCCCATGCTGGCTGCAGTGGTTTATGAGTAACCAAGTAAGTAATAGAGTCCTTTGTTTCTGACCCATAAGTCTTCTGTCTTCTACCTGCATCCATGGAAAACGGCAGCTTAACTTGTTGCAAATAGGGCAAAATCTCAGATACTCCAAAGTTCTGGATGGAAAGATTAAAGTTCATCTCTCAGAAGACTTACTATAGAATGCATATGAAAAGGTCTATGACTAAATAATCTATTTATTTCAGGTCACTATGCAAACATTTATATATTTTAACATATTGATCTGCTCAATATGTTAAAATATATATGTATGTTTGTGCTCTTTTGTTTTTTATTGATGCATGATTAGAAATTCTTCTTTGTTTCCTTTTTAAAAATGGTATGTATTGCATTGTTTTTTGATAGAAAATAACAATGAAAAAAAATGTAGTCTGTGGTCTCACTAGTCAGAAAATCCCTGGTGACCTAAAAAATAAATAATAGACATAGGCACACTTGGCTAGAAAATTCAAATAGTACAGAAAAGCTTAAGGAACACAGAAGCCACTCTTTCCAACCCAGCACCAACTTAACCATTTTTATGGTTTATTAAAATTGTCTGGGCTTCCCTGGTGGCGCAGTGGTGGAGAGTCTGCCTGCCGATGCAGGGGACACGGGTTCCAGCCCTGGTCTGGGAAGATCCCACATGCCGCGGAGCAACTAGGCCCGTGAGCCACAACTACTGAGCCTGCGCGTCTGGAGCCTGTGCTCCGCAACAAGAGAGGCCGCGATGGTGAGAGGCCCGCGCACCGCGATGAAGAGTGGCCCCGGCTCGCCGCAACTGGAGAAAGCCCTCGCACGGAAACGAAGACCCAACACAGCCAAAAATAAATAAATAAATAAATAAAAATGAATATCTGCTTTAAAAAAATTGTCTTTTACTTCTGCATTTACTGCTTCCCATAAATCCTTTCTTTTCAGATTTTCTGGTAGGAAACTCCACAATCTAAGACAGGGAAGGCATCAGGTTCCTGGTTTAGGCACGGTGGCCACCATCCCTCTGCCATGAGATCCTTCTCATCATTAACAATGTTCTAGGGAAGCTGCAGCTTAGGTTCCAGGCACTGGGGGAAACGTAAGCAAATACTTCCTCCTTCCTCTTCCCAACAGGGAAGTGTGCTGGGCCCACAAGACTCCAGTCCCTGTCACCTGGGGACACCCTCCCCTTTTCTCTTCCAAAAGGGAAAGAGAAAAAGATCTACCATGGCCATAGTTAATCTTCTGAAGAGCAGATCAGGAGCTTATTTTTGCTTTAACCATTTAGAAGCAGGATCAACTGAAGTCACTATTGTGAACTGATTACCATTCATTTTTAATTAAAATGTGACATAATAAAAAGCATGCATCTCGTTAACTATATGTCACATTTGCTCAGCTCTAAATTTTGCTACACCATATTCTATTCATGTAATTTCAGTCTTTGAGTTTGTTTCTGCAGTAAAATTTCCACCTACATAAAATTTAACAGAACTGAAGAAACATGTTATGTGTACAGCCAGGTCTTTATCATTTCAAAATGTTTATATCCATACTTCAGTATGCTTTGATGATCTTATTTTTAACCTCAGAGTACAGGTTGGACTCTTTAGATATGCAGATTAATCTATGATCTTGCGATTTCAGAGTCACAGGCAATGATGGTATCATTCACCAACCAATTGCTAGTGTCAGGAAGCAGACTTTTCTTCTGCCCTATTAGGTTTAGTAATTAGAGGCCTGCAAATTAAAATGACAAAAGATAGTTTAACAGGAGAAGAAGTTTATTCATATATATGGGAGCTAACAAGAGAAGTAACTATCTCACTAAATGTTTAAAGTTAGAGGTTTATATATCTAACTTAGCAGAGAAAAGGAAAGTGGAAGAAAGGACTTCTATTCTTTTAGAAGAATAAATGAACGATAAGTAATTTTGTGATTATTTTGTGTCTGCACGTTCAAGGGGTCTTTCCTTCTTCTATGCGAATCTCCCCAGAGAGGGGATTTGTGGTAGGTTTACTCTTGATTTCTCTCCTGGGAGTAGACCTGTCTTGAAGAGGGAATCATAGAAGCCTCATTTCTCAGAAATGTCTGCTTTTCGTCAAATAAGGAAAGCTCTTTCTGCATCTGTTGATTCCCAAATGTTTTGAGCTTAAAATAATCTCCATACCAACTCTGAGGGTCCAACTGGGTCTCTAGGCATTCCTCCCTATATGTCCTCACTTGTAATGCTGTGAGGCAGTGCCTACTCTACCTTGTACAGATAAGGAAACTGGCTCAGAAGGACTCAGTTACCTGCCCCCGGTGAACAACTAGCCAGTTTCAGAGCTGGATTATTACAAGGGACATCTGAATCCATGGCCCAGCCTCTTAGCCCTTTGAGACATGATCACTCAAGAGATCTTAGAGGGCTTCCCTGGTGGTGCAGTGGTTAAGAATCCGCCTGTCAAGGCAGGGGACACGGGTTCGAGCCCTGGTCCGGGAAGATCCCACATGCCGCAGAGCAACTAAGCCCGTGGGCCACAGCTACTGAGCCTGTGGGCCACAACTACTGAAGCCCACATGCCTAGAGCCCATGCTCCGCAACAAGAGAAGCCACTGCAATGAGAAGCCCGTGCATTGCAACGAGGAGTAGTCCCCGCTGGGTGCAACTAAAGAAACCCCATGCGTGGCAACAAAGACCCAACACAGCCAAAAATAAAATAGAACAACAACAAACGTTTAAAAAAAATAAGAGCGATCTTAGAGCTCATGTGATCCAACCCTCTTTATGTTATAGAATAAATTTGTTTACCTCACTGTCAATCACTAAATCACTAAATGGGGGGTCTTGGACAATTTTCTCAGCCCATTTGTGTCCCGGTTTTTCCATCTGTAAAATGATTACAGTACTCACTTCAGAAGCATGCTTTGAGGAACAGTGCCAGGCACATAGTAAGTGCTAAGTATCTGCTCTTATTATTATTTACTTTATAGACATCAACGCATTCTTATAAAATATTCCAAGACTAAGTGTACAGAATAAAACATGTAAATCATCTCTTACCCACCTGCCCACCCTCTTCCCAGGGGTCACCATCAGTGGATGTGTTTCTAGTCCTTTACCATCATAGTCATACCTATTTTTAATCTGTGCAAACACTCATGAGCTGTCTTCATGCATTTTAAGAGAAATGGAATCATATTTTGCAAATTATTCTCCAACCTCCTGTTTCCATTTAAACCACTCAAGTCTTATAGATCTTTCCATGTCAGAACATCTCAGTGTTGCTCATTCTTTTTTAACAGCTGCATGGTGTTATACTGAATGGACTTAAAATGATGTACCCTTCTGATATTGATAAGCTTCTAGGCAGTTGTGGGGCTTTTGGTTTTGTTTTTTTCATGTAGCTAGACAAGCCCTTAGTGATTATAGACATGTGGAAAAGCTAAAGAGAGCATGTTGTTCCAGAAAAGTTCACATTAATATACAGCAGAGACTCTTCTCTCATGATTGGCTTCGTGTCTCTCCAGCTCTGATAGATAATATCATCTAAACAAACATTTGGGGTTTTTTTTTTACCCATTTCTAGTGGGGCTGCACTTTTGGTTCCCTAACAACTTGCAGCTTCTGATCTGGGCAGAGTGAAGAACAAAAATAAAGGTGATGGTGGAGCTTGTGCCTAGGATGACACCCACTGGACTGAGATAATGAAACAGCCACTGAATGATGCACGTTTGACCCTGGGGATGTCAGAGGTTCCTAAGGGAGCTTTTAATGGGCTAGTATCACAGGGTCACTTTTTAAAAACAGGTTCTACTTAAGTGGGACTGCATCTTTCTGCATGTTTCTTTCTACCATCCTAGTTTCCTTCCAAACCAACGGGATGACAGACCATGCTACAATAACATGAACATGTCGGTTTACATGAGGGAGCAGGGAGTTTACCCTTATCTGGGGAATTCTGAAATAGAGACTCCTGGAGGCACTATTTCTACCTGAATGTTTTGCACACTGCTAACTAATCACTTCTTAACTGCATGAGAGAGGAGTTTTTCTATGTACCATTTCAAATCAGAATCCGATGGTATTTTACCATTAGGCAACAAAACATCAGCAGTTTCCAAAATTTAGTGAAATTTACAATAATTGAAAAAAAATTTTGTGCTAGCAAAAGTATCCAAGAGAGAAGAATCCAAGCCAGGAGCAAATATATTATCAAATTATTCATGAAATAATAATGATAATGATGTTGTGTGTTTGTGGAGAGCTTCCCATAAATGACGCCCTGAGCCAAGCACTTGGCTTAGATCACCTCACTTAATTGTCTCGACAGCGTAATCACTCTCACCTAAATATGAATTCAATCAGTCTGACTGGTTGAAATGCAAGGAAGAGTTCACTGATGTTCCCTGGTTTATAAAGAAAACTGCTTGTTATTACTTCTCTTCTGGATTATTTCACAGACATTAGATCGAAGTTTTAGAAGAAAATTCCCCATTTTAGTTTAGCAGATCTTCCCATGTTTTTATCATGTCTTAGCTATAAAAATTTCAGAAATGCAAATATAGAATGTAATATAATATAATATACTCTTTACAAATAAGTAAAAGCAAAGATTTATCTCATTCACAAAAATGCTAAAAAAGCAAGATAGCAGAATTAATGCTTTAAACTTACTTAACACCTGACTACTACAGGCTACTACAGATGAATAAACGTCTATAGAAGACAAACTACAGGGACTCCCCTGGTGGCGCAGTGGTTAGGAGTCCGCCTGCCAATGCAGGGGACACGGGTTTGAGCCCTGATCCACGAAGATCCCATGTGCTGCAGAGCAACTAAGCCCGTGCGCCACAACTACTGAGCCTGTGCTCTAGAGCCCGCAAGCTCTGCAACATGAGAAAGCCACCGCAATGAGAAGCCCGCGCACTGCAACGAAGAGTAGCCCCCGCTCGCCTCACTATACAGAAGGACTATATGATGAACAGCATCAAATTTATAATCACTGGGCAAACCATGAGGTACGATTTGAAATATACTAGAAATAGCAGTGTCTTTCAAAATATCCCTTCTAGTCTTCCCCATAGTGTCTAAGGGGGCACCATGGCATTGAAATATTGATTTACTGTGAATCTCAAAGACTTTTCAATCTTAAGAAGTGTCTTTCTGAAATGGAACTACCCTTTGTGGCATTCTTTTTTTTAAAAAATTAATTAATTAATTATTTTTTAAAATAGATCTTTATTGGAGTATAATTGCTTCACAATACTGTGTTAGTTTCTGTTGTACAACAAAGTGAATCTTTCAAGTCAGGGTCTCTCATCCGTTTATTCATCCAACAATATTACTTGAACCACAATTGCCAGCAGGCGCCGTGTAAGGCTCTGAAGAGGATGGGAGACAGAGGCAGAGCTTTCCTAGGAAAGCTCACATTTTCACCTCCTTTATTTTCACCTGAGAGCAGCTGACACAGAAAGAGCAGGAGAAAATGTTGATGTCTGAGTAGGTAAGAGGGAAAGGACAGAACACTCTCTTTGACCGCCTTACTATGAGCTGCCATGGGCTGGCTCTGTGGACAGAACATAAAACATGTGGAAAGACTGTGCTGGGGTAAGTGGTTTCTACATGGACTATTTCTAAGACAGTGTTATGCTCTTACAATTTCTCACTTTCATTGTATAACTGTCTCTGCTCTGAGTACATTTCAGAGAAATATCTTAGGTGAGCATTCAAGTAAAGCAATGAAAATGTACTGCAGTGTGATCAAGCGGGTATTTTAGCGATTTATAATTATGCCTCTAACATATAAAATGCTCTACACTTCACAAGTTGGGCTTGTTAGGAGGCAGATAAATTCATGAATGTGTGCAGTCTCTATTATATTTCTATCCTGGACTATTTTACTTAAAGATTTATATAGCTGCATAGGAGGTGATTTTAAGAAAAATACTTTGACTACTTTTTCATGTTAAATACTCACTACAAATATTGTAGGAATAGTCAAAGATAGAATTCTTCTGTTCACCTCCTGTCTTGAAGAAGCTTTTACTTGGTGTTTTTGAGTGACATAAAGTCTCTTTGACTTTGTGTTTGAAAGTGACATAAGTGTGGTAGGTGTCCTGATACAAGGATGGCATTTTCGGTTCCGTGCCTGTCTCTCAAAGGTTCAATGAAGCACAGAGGAGCAGGTGACTTCCTTACTGTTTCTCTGTGGGCTCTGCCTGTCCTATCACTGAGTCTGCCTGTCATCCTTGTGCAAATGGGCAGGCAGTTTACAGGCCCCATGGGGTCTGTGTCCTGGCTTCAATGTTGGACCCATTAGGAGAGCCCTGGGGGGCCATATGAGTTGCCCACAGGGTCCTACCTGAGCTCAGGGGAGCAAAGGTGGAGATTGAGGGCAGTGAGAGCTCTCAGCACCGCTGCCCCTCGGCTCCCTCCCTGGAGGTAGTGATGAATGCCCAGACCTAAGAGCCTTCTGTCCATGTTTGCTGCACATACAAACTTAGTGAGGCAGTGATGAATTTGTGGAGAAAACAATATTTTTTTAAGTCCAAAGAACTAAATTAGAGTTCCTGACCTGTTGTGATTCCAACTTTGTATACATCTCTTAATCTCCATGAACCTCCATTTTTCTGCGCAAAAGAGAGGTAACAGTGATTGCCCTGACTACCTCCACGATGGAAGATGTATTGGTGTTTTATGTACAATGAAAAACTATACAGGAGTTCCATGGCCGATGGTTTGTAGAATGAGGCAAGGTAGAATAAAAACAGTGACAGAAGGAACAAAAACAGAAAGACGGGGTGTTCTTTTCTTGTTAAACAATAATGAATTCACTGAGGAGTCTGAAAAGTTCCAGGAGCTGGGTGCTGCAGAGCCCAGCGGACACCATGGAAACCTCAGCAGGATGTCCAGTGTTTCAATGTTGCATCACCGTTAACTAATAGGAAGCCAGTTTCCTCTCCCTAACTTTCGGAGAACTAAGGATTGTATATTTTGGAAAATAAGGTTGAAAGTGAGAATAAAGAGTGAAGATGATTGGATTGTAAATTTTTTTTTAAATTTCCTATTTTCCTGCTGCCTCAACACCCAGGGGACCAGGTGCGTGGGTGTGCCCAGGCTGGTTCCTGCCGCAAGATTCCCTTTTTGCCCTCCCCGACTGTGACCTAGACATTCCAAGAAACAATGAAATCTCCTCAAGCCTTGTTTCTGCTCCACCCAGACTTGCCCAAGGTCCTCACTCTCTCTCGACTCCCCACCTGCTAGGTGGCTGCTGAATGGTGAGGTGCGCCCTGTCTTCTCCTCTAGGACCTGTGAGTATAATAAACCCTGTAATTTCTTCTGCAGAAATATTGCAGTGGCCCTTAAAGACCCTACAAGGGGGACTTACTCCCCCATTTACAATGATACTGGCAGCAAATGGAATTTTAATTCCAAATGTATGCAGTTTGGGAAAGCTAGATGATTTCCTATACAGACTATCTAGGAGGTTCTGTTGGCTCCTAGACACCCAATAAGCTATTAGAGAGTCTGTTTCCCGGACCTTGGCTCACAATAGCTCAGTTTCTCAGGCCCCATCTTTATTTTCATCCTCCCCATTTACACTGGCGCTTAGGACTGTCAGCCATGGTTTATGACTAATAAAACCCTATTGTGTAAAATGCACTAGAGTGAGGACTTTGCACAACAGGTGATTTAGGCATAAGAAGCTATCCTTCTGCTATATTCTTTTAAAATACTGAATCATTTTTTAAAACATGAATTACAAGCTGTCAGGGATGTCAGTCATGTACACGCAGATATGCAACTAAAATTGTGCAGGTGTATCCCTCAGATTGTTTAGTGCTTACAGTTTATTTTTGAAAGACATTTTGTGCTAAGTGAATGTAATCTAACATATAATTTTGGTATGTTTTACGAAAGGGACAATCATACTTCTCACTATTATCATTTAATTAATATGAAAAGAGTTAGTTTGGCTTTTGCTCAATTTTGAATATGATTTTTAAATCTCATTTTATTAATTTAGATGAACTATAGAACTATGGTATATCATAGTATCAGCAATTCAGAAATCCTCAATGCAGTTTAACTTTCAACCTGTTCCAAGAGGATTTAAGGGCATCGTAATGTCCCAGGGCTGTAAAAATTTGCTTGTGGATGTATTAACGATACGCTTATCTCACATACAACTTTTCAGTCTTAGAATGAATGGTTTTTGTGAATTAAAAATTATTCTGCAAAAATTAGCATAGCTGTCCTTGCCTTTAAGCATCACTCTGGTGAGCTGGTATTAGGAATAATGAGAAGAAACTTGTATCAACCCTGCCCCCCACCACTGGTTAAACTACAATATGCTCTATACACCGTGAATCACTTCTTTTAAGAAAGTTACCTTATGAGATGGCAGCTGCTTATACCTGGAAATGTAGAAAATACTTCACTCACAACGTTTACGGAGACTAACTGATGAGGAAACACCCAAGGCAGAGACAAATGAGATGGAGCTGTGTGCTCAGGGATGCACAGGCTGGGATGCAGGAACCGAAACTAGCACCAAGTGGCCCCTGACCTGACGTGATTCTGCAGGGAATTGCAGCAGATACGTTTGCTAGGAAATCAGGCAATGCTCAAGGAGGAGGAGGCTGCAGATTTGTAATTTAATAACGAGGAATTTAAACTGTTGCCACAAGAGGAGGGGCATTTCTGGTAGAGCAAACCTCCATGCAGAGGCCTGGACTTGGAAGAAGGCGGTACACTCTCCCGACAAGCAGGATGCTGGGTGGAACTTGGCTGAAGTTTAGGAAACAGGATGGTGAGAAGAGTCTGGGGAGTCAGGTCAGGGCCACTCTGTGAGGGGCCCTGAGTGTGAGAGTAAGGAAGGGAGACCGCAGTCCCCAGGCAAGGGGGTGCCCAGGGAGGCACGGGGGAGAGGGGGGAATATGCCCACCTTCTCTGGGGGAAGATGCCTCCCCCCTCCCCAGGCCCCACAGGGGTGGGAGGCGAGGCTGGGGGATTTGCTTCAGAACACAGACGGGAATCTATTGTTATAGACTGTATCTGAAATGAAGAAAATTAGTAATCAGTAATGAGTTAAAATAGAGATCATTTCATTTGGAATTAGACAAATCCTTAAAAGGTGCTACATACACATGGAAGTTCATTTATCTTCTGGTACAGAGTCAGGTTTTGGTTTTAGTTTTGTTTGTTTTCCCTTTTTTCTAACCAGCCACAATGAAATCAGGGCTGGGGTAGAGTTCTCAGTAGCAGTGACTGCATTCCGGAGGGAGGGGCAGTGAGCAGGGTCTCACCTCCTCGCCTGGATGCAGCTCACCGAGCTCTCAGGGAGGAGGGCGAGCTCCCTGCCGTCTTCCACGGTCCCGAGCCCTCGTCCTTCTCCAGCCCGAGGTCAGAGAGGTGAGCGGTCCCTCCTTCCTCAAGGGCACAGCCCTGCCTTCCCCTCCTCAGGAGTGTCTCCTGGGATGAGCCCTGGGTGTGGGGCCCTGAGAGGCTGCCCCCGGCAGCTCCCTGCAGTACTGAGGGCTCCTCCCAGCGTTTGCCAGCAGCTTCCGTGCTGGTGCTTGTTAGGGCCGCTGGGCTGGGAGGACGTGACCCACAGAAATGTGTCATTTAGTGACTCCACAAAGTGGCATCACTCAGCCCGGGCTGTTAGGATCACATCCAGATGGCCCTCAGGAAACATCTGATAGAAATTGGTAAGTGTAGGTCACCTGAAATGCACCTAGAGAGAGGAGATCCTGGGGCAGGGAAGGGCTTAGGGGACCGGCAGAGCCAATGATAGCCAGACACAGGATAAGATAAGGCCTGGGTGGGTCAACAGGGAGACATTAGATGAAGTCATTAAAGGAGCTCAGGGTCAGGTCTGGTTTCTAACTGTGATACTATTTTTTATCAAATCAAATCCTGGCCAGGTACTTCCTATGTGGAGTGAAGGCTGCCTTAGAAACTGGCATGTTTTTATATCTACAGTACTTCTCTCACTTCCTGAACAAGTATTGGCCTGGGAGCACGTCAGTACCCTTTATTTTTGTGGGGTGTCCAGGCATGCAGTGTTCCATTTCCAGCAGCATCTGGAGAGACTGACACCACCCTCAGCAGAGGGAGCAGAGCTGTGTTTGAGGGGAAGCATCTCCAGTTATACAAGGTCAATTGGTTCTCTGTAAAAAGTGACAGTGTCCACGTGCAGTCCTAAGGGCCCTTTTATCCATCACACGTGACAGGTTGGCAGAGTAAAGACTCTTTTCTTCCAGCAGTGACGAGAATATGTTCTTATTTTGATTTAAGTACATAACCAGAAACAGACTAAAAAGGCATTATACAAACTATAGAAATGAGTCAAAGATCTACAACAACCAAGCAAACGCACCATCAAAAAAATGTCACATTTAAAAGTGTAGGAAACCTGTGGCATTTTTTAGTCACTTTTTAGTGCAGCTTGAGGAAAGTGGCAGCCAGATCCCCAGCCCCCTTTTGCAAACCTGAGAGAGAGCAGACTGATCTGCAATGTTCTAACCTGTCTGTGGGCTGCCTAAGGATTGGTCTTTTGACACCTAACTCAGAGTTCAGACAAACAAAAATGGCTTAGATCTCAGAATAAGGGAGCCATGGGAAGCAGCGGGTATGATTTGTAAAAACGGTTGCAAAGGTAACTATAGACTCACAGACACCAAGGACAAGAGATTACTGATTGAGGAGTACAATAGAACAGCTAAGGCCCCAAGAGTAAGCAAGAGTGAGACTCTTAGAAAAGCAAGACATTTAAAAGCAGATGTATAAATAGGAGAACTGGGGGAAAAAAAACACACGCACTGGTCCAGAGACAACACAGGCCTGAAAAGACCCTAAGACATCACATTAGGCTGATTACAAAGGTCTTCCCCTGTGTAGAGCAAGTATAAGAAGACTGGGAGAGGTGGCTGTTTTTTAAAATGCCCAGTTTTCAACAAAAGATCACCAGGCATACAAAGAAACAGTAAAACTAGGCTCATTCAAAGGAACAAAATAAATATCCAGACACCATACCTCAAGAAACAGGTTTTGGACTTACTGGAAAAAGATTTTAGAACAACTATCTTATGTATGCTCAAAACGTTAAAGGAATACACCAACAAAGAACTAAAGGAAATCAAGAAAACAATGAAATGAAAATGAAAATGAAAGCACAACTTACCAAAACTCATGGGATGCAGGGAAAGCAGTACTTAGAGGAAAATATAATGTAAAAGCTTACATTGAAAAAGAAGAAACATATCACAATCAGCCACCTAACCTTACACCTTAAGGGACTAGAAAAAGAAGAACAAATTAAATTGAAAGCTCAAAGACGGAAGGAAATAATAAAGATTAGAGCAGAGATAAACAAAGAGAGGCTAGAAAAACAATAGAAAAAAATCCATGAAACCAAGAGTTGGTTCTCTGAAAATCAACAAAATTGACAAATCTTTAGCTAGATTGACTAAGGAAAATAAAAAAAAGAAGACTCAAATAATTGAAATCAGAAATAAAGACAAAGACATGGCTACATATTTAACAGAAATAAAAGGATTATAAGAGATTACTATGAACTGTACTATAAAAAACTGGATAATCCAGGTGAAATGGATGAATTCCTAGAAACACGTAACTTACCAAAACTAAATCAAAAAGAAACAGAAAATTTGAATAGACCTAGTAAGGAGATTTAATTGGTAACCAAAAGTTTCCTGGCAAAGAAAAGCCTTGGACCAGATGACTTCATGGATGAATTCTACCAAATATTTAGAAGAACTAAGAAGAACCAACACCAATCCTCTCAAACTCTTACAAAACTTAAAGGAGAAGGAACACTCTCTAACTCATTCTGAGGCCAGCATTTCTCTGATACCAAAGCCACATAGACACTACAAGAAAAGACAACTGTAGACCAACATGCCTTATAAACAATGATGCAAAAATCCTCAACAAAATACTGGTAAATCCAATTTAGCAGTATATTAAAAGGATTATGCACCATGACCAAGTGGGATTTATTTCTGGAATGCAAGGGTGGTTCAATATATAGAAAACCAGCAATGTCATATATAGTATTAATGAAATGAAGGGGAAAAGCACAGGATCATCTCAACTGATACAGAAAGAGCACTTGACAAAAGTCAGCACACTTACATGATAAAAGCACTCAAGAGACTAAGAATAGAAGAAACTACCTCCACATAATAAAAAGCCATATATGAAAAACCCACGCTGAACATGATAATTTTTGGTGAAGGTTGAAAGCTTTTCCTCTAAGATCAGGAACAAGACAAGGATGCTAGATTTTGTCACTTCTGTTCAACATAATACTGGAAGTCCTAGCCACAGAAATTAAGCATGAAAGACATCCAAATTGTAAAGTAAGAAGTAAAATTATCTCTGCAGACAACATGATTTTATATGTAGAAAACCCTAAAGATCCACCCCCCCCCCCAAAATTGTTAGAACTAATTAGGGAACAATGTTTCGGGATACAAAATCAATACACAAAAATCAGTTGCAATTCAATACACTAGTAAGGAACAATCCAAAAATAAAATTAAGAAAGCAATTCCATTAACAACATTATCAAAAAGAATAAAATACTTTGGAATAAGCTTAGTCAAGGAGGCAAAAGACTTGTACTCTGAAAACTACAAAACATTGCTAAAAGAAATTAAAGACACAAATAAATGGAAAACCATTCTGTGTTCATGGATTAGAAAACTTAATATTTTTAAGATGTCAATGTTTCACAAAGTGATCTACAAATCATTTTCAACAAGGGTACCATGTATTCAGAAAGGACAGTCTTTTCAACAATTGGTGCTGAGAAAATTGGATATTCACATGTAAAGGAATAAAACTGGACCCTTACCTTACACCATATACAAAAATTAACTCAAAATGGATCAAAGTCCTAAACATAAGACCTAAAACTATAAAACACTTAGAAGAAAACATAGTATAAAAATTTCATCACATTGGATTTGGCAATGATTTCTTGGATATGAAACCAAAAGTACAGACAACATAAGCCAAAATAGATAACAGTATAACATATAGCTGTAAATGCTTACACTGAAAAAGAAGAAATATCAAAACATAACAACAGAATTTAAAACTTGGATACATCAAAGAACATTATCAACAGAGTGAAAAAGGCAACCAATGGAACAACAGAAAATATTTGCAAATCATATATATGATAAGGGGTTCATATCCAGAATATATAAAGAACTTTGTACATCTCAACAACAAAAAAATCAATCTGATTTTAAAATGCACAAAGTACTGCAATAAACATTTATCTAAAGAAGATACACAAATGCCCAATAAGCACAGAAAAAGATGTTTGTTAGGGAAATACAAATCAAAACCATAGTAAGATACTACTTCACTCCCTTTAGATTGGCTATTTTTTTTTTTTAATGGAAAATAAGATGTGTCGGCAAGGATATATAGGAAACTTCGTGCACTGCTGGTAGGAATGTAAAACAGTGCAGCCACTTGCAAGACCGTTATGGCAGTTCCTCAAAAAATGAAAAATAGAATTACCATATGATCCAGCAATTTCACTTCTGGGTATATATCCAAAAAAGTTGAAAGAAGGGTCTCAAGGAGATATCTGTACACTCATGTTCACAGCAACATTATCCACCATAGCCAAAAGGTGGAAACAATCCAAATATCTACCAACAGATGAATGGATTAAAAAAATCTGGGATATACATACAGTGGAATATTATTCAGCCTTAAAATGAAGGAAATTCTGACACATGCCACAGAATGGATGACCCTTGAAAACATTAAGTGAAATAAGCTAGTTACAAAAGAACAAAAATTATATGATTCCACTTATATGAGGTATCTATTCAAATTTATAAAGCCAGTAAAATGGTGATTGCCAGCGCCTGGAGAAAGAAAGGAAATGGGGAGTTAGTTTTTAATGGGTAGCAAGTTTCAGTTTGGGACGATGAAAGAAGTTCTGATGGATGCACTTGGAGGGCATTGTGCTGAATGAAAGAAGTCAGACAGAGAAAGACAAACACTGTCTGATATTACTTACACGTGGAATCTAAAACCTATAACAAACTAGTGAATATAACAAAAAAGAAGCAGACTCACAGATATAGAGAACAAACTAGTGGTTACCGGGGGGAGGGGGGCAAAAAAAGGGTGGGGAGTGGGAGGTACAAGCTATTGGGTGTAAGAGAGGCTACAAGGATGCATTGTACGACACGAAGAATAGAGCCAATATTTTGTAATAACTGAAAATGGAGTGTAACCTTTAAAAATTGTATAAAAAATATACACAGTAAATATTAGTTGTTTTACCTCTCAAAAAAATTCTGAAGATGAATAGTGGGGTGATAGTGACACAACAATGTGAGTGTACTTAATGCCACTTAAAATACTTAAAAGGGTAAATTATATGTTATGTATATTTTACCACAAGAAAAATTTAAACAAAGTAAAAGTGCATTTTCATTTAGGTGAAATGTTAGCAATGAGACCCAGACTGATACAATGAGAAACAGAAAGTTTCCTGCCTATGAACTCCCTGTGGTAATGGGAAACTCTACTCGTCCCAGCCACTGCTGCAGATTTCCTGGGCACTCTGGGTGGGTGCCACCACGCCCACCCTCAATTTCATGTCAGTGACACAAAGCCCATTGCGACTGTACCTTGCTTGGTGTCACGCGGTGGCAGGACAGGAGAGAATTTCTCAGTTCTTACCAGGGAATATAGTCATCATCAACTTCACACAGTGAGAGTCTCAAATTGCCCACAATCTTATCTAGCTCTTGCCAGCAGGAACACCTTTTTTATCTTAAGGTAATGAACTCTGAATCATTAATACAAATCAAGAGCTGAACAACGACGGAAAGTTACACACCCACGATTCAATCAAGATAAACGCCGAGAGGCCACGTGCTCCCACCCCCTGTGATTTGGATGCTTATATTACCCAGCTATGGTGAGCGAGCCAGTTCTGACTGAAACTGCTTCCCACTGAAAACGGGTAGCGGAAAGTCTCCCAGGAGATTGTCTGTTAGGCAGCTTCCCCACTGTTTCTTGGGGAACACAGTGCAGTAAACAGATCATCTCAGGGGGCTGTCAAATAGACAAAACAGGAGTGAAGGTAACAAAATCAGCCCTTAGCAAACAACGTAAACTGGCATTAAGAAGAAGAAAATGGTGATTGAAAGAAAAGTGTTACTTGAAAGTAATAAAGCCAAAATCAGGAGAAAAAAGCAGAAAGCAAAACCAAAGTAAGTGTAAATGAGAAAATAAATTAAAATGACATTTGAAAATGACCTAACAACTTTCTAATAGAGAGAACTGAATCCAGTCAAGCTCTTCAGGCTCCAATCTGGAGGCAGGTAAAGTGAGGTGTGAACAATCAAGGCCACTTGCTTCTGTTCTGCAGGTGACAGCTGAGCTAGGACTCTTACCTGTGCACCTCTCCCCTGCATCCTCCTTTCATCCTTCCTCCCCTTCCCTGGTTGATTCTTGGCCTAACGTACTTCTTGAGGACCAGGCATTGGGTTCAGATCGATTTAGGGAATAATATACATCTTGATGCATCTTGAGGGCTTCCTATGACTGAGGAAAGGACCAGTAAAGGACAAAGACTCAGGAAAAACTGATGCTCAGAGAGGTTGTGTCCAGATAAGAGGGCAGAAAAGCAAAGCCTGGCCTAGAACTGCTCTGTCTCTCATTTCCCTGAACCAAGACGCCCCAGGTCCTGAGCTGAGCAAGTCCACACCCCTTTATGAAGCAGGGAATGCATTTTGTCCAACGCTGAACTCCTCATCGCTGGCTTCCAAACCTGGCAGGAACATCTGTGTCTATTCTACATCTCACTCCCAGTAGGGAGACAGAATTCACAAAGGCACCAAACAATCCAGCATCTTTGTTTCTATGTGGAACCTTGAGCAAAGATGGCAGATCCCTAAGAACAGAGCTACAGCCTAGGCTGGGACAACAGCAAAACCACAGCACATAGGTGTCCATTCAGGATCCTGAGGTCAGCAGTTCTCCAGGTCTTTTCTGACCACTGTCCTTGGGTGCACCCTCACCTCCTAAACCCAGCCCTGAGGTGACCCAGACTTGCCTCTGCCCCACCAAGAACACGATTGCGTTGTAAAGTCTTCCTCCCTCTCATCCTCTCTTTCTTCTGTGTGTTCTGGGAATCCATCTCACTGCACATAATTAATAATAATAATAAACAGGAAAATAAAGGGCTACTTCAATCATACCTTAGAATATTCCAGAGTAACACAGAAATTGACCATTGTGTAACTCTGAGCCTCAGTTTCTTCGTCTGTAAAATGAAGACACTCATGGAGAAAGATTAAATGACATGATGCACCTGAAATGCTTAAAACCATGACTGGCTCACAATAAACACTCAGTAAATGTCAGACACCAACCACGGTTCTTCACCTTGACACAAACTCCAGCCTCCCTTTCTAGATGCCACTCCTTGTAGTACTCAGGGGTGTTGTTTGCTCATTTTCTCACATTCCATTTGCCATGGTGTCCAGAGCATTTCTTATCAATTTCTCATCAATTCCAGATTAATCTTCTTCTTCCCTTACAAAAAGTGGGCACAACAAACAAAATGAGAAAGTGCCTCTTTTCCTTTACGATAAGCATCGTTTGACGATAGCCACCTCTGTCCTTCCAGGCCACTGTCATGTTCACGTTGAGATATATTGGAGTTCTTACTCCGGAATCTGTGAATGTGAACTTATTTGGAAATCTGGTCTTTGCAGAAGTCATCACGTTAAGATGAGGTCATGACAGTGGACCCTAATCCAATATGACCTGAGTCCTTACAAGAAGAGAAGAGACATGCACAGAGGGAAGATGAAATAAAGACACAGAGGGAGAACACCCCATGACAGTGGAGGCAGAGATTGGAGTGATGATCTACAAGCCAAAGAACTCCAAGAATTACTGACAACATCATAAACTAAGAGAATGACCTGGAAGAGATTCTCCCGAGACCCTTGCCCTGCCCATGCCCTGCCAAGACACTGATTTTGGACTTCCAGCCTCCAGAATTATGAGAGAATAAATTTCTGTTGTTTTAAGCCCCTCAATTTCCAGTACTTTGTTACAGCAGCCCTAGGAAACTCATACAGGGAGAGATTTAATTCCTTTCAGTTTAAAGGTGCCCTGTACTGTTTGACAGGGGAAGGTTTTCAAAAGACCCTAGATAGCACAGTCAGGTTCCTTTCATAAGTGACTCATGTATTTATTATTTATTTAATCTCAGGATAGAAAACTTATTGGCGATGTAATTCACTGACCATTTCACTTATTATGACTTGGGTATATATGGATGAAAAAGTGTTGCCACAGTAATTTTGCATTCCATTCTGACGATATTTTTTGGTAACTCTCAAATTTGCTTCCAATATGTAGGAGCTCTTCCTATGTCTGAATTTTCCATCAGTGGGAACTTTAGCTAATAAAGCATTTGCTGCAGCATACACAAGAGCTCCCCAGGGATCTCTTTCCACTGCTCAAGTGATTTTTCTCTTCTCTCTCTTCTAAAAAAGAAGGATACTGAATTATTAAAATGTTCAAAGCTCTGAGAGGAAGATAAGCCATTCAGGTTGAATGATTAAGAACATTAAAAAAACATAAAAGAGAAGACAGGAGTTCAAATCCAAATAAACTTCATTTGTCTAATGCACATCAAACATTATTTATTTTGAACTTCTCTCCCTTGGCCATAGCTGTAGTGTGAGGCTAAGTTCTGGTATTTCCACCACCTGCCCTTCTTCTTTCTTATGCACAGCTCCTTCTAGAGAAATGCCCTGACCTTTGACTCTTCTTCAAAACTGCTCTTCCTTAGCTCTTAACTGATCCCTCCTCAAGGACAAAGTGAAAGGTAGAGTATGCCAATAAAATAAGCAGAGGTTTTCAAGCACACCACAGGGTAATTGGGGAAATGACTGGAAGATGAGTCATGTGCTTCAGGTCCGGAGCTCACCCTATAGGTATTTAGGGTGCATGGCAGACAGATGCACTCCTGTCCACGCATCCAAACCAATGTAATATAATCTCAGAGACAGCTTATCCTTTTATTTTTTTTAATTTTTTTTAAATTGAACTGATTGATTTTATCCTTTTTTTAAAAAAATAAATTTATTTATTTATTTTTGGCTGTGTTGGGTCTTCGTTTCTGTGCGAGGGCTCTCTCCAGTTGTGGTGAGCTGGGGCCACTCGTCATCGCGGTGCCTGGGCCTCTCACCATCGCGGAGCACAGGCTCCAGACGCACAGGCTCAGTAGTTGTGGCTCACGGGCCCAGTTGCTCCACAGCATGTGGGATCCTCCCAGACCAGGGCTCGAACCCGTGTCCCCTGCATTGGCAGGCAGATTCTCAACCACTGCGCCACCAGGGAAGCCCTAGCTTACCCTTATATATGCCAGAAGAAAGCCACCTCACCATAAAACTCTTAGAAGAGAACATAGGCAAAACAACCTCTGACGTAAATAGTACCAATGTTTTCTTAGGTCAGTGTCCCAAGGCAATAGAAATAAAAGCAAAAATAAACAAATGGGACCTAATCAAACACACAAGCTTTTGTACAGTAAAGGAAACTATAAACAAAATGAAAAGACAACATATGGACTGGGACAAAATATTTGCAAATGATGCAACCAACAAGGGCTTGATTTCCAAAATATA
Source organism: Balaenoptera physalus (assembly GCF_965194825.1). Taxonomy (NCBI): domain Eukaryota; kingdom Metazoa; phylum Chordata; class Mammalia; order Artiodactyla; family Balaenopteridae; genus Balaenoptera; species Balaenoptera physalus. The sequence continues at coordinate 46,119,850 of NC_138884.1, read as the reverse complement.
CAAACAGCTCATACAACTCAATAACAACAACAACAACAAAACCCAATTGAAAAATGGGCAGAAAACCTAAATAGACATTTCTCCAAAGAAGACAAACAAATGGCCAACATGCACATGAAAAGATGTTCAACACTGCTAATTGTTAGAGAAATGCAAATCAAAACTACAATGAGGTACCACCTCACACCAGTCAGAATGGCCATCATTAAAAAGTCTACAAATAACAAATTCTGGAGAGGGTATGGAGAAAAGGGAACCCTCCTACACTGTTGCTGGGAATGTAAACTGGTGCAGCCACTCTGGAAAACAGTATGGAGGTTCCTCAAAAAACTAAAAATAGAGTTGCCATATCATCCTGCAATCCCCCTCCTGGGCATATATCAAGAGAAAACTATAATTAGAAAAGATACATGCACCCCAATGTTCTTTACAGCACTATTTACAATAGTCAAGACATGGAAACAACCTAAATGTCTATCGACAGATGAATGGATAAAGAAGACGTGGTACACATATGCAACGGAATACTTCTCAGCCATAAAAAGCATGAAATAATGCCATTTGCAGCAACACAGATGGACCTAGAGATGATCATATGAAGTGAAGTAAGTCAGATAGAGAAAAAGAAATATCAGATGCTATCACTTCTATGTGGAATCTAAAATACAACACAAATGAATTTATCTAGGAAACAGAAACAGACCCACAGACATAGAGAACAGACTTGAAGTTGCCAAGAGTGAGGAGGGCTGGGGGAGAGATGGATTGGGAGTTTGGGATTAGCAGATGCAAACTGTTATATATAGAATGGATAGACAACAAGGTCCTACTGTATAGCACAGGGAACTATATTTAATATCCTGTGATAAAACATAATGGAAAAGAATATGAAAAAGAATGTGTATATATACATAACTGAATCACTTTGCTGCATGGCAGAAATGAACACAACATTGTAAATCAACTATATTTCGATAAAATTCATTTTTAAAAAAGAAGAAAGTCACCCAAAAAGGTTTTTCTTAACTTGAAATAGTACTTACTCTTATCTATATCATCTAAAAGCCTGTATTAGGAATATATTCACTGTGGAAATGACTTAGAATCTACTTACATGAAGGAAACTTAAGTCTAAATCCCAATTTGAGCTGAAAATCTCAAGTAAGTAATGAGCATATTTTTATATTTTTTATGTTTAATAAAAAGGCCATATAAATGGTTTGACTTCTAACAGTTAGTACACAGATCTTATATTTGACATAATTTAGGTCGAGTGTATAATTTGGGAAACAAGATCAGCACAAAAGCACCATGAAAGAGAAAAGACGATAACTGAAAGCATTCCAAACACCAGCACAGAGAGACTGAGCGTCGTATAGTTCATGGTCATCCAGAAAGACATCTGAGAAACGGCACCATTTTGGAAGCTGTTCGCGTGGCAGAGACACGGCTTAGTGAATACTGCCTCGGTTTCCCATGAACCTCCCTATGTGCTACAGGTAATGCAAAGGGTCCAGGACGGATGATGCTGCAGGCAGTGGGCTGCCTTAGAGGATCAAGCACCACGCTCGGGGGATTCACTGCTCTTGTAATGAGAAGATGCAGACCTGCTCCTTGCCTGGGGGAGGCTGGCCTCTCATCTCTCAGGACTGCTGTTTCGCTAGCACACCCTGAGAATGGCCTGGATAAAATGCAGCTAGAGCCTTCACTCTTAGCCTATCTAGAAAGAGCACACAAGCACTCAGGGTCCATGTGGATTGCATCTCCCCACATATCTTGAGGCTATTTCAGTGGGTAAGGGAACCAAATAAAAACACTATTTAGGGGAGGATGCAGAGAAATTGGAACCCTTGTGGAAATGCAAAATGGTGCAGCCACTATAAAAAACAATATGAAGGTTCCTCAAAAAAAGTAAAAATAGAATTAGCATAATAAGCTCCAGCAATTCCTCTGCCGGGTATATGTCCAAAACAACTGAAATCTGGATCTTGAAGGGATATTTGTATACCCATGTTTATCACAGCATTATTCGCAATAGCCAACAGGTGCAAACAACCCAACTGCCCGTAGATGGATGAATAGCTCTCTTAGTCCATTCAAGTTGATATAACAAAATACCACAGACTGGGTGGTTTACAAACAATAGAAATTTATTGCTCACGGTTCTAGAGGCTGACAGTCTGAGGTCAGGGTGCCAGTAAGTTTGGGTGAGGGCCCTCTTGTGGGTCTCAGACTTTTTTTTTTTTTTAAATTTTATTTTATTTATTTATTTATTTATGGCTGTGTTGGGTCTTCGTTTCTGTGCGAGGGCTTTCTCTAGTTGCGGCAATTGGGGCCACTCTTCATCACGGTGTGCGGGCCTCTCACTATCGCGGCCTCTCTTGTTGCGGAGCACAGGCTCCAGACGCGCAGGCTCAGCAATTGTGGCTCACGGGCCTAGTCGCTCCGCGGCATGTGGGATCTTCCCAGACCAGGGCTCGAACCCGTGTCTCCTGCATTGGCAGGCAGACTCTCATCCACTGCGCCACCAGGGAAGCCCTGGGTCTCAGACTTTTGTTGCATTCTCTCATGTTGGAATCAGGTAGGGATCTCTCTGGAGCCTCTTTATGAGTCACTAAGCCCTTTCTTAGTGGAAGACTTAGTCACTTCCCAAAACCCCCTACCTACTAATACTATCACCTTAAGGGGTTAGGATTTCAACGTATGAATTCTGGTGGGATACAAACATTCAGACCATAGCAACTGATAAACAAAATCTGGGATATACATACAATAGAATATTATGCAGCCCTAAAAAGAAGGAAATTCTGTCATGTGCTATAATATGGATACTCAAGGACATTATGCTACTGGAAATAAACCATCACGAAAGGACAAATACTGTATGATTTCACTAATATGAAGTATCTAAGGTAGTCAAAATCATTGAAACAGATAGTAGAGAGATGGTTGCCAAGGGCTGAGGGGATGGGGAGGAAAATTTGTGTTTAGTGGGTTTAAGTTTGCTTTACAAGTTGAGAAAGATCTAGAGATCTATTCCACAACAATGTGAATATACTTAACACCACTGAACCGTACACTTAAAAATGGTAAGGATGGTAAATTTAATGTTATGTTTTTTTTACCACAATTAAAAAACTATTTTGTATTTCCTTTGCTTTTTTTCCTCTAATCCTTTCAAAACCTGGTATTGAATTGAACAGCAATATACGCATGTAGTTTAAAAATACCATTCATCGCGTACTCATGGCATATCTTTACCCAGAATGAGAAATGCTATTAATAATTTATCTTGTATGCTTCCAGAAATAGTCTATATATATTTACATGCACATATACGTATATGTTCATCTTGGAAATTTCTAATGGGAGCACAATAAATACATCCCTTTTCCTAGCTGTAAAAAAAAAAGGTTTCTTAAATCTCATTATGAATAAATGCATTTGATAATCTTGTACACATGAAACTTATATAATGTTTTAAACCAACGTTACCTCAAATAAATAAACAGATCAATTAATTAAATAACCTCATTGTTTTCAAAGGAATGAATTCCATATAATACTATATTATTCCATAAAATGGAGTATCGTAATTTCTTTGTGTTCACCTATTGACAGAAAACTGGATCTTGACTGTAAACAATGCACTTAGTTTTCTTACAGGCACTTTCTGTGCACCTCTGAGTGTTCCTGTGGGACTAACTCCTAGAAGTGGAATTGTTACTTGGTGTAGACGATATATTGACAGGACTTCAAAGCATTACTCCTTTTGGGCTGTCATCTTCAGCGCTCTAACTAGCGGGTGCTTTTGAACACTTAAGTTTATAGAAATTGTCCTCCAAGGACGTGCATAATGCTGTGATGAACATGGGTGTACAAACATCTCTTCAAGATCCCGCTTTGGGTATATGCTTTGGGCATATCCCCATCTTAGGCCATTTTATGCTCCTACCAGCACTGTCTGAGAGTGCTTGCTTCCCACGCCCTGAGGAGGAGGATCCCCATCCTGTATCATCACTTTATTCACCTCCAACATGAATCCTCTGTACTGTGGTGAGGTGGTTTGAGTGTGGGCCCTGCAGCCAGACAGCTAGGGTTCAAATCCTTATTACATCACTAACTAGTTCTGTGATTTGAGGATAGTGAACTTGAACTTTTCATGCCTCAGTGTCCTTTTCTGTAAACTGGGCATAAGAGGGCTGTTGTGAGGATGTGTTTAATAAATATGTATAAAGCGCATGAAGCAGTGTCAGGCACTCACTAAGTACTCAGTATAACACTTCTTATTGGTTTAATAGTTTTCTTTAAATTAATTCTCTTTTTAACCTTAGTTTTATGCTAAATGCTATGTAATAATATCATAGATCAGATGTATACTATCTATATCTTATTCTGAAAGACATCAAATTACATGCATACATTTAAAATGAAAAGAAAGTATTTCTAGGACACAGTTTGAAAAGGACTCTCCTAAGCAAGAGTATTAGCAAAGGTTTTGTGGAGTTCAAGTGGGAGAGGTTACATTGTGTCACACTGATGTTGTAATTTTCATTTCTTCATACTGAATCCACACATCATACCTTAAATAGATACAAAGTGGACTAGACCAGGGGTAAGCAACCTAAACCCAGAACCAGCTGGCTGTGTGGCTTTTTAAATAAAGTTTTATTGGAACACTGCCACACTCGTTCATTTACATATTGCTTCTGGCTACTTTCACACAACAGCAGAGTTGAGCAGTCACAACAGAGACTGCATGGTCTACAAAACCAAAAATATTTATTATCTGTCCCTTTATAGAGAAAGTTGGCTGGCCCCTGGTCTAAACCAATATTTCTCTCTGTCTGAGACCCTTAAACATGCTTGAACAGCATCCAGCTTCTCAACTGCTGCCCTAGTCTTAGCCACTCTGAAAGTTTGAGGTTTGCTGATCAGAAATTCTCAACATCTCAAGAGTTTTGAGACTGTGATATTAATATTAAAAAAAGTACTCAAAGCCTGTCTTCCTGTTTTGCAAAATTTTAAACTTTCATCATTGCTTTTGTCTATACAAATATATAAAATGTGGTCTGCATCAAAGGCAGGAAATTGTTCTAACTGTTAAGTGGCATAGGACTGCAGAGTGCAGAAACCATAGGAGTTATCAAGGGCTGTGAACACAGCAGTGCTCTAAACACTCCACCTCTGCTGTGGGCCATTTTCTCAAGATCCCAATTAGTTTGGTACCAAACCACTTGAGTCTTTTATGTCAAAACAACAGACCCAGGAAATCACCCATGAATAGCCTGAAGTACATACCATATCTGTACCTTCTGTACATTTACATTATGTGTGCAAATTGTAGAATTTGTAGACTTTGCCTGTCGTTCCCTATGAGACCCACTATTAGTACAACATCCTATGAAGCTAAGCTGCCAGAACTGCAGTCACGAGGAAGAATTTCCATGAAACCCTGGTGAGATGCTCCCTGGGCTGTCCTGCCTTCCACCTTCCCAAAACTTGGCTCTGCAGCACTTCCTTTCAATGAGTCTGCTGCCGGAGCACCTTTTTTGGTAAAAATTCACTTTTTCCATCATTTACTTTTCTTGATCAAAAACAATACTCTTGCCATCTCCCAAATGAATAAAAAAGTCTACTTATAAAGCTATTTCCCCCACAACTCTGCCATACTCTGTTCATATTACTGTTTAAGATTTACCTTTTTCATAAAATATATCCTAATTTCCATATATCTCTAATAACACCACTTCTGGAACTACTTCATTCCAGGAAAAGTAAAACTGTCATTTGTAAGATGTCTCAAGAGTTGCTATTTATCCTGCTGCATATTTAAAATTCTACTCACCACCACACCCCTCCCTCCCAACCTGATAACACCTGGCAATTCAAATGAGCAAAATCGTTACTTTTGCAAAGCAATAAAGTAAGTACAAAGGATATCGGGATAAACAAGCTGTAGTCCCTGATGCCAGAATTGATGTGAAATAAGCACGAGGTGAATAAATATGGCAAAAGAAAAGTAATACTTGAGAAATAAAAATGAAAAATCCTAGGAGTAGAAAAAGAAGGGCGTGTCTACACAATTTTAGTACAGAGTAAAAGGGATTTGAGTGAAGGTTTTCAAGTTGGGAAGGAGTGTAATCGACAAATGGAAGGAAGGACGCTCCACACCCACCGAATGCAGCTGGCCCTGGCAAGAGGCAGTTGTTACTGGATCCTGGGTTTCCAGGGACCCATCGGCTACTTTGTGGTAGCAGCTCAGGTGTCTCATTCACTTCTCTGCCTCAACCTTTTCAGCTGCTCTGAGAGTTTTCGACAGACCAAATCCAGCTTTTATCTCTATTGTCACTGAGACCTGCAATGAAGGGCAAATGGAACCACCTCTCTCTCAGGTTCAGTAGGGCATCGTCCTTGTACAACTTTGTGGGGAAGAAGTGTTAAGCCTCTTGTTACACTCAGGCTTGGCACCGAAAGCCTCTCATCACACAAGCAGCATCACACAGTTGGCTAAGTTTTAACTTAACTAACCATCTGGGTTGAGGTCTGTTTGAGAACAGCAACTTTTCCTTAACTCAATCTAACAACTCCTTATTGAGAATCTGTAATAGGCCTCGCCCTCTGAGGAGATTAACCCCTGACCTAACGGCTCTCAGAGCCCAGGAGGGGGAGACATGTACAGAAAATTCGACTGTGGTCCACAATGGTAAGTGCAATCAACAAGACTGTCCATGGTACAAAGTCACTGCCTCGGGGATCAATGCGCTTGACGTAATGAGGTGAATGGTTAGGACGGAGAGGGCCGTGTCCCTGACAAGGCCAAGTACATGGAAGAGATCGATACACAATCATTGAAAGGCTGCTCCTATTCTGCCCAAAACCACCCAGTCTCAGAGCCAAACTTGAAATCGGCAAGCCTGGAGCTGGCACAAGCCTCAGACAGCCAAGGCACACTCTGCAGACCCTTCTTTGCAACCTCCTACCTGATGTGGGGCTTGGCTCTGTTGAGTCATCAACTCATTAGCAATAAATGTATTAACCTAGACCTGAAATAAACCAACATATATTTAAATGACTGAATTAGCAGGAATCTCTGTCAAGAGAATTTCCGCTCCTTCTACCAATAGAGCTTCACACTTAGCAGAGTGTCTGCTTCCTTACATACAAACCCTCCTTATCTCTGAGTCCAGTGTTTCTTATTATGATTTGACACTGTTCTTATCCCTCTTTATTCTGAAACTACACTGTCATATGATCTTTCTATTTATACCAAGTAAACGTAATTCTTTTAAACCTGAATCCAATATTCTTTATTAATTTGATTATGCAATATTTCAAACATCCCCCCAAAACAGATATGCATGTACTGATAATCTAGATTTATTTTAACAAGGTAAATATTTTGCCATATGTGCATCAGCTCTTTCTCTTAAATAAATGAAGTGGTGCAGGTATAACAAACAGTCCCCTTCCCAACCCCCATGCTTCCAGTATTTCCGTGTCTTTCTTCTGCCCTGCAAATTTGGGGTCACCTTTGTTGCTCTCTTAGAGCACTGTGAGATTGTTGTGAATCTTTCAATACAATATTAATTAGCCTTATTAATTAGTCTACTTGGTGTTCTAGGTTGGAAATGATCTAGAGAAGAACAAAGGTTCAAACGATTTGCTATGTCTATTTTATATTCATTTAAGGACCTACTGCTACCTATTTTTTCAAGGCGAAAGAAATCTATTAAATAGAATTATTTATACTAGAACTGATGTTTATTTCAAGTAATTTCTTTTCTTATTTTTCTCAAATATATTTTGCCAGTCCTTTCCTAGAAGAATGCCTTTTTCACACAGAGGGCCTGCATAGGAAGAAAAATGCACTTAAATTCTAAGTTTAATTCAATGCATCTTGAATAACAATTTCCATCTTAAATTCATAAAGGATATAACTTCTGAATTAGAGTTCTGATGAGTTTTTAATATGAAGAATAAACTAATGAATGCAGAGTATAGCGATTCAGGAAATATTATAGTTCTCAAAGATAGGACTAACTTTAACCACTTGATTGTTATTCACTGATAACAATGAGAAAATACCTGGGCTCCGCCCCCCTAGGTTGGTGACTATCAGGAAGAAAGAGGGTGTCTTGCAGTCAGAGGGCACTGGAGCAAGCTTCCTGAGGCCCTGTTACAGAGAGCATCACCTGTTCAGGCTAACACGTGCGTGGGATAAGCTGCATCCTAGAGCAGGCGGCACAGTCTCCTCTGATCCAGGCAGCTGGAGGATAGTTAAGGGGCAAAACAATTTCCCCCACAGATGGGACTTGGTTCATCCCAGTCAGTGCTTCTCACAATCTAGCTTGTACTGGAATCCCCTGCTCATCTTGTTAAAATGCAGATTCTATTCAATAGGTTGGGGTGGGGGCTGAGATTCCATATTTGTATCAAGATCCCGGGTGATGCTGCTGGTCCGTAGGTTACATGTTGAGTAGCAGGACTCATAGCAATCTAGGTCCTTTAATTCATAGAGAAAAAAGGAAGGCGAGGAGGAGAAAGATAAGATGTATAAGGAGAGGAAAGCAGAGAAATAGAAAAGAAAGCAAAAGGTCACGGAGAGAGAGTGAAAGAGAGAGAGAGAGAGACAAAGAACAGGAAATTTGATAATATGGCCCTCCCAGCATCCCTCCCTTCTAAGTGCCCCCATTAGGGTGGACATCAAGTCTTTACATGGCCCCACCCCCCAATCCAGGGGCTTCGGTGCTAAGTGTAGGGTGGCCTGGGAGCCGTCCTGATCAGATCAGCTCTTCACAGGTGGTGAGATCTGAGACTCCCCTCAGCCAGAGCCAAGTAAGTCCGAGCATTTCCTCAGATTTTTGAACCAATATAGGAAAATGAATGCCAGAAGCTAATCCACAGAAGGCACAGGGCAGGGCTGCCTCTTAGTTACAGCCATGCCAGAGACCCAGCTAAATCCTCCCCTTCTCCGTGTGGTCGGATTCCCAAATTACCTAGACTGATTCAAGTTGATTTTCTAGAATTTGTAACAATACAGATAGAAGAGGGATATAGGGAAAAATGGAGAGAGAAGAGAGAAATAAGGAGAAAAGTATTTAATGATAGGTGAAAAAAATAGATAAGGAAAGAATAGAAGGATAGAGGAGAAGAGGGAGAAATAGTAAGGAGATGAGAATGAAGACAAAGTATTGATAAAATAGAAGAAAAAACACCCAGGAATTGCAGGAGGAAAGGTCCCCATGGCCAATAGGGACCCAGTGGTCCCTGGGCCAGATAAGCCTCAACAGAGGACACCATTGCAGTGGACACCATTAGGCACGGTCTCCCGAAAGGAGAGGTGGGTATTGGCCTGGCTCTCATTGAGTCAGCCCATTGTTCCCAAACAACTGGAACGGGGAGGGAGAAGAGACAGAGTCAGGGCAGGCAGGTGGTCTGGGAGGGACAAGGCTTGCTATAGGGTCCCAAGAAGACCAAATAGGTGCCCAGGAGGGTGGTGATGGAGCTGCCCCAACACCCCTCTAGAATACTGCCAGCGCTCTAGGCTGCCCACTCACAGATCTCTCCTGCCCACCAGGGATGCTCACAGACCCAGACTCAGAGCAGGACAGTGGTTGGCGCCCACACCTCTCCCCAGCCTGGTCCAGAGGCCCCCAGGGAGCTCAGAGCTCACATTAGCTTGCAGGTAAGAATCCTGGTTCGCAAGGGCTGCCCCACAAAATTCTTGTAATGAATCTAAGAGTCACAGTAGATTGATGTAAGTGTTGGCTGACATATTCTCAGGGAAACAGTAGAAAATAAACATTAGTGAGCTCTGTCAGTGATCACTGATCTGCTGCACTGCTCACTGCAATGCTGTTCTATGATCCTCAGCGTCCTAAGACTCTGGCCACTTCCTGATTTAGTTGGGCTGAAGTTGCAAACTCATCTTCTAAGTCCTATGGACGTTTAGCACCAAGCTTGGTCAAGCCACCTGGTTTACTAAATGACCGATATAAACCATGATTGTTCACATCGTATAGGAAATGCACTCCTTCTAAACTTGTTCCAACAGTGATACTTCTTCCACTACATTTCAAGTGAGGACATTTACTCTGCACATCAAAAGAGTTTGTATGTCGTGAGATGTAGTGCATCCCTTGGTGAGAGATGGTGATGCCTTTTCTGTCATGTAAGACACATGCCTATATTTCCATTTAAATAAAACCCTTTGGAATGTATTTCACAGATCTGAGTATTTGTTTAATTTTTTTGGTTATTTTCACATAGAAATCCAACTCAGCCATGGAAGCAGTCACTCATTAAGAAAAAATATTAAAGTGGACCATATCACCAGTGAAGAACATAATTTCTTTTTTTAAGAAAGTCAATTTGGATAACTAACCTTCAGTAACTGGACCTGCAGTCCTCAAATCTTTTAGTCAAAGACTTTGTGGCCAGCCATGTCTCAATTTTATAATTTTGAGAATTTAAAGAGGTATACATTGCATTTCACATATTAATTAATATTCCATGGCAGACATGTGGCAAAGCATATGGACAACTTGCCCAAAGGAACATAAGTAAAGACCTTTTGTCTTATTATCATCTCATGTCCATTTTCAGTAAGGAGTTAGGATAGACCTTTTTCTCAGAGTTTTCGGAATTTGGAAAGAGTTAACATGTATTAGCGGACAGAGTTAGCACAGACAGCAGACAGACCCAGAAGAACAAGAAAAGTCACTTAAAAAAATTATGACAGGGAGAACATCCACAAAACTTTTAAGGCCAGAGAAGGAGTGCTTGATTTGGACTTTCTTATAAAAGTAGAAGGAGGCTTCCTGAGAAGAAAGCCAATACACAGTCTTTCTTGCTGGGGGTCAAGGTTACATCAGCGAGAACACAAGCTGGGGACACTGCTGTGGGTGAGAGCTACACTAGTGATGGCGGGGCAGCAGCCTCTCAGGGGGGACACCTGTGACACACCAACTGCGAGCAGGTGCTCAGATACCCCTGCAACATGACTTCATATGACTCTGGAAAACATCTTCAGATCCAATGAGAAATGTGTTTGCTAGGAAAGGATACCAAATGCAGAAAGAAAAAAAAAATCAGAGATGTATAAATACAGTGGGGTGGGCAGAAAGGCCTCAAAGATGTCCAGGCCCTAAAGAAAGGAACTGTGAATATGTTACTTTGCATGGCAAAAGGGACTCTGCAGATGGGATTATGGTTAGGAAGACTGTCCTGGATTACCCAAGTCGATCCAGTCTAACCACATGAGCCCTTAAAGTAGAGGACTTTCTCCAGCTAGAAGAAGAGGAAATCAGAGAGGTGCAGCAGAAGAACAAGAACAAAGAGCAATTTAAAGATGAAAGGGACTTGACCCCCTGCTGCAAGAACAGGCCACACAGAAAGCATAAGGGATGTGGGAAACCTCTAGGAGCAAAGACCAGCCCCCAGCTGGCAACCTACAGGAGATCAGTGTCTCAGTCCTACACCCACAAGGAAGTGAGTGAGTGTGTATGCAGAAGCATCAGGAGGGCAGTCCTGACTGCTGCCCTCTGAAAGGCCTGCTTGCAAGGCTGGCCCATTCCCAAGACTCTAATGATAAAGGTGGCTTACTGTGCCTAATGTTTGTTCAAACAGTGTGGTTCCTACTCAATACCTGCCTTCCTTCTGGGAGTCTGGGATTTTGTTACATGCAAGGCAGAGGGTGCCTACATGATGAGCCCCCAGTACATGAGTTCACCTGGTTGGTAATATTCCATGTGGGTTTCTATAACTCACTGCTGGGGGATTAAGCTAGTCCCATATGACTTCCCTGGGAGAGGACTGTAGAAACCTGGGCCTGATTTCCTCTGGGCTTCACCCCAAGCACCCCCTTCCTTTGCTCATTTTGCTCTGTGTCCTTTCACTGTGCTAAATCATAGCTGTATGACTACACACTGGTCCTGTGAATCCTCCCAGCAAATCATGGAACCTGGGGAAGGTTCTGGGACTCTCCAGACACCTTGAAGGACAAGTCTTCCCCAGAGGCTCCAGGAAAAATGCCTTAAGCAGAGAACCCAGCCAGGTCTACTGTACTTTAGACCTACAGAACTATGACATAATAACTCTGTCTTGTATTAGGTCACTAAATCCATGAAAATTTGTTAAAGCAGTGATAGGAAATTAAGTAAATGGCACCATGAATAAACATATTACTTTCACTAATGAAGAGTATAATATCTCAAGGACATTTTTTAAAATCTTAAATTCATTCTCAAGTTAACATCAGCAATTCATATCTAAAACAACCACGTGAAGAAGGGGTAGAACCTCTGGTAAGGTATATGGTTGATTTTTAAGAGCAGCTGACATTTTGTGAGAGGTCTGGAAAGCAGCCAAACCAGCCCAATCTTTTTAAAGAAACTGTGAGTATAATGTCAGAATCATCAACTAGTGTGATTTACTGCTGTCAATGCCAGTTGTGTATAGTCGGGCCCAGATTAGGAGAAGAATTCACTTAACCCACGGTGGTGCACGCAGAAGATGTGAGGATGAGCCCTTTTCCTAAAGGAGCTCAAACTGTAAGAGAGGAGAAACACCTCCACTGGAGCTTCAAGGATCACTAAGTTGAGACCAAGGGCTACAGAGAAGCACAGAGCAGGGAGCCAAGGAAGGCATCCTGCCAGAACGTAGATTCCACTCATTCGTTTTAATTCAGCAAACATTTACCAACGTGCTTGGCCCCAGGCACCATGAAGTGCTGGGGACACAGGGAGGGATGCAAGCTCAGCAGGAGTGTAAGGCAGGCCACTTTACCCATGTTTATTGTGTGACAGGATGGATAGGATTGAGGGGTCCACTTCTGCCCTCACCTGCATGATCTAGGATTAATAATGCCACTATATTCTTGACCCTACTTCCCCAAGGGTGCCTGACCTTTAAAGAAATCAGCAGAGGGTGATGCTTACATTTGATTCCTCTCCAACCTGCTTAACTAAAAACAAGAATTGTTAGAGTTGCTCAATCAAATGGGATTGGAGCGGGGCGAAAATATGAACCTTAATTAATACAATGAAGAATAAGTAGGCATTAACTATTAGTTAACTAATTTTGAAAAATAATATTTAATTTTGAACAAAAGTTCTCTATGTAAGTAGATGTTTCATTAAGCTTTAACTTACTTAAGCAATATTGACCTTAACCCTGCTTTGGACTTGGTGTTCTTAGAATAAGCACAACATTAATATCTGCTTCGGATCATACACATGGCAATTACTTGTTTGGAAACCTTAGGTCAGCCAGCCCTAAAAACATTCACATAGCCCTTCCCACTTTGTTCTTTTATCTAGTATTAGACAACTAACTAGTTTTTCTTGATTCAATTTGCATCAACATTTATTGACTAACTAATAAAAGCTCCAGGGATAAGAAATTAAGTAGACCACAATCCATTAAGTTATAATAAGCTACAGAGTTCTAAGGAAATTCAAATGAGGGCAGTTTGTTACACAACGAATATTATCATTTTGTTGCCTGTTAGTTTTATACATAATCTACGTGCTAAGACATAACGGCTTTTTAGCTGACAATTTTCTTCTTACTCTGACAATTAAGAAAAAAAATTTCTTAAGTGATACAACATTCTTAGCCTAAATTAAATGGAAGATACACTGTGTATTTTTTATTGTGGTAAGATATACATAACAAAAAGTTTAGCATTTTAGCCACTTTTAAGTGTACAGTTCTGGACATTAACATTCACATTGTTGTGCAAACATCACCACCTTCCATCTCAAGAACTTTTTCATCTTCTCAAACTGAAACTTTGTCTCCATTAAAACACTTACAGTCCATTACTCCCTTCCCCTGGCTCTTGGCAACCATCTAAATTATATTTTTCATAAGAAGAAAAAAGTAATTTCTTCTCCACCTGATGAATCTTCTTCAGGCCACACCCCATCAGCCAATTGCAAACCTGCTGCAGACCTTTACAACACTCTACTCTTAGAGCTTCTCATTCAGAGCAGACTGTGATTTAAAGATATGAAATGCTAAATATAGAATAAATTACATAAATTTTAATATTCAAAAAGTTAAGCAAACAAAATTTAATTCTTCTAAAAGAAGCATGGATATGTAATCAGAAGTAGAAACTATGTCACTGATGTAAAACAGTTATGATTCCAAAGAATCCTAGTGATCTATTGTCCATAAATTACAAGGGGCCACATGGTGCCCAAGGTCCTGTTGGAGCAGGAACTCAACATATCCCTCAACAAGTCCTCCACAGAGAGACTCTCCATTACATCTATTTTTACATGTTCAGGGTCTTTCAGAAATTTCAGTTTATCAGAGGGCACAGAGAAAATGAATTTGCTTTATTTAAAAATGCTGAGGCAATATAAACTATTGTGTTTGTTATAAAACAAAAATAAAATCAGTTGTATGTGACTTATTTATTCCTTAGACTTCACACTATTTAAAGGAATAATGGGAAGACATTTTCAATATTTCGCTACATTATAAAATTGTTTTACTTATTTCATAAATTAGCCATGGACGGTGTATTCTGGAACGTCACATGTGGCTTACATTCAGTGGAAACATTTTCAAGTAACTTAGGAGGCTCTGGTTCTATACTTGATCTGACAGATGGGCAGCAACAGGCAGTAACTGGCATAATTCATACTCCGACAGACTGCTTTTCAATAAAGCACATACCCAGATGCTTTCCTCTCGTCGATATTGCTTCCAGTTCCTCCCGCCATCGCCGAACATCAGGAGGTAGCTGGTCACCCAGTCGGAGCTCCCGTATCCTCCCTGGGTGGCCACAGCTGTGACCTCCATTCTTTCTCCAAAGTCAATCTGCAGCCACTGGTATTTATTTGACACAAGGGGAGACCAGCCACCAGCTCCTTTTTGTGGGAATAAAAATAAGAAAACCGGTAAAGACAGAGAAATCTTTGAAATCTATATTAACCTGTAAGAATGGGGTCATAAATAAGATTTATGAAAATCATAGTTTCAAATTCTGCATTATATAATGCGCCTCATAATTATATAAACACACTCACATACACACACACAAACACAAAATAAAAACACAGGTTAAATGTAAATGGATGAAGCCTATATTAATTGTTTTGTTTCTTAGTTCATAACCCCTGACTCTCTGGTATTGGGGTGTCCCGCTAAGTGAAATTGCTTAATGTAATAGGTGGACAACTAAACACCATGCCATTACATCAGTGCTTGGAACTAGTGTCTTTATTGGCTTCAATGCATGACTTGCCATTTGTTGGACATAAACAAAGGGCAAACCTTCCTTTGTTGGAAAATAACAAACTTTCCTTTGTTGGAAAATAAAGCTAGAAAACCTTAATTCTGGATTCCCAGCATGAGGAAGTACCATGTTGAATGTTGGGATAACAAAGATGGCTATGGCATAGCCCTACACTCAAGGTGCTTACAGACTCATAGGAGAAGCAGACATTTCAAAGAACAATTTGAAATGCAATATGGGAGGGGTGGAGGTGAAAGTGATTTCTGTGCAGGGAGGGAGAGTTCTAAAAAGGTAGCAAGGAGGGTGAGAGAGAACCCAGAGGAAGTGAATGAGGAGGAGTTTCTCAGGTATTCAAGACAATAGGTGCAGAGTGGAAATTACTATGCTTTGTCTTCTCCAGTGCCTGTGAGACACCGAAGAATTAGGGATACCTGTGAATGTATGATTGATATATCTTGTTCTTCTAGTTTAACAGAAACATGAGTTTTGAATTTGGATTTAGATGTCATATTAAATTTTCTGAATTTAAATTATTATGCAATATAAAAATTGGGAAACAGGTTTGAAATGCATTCTGGAACTGATATTTTGCTAATTATCCATGTCTAGAAAACACAGTGTCATGTAAACAGTCCCTAACACAAAAAAACTAGCTTTAAAAAAAATTTTCCCCATTGTCCTGACATCTCATTTGAGGCTCTCATAATAAGGTCTGACACTTTAGACAACATTTATTATCTTTTTTATTAGGGGCTATTATTAACATCCATGTCCTGTTTACAAAAGCTGTTACGACCAAGTACATGTCAGGAGGTGTGTGACATGGTTACAAGACAGCTCAAAGGAAAATGGAAGTGGAGCGCTTACATCAGGGTGTGGAGGTGAAACTACCAAGTGGGCACATCTGTTGCTTCACTATGTCCTCCGCTAATGGCACTACGTGTATAACCCTTAGCAAAATTTAAAGCTTACAAATTCTTTAAAACTCAAATTCTTTCTAAGATTTCCTCATTTCCTGCAATCTTTATTCCAAAATTCCAAAATTTCCTCTCAACCACAAGCACAATGTCTTTTCCTTTGATCCACATCTTAAACATGCCACAACTCTGGCTGTTCTGTAATGCATTATTAAACTTTTTATTTTGAAATAATTTCAGATTTACAAACGAGTTGCAAAGATGGGATAGGGAGTTCCTGTCTACTTTTTACTCAGTGTGTCCTAATGTTAATATCTGACATCACCATGGTATTTTGATCAAAACTAAGCTATTAACACTGGTACAATGGTAACAAAACGACAAACTTTATTTTGATGTCTCCAGTTTTTCCACTAACTAACTCCCTTTTTCTGTTCCAGAACCCCACATTGCATTTAGTCACCTTGTCTCCTTAGTGTCTTCCAACCTGTGATAGTTTTCAGTCTTTCTTTGTCTTTAATAACAAGATTGATCACCACCCAACACCTCCCTGCTACTTCTACTGATTTGTGCAAAGGTCCCATCTAATGTTTGATGAATGATAAGTCCTTCTGGGTTCTAGCTGAGGGTTAACTAACAGTCCCAAGTAACATTACTCTGCAACTGCCTGTAATTTTATAATAATTGCCAAAAGAAGTCAGAAATTAGGTGTTGGCTTTTAGCTGATCATTTTAACTTAAAGGTTCTACATTTGAAGTTTTATATGAATCAGTTTCAATCTCTGAGAAACTGCTAAATGTCCTGTATTCTTAGTATCAAGGTTGTAAAGAATGTACTGAAGATACTTCTTCTTTTTGCATTTCACAATCTTTCTCTGTCATCTTTCATCTCTCTTGAAGCGGGAAGTATCATCAACACGGGCACCACATGTACAGAAACGCAACAGAGTAAAAAGCGTCAGCATGCTTCCAGCATCTGCCCTGGGACCAGCCTCTCCCACAGATGCAGCCACGTCTCTGTCAGCCACTCTTCACCATCTGCAGGTAATCAACCTTGAACATTTCATATTCCTTACCTGTGGTGAGAAGGTGCTACTGGTATGCAAATTAAGCTATCTGATTAAGTAGGTACTCTGATAAAGTAATGAAACTGCAGAATTCCCTGTGCTGCAAAGCAATTCATTTCAGCTGGGTAACACAGCCACGGCGTAATCCCCAGACCCCTGTAGGGTGATGATGTTGAATTACTGTGCATTTGCCCATGCACGCAGTCCACTGGGGTAGATGCCCATTTTTCTAATGACTGGAAAAAGTGGGAAATGCACAAACATAACCTGAGGACTGTTAGGGAGCCCCGAACAGTTTTACTGACGGGTAAGGGAGATCACTGTTCTGTAATGGAAAACAAAACAAAATACACTGAAACAACATTAAAGTGGGTACGCCTGAGCACAGCCGCCCCACCAGCTCTTAGCTGCAGAGCAGTGGTTCTGAAACTGATCAGCCTGCATTATTCAATGTTGCAAATCTTCAGTAAATTCCCCCTGGGAACCAACACCCCCTGAAACAGAGCCCAGGGATTTGCAATTACTGTTTTGGAGTCACCAGTGCTGAACCCACAAGAAAGGCACTTGCCCTCCCACCCAGCTCTTCCCCTGACCACACCACAGACTGTCTTTTTCCATTGTCACCGTCCTGTCTCCTGCCTCAGCCCCTTAGTTGAATGAAGTGTCACAATTCATACAAAGGAAAACATGTCCAGAGGATCTGACTTGCACAGAACAAGGTTCCACAGCTTAGGACACTGAACACAAAACATCCCTCCCAGCAAAGTGTGATAGGTATGCTTTAGGGCTGCAATGAGAATTCAACAAGAAACTGTGTTAGAGCATCTAGCACAATACTTTCTCTCCCATACACGATCACAAGACGGGAGACAGTCATGGTGAAAGAGGGGTGACATCCAGAGTGTGGGGCATTGCAGTCTTTTCATTACTGAATGGCCCGTTACCTGCCACTTTATACTAGATAAAGGAGAGAAAATGAGGAAAGCCAAAACTTGTCACAAGCATGTGATGTGTTCAGGACCCTGCCAGATGCTCTAAGTGCTACCTCACAACTCCTCCATGCACCCGGCAAGTGGGACGGGTGTTACAGTCTCTGCTTTGCAGACAAGCAAAAAACAATCATTTTAGGTTGGGGTGAGGGTATTTTGTTAAAGCTTAGCTCCCTTTTCATTCTCTACCCCTTCTAAGAACATATCCCTGTGATGTGTCAGTTATTCAGTATTGTTTGCTCATCAATAGCAGACTGTCTTTTATAGTGATACACTGGCAGATATATTGGAAGGTTTCTGTCTCTAGTTATGCCTGCGTGATTGTTTCCCCCACCTTTCGCTGGCTCAGACACAGGCAGTGACTTGTGTCTTTGGGGAGAGGAAAGGCTGAACAGGAAACTCTCAGCGAGGGCCTTAATTATTCTGGTCACTGATCAAGATGAAAATGACCCCTGCCCCTGGTGGCCACGGGGCATGCACTGTCATAATGAGTGTCAGCTTTGTGCAGAGGGGGAAATTACCCAGAGGTGGAAATTACCCAGAGGTGAAAAGGAGAATAGCTCATGCCTTCTTCAAGTTGGAACAAGGTCCAGAGCAGAAAGATACCAAAGGGAGCAAAGTCAAGTGGGATAATCTGAAGTGAACAGACTAACCTATCTCCAGGGCATCTAAATGTCAAGCAAGTAAATGGCTAAATTGAAACTGTAACCAAGGGAAGTTTCCCTCCAAGATCTTCATTACATTGTCTCAAATGGGAGCTCATCAAGCTCTGTGTATTTCTTTCCTCACTTCAATGCATCTTAATTCACAGAAAACTCATTCCAGATTCCAGGCGGTGCTGGGTGAGTGGGGAGAGGGTGAGATAAGCAGGAGTAACAGATGTTCCCAGGAAAAAGGGGCCATAGGGCAGCAGGCCCTGGGGATGCTCCCTGACCATCCCACTCAGAGATCTCTGGGATTTATATATTGGTGTTTTTGTCACAACCCTGCCTACATTGCTGAGGGAAATTTAAGCATTTGCTCCAGCTCTGATTTCTTAAGGAGCAATTCCAACTCTCTACATATACCATTTCTGGCTATCAGGATGTAAAAAATGCAGAAATCCTCCCTCTGGACCTGTCTAGGTAACCTCTGATTCCCTTTCTGCTGTGCTTCCTGCAGTCTGCTAGCAGCCTGAGCAGGAGACAACAGGTAGTTTTCCAAAAAGTGCATCCATAATGAAAAAATCACACAGAGCTGCCTAATTGTAAAACAGATTCCTCTACTAAATGCAGACATACCCAGTAATGGTTTTGTAAACAGACAATTTAAAATTAAATAAAAAATAAGTGTATACTTGTTAATTTGTGATTCAAATTAAATGCCAGTGATATTAAAGAAAAAAAGTACAGTGTGACTGTTCACACGTGACTCCCTTAAGTTCTGTGTGCAGTGTCCCGAGGGACAACTTTCAATGCCCTTGGCAATTAACATTCATCGCTGCAGCTCTTTCTGCATAAAATAAACAAAAATCCACTGCTACTGTGTGTTTTGTTTTGCTTCTCTCATAGACACTCCTGACCAAGTTTTAAAGAAACACACAGTAGCGAGGCATTCAGATCTGAGTTGATCTCAGGCTTTGCAGTTCTTATGTGTTTGAAGTTCTGTATTGACAAGACTATAAGATGATTTTGCTAATTTCTCACCTTAGAAATAAAATACGAATTGCCCAGCAAGCCTATAAACCATCCGAACATGTACTAAATACCTCATTCATGACTGAATAAAATGTATGACCAAGTTTATTTGTGCATCTCCCGGGAAATCTTCATGTTTAGGAGAGATGCAGCTCTGAGATCTGGTCTAATTCTATAAAAGCATCATTGTGCATCTTTCAGAGGCCCCCTGAGTTATTCAGAACAGATATGATTCCAGATCATTCTTGAGGCCACTCAGAATAGCTGCATCTCCCTCTGATATGTAGAGAACAGTGGGGAATCCAGGATGCCCAGAAAGGCAGGAGGCCAGGCGTTCTGCTCCAAGGCCCCCACCACTTCCCAGGGACACACCGTTACTCTTCTTAAGGCAAGAGCTCCTTTTTCTTTTTAATTAAATTCAGTGTAGGATCATGTCAGGAAATGCAAGGGTGAGATGCTTAGAAATAAAACCATGAGTACTAAATTATCCATCCATACTTGACTGCTCAGTTAACCAGAAGCCTTTGGAAAAAAAGTCCATTGATGGTAAAACTTACATTTTCTTTAGTGATGTTATGGAGCTGAATTCATTACAATTTGTAAGCACACTGTGAAAGCCTTGGATAAAAAGAGATATGTACAGACGAGCTGCTATACAAAATAGAGTGGTAAAATGAGAATGCAAAAAGGATAAGGTCTGAGCATCACAAAATGTAAATACTACTGACAAAGGTGCATTTTTTGGGGGGTAGGCATTCATCCCCAGCAAAGTATGGCATTATTTTGTGTCGGAGAAAAGCCTGCTCCACTGGATTTCCTTGGAGGAAACACGGCAACAAGGAAGAGTCTACTGCAAGGATCACAGGACAGAGAGAACAGGGAACCCCTGAAATACCATCTTCCAGTCAGCCCCTAGTCCAGAAGCTCCTCATTAATGTTCAGAGCAAAGGTGGGAGTAGCTGACCACAGGGTCCACTGAGATATTCCATTAGCCTTTGCCACTGGCTGTGGCCTTCCTGGACCAGTCTCTGTGCCACAAGTTAAACCAGAAGTTCAAGACTCCTGTGTGCTTTGGTCATTAGTGATCCCAGATGCCTCATGAAAGGTTGCTAATTGAACCTCACCCCTTTGGCAGGATTGAAGGTCACCTCACTTGGTACG
Source organism: Balaenoptera physalus (assembly GCF_965194825.1). Lineage (NCBI taxonomy): Eukaryota > Metazoa > Chordata > Mammalia > Artiodactyla > Balaenopteridae > Balaenoptera > Balaenoptera physalus. Next base: position 46,098,785 of record NC_138884.1, on the reverse strand, counting down.
TCTTTCATCAGTGACTCCAAACAAGAAAAAGGGAATATCCCTACAAGAGGCAATGTAATTGCATTGGATGAGTAAAGCAGTATGTAATGGGATAAAATATATCTCCATAGGGATGTCAATAATATTTATTAAAAGTGGAGTAAACAAAGACATCATGGTGTATGTCAAGGATACATACTGTTAAATAAATAATTTTCATGAACATTTTTGTATATTATACATGATATAAAAGTGATTACTTTGGAAAAGAACAGAGTAGAATTTGCTAGACAACTATTTTTGAATTTGGATAGTGCTTAGAAGGGCTTCCACATATCTTTTGGGAAGTTGCCAAGTACGTCATAGGCAGTACTTACTTTTGGAAAAATACTATGGCAAAATTGTGGCCACCATAAGATACTTACTGGGCAGATAATAAACACAGACATAATTTTGCAAGGATAAACTGTTGTGTTTTTCATTCCTCTCCGGTAAATCCTGTTAGCCGGTGATCATTATCCCATGAAGCCCTAGCGAAGCCAGGGAGGGCAAAGACCAACTAAGAAAATAGGAAACAGGACGTGTGCTGTCTCCCTCTTTGGCAGGAAGAAGAGATGGGAACCCAGACGATCGTGGGAAAGAGAGGAAATGGAGGAAGGGCAAAAGGTGGTGGGAGGGTGATTCAGACACCTTGCTCAGGAGCGAAGTCCCAGGGGGATCAGAAAAGTGAGAGGAATAAGCAAGCTGTGGAAAGGCTTTGTCTTGGCTTCCATTTGGAATTTTGGGAGATCACCTTGTAGGGGGCTGTGTAGTCATTACTAATGGTTGCCAACTATTTCCCTTCTTCTACCTTCCAGGCACTTGGAGGATTGCGATTTCCACGCCCCCTGGTGGTTGGGTGGGGCTATGTGACCAGTTCTGGCCAACAAGCTCTGAGTGGAAGTGATAGGTTACTTCTGGACTAAACTGCCAGAACAAAACCATTTGACGATCTTTTTCCCCTTGGTATGGTGAACCAGACTGCCCACAGGCCATCAAAAGGGGGCACAGAAGTGAGATGAGAGTCTGACTGGATCTGAACAGAAGGTCAACTTGGCAAAGGCAAATTAAACCTGTAACCAAGGCTGCTCAGGCTGGAAACCAAATGAGACTCATGGTCAGGCTTCAGGGAGGCAAGAAGTGACATCGCAAAGATCCCGGAAGGGACAATGACCTGTTCCCTGGGAACACGGTCTTACCAAGAGGTAAATCCGCCACAGGCTTCAGGAGCAGGTGCCAAGTAACCCTCAGCGTTAAAAGCAGACAAACTCCCTTCAGCAGATAGCAAGGAGCTGAGCCCCAACGTGAGAAGCCCCACCATCCAGCTGCATGAGGGCACCAGCCCTTCTGTAAACCCAAACACTGTCTTGGAAAGAAGGAGGAACAAAGAAATCTGAGCATCCCTGGAAGATGCTCACCCATTCCAAAGAGTCCACTGAATTCAAAAGAGACTGAGGATTGCCTTATTCTGGGGGTAGTGCTATAATTTGGGCTACTTGGTAGAGAGAAATGACAACATTGCCTCCCTGAAGGTTGTTGACAACGCTGAAAAACACGTTTGGTTTGTTCTGGTTTGTCTCATCTAGCATCTTAGGTTCTATGGAGGTAACCTGGAGACTCCAGACCTTGAAAAGGACCATGGGAAAACCTGAGCAGATGAGTTCTGTGTGACAACTGTACAGCAGGGTCTGCACGAACCCTGGGATTTGGGGGCTTCTCCTCTCACATGCTACCATCAGGCCGTGATTTAATAAAGTTGCATGGTCACCAAGACAGTGCTCTGTGCTTTAGTACATGGGTGTATTTTACATGGATGCTATTACATTTGGCCTGTCCACTGCACTCAATACCCACAGTTGCATCTGCAGGATCATTTGTTAAGAAAAATCGGAAAAAGAATGTGTCTTGGCCCTAATAGGTCTAAAAACTTTTAGGAAGCACAGATAAACAGAATGAAAAATCTGACATCCAGAGGCAAAAATTCCCCAGTACATTCATATGCCTTTATAAAAATCTGGTTTGCAAGCCCTTTTATTGCCATCTGAATTGCTCAGACTAGTATTTGGGAATACTGACCAGTTCTACCAGGCACCTAGCCTGTGAATAAAAGATAGAAATACTGGAGAACTACGATTTTATGAAAAAATATGAGGGACAAGTTTATTATTATAAGATTTGCATCAAACATTTTTGATGTATTCAGTAATATTCTGATTTATATCAGGAGTTGATATACGTCTAGATATTTTAAATTATTATTCACTCTTTCCATTTTCTAACATTTCTTTGTTAAAAAACAGTGAATTTTACATCATAGCTTATTTGGGATATTGCAGAGTCCAAATAATCAGACGTTCCAGGTTATAAGAAAATATTTAGTGTCTGATGGCCAGGCCTAAGCATTTTCTCCTAATCGAATCATGTGTATTTATTTCCTGCTAAAACCTGGAGTATTAACTTGTACTAGTAAATGTACTTCCTAAAGTGAGAAATAAATATCTTAACGCTGAGAATTGTTGCTAATATGCTCAGCCATTAATTGTATTGGGAGCATTAGACAAAATCTTTCCTGGCTCCACCAACACATAAGTCTGTTGTGAGGAAATATGATCAATGTCTCGGTACGGGAAAGGTGAAGAATTACAAAGAGAAAAGAAAACATCCAGTCAGTTCAGCTTGTCTCCATCTACTTTCTGTTTGCAATACACAATATGGTAATCTGATATGCCATTTTTGATCAAGTTAAATTTAAAGCAGTCTCATTTCTGCTGTCAGTGATGAGTGGCTTGCCGCATTAGTGGGCGTGATTTTCAGCATCTGGGCCATGGATGGAGTTGTCCCTCTTTCTGGGGATGATTGTTTATGCAAGCACTTTGGGGGAACAAAAAAGGAGAACAAAATGTGTGTACACTTCCTCCTAATCAATCTCAATCAGCTCTGGCCAGACCACTCATCTCACCACCATGCCTGCGGTGACTAAAGAGGACACGTCACGTGGCTAAAAAGAACATGTTATCCGGAGTTGGAAAGCAGCATCTGAAATGCTAAAGCCAGTTTCATGAAGGGTCACCTACAGTAACAATAATTGTAAAAACAAAAGGTTATTTTCACATGCAAGATCTAGAATGAAAGTCCAGCATGGTTTACTCTAAGGTAGTTTTTTTACTTTTGGTTTTGGTTTTTTAACTTTTGTTTTGAATAAACTTAGATAAACTGCATAAAGTTCCTTTAGGAGATTTTTGAGAAGAAAAAAATGAAGTCAATATTATAGCATGTTCTTATTTAGAATACACAGATTTCAGCAACCTTGATTTTATATGAGAAATATTAGGTCACTTGTAATTCTAGGAAATATCAATTTAATATTGATGGAAAGAAATTCAGCCAATAGGAATAGTCAAACCCAATTTGACTGTAAAGATGTAAAGCTTCAAGAACTTTACATTTTTATCTAATGGCATTAATTTTCTTGAATAGGTATATGAATACATGTACGTGTCTGTGTTTTACCCCTTAAAAAAAATCCATCAGTTCTGAAAAATTATACATTCAGGCATTTCCAGTAATTTGTGTTTCTCTGTATACAAAGGTAAGGTGTATGACCTCAGAGGGGATACTTTGTTAAATGTATTATCTGGAACCCAATCCCAGACTTCAAAATGGGAATGTTAGAGGAACCAGACTAGAAATTTCAAAAGTAAACTCCAGGAGCACTTAGTCCAATGTTGAGTGATGATACTAGCCCATTACTATCTCTACAATAACCAACAATTCCATTAGGGAGCTCACAGAAAACACTGGCAAACAGGTGGTAACATGCTCAGGAATCATGGTTTTCAAAGATGCAAGGTCTGCATCTCTCTGCTTTGGCCCACCTGTCCCTAGAAACGCCTGGATCCCTCCTAACTTCTCTGCTCATTCCTCTTAATATCCTTCGTAGACTTCTTTCTTCTATTTATTGCAAAGTCTTTTCTAAGAAATATTTTACTACTTTTCATAAATTAATAGAAAACAAAATAAATACATAAACTGCATAAGTAAAAAATATGTAAAAGAGAAAACATGAAATGTGCAATAAGTTCTAGTCAATTAATTAACATTTGTTATGTGTTGAATCAGTGAAGTACTTTAAAATCATCAAATGCCTTAAAGTTTGAATTATTTGGCTTTGGGGGGTTATACAGTGGGTCAAATTTATATATATGCACACACATACAATCAAAAATTATGTATAGACTATTCTCTTACTACCTTTATGTACCAGGTAGATGAATTGATCAGCTGCTATGTATAAAGTTCTTGGTGGAAGCTGTGATATTTGAGTCATTTCTAATTCTTAATGAACATTCTAGAAGCGCAATGACTTATGGGCAAAATAAGAAACTAGGGGTGTAAGACAGACCACCTTCTTTAAAACTTCCAAATACCACAACACAGACCAAGGAAATTTTAACCATACAATCAGGGAGTCTAACATGATTTTCCTCACTAGATCATACACAAAATATTCCAAAAAGCTAAAACTACTATATATGAAGCATCATCGCCCTCATTATATTCATCCACATTTCATACTATCCACATTTTACATCATAATAATCTAAACTAAAGTGAACTAATATGTTCTCTAGCATTTACCAAGGCAAAGGAAATGTCAATAAAGACTCTGGGATGCTGGCTTTTAACAGAAAACACATATAGATAATCCTTCAGAAGGAATATTGATAAATTGTGCTGTCTAAAGCATGCTTTAGAAATGGGTCTGAAATCAGGTGGTAATATCTAGGGATATTTAGTGAAATGTACACTATATGCAATCAGAGTAGCAACAACCATTAAAAAGAAACCCTCATCAGTTGATTGCCACTCTTAAAATAATTAATTTAAATTTGCAAAGAGAGTAGTTTAAATATAAAAGATAAGCTTTGTACTTACCATTTTATAATGATGGCTTATAATATTCTGAGTTATTAGTTTTTTAATTAAATATAATGGAAATAAGTTCATCTTAAGCTTCAGGATTTTCCCTTCTAATGTTTATAAACTTCCCAGTGCCACCATATTGATAGCACTGGAGGCCTGAATCATAAAGAGACTCTACACATGCAAATTAGAAACACAACACACAAGCCCCTCGGGCCTCTTTAAACTAATTAAATATGGCTTACTTAGTTTTTACAATTTTAGGGAAACCACTGGAAAGTTTAGATGTTAAGCTGATATTAGAATAACCACCAGACCGAAAATGGGTAATTTGATAACTGATCTTATTGAAATCTGGTTTCAATGAGAATATATTTTTACTGGGGTGCTAAAAATGATTATGAATGATGCTTTGAGGAGTAAATATCTGGCCACAAAATGCTTTTTCCTGGGAAAAGACCATGAAGCTGGACAATTAATGGACATGCCTTCCCATCCTGAGCTCATTGAATTTCTTCACCTGTGTTCTTACTCTTCCCTGCCAATCTATTTGATCACTTACTAGGTTCCCAAATTTGATCCTTAAGGACACAGTAAAGCTCAAGCTAGACTTTAACTCTGATCTTAGAAATGTCAAAGAAAGGGAGGAAAACACTCCATTCCTTAGTATTATCTCCAGAATTTACAGCAGTGCGTTTACATGGGACACAGTTAATTTTAACTTTTACTTTCTGAATTAATCTTTCATTTAAAAAATCTATCCCTTAAAACAGTAGCAAAACAAAAGCAGAAATAGAGACACAGACGTAGAGAACAAATGTATGGATACCAAGGGGGAAAGGGGTGGGGTGGGAGGAATTAGGAGACTGGGATTGACATATATACATTATTGATACTATGTATAAAATAGACAACTGATGGGAACATACTGTATAGCACAGGGAGCTCTACCTAAGGCACTGTGGTGACCTAAGTGGGAGGGAAGTCCAAAAGGGAGGGGATATCTGTACGGGTGTGGCTGATTCATTTTGTTGTGCAGTGGAGGCTAACACAACATTGTCAAGCAACCCTACTCCAATAAAAGTTAATCAAAAAAAGTAGCAAAGCATTTGAATTTGAAGTGTATGTATTCACTTATTTAATCCACTGAATTAGTATTTGTGCAATAGAAGAGGTAATTCACTGGACAACATTCAAGTAGCAAAAATGGACCTTTCCAAAAAGTAAGTCATTAACTCCCTTCCCACTAATAGGAAGGGAATCTTTATTTTCAGTGGCAGCCTTCACCTGGTCTCCTCCCAGGCCAAGTCCTGGGAATGGAGTCATTTTCCCATGACATCCTTTGGCAGCCTCACATCTCGCAAACATCACGCGGTGGCCTGTTCAGTTTTCCCCAGTGGCTGCAGCACTGGCTCCTTCTTGTGTTGTTGTAGTTATTCATGACCAGCGCACTTGACTAGTCACCCTTCTGTCGCCGGTCCTAAAACTAAAAAGGGATGATAACCCCGGAAAAAATCTAGACTCCAATAATTCCCTTCTCATAAATCTTATTGATGATCATTTGCTGGCAATCAACAGGGAAGGAAGATATCAAAACAAACCAAAAAATGGATCATAAGCAAGAAGAAAGCTAGCAGAGGAATACTAGCAGATATGATGAACCTGCTGCTTTCTTCAGTTTCATTAAACTCAATATAATTAAGTTTTGACCTATAAGAAGGAATATGAACTAAAAATGAATATAATTCTCTCTGGGAAAGAATCAGCGTGGATTGACAAGAAGACAGCTGCAGACTCACCGTCTCTGCGATTAAGGCTTGCGAAGCCAGGGCCGTGGCTGCTGGACCGCTCTGAGGAGCTGCTGAAGGAAGCCCGGGGGAGGGCAGACTCCAGAGGAGCGTCACAGCTATCTGGGGGGAAACACCACGTGCGGGTTAATACACTGAGTAAAGCTTTCCTGTCCTCTCTTCCTCTCTTCTTCCTTCCCTTTTACTTTCCTTTCCTTCCTATTTCCCTGCCACCCTCCCTTCTCTTCTTCCTTAATTTCCTTTCTTTTTAGTTAACAGGCTAGGAAAATGCTAGAGCCTGTGGCAAACATCAGTCTTGATCAGAGGTGTGTTAGTAAACATTGAACAACAGGCTCTTAAGGAAAATTAAAAACCCTGATTGGCAGCATTTGCCACTTTCCATGGTGTAAATACTCGTACCATGGCCAATTCAAAGCTATCAACGTGATGTCACTGACCAGGAAGTTGGAAAAAGAATCATTATATAGTATTTTCACCACGCAGACACAAGGTATGTAAATCACCTCAAGAGCACTGATAACAGCAAGATGACATAAAATAAAGTAGGAAGTGGTGAGTTTTCAGAATGTATTACTTTTGTTTTAATATGATTTAATTAATTATGTTTATATAATTTAATTTTTAATAATGATTGTATTCTCATGCAAAATTCATGAAAAGTTAATGATTGGCTCTTGCTAGCTGCTAAAAATTGGTTCCAGCACGTCACTCCTAAATGGGAAAATATTAAAAGTATTTCCTTGAAAATCAGAAAGAACACTTTCACAGACACCACTGTTTCTATTGAACATTGCACTGAAAGTCCTATCAGTACGTAAGAGAAAATTTAAAAATTAAAAGCACAAAATTGGATAAAAAAGAGCAACCGTTATGGTTTCCAGATGATACGATTATGGAGGTAGAAATTCTGAAAGTCATTGGCTAGCTTAACAATTCATTATACAAAAGCTGATAGTATTTCTAAACTTATCCATAGTTAGAAATTAAATAGAATAGCAAATACTAACAAAACATATAAAGTAGCTAAGAATGAATCTTACAGAATTTGCAGGACATTTATGGAGATTATTATAAAAATTGTATTGAAAGATATTAAAGAAAAACTACATAAATTCAGACTACAATGATTGCAAATAGGAAGACTACTTTTAAGGTACTGGTTTTCCCTAGCTTGATCTAAAGATTCATTAGAAGTTCAATCAAAGCTCAAGAGGGTTTTTCACAGAACTTGAAGCAGTGAACCACACAGCTCAGGGGTTCTTAACATGTGGTACAAATATGATATAGGGGGTCTGTTGAGATGAATCGAAAAAAATTACATCTTTATTTTCACTAACCTCTAGCTAAAATTTAGCATATTCTTCAGTCACAAATGTAGACAAACCAGACTATATTCACCAGTGCCCGTGCATATGTTACCAACATAAGTTACAGATATTTTAATAGCAATCGTTGTCACAGACATCTAGAAATATTGTTTATGGTCCCCTTTACTTCAAAATAACAGTATTTATTAAAGTCACCACTAGATCTTGTTTTTGAATGCGCTAATAACTAAGAAGACACTATGTTACAATTTCTAGTACATTGATATCAGCATTTCAATATAACTATTTACTTTGTAACCCTATGTATACATTTTATGCATTTACAAGCATTGCTGTGAGAAGGAGTCAGGCTTCAGCAAAGTGCCCGAAGGGTCCTTGGCAAAAGGAAGAGCAAAGAAGCACCCGTTGTGAGTGTGTGCACTGCAAGTACAAAGCTGTTGAGACATTACTGGGGCATTATTAGCCATTCAGAAAATTCCAGAAGATTGGGATCATCCACAATCCACAGTCAGCTGTGCTAACTCGAATGTTAACGTGACAATTTCTCAGGGGACAATTTCCCTGCCTGTTGAGCAGACCAGGCCTGCATCATTCCCCCTTTAGGTAAAGGGGTCCCAGGGATCTAAGTAACCTGCTCAAAGTCACAGAGCTGGTTGAGGGTAAATGAAGATTATCTCCATCAACTGTTTAGCTTGGGAAGCCTGCTCCTTTCCCAGCCTCCCCCACCCCCCCCAGCATGGCTTCCTTCCTGAGTCTCCCCAGATGCTCCCCACTCAGTCCCCTCTGCTCACATCTTTCTCATCTCACCGTATTGGGGTCTCTCCTTTCTGGGTTGGAAACAGTGAGGACCAAGTGTAGATTCTGGAGCCAGACAGGGTGTGGGCATGACATTTACCAAGCTGCCTACTCTTGGGAAGTCACTGGCCCTCCCTAAGCCTCAGTTACCTCATCTGTACAATGAGGATGTCACACAACTGAATCACACAACTGGACAAAGGGGAATCACACAATTCATAGGGTTTCTATGAGGATCAATAGTGTTTGCTTTTATTATTTTCAGTATGGTAAGACAAGTCATCACATAAGCTTCTTCAAAATATTCTATAAGGACGTTTTCCCTATAGAGAGATACAGAAGGCAGCATTCAACGTTCCAAGCCATATTCTCATTTTTTATTCTTTCCTCAAAAGAAGGCATATGAATCTTAGCCTTTAAAAAAAAAAAAAAAAAAAAGAGTAAGATGTACTCGCTCTTATGAAGTCATCTTTGCCTTTGAGAAACAATTTTAAAAGTGATCATTTTCTTTAAAACCCTAATTGGTTGTTCCAATTCACTTCCACACAGTCAAATTTGAGAATGCACGTGATCAAAAAACGTGACCATGTCCAATAAGGTACTTGGAAAAGAGCTGCTCTGTGTTTGGACAGTGTTTTCTGTACATTCACTGTGTTTTTAACTAAATTACATTCAAGTAAGGTGAAGTCTCAGATGCCACCCAAAAATCTCCTAAACCATTGTTTTCAATCTGAAATGTCTATATTTTATACTACGATTCCTGGAGCCAAAATTGTTAAGACACAATTTAATTTTCTTTTTCTGGAATCATTAAAAAATATTTGATTTCCACTGAATATTATTCTTATCAATAGTCTGATACATACTATTTCTATCCAAAAAAAAAAAGATGAATCCTGAAATGCTTCAAAGCTACAACAATTATTCATAAATAATTGTTTTTAACAAACGAGATGGCAAAACAACTGAAAAGTACAACTATTTACCACTTAGGGGGAAAATGAGGTGAGTACAAGTAATGATCTTGTAAGAATTAACAAATGAAAATAGACAGATAATATTACAGTTCAATAGGCTAAAGCAAGTTTATTTCTCTTCATAATAACACTCATATTAAGAAGAAATTATTCTATGAAATAATCTCAGTTTTGAAATGCACTTATTCCTTCAAAAGTTCAAATGTACTCAGAAGCTCAAATGTTCTCAGAAAAGCTTAGGAACTCTAAAGGGAAACTGATGATCCATTGTAACGTGTCTTGTGGAAAATACAGACACACCGTAATTGTTCATGATTTATGTGTGATTCAGATCAGAGTGCTCGGAGCATCCTTGTGTGCATGCTTCTAGAATAAGTTCTTATGTATTAAATGAGCAAACATTGTCTCAGTAGTTGTACCTATTGTAACATCATTTTAATCAATAGCCTATTGTTTGTCCTGCCAACAGAACAGCTTTATACTGAAATTATTAAACAATATTTCAGCTTCTGTTTTTAAAAATTATATATATATTCTTTTCTCCAGGTAAAATCTTAGCAATTTGGAACTTCCCATAGCTGGGGAAAACATAGTTGCCTTAATCCTCTCAATCTAAGTGACACTATCTGAGTGTTTTCCAGACCCTTGACCTCCTCCTAAAACTACTTAAATCTACCCCCTCCATAAATAAAAAACAGTCCCAAACAAATCTCTTTGGATTACTACAGCTCCTTGGTGATGCATGCTCTTAGTTTCTTCAGAACTTTCAAATCCAGTTTATACACAACTGTATATAAATGGCATCTTTTCAATATGCATTATGTTCTAAAGTAGACTAAAAATTCCTCAGCAAAGAAAATGTCACTTTACTGAATTCATTGATGAGCTCTAGTAGTTATCTGGTAGCACCTTTAGGATTTTCTATGTCTAATATCATATCATCTGCAAACAGTGACAGTTTTACTTCTTTCTTTTCCAATTTAGATTCCTTTTCTTTTTCTTCTCTGTTTGCCACAGCTAGGACTTCCAAAACTATGTTGAACAAAAGTGGTGAGACTGGACATCCTTGTCTTGCTCCTGATCTTAGAGGACATGCTTTTAGATTTTCACTGTTGAGTATGATGTTAGCTGTAGGTTAGTTGTATATGGTCTATATTATTTTGAAATATGTTCCCTCTAGGACCCTTTCTGGAGAGTCTTTAATCATAAATAGGTGTTGAATTTTGTCAAAAGCTTTTTCTGCATCTATTGAGATGATCATATGGTTTTTATTCTTTAACCTGTGGTGGTGTATCACAGCCATTGATTTGCAGATACTGAAAAATCCTTGCATCCCTAGGATAAATCCCACTTGATCATAGTGTATGATCCTTTTAATGTACTGTTGGATTTGGATTGCTAGTATTTTGTTGAGGACAGATGAATGGATAAAGAAGATGTGCTACATATATACAATGGGATATTACTCAGCCATTAAAAAGAATGAAATAATGCCATTTGCAGCAACATGGATGGACCTGGAGATTATCATACTAAGTGAAATAAGTCAGACGGAGAAAGACAAATATCTATTAAAAAATTTGAAACAATAATTCAAATAATTATTTTAATAATATAATACTAACCTTCCAAAACAGAAAGCACAAAGTCCAGAGGGCTTCCCTGGTGAATTCTGCCAAACATTTAAGGAAGAAATCATGCCATGTCTCCATAATCCCTTTTAGAAGATAGAAACAGAGGAATACTTTTTAACTTATTCTATGAGGCTAATAGTACCATAATACCAAAACCAATCACAGATATTACAAGAAAAGAAACCTACAGACCAATATTTCTCATGAACACAGATGCAAAATCCTCAACAAAATATTAGCCATCAAATCCAACAATGTATAAGAAGAATTACAGGGAATTCCCTGGCAGTCCAGTGGTTAGGACTCCATGCTTCCACTGCAGGGGGCCCGGGTTCAATCCCTGGTGAGGGAACTAGGATCTCACAAGCCACACGGTGTGGCCAAAAACAAAATAATAAAGTAAAATAAAATAAAAATTTTAACAGATTTTTAAAAAATAGAAGAAGAATTACATACTGAAACAAGTGGAATTTGTCCCAGGTATTCAGGGCTGGTTCAACATTCAAAACTCAGTTTATGTAATCCATCACATCCACAAGCTAACAAAGAAAAATCACATGGTGCTATCGATAGATGAAGAAAAGCATCTGACAAAATCCAACACCCATCCATGGTAAAAACTCTCGGTAAACTAGGAATAGAGTTGAACTTTCACAAATTGATAAAGAATATCTACCGAAAACTTACAGCTAACACCACACTTAATGGTGAGAAACTGGAAACTTTCCCCACTAAGATCAAGACTAGGCAAAGATTTTCCCTCTCACCACTCCTTTTCCACATCCTACTAGAAGTCTTAGTTAATGCAATTAGACAAGAAAAGGAAATAGAAGGGATACAGATTAGGAAAGAAATGTCTTTGTTATGGATGACAAGATCATCTATGCAAAAACTCCTGGAACTAATAAGTGGTTATAGCAAGGTCACAGGATACAAGGTTAAAATACAAAAGTCAATTGTTTTTCTATATACCAGCAATGATCAAGTGGAATTAGGAATCTGAAACACTATGCTATTTACATTAGCACCTAAAAAATATAAAATACTTAGGTATAAATCTAACAAAATATGCATGAGATCTATATGAGGAAAACTACAAAACTCTGAGGAATTAATCGAGGAAGAACTAAATAAATGGAGAGATACTCCATGTTCATGGACAATACTCAATATTGTCAAGATTTCAGTTTTTCCCAATCTGATCTATAGATTCAAGGCAATCTCAATCAAAATTCAAGCAAGTTATTTTGTGGATATCAACAAACTGATTCTAAAGTTTATGTGGTAAAGCAAAAGACCCAGAATAGCCAAAACAATATTGAAGAAGAACAGAGTGGTAGGAATGACACTACCTGATTTCAAGACTTACCATAAAGGTACAGTAATTAAGACAGTGTATTGGCAAAAGAACTGACAAATAGATCAGTGAAACAGAACAGAGAGCCCTGAAGTCGACCTACACAAATATAATCAATTGACCTTTGACAAAGTAGCGAAGGCAATACAATAGAGCAAAGATAGTCTTTTCAATAAGTGGTAATGGAACAAATGGACTTCCATAAGCAAAAACATGAATCTAGACACAGACTTTTTACCCCTCACAAAAATTAATTCAAAATGGTTCACAGATCTAACTGTAAAGCACAAAACTATAAAACTCCTTGAAGATAACATAGGAGAAAATCTAGATGAACTTGTGTTCTGCAAAGACTTTGTAGATACAAAGCCACGATCCATGAAGAAAAGAACTGATAAGATGGACTTTATTAAAATTAAAAATTTCTGCCCTGCAAAAGACAGTCAAGAGAATGAAAACACAAGCCATAGGATGGGAGAAAATATTTGCAAAATACACATCGAACAAATGACTTTTATCCAAAATATGCAAAGAACTCAAACTTACCAATAAGAAAACAAACAACTCCAATTAAAAAATGGTCCTAAGCTGACTTTAACAGACACTTCACCGAAGAAGATATACAGATGAGAAAGAAGCATATGAAAAGATGCTCCACATCATATGTCTTCAGAGAAATGCACATTAAAACAACAATGAGATACCACTACACTCCTATGAAAATGGTCAAAATCTGGAACACTAATGACACCAAATGCTGGCAAGGATGTAGAGCAACAGGAACTCTCATTGGTGGTGGGAATGCAAAATGGTGCAGCCTTTTTGGAAGACTGTTTGGCCGGTTCTTACAAAACTAAACGTATTCCTACATGCAATCCAAAATCTGTTCCTTGGTATTTACCCAAAGGGGTTGAAAACTTATGTCTACACAAAAACAGGCACAAAAATGTTTATAGCAGCTTTAGTCATTAAACGTCAACACTTGGAAGCAACCAAGACACCTTTAGTAGGGAATGGATAAACAAACTGTGGTACATCCATATAATGGAACATTAGTAATAAAAAGAAATGATCCATCAAGCCATGAAAAGACACAGAAGAAACCCAAATGCATATTACTAAGTGAAAGAAGCCAGTCTTTAAAGGCTACATACCATACGATTCTAGCTATATGATATTCTGGAAAAAACAGAAGTGTGAAGCCAGTAAAATGATCAGTGGTTGCCAGTGTTTCGATGGGAGAGAGGAATGAATAAGAGGAACACAAGGGATTTTAAGAGCAGTGAAACTATTCTGTATAATAATATAATGCTGGATACATGTCATTATACATTTGTCCAAACCCACAGAATGTACAACACCGAGAGTGAAACATCAACTATGGACTTGGGGTGACTATCACGTGTCAGCACAGGTTCACCAATTGTAAACTAAAAAAAGTATCAATACCACTCTGGAGAAGGATGCTGGTAATGGCAGAGGCTAAGCATGTGTGAGGGAAGGGGGTATATGGGAAATCTCTGTACTTTCTGCTCAATTTTACATAAACCTAAAACTGCTCAAAAAATAAAGTTTATTTTTAAAAAAGGGCAGGGGGGCTTTCTCTTTATCAACTACCCTGAGTAGTCACTTAAAAATAAGTGCTATGATTTAAATAACTTACTGAGAAAGAAGAGAAACTTTCAGGGTTTTTTCCCCCCAGTTATACATCCTGGAGCCCATTTATAAAACTTAGTTCTATCCCTTCATGGTTTTAAAATTGTGCAAGGGTGTGTGACTCTACCAGCCTTCAGAGGAATCAAATATCTGGAGGAAGAATGGCTGTAGTTTTTCCTGGATTGTCCTGCTTCAGCACCCTAAGCAGACAAGGATTTAGACCTGTTTTAAAGGTCAATTTTAATTATCCCAATTATTATTCACTCATGACTGCTGAAAAATTATACTCGACAAAAGGAACAGATTCCCAGTGGTGGGAGTGTTTCTAAAATTATAACTTGTGGCAGTTTAATGAATCATACTGCTTCTCATACAGGAACAGCACTTTTTTTTTTTTTAAAGAACCACTATTTATCTTTATTTCTTCAGCTTCTATCACAGTGCCTGGCACATGGTAAGCATTTGATAAATGTTTGCTGAATTAAATTGATCACAAGTCCGAGAGCAACTTTCTTAAATCTCCATATCTAAGTTATATTTCAACCCTGACATATATTGAGCTTAAAACATTGAAACAGCCAAGTTCATCCTAACAGAAAAATCATGCGGTCTTAACTTCCAGGCTGGGTGTGGGGTAGGTATGTGATAGTGGGACCCAGGAAAATATAGAGAGAGAAGAGGGGTTCTCACTAATAGGAAGGGACTGCCAATGAAGTATTCATTTCAGAAGGCATTCTCATTCCTGCTTAAACAGGGCATGTCAGTAAAATTCAGCAATCCAACACACTCAGATATTTTTCAAAAATAATTCACAAATGGAAAGATGAGAACATGTCTGTGTTAGAAGTAACATCTCTAGATTTATCAAGATTGTATAATTTTGTGCAATGAAATTCAGGGGAGAAATAGACACAGCAGTTTTTCAGACACTGATACCCAAGGGGCAATTCCCCATCCCTGCCCCTGAAATTCTGATTTAGTGAGAGGAGTTATTTGTGTACTTAAGGCAGACACATTCTGTTCTTCAGAGAAGAAAATGTACAACACTCGGGACAGGAGCTGAGAGATCTCTGCAGTGGATGAAAACCTCAACTGTGCCAGGAGAGACCCTCAACGTGGCCACCAGGAGTGTGCACTAAATTGCAGTTTTCATATGAGTAGCCCTGGTATCTGTATTATGTTCTGTGGTTATTAAACCAGAATTGGAGAGTTGGGCAGTGTAAAAGACATACTTTCAAAAATCTGAAGCCCTATCACGCTAGTGCCCAGAAAGATGCACTTGGGAAACTCACCTGTTGACTCATATTAGTATTGATATTACTTTAAATATTTAGTTTAAAAAGACTTTCACTATCCATAGCTCATTAACTGGAAAACTTCCTTGCTTGTATATAAATCTGAAATATCCATTTAAGGGGCAAAGTCTAATATTCCACACAACTTACTCAAATTGTTGAAATAGTCACAGAGCAATGAAATATGCGGTTTTGGGGTGACGTCAGTATCATGATAGTGTGAATCGTTCCTTTTTTCTCTCTCTCCTTTGATTTACAACTATTAGGACGTCCATAACCAGAAAAAAAAAAAAAAGCAAAAGCACCTATCCACAGCATACAACGACATCCAAGAGATCCATCCACCTGTGCATCCAAAGTGGGTGGATTGGACCATGGAGTAGGTAGCAGGGATTGAGGTAAGTGGCTGCAGAGCTGGTGGCAGGAGGCTGTGACAGCACAGAAGGCGGCTGCTGTTCTGGCAGCGAGCCAGCACCACCTTTCTGGCCGAGGAGCTGGAGGATGAAGGCAGTGACTGGAAGTCTGCCCAGCCACGTGTGTTACAGCTGGCGGGACCAGTTGCTCTCTCTGAGGAGAGACTGCAGTGAATGGGCAGAGGGAAAGGAAAGGTAAGTAGACAGACAAAGAGAACTGAAGTAAAATGTCTCCTGCTGTCTGCCCCTGGAGGCAAGGGGACCGACCACCCAAGGACCCCTGGGACACCGCCCCCATCCCAACTTGAGGATACCTCTACCAGGCCATGGACACCCACAAAGCCCCAAGTGCTAAGTACACACACCTCCCCCCTGCGCCCACATTCTGCCACCACGCGTTGTTTTTGTTGTTGTTGTTTTTGTTTTGTTTTGTTTTAACTGTGTGGGTTCCCAATCTTAGAAGCCGCTAGTTAACACTGGTAAGAGAAACCAAAAACTTGTGCCATAGCGCCACCTTCTGGAAAGGAAGGATCCTAACTACCGACCTGTTGCATTCTTAGGATCAAAGTAAACAAAGTCTTACCTAAATAAAAATGGTGTTCCATTTTTTATTTAGGGAATCATGGTAATACGGTATCGCAAAAAAAAGAAAGACAATTTTCCAGTAGCCAAACCCAAAGGTATGAAATATTGTGATCTAACTGATAAAGAGTTTTAAATAGCTGTTACGAAGAAATTCAATAGAAAACTCATAAAGGCAATGCAATGATATTAGGAATGAAAATAACAAGCAGAAGGAATACTTTACCAAAGAGATTAAAATTCTAAAGAAGAATCAGACAGATTTCTGGAGCTGAAGAACTCAATAAATGAGACAAAGAATGCATTACAATGCACTGGAAATAGAACAAATCAGGTAGAAGAGGAATTAGCAAGCTCAAGGATAGAAATATAGAAATAATTCAGGTGGAAGAAAAGAGAGAGCTAAGATTTTTAAAAAGTGAAGCCTATGAGAAATATCTGATTCTACTGGAAAGGTAAATGTAAGAATAATGGGCATCCCAGAAGGAGAAGAGAGTGGGAAGGGGACAGAGTTTATTTAAAGAAATAAGAGCTGAGAAATTCCCAAATCTGGGGAAGGGATGAATATACAGATCCACGAAGCTAACAGAATATCTTGTTATCTCATCACAGAAAGACCTCCAAGACACATTTTAATGAAGCTGTCAAAATTCAATTATAAAGAAACAATTTTAAATGCAGGCAGGGGGAAAAAAAAAAGACAGCAACCTACAGAGGTACCCCCATTAGGCTACAGTAGATTTCTCAGCAGAAACTTTGAAGGTCAGGAGATAGATAGTGGAATGACATATTCAAAATATTGAAAGTTAAAAATTTCCTTGCTTCCCTGGTGGTGCAGTGGTTGAAAATCCGCCTGCCAATGCAGGGGTCACGGGTTCCAGCCCTGGTCTGGGAAGATCCCACATGCCGAGGAGCAACTGGGCCCGTGAGCCACAACTACTGAGCCTGCGCGTGTGGAGCCTGTGCTCCGCAAGAAGAGAGGCCGCGACAGTGAAAGGCCCGCGCACCGCGATGAAGAGTGGCCCCCGCTCGCCACAACTAGAGGAAGCCCTCGCACAGAAACGAAGACCCAACACAGCCAAAAATTAAAAAAAAAAAAAAAAAAATTTTCCATCTAAGAATATGTGGCAGTTATCCTTCAGATATAAAGGAGAATTAAAGCCTTTCCCAGACAAACTAAAGCTGAGGGAGTTTACCACCACTAGACCTGCCTTATGAGAAATGTTGAAAGGAGCTCTTCAAGCTGAAACAAAAAGACAAAAGTACACAAAACTCTGATTAAGATGATAAATACTCAGAATACTGTAAATCTTTTCTAGAACAGTATATTAAATTCTTAACTATAATATAATGGTTAAAGGAAAAGAGCATTAAAAATAGCTATAGATACTACAACTTGGTAATGAAATCACAGCATAGAGATCATTTCTAACATTAAAAATATAAAAGGGGAAGAGTAAGCAGATGAAACCTTTATAGGTGAATGAAGATAAACTGGCATCAGCAGGAAAGGGGCTATTTTACCTGTAGGATGTTTTATGTAAACTTCATGGTAACCACAAGCAAAAATCTAGAGCAGAAACATAAACATAAAAAAGGGGAGAGTGAGCAAATCACCATGGAAAACCACCAACTTATAAGGGCAGACAGAAAGAGAAGAAAAAAGGAACAACAGAGAGACAAAATAAGCAGAAGGCAAAAGATAAAATGGCAATAGTAAATTCTTACGTATCAATAATCACCCCTAAATGTAAGCAGATTGAACTCACCGATCAAAAGGCACATAGTGGGTGGATGGCTGAAAAAACAAGGTCCAACTCTATGCTCTCTACAGAAGACTCATTTCAGCTCTAAAGGCACATAGGCTCAAAGTGAAAGGATGGAAGATGATATTCCAAGCAAATAGAAATGAAAAGAAGGTGGGTATAGCCATCCTTGTATCAGACAAAACACACTTCAAGCCAAAAAAGGTAAGAAGAGACAAAGAAGGTCAGTAAAGGGGTCACTACATCAAGAAGATATAACAATAATAAATATGTACGTTCCCAAAACCCGATCACTGAAATATACAAGTATGTAATAATAGATATTAAGGAACAAATAGACAACAATGCAGTAATTGCAGGATTTCAATACCCCACTATCAGCAATGGATAGATTGTCTTGACAGAAAATCAACAAAGAAACGTTGGACTTGAACCACACCTTAGAACAAATGGATTTAATAGACACATATAGAATATTCCATCCAACAGTAGCAGAACACACATTCTTCTCAAGTGCACATAGAACATTCAGGCTGGATCATATGATAGGTCACGAAACAAATCTTAGCAAACTTAAGAAGACTGAAATCATATCAGCTATCTTCTGTGACCACAATTGGTATGAAACTAGAAGTCCACAACAAGAGGAAGATGAGAAGATCTACAAACATGTGGAAAGTAAACCCACGTCTAAACAACCATTGTGTCAAAGAAGAAGTCAAAAAGGAAATAAAAAATATCTCAAAACAAATGAAAATGAAAACACAACATATCAAATATCATGGCATGCAGCAAAAGCAGATCTGAGTGGAAAGTGTATAGCAATAAATACATTAAGCTGTTAGAAAAATCTCAAGTAAACAACCTAACTTTATACCTCAAGGAACTAGAAAAAGAAGAAAAAATTAAGCCCAAAGTTAGCAGAACTAAGGAAATAGTAAGTATCAGAATGCAAATAAATGAAATAGAAACCAGAAAAACAACAGAAAGGATCAAGGAAACTACAAAATGTTTCTTCAAAAAGATAAACAACATTGACAAACCTTTAGTTAGACTCAGGAAAAAAAAGAAGAGTCAAATAAATAAAATTAGAAATGAAAAGAGAAGACATTACAACTGATACTACAGAAATACATAGAATCATAAGAGACTACTATGAACAATTATATGCCAATGGATTATACAACCTAAAAGAAATGGATACATTTCTAGAAACACACAACCTACCATGACTGAATCAGGAAGAAATAGAAAGTAGGAACAGACCAATAATGAGTAAAGACACTGTATCAGTAATTTAAAAATTCCCAACACAGAAAACTCCAGGACCAGAAAACTCCCCTGGATAATTCTATCAAACATTTAAAGAAGTAATACCAATCCTCCTCAAACTCTTTCAAAATATTGAGGGGGAGAAAACACTTCCAAACTTGTTCTATGAGGCCAGCATTACCTTGATACCAAAGCCAGATAAGGATACCACAAGAAAAGCAAACTATAGACCAATATCCCTGATGAACATAGGTGCAAAAATTCTCAACAAAATATTAGCAAACCAAATTCAAGAACACATTAATAGAAGTATATACGATGACCAAGCGGAATTTATTCCTAGGATGAAAGGATGGGTCAACATATGCAAATCAATAAATCCAACACATCACATCAATAAAAGAAAAAATAAAAATCACATGATCTTTTCAATAGAGAAAGAAAAACCATTTGACATAAAACAACATCCTTTCATAATAAAAACCCTTAACAGACTGGGTATAGAAGGAACATACTTCAACATAAAGGCCATGTATAACAAACACAAGGGTAACATTATACCTGATGGAGAGAAATGGAAAGTGTTTCCTCTGAGACCAGGAACAAGGCAAGGATGCCCAGTCTCACTATTCTTATTCAATATAGTACTGGAAGTCCTAGCTAGAGCAATTATGCAAGACAAAGAAATAAAATATATCCAAATCAGAAATGAAAAAGTAAAACTGTCATTATTTGCTGATGATATGATTGAATATATAGAAAATCCCAAAGAATCAGCCAAAAAACTATTGAAATTAATCAACAATTTCAGTAAATTGGCAGGATACAAAGTCAACGTACAGAACTCAATTTCATTCCTCTACACTAATGATAAAGCATCTGAGAAAGAAATAAAGAAAACCATCCCTTTCACAATAGCATCAAAAACAATAAAATACTTAGGAATAAATTTAACCAAGGAAGTGGAAGATCTGTACAATTAGAACTGCAAAACTGCAGAAAGAAATCAAGGACACCAACAAATGGAAAGACACAAACAAAATCAAAGAAATTGAAGACACAAACAAATGTTCATGGATCCAAAGACTTAATATTGTTAAAATATCAATAGTTCTAAAGCCATCAACAAATTGAACATAGTCCTCACCAAAATACCAAAGGCATTCTTCAGAGAAATAGAAGAAACAATCCTAAACTGTGTGTGGAACCACAAAAGACCTCAAACAGCCAAAGCCATCTTGAGAGAAAAGAGCAAAGCCAGAGACACCACACTTCTGGATTTCAAGCTATACCACAAAACCATAGTAGAAAAACAGTATTGTACTTGGGGGGAATAAAGACACATTGACCAACGGAACAGAATAGAGAGCCCAGAATTAAACCCTGGCATATACGGTCAACTAGTATTCAACAAGGAAGGCAAGAATAGCCGGTGGAGAAAGGATAGCCTCTGCAACAAATGGTGCTGGAAAAATTGGAGAAACATATGCAGAACACTGAAAGTAGACCCGTATCTCACACCACTCACAATAATTAACTCAAAATGGGTCAAAGACTTAAACATAAGACCTGATGCCATAAGAATCCTAAAAGAAAATGTTAGGGGAGAAGTTTATTGATATTGGTCTTGGCAATAATTTGGTGGGCATGATGCCAAAATAACAAACAATAAAAGAAAAGAATCAAAACATGGGACTACATCAAACTCAAGAGCTTCTGCACATCAAAAGAATAAATTAATTAACAAAATGAAAAGACACCCTACAGAATGGGAGAAAAATTTTGCAAACCATTTATCGAATAAGTGATTAATATCCAAAATACATAAGGAACTCAGTCAACTCAATAACAAAAAACAAACAATCTGGTTAAAAGATGGGAAGAAGAAGTAAATAGTCATTTCTCCGAAAAGGACATCAAAATGGCCAAGAGACACATGAAAAGATGCTCAACATCACTAATCATAAGGGGACTGCAAATCAAAATCACAGTGAAACATTACCTCACACCTGTGAGAATGGCTATCATCAAGAAGACAAGGACCAACAGATGCTGGTGAGGATGTGGGAATGTAAATTAATCTAACAACTATAGAAAGCAAGATGGAAGCTCCTCAAAAAATTAAAAGTAGATCTATCATATACTCCAGGTATTCCACTTCTGGGTATACAACCAAAGAAAATGAAAATAGGATTTTGACAAGATATACGCACTCCCATGTTTATCACAGCATTACTCACAATAGCCAAGATACGGAAACAACCCAAAAGACCATCAGTGGATGAATGGGTAAAAAAATATGTGGTATACATACACCGTGGAATGTTATTCAGCCATGAGAAAGGAAGAGATCCTCCCATTTGCTACAACATTATGCTAAGAGAGTAAGTCAGATAGAGAAAGACAAGTACTGTATGATGTCACTTACATGTGAAATCTAAAAGTTAAACCTGTGAAAAACAGAATAAAACGGTGGTTACCAGGGACAGGGACAAGAGGGATGGTCTTTAAGGGTACAAACTTGTAAGAATTGGTAAATGAGCCATGAAGATCTAATGAACAGTATAATAAATAGACAGTAATACTGTACTATAATTATATAATGTGATCATGTGTATTATAATTATGTAATGTGATATTACTTCAGCAATCACATTAACAATATATAAATGTATCAAAGTAACATACTGTATACCTGAAACATATGCAATGTTACAAGTCAAATTTACTCAATAAAAAAGTGTGCAATTTTATATTTTTCTGTTCATACATTGTTCACGTGAATTACCAAATTACTGTAATTGCCAAAATCACATAATTTTCTTCTACAAATGTTGCTGCTATATAAGTTGCTTCATGGAGCAAGGACCTAATAAATTTTTTTTTTTTAATTCATTTTTGGCTGTGTTGGGTCTTCGTTTCCATGCGAGGGCTTTCTCTAGTTGCGGCAAGCGGGGGCCACTCTTCATCGCGGTGCACAGGCCTCTCACTATCGTGGCCTCTCTTGTTGCGGAGCACAGGCTCCAGACGCGCAGGCTCATTAGTTGTGGCTCACAGGCTTTGTTGCTCCGCGGCATGTGGGATCCTCCCAGACCACGGCTCGAACCCGTGTCCCCTGCATTGGCAGGCAGATTCTCAACCACTGCGCCACCAGGGAAGCCCCTAATAAATATTTTTTGAGTGAATAATTTATTTTGAAACTTTAGAGATTTTTTTTATCCTTCAATTTTCTCCACTAAAAATTGGAGGCAAAATTATGTATTTCTTTCTGTATTATGTGATTGTAGAAGAGTTAAAAACTGCTGCACAAATTTTTTAAAAACCTGTGATGAACATGAAAGGGTTAGATGTTCCTTTATATTTACAGGAGTGCTTCTTCTAAAAGTCCATGTAACTTTAAAAACTTACAAAATTTAACAAAAAAATAACACCTATACTGTAATATTTGATCCATAAATACTATAACAATTGTTAAAATTTTAGGACAAGATTTAAGTTACACAAGAAATTTTTACACTATGTTTGGTAATTTGGGCATTTTCTTTGGAAAAAATTTAAAATAAAATAACCAACATATTCCAAAGCTAAAGATTCACTGCTTTGTGGTAGAATGAGAAAAGAGAATACACATCATTGCAAAGAAATGTGTATTTGGTGCTTTAAATAATCAACTGGGCGTTTCAAAAAGCTTGTTTAACTAGGATAAAACTCGATTCATACGCTGTCTTGCAATTTGGAAATACTTTCCTTTTGTCCATCCATCTCTCCTCCTCCCACCCTCTCCTTCTTCCTTGTCTTCCTCCTTTCCTCTCTTCCTTCTTTTCTCCAAGATATTCAACAGGGGACAGTTGTCAAAAAGATGTTCATAGCTAAAGGCAGCAAGTACAATCAATCCATTCAAAGCACAAGTACCTGTTAATGATCCCTCCATAAAATACCGCTTTTCTCATTTTGCCAGAGGGGAAAAAAACAAGACAGTAACTTCTTTGTAGAGTTCCAAGAATATACACAAAATATATAGGGGAAAAAGGAAAATTTTATAGTTTGGAATTTGGATCCAAATGACACCTAAAGTTTTAAAATAATTAATTCCTGGTAAATATTTTCAGGTTTAATCTACTGAGGTACACTATTATAATATAGCATTGCTGTTTAATGTAATGTTTACCTAAAAATTATTTAATTATTAATAGCAACAGTTCACTGAAAACTTGGGTCTCTGACCAAAAAGTTTCCATAAAACAATCATTATGTTTAATTCTTCATGTTTATTCAAAATTACAGGCCACTGCTGTTACAAGAGTAGAAAACCCAATCATTTTACGAAGTGTGTGTGTGTGTGCACATGCACACACATGCGTGCACGCACATATTTAACAAGTAAATAAAAAATTAGATTACTATTGAATAAAGCAGTGCATTCTCAGGTACCTCATTAGATACATATATAAAGATAAAATAACTATTTGGACGTGAAAACAAAGACTATTACAAGAGACAAAGAAGGACACTACATAATGATCAAGGGATCAATCCAAGAAGAAGATATAAAAATTGTAAATATTTATGCACCCAACATAGGAGCACCTCAATACATAAGGCAAATGCTAACAGCCATAAAAGGGGAAATCAACAGTAACACAATCATAGTAGGGGACTTTAACACCCCTCTTTCACCAACGGACAGACCATCCAAAATGAAAATAAATAAGGAAACACAAGCTTTAAATGATACACTAAACAAGATGGACTTAATTGATATTTATAGGACATTCCATCCAAAAACAACAGAATACACTTTCTTCTCAAGTGCTCATGGAACATTCTCCAGGATAGATCATATCTTAGGTCACAAATCAAGCCTCGGTAAATTTAGAGAAAATTGAAATCATATCAAGTATCTTTTCCGACCACAACGCTATGAGACTAGATATCAATTACAGGAAAAAATCGGTAAGAAATACAAACACATGGAAGCTAAACAACACACTACTTAATAACCAAGAGATCACTGAAGAAATCAAGGAAGAAATCAAAAAATACCTAGAAACAAATGACAATGAAAACACGATCACCAAAAACCTATGGGATGCAGCAAAAGCAGTCCTAGAGGGAAGTTTAGAGCAATACAATGCTACCTCAAGAAACAAGAAACACCTCAAATAAAAAACCTAACCTTACACCTAAAGCAATTACAGAAAGAAAAACAAAAAAAACCCCAAAGTTAGCAGAAGGAAAGAAATCATAAGGATCAGATCAGAAATAAATGAAAAAGAAATGAAGGAAACAATAGCAAAGATCAATAAAACTAAAAGCTGGCTCTTTGAGAAGATAAACAAAATTGATAAACCATTAACCAGACTCATCAAGAAAAAAAGGGAGAAGACTCAAACCAACAGAATTAGAAATGAAAAAGGACAAGTAACAACTGACAATGCAGAAATACAAAGGATCATGAGAGATTACTGCAAGCAACTCTATGCCAATAAAATGGACAACCTGGAAGAAATGGACAAACTCTTATTAAAGCACAACCTTCCAAGGCTGAACCAGGAAGAAATAGAAAATATAAACAAACCAAACACAAGCATTGAAATTGACACTGTGATTAAAAATCTTCCAACAAACAAAAGCCCAGGACCAGATGGCTTCACAGGGGAATTCCATCAAACATTTAGAGAAGAGCTAACACCTATCCTTCTAAAACTCTTCCAAAATATAGCAGAGGGAGGAACACTCCCAAACTCATTCTACGAGGCCACCATCATCCTGATACCAAAACCAGACAAAGATGTCACAAAGAAAGAAAACTACAGGCCAATATCACTGATGAACATAGATGCAAAAATCCTCAACAAAATACTAGCAAACAGAATCCAACAGCACATTAAAAGGATCATAAACCACGATCAAGTGGGGTTAATCCCAGGAATGAAAGGCTTCTTCAATATACGCAAATCAAAGAATGTGATACACCATACTAACAAATTGAAGGATAAAAACCATATAATCATCTCAATAGATGCAGAAAAAGCTTTCAACAAAATTCAACACCCATTTATGATAAAAACCCTCCAGAAAGTAGGCATAGAGGGAACCTACCTCAACATAATAAAGGTCATATATGACAAACCCACAGCCAACATCTTTCTCAATGATGAAAAACTGAAACCATTCCCTCTAAGATCAGGAACAAGACAAGGGTGCCCACTCTCACCACTATTATTCAACATAGCTTTGGAAGTTATAGCCACAGCAATCAGAGAAGAAAAAGAAATAAAACGAATCCGAGTCGGAAAGGAATAAGTAAAGCTGTCCCTGTTTGCAGGTAACATGATACTATACATAGAGAATCCTAAAGATGCTCCCAGAAAACTACTAGAGCTATTCAATGAATTTGGTAAAGTAGCACAATACAAAATTAATGCACAGACAGCTCTGGCATTCCTATACACTAATGAGGAAAAATCTGAAAGAGAAATTAAGGAAACACTCCCATTTACCATTGCAACAAAAAGAATAAAATACCTAGCAATAAACCTACCTAGGGAGACAAAAGACCTATATGCACAAAACTATAAGACACTGTTGAAAGAAATTAAAGATGAGACAAATAGATGGAGAGATATACTATGTTCTTGGATTGGAAGAATCAACATTGTGAAAACGACTATACTACCCAAAGCAGTCTACAGATTCAATGCAATCCCTATCAAACTACCACTGGCATTTTTCACAGATGTAGAACAAAAAATTTCACAATTTGTATGGAAACACAAAAGACCCCAAATAGCCAAAGCAATCTTGAGAAAGAAAAACGGAGGTGGAGGAATCAGGCTCCCTGACTTCAGACTATACTACAAAGCTACAGTAATCAAGACAGTATGGTACTGGCACAAAAACAGAAATATAGATCAATGGAACAGGATAGAAAGCCTAGAGATAAACCCAAGCACATACGGTCACCTTATTTTTGATAAAGCTGGCAAGAATAGACAATGGAGAAAAGACAGCCTCTTCAATAAGTGGTGCCGGGAAAACTGGACAGCTACGTGGAAAAGAATGAAATTAGAACACTCCCTAACACCATACACAAAAATAAACTCAAAATGGATTAAAGACCTAAATGTAAGGCCAGACACTATCAAACTCTTAGAGGAAAACATAGGCAGAACACCCTATGACATAAATCACAGCAAGATCCTTTTTGACCCACCTCCTAGAGAAATGGAAATAAAACAAAAATAAACAAGTGGGACCTAATGAAACATAAAAGCTTTTGCACAGCAAAGGAAACCATAAGCAAGACGAAAAGACAACCCTCAGAATGGGAGAAAGTATTTGCAAATGAAGCAACTGACAAAGGATTAATCTCCACAATTTACAAGCAGCTCATGCAGCTCAATATCAAAAAAACAAACAACCCAATCCAAAAATCGGCAGAAGACCTAAACAGACATTTCTCCAAAGAAGATATACAGATGGCCAACAAACACATGAAAGAATGCTCAACATCATTAATCATTAGAGAAATGCAAATCAAAACTACAATGAGATATCATCTCACACCAGTCAGAATGGCCATCATAAAACAATCTACAAACAATAAATGCTGGAGAGGGTGTGGAGAAAAGGGAACACTCTTGCAATGTAAATTGATACAGCCACTATGGAGAACAGTATGGAGGGTCCTTAAAAAACTAAAAACAGATCTACCATATGACCCAGCAATCCCACTACTGGACATATACCCTGAGAAAACCATAATTTAAAAAGAGTCATGTACCACAATGTTCATTGCAGCTCTATTTACAATAGCCAGGACATGGAAGCAACCTCAGTGTCCATCGACAGATGAATGGATAAAGAAGATGTGGCACATATATACAATGGAATATTATTCAGCCTAAAAAAGAAACGAAATTGAGGTATTTGTAGTGAGGTGGATGGACCTAGAGTCTGTCATACAGAGTGAAGTAAGTCAGAAAAAGAAAAACAAATACCGTATGCTAACACATTTATATGGAACCTAAAAAAAAAAAAAAAAAAAAAAAGAATGGTCATGAAGAACCTAGGGGCAAGACGGGAAAAAAGACGCAGACCTACTAGAGAATGGACTTGAGGATACGAGGAGGGGGAAGGGTAAGCTGGGACAATGTGAGAGAGTGGCGTGGACATATATACACTACCAAATGTAAAACCGATAGCTGGTGGGAAGCAGCCGCATAGCACAGGGAGATCAGCTCAGTGCTCTGTGACCACCTAGAGGAGTAGGATAGAGAGGGTGGGAGGGAGGGAGACGCAAGAGGGAAGAGATATGGGGGATATGGGGATATATGTATACGTATAGCTGATTCACTTTGTTATAAAGCAGAAGCTAACACACCATTGTAAAGCAATTATAGTTCAAAAAAGATGATTAAAAAAATGTCCATATTTGCAAAAAAAAAAAGATAAAATAGCTATTTGGTATTATTTTCACAAGGTACAACTAAACATTTCTTTAAAAATTTTTCTGAAGAGGGTGTTTTTTTCCCTTTCTGTACAAAACTTCCAAACTGTGCTGGTATACAGCACTCATGTCAAAATAGAAGGTGAAACATTTCAATTCCACAGCAAGTGGAAATTAAAAATTCACAGAATTTGTTGAATTATACCAGGTATGGAAATGGCCTTCTCTTTCGTAAACCTGACTATATGTATATTATACATAAGACTACATATAAGCATTATATAAGATTATAGAACTTAAAATTAGTTTATAAAAGATACAAATCTGTTAACCTAAAAGGAACTCCAGATTTTTATAGAAAATTCATGATAAGATCCAATTTCATTCTATTTAAAAATCTGAGAAATCGACAAATATTTTAATCACTTACAGGAGAATGTTTCAGTTATTTCTCAGCAACAATAATTGGTGAAAGTTTCTATGTATAATAATAGTAAGATGTTAAGGACATGAATTATATTGTGTCACCCAAATCCACCCAGTGGTGCTACTCATCATCCTTAACAGTTTTCACAGGTCTGCTTCCGCAAGCCAACAGTAGTCTATAAAAAAAATAGATTGGGTAAAAAAATCCACATGCTTAAACAGCTTCATACACCTATTCTAAAGTACAAACAAACTTTCACTGTTTAACCAAGAATATTCTCACTATCAGATGAAAGAACAATGAATGAAAAAACATGCAATCATATTAAAACATGAAACAGAAAACAGGACTTTTTCTGAGGAGGAAAATCAGTTTCATGATTTTGAAAAGCACACAAAATATCACATTTAATTTATTTTCTACTGATCATCCTTCTATTTATAACGCAACACTTTATCTCAATTTTTAAACAATGTCCATGGTTAAATTCTACTTATGTCTCAAAGAACATTAGCAAGATTTTAGTCTCCCTCTTCATCCTCTCCACTCATGTTTTACGATGGTTTAAATAATAGTTTCTAGTAAAAAAGTTATTTTCCTTCAGAACTTATACTTGTTTCTATATTTCTTTTTGCTTCTTGTATTACAGCTCTGCTGAAGTTAAACTAGCTCTCATTCCATTATAGCAAATAAGTTTATATCATTATTTTTGGTGGTTTAAAATGTGACCATGTTTCTAGGTATTTTTTTTTTAATTATTGTTTTCCATTCATCTAACGCAGCACAATATGAGCTTTTATAAGTGAGATACATTATTGCTTTTCAGTTTTAAGAAATTTTATTTTTATGTTACTAATTCTTTTAAATTTATTGAAACTGGTTTTATGGTTAAGTAAAAATGTAAATATTCCACATGTAATTGAAAAGCCTGCATAATATTTTCTAACTGCTATATATATATATCCTTAAAATCAAAGTTAGAAATAATTTATTCAAATCTCTATATCCTTATCACTTCATTTTATTCTATTTTATGCTTATTTGTCTATTTTTCTCAGTTATTTTCTCCTCCCCTCTCTTCTTGCTTTCTGTTGAACAGACTGAAATCTACCCCCATCCCATTCCATTTTTCCTACTGGTTTGAAATGTGTATGTCTTATTACTCTTCTTTAAGTGGTCATCCTTAAAATTTTACACTGCATTCTGCTTAACAATTTAACAAAGCCTAAAATTAAACAAAATAATGCAGGGACCTTAGAATGCTTTAAGTCTGGTAAGCCTTTTCCAACTATATTTTCAATTGTTCTCTTAGATTTATCTTGTCTTCTTCCTTTGAATTCCATCAACTTCATAAAGATGTTGTTGTACAAACAGCTTTATTACTGTTCAAATATGTGATTATACCTGAGGACCTGCCATTTGTTTCTAGCTACTAGATTATAAGTACTCATAACTGCCTTCTGTAATAATTTTCTTTCTTGCTAAGTATATCCATTAACACTTCTTTAGTGAAGGTTAATTGGCCTTAAATGCTCTTTGATTTTATATTTCTGTGAATGGCTTTATCTTACCTTCATTCTTGAAAGAGAAAGAAAGAGAAAGTCAATGAGTCTACAATTCTTGGTTGGTAATTATTCCCTCTCAGAACTTTAACAGTTCTTGTCTCTGATTTTGTTTGTTTATTTATTATACTTATCTTTTATCTGCTTTTAACATCTCTTGATTCTGGTGTTCTACAGTTCCAATATAAAGTGTTGTTTTGTTTTGGGTGGGAATTTATTTTCCTTTGTATCACTAGGGATTTGAGAGGTTTCCTGAATCTAAACATTGGTGACTCTCTTCAATTTTGGGCAATTCCCATAGATTATCTCTTAAGTATTTCTTTTTCCCACATGCTCTTCCTTCTAGAACTCAGATCAGATACAAAAATCAATCGCTTTACCCTGTCCCCTAACCTGGCTTTCATATTTTCCATCTCTTCATCTCTCTGTAGTGCATGCTGGTTATTTATTTCAAACGTGTCTTCTAATTTGTTGAGTCTCTCTTCACCTGTGTCTAATCTGCTGTTTCAGCATTCACTAAATTCTTTATTTCAGTGATTACATTTTTCATTTCTCAATACTACTCTTTTTCAATTCTACTTGATCATTTTGATAGTCTCTTATTCTTTCCATTCTTCTACTCTTTTATTTCTTTATACATATAAAACAAATTTTATATCCTAAATCTATTTCAATATATACATTTATTTTGGTCTAATTCTGTAGTTTATTATTTCTGATGATTCTTCCTCTTGCATTTTATGTTTTTATTTTTATTGTGAGCATATGTTTCCTGGAAATGGATCTGTAAGAGCCTAGATGACTATATTCAACAGGAAGACAAGACATGGAGAGAAAGTGCCAGAATTAGAGGGAGGGGTAACTGAAAGTCCTGATGGAAGAATGCCAGTGTAGCTAGGTGGTGGTTGTAGTTTAGGGTCAGTTAAAGGAGGGACTAGGAACAGGAAGTGAAGGGAAGGGACCTTTCAAGGAATAAATGTGTGTGTGTGTGTGTGTGTGTGTGTGTGTGTGTGTGTGATGTGAGGGAAGATTCGAAAATCTTTACCCAGAAAAGCAAGATCATCAGGTAAGTGGTCTTTAGAAAGATTATTCTGGCAGCAGGATAGCAAATGGATCAGAAGGAGGTGAGGTAGAGACAGGAAAATCATGAAGACAACAATAGTAAATGCCAGAGATTTAGAGGGTTTGAATAAGTCAGTGATGGGATGACTGAAGAAAAGGGGACATGAGAAAATTCAAGAGATGGGGCTAAACCTAACCTTTCACAATCAAACAGTAATGCTCTCTTTCCAAGGATCCACACCAAAGTTTTCATACCCATTCTAAGTGAGATGACATTCCACAGCATACAAAATATGTTTGACTTGGACACTAACACTCATTTCACTATCATAAATGTCAAACAACCCATATTGATGGTCAGATACTATATGTCTTAGAAGACTTCATAAAAAACAGCCAGATAACAAGCAGTATATGTTTCAGCAGCATATTGTCTTAATCTGGGGAGTCCTTTTCAGCTAACGGAAAAATATATAAAACCGAAAGAAGTCAAAGTTGCTAGTGACAATTTAATCCAAATAGCTTAATCTGAAAAGCTTTATTGCTTAGAGAGATATAATATTACAGAAAGCTGAAACATATCAATGTACTGTTAGAGTTTCTAATTCTATGACATAAACTTATTTTTAAATAGTCTTCTTTTGTAATATTGTCTTAATCTTGCAGTATTAGTGATAATACTTTGAATAATGGAAATACCCAGTATAAATGCCTTTCCCTAAAATTGCTTATCTGATTATTCTACCCAAAATCATGGACCAAAGTCACATTTCTGATTTTACACTTGAGATCAACAGGAGCAATAGTAATGGCTAAAATTCACTGAGGACTTACTATGTTCCAGGCATTATTTATATATATTAATTCATTTAATCTTCATAACAAGTCTATGAGATGGGTTATAATTATTACTTATATTTTTGGAGACAAGGAAGCTGAGACACAGAAAGGATAAGCAAATTACCCAGGGTCACACAGCTGGCATTCATCAGTGGAAGCAGAAATCTAATCCAAACATTCCTTTCATAACCACTCCACTCCACTGCCTATCTGAAAGTGTGACTCATTATGTTAGTACATCTTGTTGAATTTTATAGTTTTATGCTGTTTGAAGGAGTGCTGCTGGAATCATCTTCATTTATATACCTCCACTGTGCCCTTCTATGTAATTCTGAAAATACGAACAATCTTTGTTTGAAAATAGAGGTAGTCTTTAAGTGATAGCATGTGCATTTTGTCATGCCTTTGAGCTAGCTAATCATAAAACTTCTCAAAGATAATAACAGGTTTTGTTGACAGTAATGGCCAGCCATAAACAGACTCAGAAATTCCTCACCGTAGACCAGGGGGTCAAGTCTGCAAGCACAATGGGAGCTTCCACTTGATGTTGCAGGTTACTGGACACAGAGTCCATGGTTCTCACTCCCAGAGGCAGCTGTGACCCAAATGAATTTAGCCTCATGGGTGTCAAGGAGACAACTGGACACCTACTCTGAAGTGCAATGGCCACCTGTGCACCTGCAGGCCCTCTGCCCTGATGTGCAGTGAGCCTTTCCCACCTGGATTAGATGCTGCTTCAAGTATCAGGTAGACACTATGAACCAGGCTTGTGGAGAATGCCAATTACACACTGCCCCCAGGCACCTCTGTTTCAGGCTCCTCCTGAATATGGAGCCTTGCTGAGATCAGACTTGATCAAGATCTCCCTAGATAATAGTCATCTTGCCTAATAATACCTGCCAGAAGGCCTCCTCTTTGCTGCTTGTTGGTCTTTGGTAGTTCCCCTGACACATGGCCTTTTCAAGCTCTCCCTCAGGGCTTCCCAGCAACTTTTACAACAGGCACCATGCTTTTTATCAAAGCCTTGGGTCAGAAGTTATGTCAGGCATTTTCCTACTGGAAGAAAACAAAACACTCAAAATCAGCCAATGGATCCTTCCATGAACAAATCAGTTGGCTAGTAGAGAGCTCAGGGATAGTCACATAAAAATTCATTTTTATTAGGCCACCTAAAAAATGATTATAAAATACACGGGGGGATTCTGCAGATATTCTATATACTTTCAAGGTAGCATATTTAAAATATATTAATTTCTCCATTTATTTGGTACTTACTGAGTACCATCAGCAAAGCACTGCAGGAACAAAGAAGCGTGATTCTGTTTTCAGGAAGTTTAAAATCTGATTAAGGAGGGAGACATGTAACCAAGCATCTGTTCTATGAAGCCAGTAAGAGCCTGAAAGCTAGTGCTTTTCATAATAGATGTTAAACTAATTACCTAAATGGATTGTGCATTTTGCTTTCTTGTCAAAGTGATGCAGTCAAAGCACCTGGTCAAGGATCAAGTTGCAATCACTTCCTGGCTCCACCACTGGTCATGAGGGCCAACCTTTCCTGTCACAGTAGCTGGATAAGAGCAGTCACAACACAGACAAAACAGTGGAAGTCAGATCTGGGGATCTTGCTGGATGTTTGGGGAAAGAGAATCATTCACCTTTTTACTTATCCAACAAATATGTATTGAGAACCCACTGTCTTCCAGGACCATCCCTGTGCTCTGGGGATTAGGAAGTAGGAATAACAACAAAAAAGAAAGAGGAAGTCTCTGCTTTCTTGGAGCTTGAGCTGAGGGAATAAACAAATAAATACATGCTTAGTGCTTCAGGGTAATAAGGACCAAAGTCCAAATAGAGGAAAGCATTCTCTCTATCACTGTGATTAGGAAGGTCGACCTTGGACATGGAGCTACCAAGCAGATTCCTGCCTGAGCATCAAGCTGACACTGGGAAGACAGAGCGGAAACATGAAGAGAGGCTGATCCTGATGGCACAGCCTCATCTGGATCTAACCTTGCCTGAAATGCAATGATGTGAACCAACAATTCCCCATTTTGTTTAAGTCACTTGCCAATACCCCAGTCCTTCACACTCCCATTTCTTATTACTCCACATAGAATCAAACAACCATTAAGTCCTGAAAGTGTTCTTTGTGTGCAGTGTCACTTTTTCATTCTCACTGCCATCCTCCCACTTCAGTCCCTCTTACACCGGGGAAATGGAATAACACTGGAAGACCTCAGGGGGATGGATCCCACAGGAAGTAGTGAAGGAGGAAGGACACCTCTTTGGCTGGCCAAATCCACGCAAGTCAACCCAGGAAGTCATTCGGCATCACCTCCATCTAAGAAAATGGAAGAAGATGCTCGTGAAGGCTCTGGGCATGTTGATGCTGGGGGTTGGGAAGGAGGCCTTGGGAGGGTGGGTAAGCCAGTCTCATCCCTAGGGAACTGGGATGGAGATTAAGATACAACATATGTCCTTTTCATGCTCAAATGCGCAATAGCCTGCAGGATGTATCTCCCCACTCTTGCTTCACCTTGCAGCAATATTCATGAGGAAAAGGAACTTTCCCTAGGCAAGCATGTAGCCTATCTTCCAACAAATGAATCCTATCACTTACAAGAAGAACAAGTGAAATCAGTCCATAGCGATGCAAATCTCCCAAAGATCAGGTTTTCAGGTTTCTTAAAATAGATCAGTAGTTCATCATGACAAAAGAATAGTAAATAATTATGATCCAAAGTTTATTCTTATAAACTGGAGAATCAATATTATGTTTGTTAACCTTGTACCATAGTTCAAAATAGATCATTTGACTTACCTCTAATAGGTAATTGACTCTGAGATCTGTCAATTCTACTGTGTTCTATGCCAGAAAAAATAGTTTTCAGAAATGTTCCTTGTCACTTTAAGAAAGCAAAGAGTAATTTGGCGTTCGCTCCCTTAAACTCTCTTATAAGTACCTTAACTAAACTCTAGTCAACATATCCTCTTTCAGTCCCCCAATTTTTTTAACCCCTCGCAATGACGGCATGGTTCACACCATAGAAAAGGATGTGCTCTGAAATGTCAAGGCTCACAGGTTTTCTTATCAGAACTTCCGTGAATCGAGACTTCCCTGGTGGAGTAGTGGTTAAGAGTCCGCCTGCCAATACAGGGAACACGGGTTCGATCCCTAGTCCAGGAAGGTCCCACGTGCCGTGGAGCAACTAAGCCCACGCACCACAACTACTGAAGCCCTTGCGCCTAGAGCCCACGCTCCGAAACAAGAGAAGGCACCTCAATGAGAAGTCCGCGCACCACAACAAAGAGTAACCCACGCTGGTCGCAACTAGAGAAAGCCCGTAGCCTCAGTGCCGCAATGAAGACCCAACACAGCCAAAAATTAATTAATTAATTAAAACAAGAAAACTTCCATGAATTAACACAACGTTGCAGAGAAGCCTAAGAATCACAGACACACAGCAGCTAGCCAGCTTGATGACATTACACAGCTATATTTTTCATTTTATGTTGTATTATTATACTTTTAGTGTATAGCAATGTCCTTATTCTCAAGTTTCTAATCATCAAAGACACAGCAAACGTAAAGCTATATGACAAATCCTTAATTTTGATAATCTCCAAACATTTGAACAGATGTCTATAGAAACATATTATTTTTCTTACATCAGCCAAATCTGAGACATTAAAATAGTTAACAGTTCTTAAAATATTTTCTTCCATAATAGAAGTTTATATTAAAATTACTTTCTTTGACCTGAATCAAATTACTGAATTATTTTCGCATGCTAATCAGATTCCCTTTATTATATGTACTCGCCTTTAAATCAAAATCCTACCAGCCATTCCTTAGAACTGTATTAACAGGAACCAGGACCTGGGAAGGCCTCAGAGGCAGGTTAAGTGCTGCTGGTTCTAACGGTGGCTGCATAGCAATATCCTAGAACACAAAACACCTCCGACACGTGAAGGCAATAGTTTCAACTGGGGTTCAACTGGGTCAGGGCAGATGTCTTTGTATTTCCTGATTGCTCACATGCTCAGAAATCCAAAGTGGAGACTCTCCGTTCTGCATGGTAACAAGTAAGAAATAGCTCAATCCCACGTAACTGGATTGTCACCTAATCCAATCTGTGCCTCTTTTACAACTATTGACAGTGGTTTTTAATTCCTTCGGCAGGTCTCTCTACCCAACCAGCCTCCCTTAAGACACACAAACATACGTACACACACATGGTACATCCTGCCACTTCTCCCACCAATTCACCACTCCGAGGAAGAGTGTATTTAGCTTAACTTTATCAAGCTCTTTGGCTGCCTGAGGATTTATAAATGTTAAAATAAAAACTAATTACAACCTTGAGAACTGCAGGTGGCACCTGGTCTTATGTCTCAAGGCAGCAGGTCGCTCCTGCATCATCCAAGCAGCAATGTCACTGCTTGCTCCTAAGCTCCAGAGAAACCCTCTGTTGGGTCTCGAACACCCCAAGTAATGAGATGCTACTGAAACGAGCATGTGGGGACCCTAGGTCTATGCCACAGCGTTAAGTGGCTTCTGAGGTTATCGAAACTGCCACTGATTCCAAACAAGGTTCACCAGCCCCTTCCTCCCACAGTGGTCCAGTGAACACTAAAAAGGCATAAAAATTCCTTCTCCACAGGTGTCTCCACAGGTGACAGCCACTAAGGCCAGAGATGGAACCACAGGTGATACAACTTAGGAACACATAAATTTAAATATCTGATACACCATTTACCATATCCCTAAAATGACTCATCCGAAAGTATCATATTTGCCAGTTTAAAAAACAAACTTTTTTCAAGTTTCTCTCCATGAGTTAGCTATAACTAGCACATCCTCCATGAGTATCTTTTCCTGATGTACTACCGAGTAAAAACTTAATAAAAGCCATAGCCTAGATAAAATATATAATTTTTTCATTTGTGATTAACAGCCTTGGAGGGAGGTTTTTTTTTAAACTGGTCCATTAAATGGGCATATATTTAAATAAAAATTATATAGTTTCTAACTTTAAACTACTCAAAATTTCAAGTAATTTATGTTTCAATTCTATTTCAAATCAGTACACTGAAAATACCCATTACCTGGAAACTAAGGAGAATATTTTTATTTTTTATTGTGAGCCAGACTCCCTATATTATTATTGAAAAGTAAAGTTTCTAATGAACCAGAAAGGAAATTTATTGTAAAGCAACACTCAAACTAAGCACATGTATTATCACACAAGGTTATGTGTACACCTACCAGACATGTGCAATCTCTATGTCAAAGCATTGTTTTCAAAAAGTTAAAAACACAACACGTACAAATATAGAACAAATGCATGCCAAAGAATCATAAACTCATTAATGACTAATCCAGTAAAAGAGCATTTTGAGAAACTAGGAATTTACAGGCATTTATAGAAGAACATTAGAATGAGATTGCTAGGTTACAAAAAAACTGATCAATGTCCTACAGGGCAATAAAACCTTTGTAGTTACCATATGTACCTGAAAAAAAAAAAAATCGTCAATTTCAGCTTCTAAACTCCAATCAAATAGTAAATGACCAAGTCAGACATGGGTGCATTCTTCTAGGTAATTAAACAATCATGTGGGCCTATTAAACAATGTTCCTGCATAATGTCAAAAGGTCACTCTATCATACCCTCTCTTTTTTTAACTTTTTATTTTACATTGGAGTATAGTTGATTTACAATGTTGTGTTAGTTTTTACAGTATTTACAAGTTGTGTATAACTTTAATTAGCACACAGATTTTAACCTTATGCCATAGAACT
The DNA here is from genome assembly GCF_965194825.1 of Balaenoptera physalus. NCBI lineage: Eukaryota > Metazoa > Chordata > Mammalia > Artiodactyla > Balaenopteridae > Balaenoptera > Balaenoptera physalus. The sequence continues at coordinate 46,060,812 of NC_138884.1, read as the reverse complement.
CAAACTGGAAAAAACATGTATGATATTTTGAAGGAACGTATTACATATGGTTTCCTGCCTCTCAGAAATAGGTAGACATAAATAATTCCGTTTTTAAAAGTTATTCAATATGATGCAACAGAGCCTATAGCAATCAGCACCGCAACGGGCCCCAGGTAGGCAGATTGAGTGGGGACACTTTGGAAGTTACTCTGAAGAACTTTGTATGTTGAAGCCAAGCCTTTAAAGGCTCTGAAAAGTTAAGTGGGGAGAAGATCCAGAGGTTAATTTCATATTTGTTTTTCAGGATTAGAATTAGAATTGCAGGTAAACCCTGGATCTATTCATTCCAAATTGTTTGAACTCTTTTATACTTTTATAAGTATACTTTTATATTCAAATTCTGATTTTGATTTAAAGGGAAAAATTCAAATTCAAATTTGCTCAGTTAATTGAGATTTTTGTCAGTGAATATGTCCTTTATTTAGTACTCTTGAATGATTTGGGGTTGTTTTTCCAAATCAACTCAAAGGAGCAGACATTCTTGAGCTCCAGTCTTCTCCCCAGAACAGGCTTTCAGGCGTGGGAGGGTCACTGATAATGTGTCTTTAGGGTCATTTTGTTTGTTTGTTTGCTTAAAGAGTCTCCCCCAGTTGCATAAGCTTCAGGACCCTCACAGCTCTAGCCTTGCCTGTCACTCTGTGTTGATAGTCACATGGACTTTGTAAGTTTTTTTGGAGAAAAAAATGTTGTTGTTTTCCCGAAGTTTTCAAAAATATTCTGACCTCAGTATTTCTGGGAAGTTTATTCAAATATGATTTTTAAAAAAAAACCGTCCGTTTACCAGTTTGTTGAAGACTCTTTCCAACAAGTCCAAGCTCCAGTGCTTACTAAATACCTCTCTCCATATTCTATGCTCATTTTCCCCAACCTGTTTCACTGAATCACGAATGGATTCCCCATTCACCTGCTCCAGGGGCACATCCTCTGATAGGCTCCCTCCCTAAACCAAGGAACATATTACATATGGTCTAATGCCTTTCAGAAATAGGTAGACATAAGTAATTCAATCTAAATATCAACCAAAATACTGACATTTTCTTATTCAGATTATATCTCTTCTTCCTCCCCAAAGATCTGAAAATTCATAAAGAAACAGTAGATTCACAGGGATAATCCTGATTAACTTGGAGGATTCGACTCACTCTAGAAAACCACTAAGCACACTATTGAGACAAAAAGAAGCCTGCACCAATTAAAACAGTAGCAGGATTTTAGTCCATATTACCCAAGGTGAAAACTTCTTTATGGACTGTATTGTCTTAGCACACATGGCATTACTTGAGATTGACTGTGCTCACATAGCAATAGAATATGTTGATGACACTTAGCAAATAATTACAAAGAATCTGTGCCCATTGAAATGACAGGAGTTCTGACAACCAATACCCTTGAGAAGAGACATTTGATAAACACACTATTAGACATTCACTTAAATCAATTCTCACGACTTTATACGTCTTAGCAGTTGTAGCATTATGTTCAGTTCCTCCATTCTGCAATTCATGTATTTTTATACCAAATTCTTAAGGTTAATCATGTTATTGGGTTAGGATAATTTATACAACAAGTGTCTCACTATTATACGATGTATGTTATTTTTATTTTAAAAGAATAATATTGTGTGATAATATCTATTAGAGGATCATATTAATAAACTTTCATTAAAGATGATACAGTAACACTTTAGCACATAGGAGCCATTGCTCCAGTGAAGAAAAGATTCAAATCTGATACAAATCTTCAAATTGAGGTGCTAATATATTTGCCTAGATCAAGCACTAGGTATTACATGAAGAGCACATGTTTGTCTCCCATGCTGGCCAACAAAATGGGCTTGATCTGCTCCCCCAACCAAGGGCAGAGACCTCTCATACATATGCAGGACATAACAGGGAAGAGACATTGTTGGATAAAAACAAATCCTCATTACCACTCCTAGAACAGTGATTCAAGTTGTGTGCCCCACCTGTAGTGGGCCAGAAATACATCTTTTATTCTCACAACAGGAAGGGCACTTTTGACAGGGGAAGGAAACAAAAGAAGACTTCTAGAGAAAATTACAAGTACTGAGATTTAACAAGGTGCGGATGAATGTGTAACACTCACTAAATTGAACCCCTGGGTCTATAAATGTCATCATTTACGTCAAATAATCACCATCAACAGCGGCTGAAATGTCTAACACTGGCTTCAGTCCTTTTCAGAGACTTCAGTCCTTTTTCTTTTCACTGGGGAGTAGAGTTAGGGAGGACAGCAGCTACTAGCTATAGCTGGCACTTTACTTATATGGGGAAAATAATTCAGCTGTAAATTAACTTCCAATTGTGTTGTTCCTTAATCGGGAAAGAGTAAACATTACTCCTCAAAGTGACATGCGATCCAGGAGACAGATTTACAACACTAAATATGCAATCAAAATATTGACATTTTCTTATTCAGATTATATCTCTTCTTCCTCCCCCCCCCAAAAAGATCTGAAAGTTCATAAACAAATAGTAGATTCACAGGGATAATCCTAAAACAGAGAGCTACTGCCCTCTTCCACTTGTGGCTCATGGTAGGAAGTGAGCAAACCAACCACTGTCTGCACAACAACTTCTGGAAAACAGGGCTCTAACTTGGAATCTATATTCTAACTTTCCTCTTGCGTTCCATTTAAGAGGATAACTCCATTAGAATAACACTTTCATCTTGACTAAATACAAAGAGTTCTAGAAGGCAGACCAAGTAGAGATGCACAATTTTTAAATATCAGGTCCTAGAGGATGCTGTCCATTCAACTTGTTTTGTCTTCAAAAAGACAGAGAATAAGAGAAAAAAAAAAAAAAGCCCATGTTGTTGGCTATTTAGAAACATTACTCTCGCCCTGTGTAGACTCCTCCTGACTTGAAATTTCCCATTAATTATAAAGATTCATGTCAAAACATGGATAATTTCTGAGATGTCAAATGTTTCAACCAAGTCCTGTATGAGAGTATGTCTTATGCCAGAACCTCACCCAGGTTGACACCCCCCCCCGCCCCCGCGTCTGTCTGACTAATTTACTACTGAGAACCAGTTGTAAATAGAGGAAAAATGTCACTGTATCCTTTTGGGGAGAAGATCTTTACCTTTTTGAACATTTACATACAGTTCTCATTATTTTATCAGGGCTTAAGAATATTTCATTTTTGTTAGTTTTAAAGTCTTGTCTGAAAAGATTACTTGAGTTCTTAAAACACTTCTTAGGAATAAAAGGTTAGTGATCAAAAGACTTGAGCAAATGCTGGTGTTCGTGATTTCTTGTTGGTAACCTAAATCCCATCCTGCTGGCAAACTCCTCTTTAGAATTTCTCAAATGATGGGACAGGACTAAAAGAACCCTCTACCTTGATTTATGTAGTAACAAAATTCAAATATGGGTTTGAAATACCTTGCTTGTATATACATCTACACATACAAACAAACACCTCCCAAATATTCGAGAGTTAAGGAAAAATCCAATTGGTCAAATTAGCTAATCTAGACTATAATACGATAGTATTATATGTAATATTATAATAATAATAATATATGTAATATATATAATATATATATTATATATATAATAGTAATTATATATGTAATCTAGACTATATAGACTATCTAGACTAGACTATATATATGTAATATATATAATATATATATTATATATACAATAGTAATTATATATGTAATCTAGACTATATAGACTATCTAGACTATTACATATTACTATAATATGTAATCTAGACTATAATACGATAGTAATATATGTAATATTATAATACTATAATATAGATTATTATATTATAATATAATAATCTATATTATAATACTATAATATATAGAATATAATAGTCTATAATCTAGACTATAATTACCTCTACTGCCACAAAGGATACTGTCAAATGAGATTAGCAAGCAATTATCAAACACAGTTTGTGTACCCTCTATGAATCTTTAAGTCTGCAAAGACATTTAAATATATACTTGACACTTGAACAACTATAGTAGCCATCTTTGCGGTGATCAAGGACTCTATAGTATCTAAAATGTTCTTAGCCATGCAAATTTACATAGGTACTTTTAACTTACTGAACTTTTAATCAGAGTACTAAACACATCTAAATAAAACAGAGGCTGAAAAGTGAAAACTAGCATTGACATTTGAAGAGTCAGCCAGAGACCCAGACGAACTGAGCTTAGAGATATATTCAGTTCAGAAAAGGATATCTGCCTGGATATTCAGACATGGAGCACCTCAGAGCATGTGACTCTTAAAAAAGATGCTCAGTATGAAGAACATGATACCTCTGTGGATTTCAGGGAATAAAATACAAACAGAAAATAAAGAATATCAAAATAACTGATCTTGCAATATCCTGTAATCACAACTAAGGAGACAAGAAAGGCAGCACAGCACTCTGCTTCTCTTATAAGGGAAGGATTTTTGAAGCCATGTTTCCTTTAAGTAAGAGTGACCTCTGGTGACTTTTTAATTGCACCTCAGTGTACTATGTTAAATTATTCTACAATTCTTTTATACTAGCAAATCATTTAGTACTACATTTTTAATTTCTTAGCAAAGTGATAAATGCTTTACCGCAGGACCTAAGGATTTCATGTAAATGCCTCCATTTTAATTAATTCATGGAAATTGTGCCCAAAGCTAAATTAAAATTCTGTCTGAAACACGGGGCAGTATTTTCTTAAAGGAGACTAAGGCTCATTTTCAGGAGTGACTCATATAATATGGCATTAAATCAGCTGATACTAAATGATGACAACACAAACTTATCACAGCCTCGGGGCATATATGGATGAATGCTGGAAGGGTAACTCTTTGTACAATATGCTTTTCACTTTAGCACAAACTTCCTGGTAAGGGCGGAGTTCCCCAGCCCACCCCACCCCCAGATAAAACTGGATACCCAGCAGCAAGGTCGGTTTCTAACATGCCTACTAGCACTTTCTTGAAATGCATAATAGCTTGCCTTACTCCCTACAACCTGATTTTAAAAAAATTCTTGAGGGGGATGGGGTGTGGATGTAGGACTAAGGGGGCTTTCTTCCAATCCCTCAAGGAAAGAAAAGCGCTATGATGGAAATTTCAATCTGAATAACACTTCGAAAACTTTTTCCGATTTCCAGATTAAAATGCCTTGAGGTCGGCTGAATCAATTTGGCTAGCATCTTTAGATCAGACTCACATTGCCAGTCCAGAACTGAGAGGTTAATACATCTTCACTGAACCAACAAAATGAGAAACACAGCACATCACAATATACAAGCATGTGCACTTGCAAATGAACCTGAATGGCAGGTTATGTTTTTCCTTTAAGCAAAAGCCTTCTAATTCTGAGGGGTCTATCCTTCTCGTAATTCTGGGGACTAACCAGGTTTGCCGCCTGGGCTCTGCTGCGGAGCCTGCCCGCCGCTGCAGCGCCCGAGTTCTTGGTACCCGATTCCGCAGGGCGCCAACTGCAAACATCTACGCTAATGCAGGACCCGGCCAGGTCGGCCAACGATTTCCTTTCTGACATAAATCCTGCAAAATGTATTCATAGTAAAAAGAAATAAATGACATATTGGCATGCTCTTCTCTCCTCATCTCCTGCTATTCTCTCTCTGGTCTCTCTCCGCCTCAATATTCTCATGCTAATTTTAGCTTTTACTAGAATTTGAGCTTTCTCAATGAATATTCAAAACAACAGCACACAGACAAAATTCAGCTCACAGACAAGTCAAAACAGGCTTTGTGTATTACAGACTTGACAAGTGGAAAAACCATTGTAAACCATCCTATCCAAGCGTTGGGACTTTGCGATGTTTTTTAAATGCCTCATTTTCAGAAGCAGACCAGTGATTCCATTTGTAAAATTCAATTATTTTTTTAAAAAACACGAATTCTCAGTTGTCAGTATAAGTTTTAAAAGATTTGCTGTACTCACAAGTATTCCCTGCTGCTAATGTACTCCAGGGCTTTGCAGACAAAAGAAAGAGCATCCTGAGACAGGCTCCCGCGGCGGAGTCCATGTTCACAGTCGCCTGGGCTCCCCACCCCAAAACCCAAGGTGTCCAGACAGCTGCTCTGAGCCGGAGTCTGCAAGCTCCCTCCCGCTCGGGGTAGCTAGCGCTCCCTCCTCCGGGCTCGGCGAACCCGCGCAGCCGGCGGGCGGGAGCCCCAACCTGCAGCCACACCCCCACCCCACCCCCACCCGCTCCCGCCGCGCTGCGAGCTCCACGCGTCCCGGGCGCTCCTGGCGGTGGCGGGAGGAAGTGCGAGTCAAGTCGGTGAAGGTCTTCAACCTGCACTCGCTCCGAATCCGAATCCGCGGTCCTAGCTCCTTCACCGGCAGGTTTCCCACTCTGAACAGCTGAGCAGGTCAGTGGACTTCAGTCTGAGACCGAGCTTCACCACGCTGATGATGCTTGAGCATTAACACCGATGCTAGGAAAAATGTGAGTTTCTTTTTTTTTTTTCTTGGTTGAAAAGAACTTAGGACAAGTAACTAATCCGGTTTGAAGAAAATATTTACATGTACTGAGAACTGTTGTAAAAAAGACTGCTTTTGTTTTCCCAACTCATTTAATGATTCATATTTAAAAATAAAAACCTAAAGAACCTTATTATGGTAATCATTTCGAAATATATACGGTTATATATACAGTGTTATGTGTCAAAATACATCTCAATAAAGCTGGAAAAAATTAAAATTAAAAAATAATTAATTAAAACACCGACCCGACTTCTACTATAATGTCAGCATTTTATTATGTATATTCCTACTTGGAGATTTGAGAATTGTGGTCAGCAGATATATAAAACTAAAAACTGGCATCCTGGGAGAAGGAATCTTACTCCAAATATCATCAGGGAAGTGACCTTATGTTAAGTAGGTAAACTGAATACACTTAATTGAAGAATGAAGAGTTCTGAATCAACTTCTATATACTGTATGTGTATTCCTTTCCATTCAAATTCTTTAATACAGTTACCCAAAAGTTCATATTGAAAAATGATGGAATATAAAAGGCATCTTAAATAAATAAATAAATGGATAGATAAATAAATGGATAGATAAATAAATGGATAGATAGATAAGCAGATAAATAGATAAATTGTTTCGGAGTATACACATAGAGGCCTGATGGCCCATGGGGGAAGAAGGATTTCAAGACCCATGACCTTGAGGTAAGTCACATGGCCTCCTCTACTTCCTAAAGAGGCTGCCAGCAGATGTAAATGAAGGAGGGATGAGCATGGCATCACTAGGATCAATACTCTCCTAAAAGTGTGACCAGACTCATGACAAATGCGCTGAGACTTAGGAACAGTGTCCAGGCATTCTTGCACCATCCAAAGTGATCAGAATATGAAAGTAACTTTAACCTTGAGTAGGGCGTTATATGCCTGAGAACAAAGCAGAAAAGCTGTTTTTATTATTTCTATTCTGCAACCTGGGTAAAAAACAAACACAGGAATAGAAAATGTAAATAGCTTGGCAAGGCCACAGAATTTACAAGTAGAATTTGACCCAAATATGTAGATTCTGATCCCAACTTTCCAGCTTTCTCCACTCCTACTCAGGGCCCCTGGGAATCAGGAACTCTTCCCACTCACCCCATCAATCAGCAGTCCCGGGAAACACTGAGCAAAGCTTGCTCGGAGGGTGCATTTAGAACCTTGAAAAAAGCCACAAGCGGTAGAGTGACCTTCATTTATTAGTCAGACATTTTCCTAGTGCCTAATACATGTCCCAGAACCTGAATATGGTATTTCTACTTTTTAAAGCAAATATAAATTAATGATTTACATTAAGTGTCTAATATTTTTTAAAGCCTATACAACAGACAGTCTGTGTGTGTGTGTCTGTGTGTGTGTGTGTAATCTAAATAAATGGTCACAGCATTCCTTTGAAGTAAATGTTACTCTGCCCATTTAATGGATAGACAGACTAACCTCAGAGAGTTTAATGGATGTGTCACAAAGCAAGCCAGACTTGGACCAGGTCAGCTGAGCTCTGAAACCCCTTCTCACTGGCCCTCAGGTCTCTGAAACAGAAAAGTTGTCACCTGTGAAAACTCTATTCAGTTGTTCATGGGAAATCCATTTAAAATGGGTTAGAAGGCGCCTCAGTAATTGATGTCAATTAAAACCAAAAAGGACAATGCTGGTAAATTACTTGAGCAGACATTCAGGATGGATTTTCCAAGTCAGAGATGAAACAGCCCACGAGGGATTGAGATTTGCAGGCAGATGTCCTTGTGCAGTGCACAGCATTGACCACTGGACAGCACTGGGCCTGTTACATGATCTTCCAAGACAAGGGCAGCCCCAGGTGAGGAGGCTTGAAGAGACCAGGCAAAGCAGGGCCCAAAGCAGGGACTTGCTAGCAGACAGCTGATGCGACTCCTGGTTTTACCCCTTTCCAGCTGCCTTCTTTCGCTGGAGACTTCGTGGCTTTGTGCTTCACTTTTCTTGTTTGTAGAATGGTGATGATAGCCAGTCATAGAGCCATTATGAAATTACAGGTGTGAAACCCCCACAAAGGGATGGAAACTGCTGAGCATTCCACGTACCAGCCCCAGAGCTGCCCTGGGAGTTGGTACCCACCCGTGAGACCCCCGGCAGCTGCTCAGCATCTGTGATCCTCAGCTTCGTTGTCTGTTTCATAAGATAATAGAAGTCTTACCAGCCGAGAACTGATCCAAGGGTTACAGGAGAAAATGAATGTCAAGTACTTAACACCATGCTCATCCACAGGGCGCTGGATCAGGTAGGCTGATGCTAGAGCTCCAGGCTCAGAGGAGAAAGGATGCCTAACGGGACCGCCAAGGCCTCCAAGCTAAATCCCTGCAGGTCAGGGGCAGTCCGCTGCATTCTGTGACCTGTTTCCACAGCCCTTTGCTCTTTTATGTAAGAAAGATGACAGATAATCAACAAGGACCTACTGAATAGCACAGGGAACTCTACTCAACATTCTGTCATAATCTATATGGGAAAAGAATCTGTAAAAGAATGGACACATGTATATGTATAACTGAATCACTTTGCTGTACAACTGAAACTAACACAATATTGTAAATCAGCTATACTCCAATATAAAATTAAGTTAAATTAAAAAAAATCAAAACAAAGGAAAGGTGAACAAAATGTGTAGATCTAATCTTGCACATTTCTCTAAGTGATGATTCAAAGCCCACAAATCACGCACGCGCATATATGTATGTGTCTGCAGAGTTCACACCAAACACAAAAGAGAACTTGAAATCAGCACACGTCACAAATAAAAGACAAGAAATCAACTTCCGATGTTCAGAAGTGTGTGGACCCTCATATGTGTAAGTGCAGACAGGCTGCCTAGGAAAGTATTTTCTAAGTGAAACTACACCCTTGGCATTTCCTGACCAAAGTCTTCTGTTTTCCTGCTCACCTGGGAGCAGTCTGTGCACTCAGGATTCCCTACCGAGAAGAGGAAGGATCAACTCACCCGACCCCAATGAAATCCTTTCTCAATGCTCTCCATAGATCAAAACATGACTCCATTCATTTTTCTTCTTTATTCAGCAGTTTTCTCCCTGTAAATTATTTCTGCGTGTTTTATCTAAATCTGGGAATACATTTAACTTTACTCTTGTAATGGGAACAGATGTATCATTAAATCCTCTGAAAGAATACTGTGAATAAAATAGAATAGTATTTCTATTAGGAGTCATTTTTCCCATAAGCCCCCAGGCAACAAATCCTGAAGAACAATTATGGAGAGACAGACTGCAGGGAGAAGAATTGTCACATGTGTGATAAAAAACACACTGCACGGTGTCTTCGCAGGTTATCTCTGATGAGCTATGTTCCCTGTAACTAGCCCTTGGAAGCCCTGGTTTTAACAACCAAAGGATTATGCATCTAATTACATAAATCTCAGCTAGAGAATAGTCAGCCTCATACTGTTATCCGAAAAACTAAGTTTGCCTCTTGGTGGGTGTCGAGCCAAAAGACACAACCAAGACAAAGAGTGAGAGAAGGAAGGATTTGTTACTTGCAGCAAGTAAGTAGAACACTAGGGATCTTTCCCAAAGCGGTGTCTCCCCAAACAGCAAAACTGGGGAAGTTTTAAGCTAAGGGTACATGTATATTCATGAAAGGGCTTGGGAGGTAGGCAGAGCCCAGGCTTTAGTTGATTGAAATCCGGAGGATCAGAAAAGGTCAACGCCATCATCCCTTAGGTTCCGTTTGACCTGGTGCTTGAGTGCTTCAGGCTAATCTTTACCATGGAAACAGAACTGCAAGTCTTTACAACTGATACATTATTACTAGTGCTACTTCTCTTGCCTGATAACAGTCAGCATTCTTGTTTTCCCTTAAGATCCTTCATTACTGAGACCTGTTCAAGGGCAAGCACTCTGGCCAGGCTTAGATCACAAAATGGCTTGTACTAAATTAATAGGTGTTCTCTTATGTCCAGAAAGCCATGCCTGGTTTTCTTTCTCCATAGACCCCCTACCTTATCTGCTTATACTATTTCTTTCCAATTCAGCCCATTTCAACCCAGGAGGACTTTTGGGGACTAACAAACACTGGTATCTAAGATAGAACAAACCACAACTAAGAACTTGAAGTATAAAAGCAATACTGCATGGTATTTCCAAAAGTGCTTAATAAACATTTCACAGGATTGTGCATAAACAACACACTTTTTCTGACATTCTGGCACAAGTAGAATCAGAGAGGCTTAACGTTAAAATGAAGTGCAGAGTCAGCTGTCCAGCATTCTACCCAATTCAAGCACCACAGTCTCCAATATCATCTTGCACACATGTCCACTGATGGCAGCAGCTGAGGTGCATACATAGAGAGAAAAGGGAGATTCTAGAACTTCCTTCTATCATATCACAAAGAAGGATAAATTCACAGAATCAACTACATGAGTGTCCAGGAAAAAAAATTCTTTTTTTTTTTTAAACTTTTTAAATTGAGATATATTATACCCTTTAAACAAAATTTCTAATTTTATGAAAGGCATAAAAGGTCACAATTTTTCTTTACTCCTTTGGGGTAGGAAGAGGGAGGCAGAGTTGAGTGCATCCTTAAAAGTCCTTTTCTAATTTAAAATTAAAATCAACATCTGATCTTGACCTAAGAATTTTTCTATTGAGGTATAATTGACATAGAACACTATATTAGTTTCAGGTGTACAATTCAATGATTTGACATTTGTGTGTATTGCAAAATGAACATCACAGTAAATCTGGTTACCATCAATCACCATACACAGTCACAGATTTTTTTCTTTCTTCTTGTGATGAGAACTTTTCAGATTTACTTGCAGCAACTTGTAAATATGCAATACAGTATTAATAACTATATTCACCATGCTATACATTACATCCCTGTGGCTTATTTATTTTATAACTGGAAATTTGTACCTTTTGAACCCCCTTCACTCATGTCACCTACTTCCCACCCCCATCCCCACCCCCCCAGTCTGGCAACCAACTATCTCTTCTCTGTATTTATGAGCTCCTTTTTTTTCTTTTTAAGATTACTCATATCAGTGAGACCAGAGGTTATCTTTCTCTAACTTATTTCACTTAGCATAATGCTCTCGAAGTCCCTCCATGTTGTCACAAATGGCACAATTTCCTTTTTCTTAATGGCTCAATAGTATTCCAGTGTGTGTATCACATTTTTTTATCCATTCACCCATCAATGAACACTGAAGTTGTTCCCATGTCTTAACTATTGTAAATAATTCTGTAATAAACATGGGTGTGCATATATCTTTTGGAGTTAGTGTTTTCATTTTCTTTGTACAAATACACAGAAGTGAAATTGCTGGATCATATGGTAGTCCCAGTTTTGATCTTTTGAGGAAACTCCATGCTATTTTCCATACTGTCTGTACCAATTTACATTCCCACCAAGAGTGCACAAGTGTCTCCTTCTCTTCATATCCTTGCCAACACTTGTTATTTCTTACCTTTTGATGATAATCATACAAACAGGTGTGAAGTGATATCTCATTGTGGTTTCGATTTGCATTTCCCTGATGATTAGTGACGTTGAACATCTTTTCCTATACCTGTTGGTCAACTGTATGTGTTCTTTGGAAAAATGTCTCTTCAGATCCTTTGCCCATTTTTAATTAGATTGTTTGTTTGCTATTGAGTTGTGCGAGATCTTTATATATATTAGATATTAGCCCATTATCAGATACATGATTTGCAAATATTTCTCCCATTCAATTGGTTGCCTTTTCATTTTGTTGATGGTTTCCTTTACTGTACAAAAGCTTTTTAGTTTGATGTAGTCTCACTTGTTTATTTTTACTTTTATTGCCTTTGCTTTTGGTGTCATATCCAAAAAATCATGGCCATGACCAATGTCCAGGAGCTTACCGTATATGTTTTCTTCTAGGAGTTTTATGATTTCAGGTCTTAAATTCAAGTCTTTATTCCATTTTGAGTTAATTTTTGTATGGTGTAAGGTAGTAGTCTAGTTTTATTCTTTTGCATGTGGCTGTCCAGTTTTGCCAACACCATTTGTTGAACAGACTGTCCTTTCCCCATTGTATATTCTTGGCTCCTTTGTGATAAATTAAGTGACCATATATGTGTGCGTTTATTTCTGAGCTCTCTATTCTGCTCCATTCATCAATGTGCCTCTTTTTATACCAATACCATACCATAGTTTTGTAATATAACTTACAATCAGGAAGCATGATGCTTCCAGCTTTGTTCTCTCTTAAGATTGCTTTGGTTATTCAGGGTGTTTTGTGGTTCCTTACACATTTTAGGATTTTTTTGCTCTGTTTCTGTGTAAAATGCCATTGGAATTTTGATAAGGATTGAATTGAATCTGTAGATTGCTTCTGGTAGTATGGACAGTTTAACAATATTAACTCTTCTAATCTTTGAGCCACAGAATATCTTTCCATTTATTTGTGTCTCCTTCAGTTACTTTCATCAGTGTCTTATAGTTTTCAATGTACAGGTCTTTCACCTCCATGGTTAAATTTATTCATAGGTATTTTATTCTTTTGATGCAATTGTGAGTGGTATTGTTTTATTACTAGCATATAGAAATGCAACCAATTTTTGTATATTGATTTTGTATTCTGCAACATTACTAAAGTTGTTTATTAGTTCTAACAGTGTTTTTTTGGTGGAGTCTTTAGAGTTTTCTATATATAATATCATGTCATGTGCAAATATTGACAATTTTACTTCTTCCTTTCCAGCTGGGTGCTGCTGATTTCCTTTTTTTTTTTTTTTTTGCCTAATTACTCTGACTAGGACTTCTAATACTATGTTGAATAAAAGTGGCGAGAGTGGGCATCTTTCTCTTATTCTTGATCTTAGAGGAAAAGCACAGAGTATGACATCAGCTATGGGCTTCTCATATACGGCCTTTATTGTGTTATAACCAATTTGATTTTATTGCACAGAATTGAATCTAAATTCAACCATAAGCATTTTAATGATTATCATTAAAAGTCTTTTTAAATTGAAAACAAGACTGAGAACTCGTAATAGTGCTGGTTAATTAAAAAAATACACCCTTAAGGATTAAGTTTATTCCATAATTCCAGTGATATATTTTTAGGCTGAAGTACTGATGAATGAAGTACTCCAATGTAGAGGAATCTTGAAAATACTCTGAGTGAAATTAGTTAGTCATAAGGAACCATATATTATATGAGCCCATTGATATGAAATGTCAAAAAGGAGAAACCTATAGAGACAGAAAGTAGATGAGTGTTTGCTTGGGGCTGTGGGAGATGGGAGACTTGTAGGCTAGAAAAAGAAAGATTTCTTTTTTTGGAAATTGATAAAATTTCCAAAATTTTTTTTATCAATAAAATTGATAAAATAGATTGTGGAGATGAATGCACAACTCTGTGAATATACAAAAAAACAATTGAATTGGACACTTTAAGTAGGTGAATTGTACAGTAGGTGAATTATATCTCAAAGCTGTTTTTAAAAAGGAATACAGAAACTCTAGAAAAACATTGAATCCATTGACATCTACTTTACCACACTATTCCAAATAGAAATGTAACTGAAAAATGGGAGTTAAAAAACATAAGCAGCAATATCCGTTATTTACTGCCATAATAATGCTGTGAATCAACCAGAAACCTCAGTGGCAGACACCACTTTACTGAGCTCAGGGGTCTCAAGACCACACTCTTGGCTCAGCAGGTGTTCTGGCCTCCTGCGCACCTGCCTTGGGGAGGCTGTTGTCCGCTGATGGAGAATGGCCCCATCTGAGATGACTGGACTTGTGTATCATTGCTCAGCAAACAAACCCAGGCACCTCTCACCGCGGTGGCACAGAACTAAGAGAAGAAGCAGAAAAATACAAGTCTGTTCTGATCTTCATGTGTCACATCAGCTGGCATTCCATTGACCGAAGTAAATCTCATAACCTAACTCGGGATCAAGGGTCGGGAGAACAGATTCTGCCTCTTCAGTAAAAGGAGCTGAAAAGCCATGTGTCAAAGAGGGTGAATCCAGGAGCGTGAAGAATGAGGACCATTTAGACCTCAGTCTCTGCCCAGCACAGGGTATTTATGATGGAAGAAAACTGAGCAGAAATTAAATATTTGCCATCTGGCAGCTTCACTTTTTCACCATTTTCACTTAAAATTGTATCAGAGGGCTTCCCTGGTGGCGCAGTGGTTGAGAATCTGCCTGCTAATGCAGGGGACACGGGTTCGAGCCCTGGTCTAGGAAGATCCCACATGCTGCCGAGCAACTAGGCCCGTGAGCCACAACTACTGAGCCTGCGCTTCTGGAGCCTGTGCTCCGCAACGAGAGAGGCCACGATAGTGAGAGGCCCGCGCACCGCGATGAAGAGTGGCCCCCGCTTGCCGCAACTAGAGAAAGCCCGTGCACAGAAACGAAGACCCAACATAGCAATCAATCAATCAATCAATTAAAAAAAACAAAAGACTCCTCATTTCCTCCTCTTCCCCTTTAAAAAAGAAAAAAAAATTGTATCAGAAACTTTGAAATATCTTTCTGTTTCATCGTGATTTAGATAATAGAAACATTTAACATTTTTGTAATTTAGCTCAAATAATGGCTGCATAATTCAAGTAGATTCAAAAGCAAATACAATCTAACTTATAATAGCAAGTTTTGATATAAATGCCACTGGATGATACTGTGAGTATGTGACATGAGCTGGATGACTTGCTTTTTAATTATAGGAACTTTTAGCTTTTGCAAAGATAACTACTTTTTAAAATGCTTTTCTAGATGTTCTTGTCTTATCACAGAAATACATTCTTATATGTACATGTATAATTCGCATAGAGAAGTGTTAATAACAACTCCCTACACACACACACACACACACACTTCCATTGCTCTATTGTTATGTCATTGACATAACTGATGAAAACTAGTTTCCTTCATGTCCATACACACATTTATAGGATTAGGTTCATTTTCCTTGTATTGTAATTACAATATGATGTTATTCCTCAGCTTGAACTAGATTAAAATTTTGCATTTGTATTTTTCATTTCCATGTGGAAAATGAAATCTTATTTTTGCCTGTCAGTCTAAAACCACTTTGAATCGTAAATTGGTCTCCTATGGTAAACCTTTAAGACCTCTTTTTTTTGTTGCTGTAACCTTTTCTACATGGTGGACTTTATTAGTTACATTAATTAAATAACAAATGCCCACCTTATTGAGCTGGGTATGCTTTAATCCACAGGCACAAATCAAAAGAAAGAAATGATTATAACATTAGAGTTAAAAAACAAAAAGCTTTGGTTGATTTTTTTGTAAAGAATGGTTGAAAAGGAACCTAAAGTCGTTCCTTTATTTGAAGGCTTAAGTAATTGTACCTGCCAGGTAATAGACGAGAGGGAGGCCTCTCACTTATCACCCCCTTCTGTGTGTTTCAATTACTGGGAAGGTTAATGGTGCTGAACAGCTGAGGTATGAAGGCACCTTTCATTATCTTCCCCATCAGAAGTCCCCAGAGCCCGTTCACCTTCCCTCGTGTTTATGGGAAAAGACACAGTGTTCTCTCACAGCCCAGAGTACATGAGAACCAACTTCTCACAGCCTAGCAGATCTTTGCCAACATTTTCTGGAAAATAATTCCGCCCCTTTCAGAGCCAGCGTGCAATGTAATTTGAACTCAAATACCAACATCATTTAGAATGACTGAAATAATACCTTGATCTTGTGACTTGTATAGTCTCATTCTTCTAAATTTTAACTTTAATGAGGCTTATTTATTAAGCAAGTACAGAGTATATGGGCAGAATTTTTCTTTGAATATTTTATATTGAATGAATTGAAATAATTGGGATGTTAAAGGACTAGGGAATGATAATGAACATGTATGCACTGAAGCATTTACTCTGTACTAGGTAGGTTCTCTTCTGTATCATATCCCTTTAAGACGCCTCCTCTCTGAATATCGTCCTCCATGTTGACTCCATCAGGATTCACTTACCTAGAAACAATAGGTAACCTGTGACCAGGGCAGATGTTCAGGGAATGGAAAGGAAATTACGGCTCCACCAAACCTCTCTTGCACAAGTACAGATGTGTTTGTATTTAGCCTGAGACAAAAACTTTGTTCCTTTTCCTTCATTATTGTTCCTAACATGCGACAAAGGCAATTGTAGGAAAGGCAGTGTGGCCCTAAATTCTCCCTCAGCTGATCTTTAAGAACGTCCGACATTTTCCAAAGAAGATTTTGATCTAGGGAAGGACATCAAGCTCCAAATTAAGGTGGAATATGTGGGAAAAAGGTCACTGGGATAGGGTTGCCAGGTAAAATACACCATGCCCAGATAAATTTGAATTTCATATAAATATATAGTTTGGGAGACATACTTACAATCAACAAATATAAATCTGGCAACCTAACATTGCACTGCACAGTATAGATGGCAGATGATTTTAAAAAGGAGGGTCATGGGGATATAAAAAAAGAATGTGAAACTCAGAGTTTTTTCTAGGGTAAGGGTCAACAAACTGGCATGAGGTCCAAATCTGCTTTGTTCCTGTCTAAACAATGTTTCATTGAAACACTGCCACACCCATTCATTAAGTACAGTCCAAGGCTGCTTTCACTCTGCAGTGGCAGCGTTCAGTAGTTGCAGGCCCACAGAGCCTAAATATTTACTATCTGGCCCTTTAACCAAATAATAAAAAATAAAAAGTCCCAGTTAAACTGCTAAAATTACAATTGTCATTCTAAATACTCACTATTTCCCCTCTCTGATGAAAGGCTTCTTTCCATAGGCGTGCCTGATATTATAAAGCTGAAAATATGTAGGCTTTTAAATAAGTAATATTATTCTACTCAGTGGATTTAAACATAAGGCAATATTGTCACTTCAAGAAAAATAAAAAGAGCTTTGAGAATTTTTTCCATACGTCCACATTTGTGTTTCACAACTCCAGACCACCTAATGCAAACTTTCATTTCTCAGCAAAATGAAGCAGAGAATATTACAAAAGACTCAGCGATGTCAAATCCAGCCACCAGTTAGATCTTCCAATTTTCAGTACAACATTTCCTGCCAGATGTGGCTCAATGTGGCTTAAAGAAGCAATTGTTTATTTCTCATGTGGAGAACTATTGTTCTGGAAGAATGAGGGCATTATAGGATTAATCTCCAAGTAGTAAGAAGAAAAGCTAGGTTTACAAACTCTGTATGACTCTGTATGTGCCAGTGAGTAGCTGGAAGTAAGCGTTCTATTGGAAGATAGGATTTTGTTCCTCAGGAAACCAACACACTCCTGGGACCCTGGGTTGAAGCCATTTGATGGGTGGAGAGCATGAGAAAGGTCTGGCAACCAAAGTCACCCCATGCTGCTGATGCAGACAGCTGGCAGAGACAAGATAAAGTTCACACAGTCACTTGAGGCTTTAAAACCTAGTCTGCAAACGAAAAGTAGAGAAGAAAATTCTATTTCTAATCTACCAGTGAAAGATGTGCATTTCATTTTCAGATTATGAAAGTATCGAAGGAGAAAGGCTGTGCTGTCATGAGTGACAGTGCCTCGGCCGCCAGGACTCCAATCAGAGGCTCAGTGATAAGTGAGAGTGAGCCCAGACTACTGCCAACGCCATGGCCAGAGACCGAAGAACACACGGGGAGGGGTTTCCTAAATGTGTATGGTAAATAACCCTGCATACAAATCCTCCAAGCCACGACCTGGGTAGTGTATTAGAGCAAAGAAGTAACAAAGAAAACAGGCAGGTTGACGTTGAGGAGAGAGGACCAAATCAGTTTCAATAGACTTGAGGCTCTGTGGACCTAGGGAAGGAGAGGGTACAGAGCCCAACAGGATTGGAGACAAGGAAGGCGTTGGAGCTCTGCTCCTCACCAGAGCTCTCTAAATCTCAGTATCCACATTTTTAAAAAAATTTATTTATGTTTATTTATTTTATTTTTGGTTGCCTTGGGCTCGTGGGCTTTCTCTAGCTGCGGCAAGCGGGAGCTACTCTTTCTTGCGGTGCGCAGGCTTCTCATTGCGGTGGCTTCTCTTGTTGCAGAGCACGGGATCTAGGCGCGGGCTTCAGTAGTTGTAGCTTGCAGGCTTAGCTGCTCCGCAGCATGTGAGATCTTCCCAGACCAGGGCTCGAACCCGTGTCCCCTGCATTGGCAAGCGGATTCTTAACCACTGCGCCACCAGGGAAGCCCTCAGTATCCACATTTTTAATATGAGAATAAAATCACGTGTATTTTATAAAAACACTTCCTGGAAAATGGTCACGGCTAGATATATCATGAGACTTCAATAAATGGCTTATATTTATAATTACTAACAAAAATAAATACAAGAATCTAATAAGAATATGTTTTATAACCTAATGCATTTTGGATCACTCATTTCTATCCCAAAGATTTAATCTATACCATCGTGGTCTCTAAGCTGTAGTTTATATTATGTTTGCCACGAGTTGCTGTGACCAAATGTTACTGTTTTTAGTCCTATAGTTCCTGTAGTTTCTTGTTGCAGTGTTACAAACTAATGTTTCCCAAAAGTAATTTTTGTATGAATAAACAAATAAAAGTGAGAAGCACTATGAAGCCCTTATTAAATATGAAAGGATAAACAGCTCTAATTGAAAAATAAAAGAATTATAATTTTAAGTGCAAATTTGACTAATTGTGCTTTTCAAAAGCTACTGTCAAATATTTTTCACAACAGTAAATCTTAAGTTATGATAAAAAAATTCCTTGTGAAATCACACCTGACAAAATGAACCCTAATTATGTATAATATCTCCTATCTAAACACATTCTTAAATAGTTATTTCAATTTAAAATAAAGAAATTATCAGATTGGGTTGGAATTTGTCAGTTGGTTATCTCTCCATGAAGCACCGCTAAGTTTTTTAAACCTCCATCAGCGAGTGAGAACACCACACCTTGGCAGAATCTTAGCAGTTATCAGAAGCAGGAGTTGTGGGAACATATTTACAAGATTAGGGGTCTGAACTCCAATGGTTTAAGGTGGATTTTCAAGATGGGAATCTGACTGGGTTTGGGCAAAACTCATGACATAATAGTTTTGATTTTGTGCTACAAAGGCAACTCAGTAGAGAAAAGATCGTCTGTTCAACAGATAGTCCTGGAGCAATTTGATCCTTGTGTAAACAAAAAATAAATTTTCATTCATATCGCACACTTTATACAAAAGTTAGCTCAAAATGGATTGTAGACCTAATTGTAAAACCTAAAATTATACAACTTTTACAAGAAAACATAGGAGAAAATCTTTGTGAACTTGGGTTAGGCAAATATTTCTTTGATATGACACTAAAATCACAATATATAAAAGAAAAAATCAATAAACTGGACTTCATCATGATAAAAATGTCTGCTCTTTGAAAAAAGCATTCACAGTTAAGAAAATCGAAATAGGAGCCATGGACTGGAGAAAATACTTGTAAGTAACATATTTGATAAAGAACTTGTATCTATAAAGAACATATAAAGAACTCTTGAGGGAGCGCGGGGCGCCACCGCCGCCGCCGCTTATCCGCTGAGGTCAGTCTCCTGGGCTGCGCCCGGGTCGGCGGCCGCGGCGGCTGAGCAGCGAGAGCCGGGAGCCGAGAGACGCGCTCCGCCGAGTGTTGGGCACGGCAGAGCCCGCGCCTTCGCGGCGTCATGGGCCCCCTCCTCGGGCCACAGAGGGCACCAGCCGCAGGAACCCCCGGGCCTCCTCGCGGCTGAGCCTGAGCGACCCCCGGGTTCTCCGGCGTCCCCTCCCTCCGCCTTATTTTCTTCCCTGCTCTCGCTGCTGCTGCCGCTTCAGCTCTCCGTTATGGCAACGGAGCCGCCATCCCCTCTCCGGCTTGAGGCGCCCGGCCCCCCAGAAATGCCGACCCCACCGGCGGGTAAGGAAAAGTGTATCTGGATATAGTAGATCGCTTAAGGCATCCCTTAGTATTACCATGTTCTTTGATTAAGCTCAGTGGAAAACTACAACAACCCAGTCTAGGCAGGGCTACTAATGACCCAGACTATTCAAGAAGCAAGGATTTGGTCACCCACCAGGGAAGAACCACGATCTGCTGAGGTGCTTGCTGAAGATAGAAAGAATACAGAATGGGTATAAGAAAGTAGTTACAAAGACCAGCTATAACTGACCACTTACAGAAACGAGGACTGTAATTGTCATGAGTACACCATTTTTTTTTGCTATGAATATATTTGTGTTAAGTGTGTATTTGTTTTTTCTCTCTCATATTCCCTTATTATGTAACATGAGTTGTATTGATCTTATATCATAATATGTAAGTACTCTTAATTTTACATTATAGTACTTTAAGTTATATCACAAGGATTTACCTCCTCTTCTGGGGATAGGGTTAGTGTATTTTGATTGGACTCAGAATTGTTGTATCATATTAAGTGGAATTAAGACCTTGTTATTGTCTTATTTGGGGATTAAGTAAGATTTGAGGAGATGCATATGGGTGTCATGTTGACACAGGGTCGACTTGTGATGATTAGTTTCATGTGTCAACTTAACTGGCTATGGGGGACCCAGATTAAAAATTATTTCTGGGTATATTTTGTGAGGGAATTTCCAGGTGAAATGAGCATTGAAATTGGTGGACTCAGTAAAGTTGATTGCCCCCCCCCCCCAATGTGGGTGGACATCATCCAGTCTGTTGAGGGCTTGAATAGAACAAGAGCTGGGGGAAGGAAGAATTTGCCCCTTTTTCCTGCCTCATGGTGTGAGGTGAGATATTTCATCTTCTCCTGACCTCAGACTGGAATTTATATCACCACCTCCCCTGGTTCTCAGGCCATTGGACTAGGATTGAATTATATCACTAGCTTTCTGGGGCCTCCAGCTTACAGATGGCAGACTGTGGGATTTCTCAGCTTCCATTATCATAAGAGCTAATTCCCTGTTACAAACACATGCATGTATTCTATAGGTTCTGCTTCTTTGGAGAATTCTGACTAATACAACATGTATCCACCACTGTAATATCACACAGAATACTTTTACTGACCTAAGAATCCCCTGTGTTCCACCTATTCAACCTACTCTTCCCTTCCTCCACCCAAACCCCCAACAACCACTGATCTTTTTACGGTCTCCATAGCTTTGCCTTCTAAACTATCATATAGTTAAGAATTATACCGTACGTAGCCCTTTCAGATTGGTTTATTTCACCTAATAATATGCATTTAAGTTCCTCCATGTCTTTTCATGGGTAGTTTATTTCCTTTTGTTGCTGAATAATATTCCATTGTATGAATGTGGAACAGGTTTTTGTTTGTTTGTTTGTTTTTAATCCATCCATCTATGGAAGGGCACCTTGGTTGCCTCTAATTTTTGGCAATTATGAATAAAGCTGCCACAATCATTCATGTGCAGGCTTTTGTATGGACGTAAATTTTCAGCTCTTTGGGGTATATACCAAAGAGCTTGATTGCTGCATTTTATGGTAAATGTATATTTACTCTTTTATTAAACTGCCAAACTGTCTTCCAAAGAGTCTGTACCATTTTGCATTCCCTACAGCAATCATGAGAGTTCCTACTGCTCTGCATCCTCACCAGCATTTGGTGTTGTCAGTGTTCTGAATTTTTGTCCTCTTCATAGCTGCATAGTGGTTTCTCATTGCTGTTTTAATTTGCAGTTCTCCAAACACATAAGGTGTTGAGCATCTTGTCATATGCCTATTTGATATTTTATATCTTCTTTACTGAGGTGTCAGTTTAGATTTTTTGTCCACTTTTAATCAGGTTGTCCTCTTTTTTTAGTGGTAAGCAGTAAGTGTTCTTTGTATATTTTCATACCAATCCTTTATCTGATTTGTCTTTTACAAATTTTTTCTCCCCATCTATGACTTGACTTCCCATTCTCTTGATATTCATATCTTTTTAAAGTTTTTTTTCTTTTCTTTGTGTGTTTGTTTTGAATAATGTATATTGCTTTTTGTTCAGTTAACTAATTCTTTTCTGCAATGTCTAATCTACTGTTAATTCTATCCAATGTACTTTTAATCTCAGCTATTTTAATTTTAATCTCTAAAACGTTGATTTGCTTTTTAAAAAATACCTTCCTTTACATGTCCAATCCCTCCTGTAGCTTCTTGAAAATATGAAATATAATTATAATATCTACTTTAGTTTTGTTGTCTACTAATGCTTTAATTTTTCTATTTCTGGGTCAGTTTTAATTAGGTTTTTTCCCCTTCATTGTGGTTCTATATTCCTGCTTCTTGATATACCTGGTAATTTTTTTATTGGATGACAGTCACTGTAGATTTTCTTTTTCTGGTGCTAAATATTTTAGTATTTCTGTACATATTCTTGAACTTTGTTCTGGGATGCAGTTAAATTACTTAAAAATAATTTTATCCTTCTGAGTCTTGCTTTTAAGCTTTTTAGGTGGAACCCAAGTAATGTTTAGACCATGTTAAGTTTTTCCCCACATTTCAGGATTGAAAACTATTCTGAATACTCATGTATTAAACAGTTTTCCATTCTAGCTGGGAAGACCAGGCTTTCTTTTTTTTTTTCCCTTTGTGAGTGTTAAGAACTTGTTCCTTCTGATACATCCAGGTGGTTCTTTCCCTGCCATGAGTAGTGTTCTTACATGCATATGCCCATCTGTACTCATAGGCCTCTGTAACCTAGTTTCCATTCACCTATCCTGCTTCTCATCCCTTCATTCACTCTTCCACATTCACAGTGGGGCTTGTTTAATTTCTAGAACAAGCCTGGCTCTTTGCACACAATTTTTATTGCTTCTGCTTAGAATGTGCTTCCTCAGCCTGGCTTGACTGGCTCCAAAATGGCATTCAACTCTGAAAAGGAGGAATATCACCTTTTCTTATGCAAGTAAGGTTCCCCAATTTTCTCTCAAACACTGTTTCTTGCCTTCAAATCATTTTGAGATTCAAAAAAACTTGTTCATGTGTTTTTTAAAATTTTGCTTTCCCAGGCTATCTTACCCAGGAGTTGATAACTACATGGGGACAGAAACTCTAGAAAAGAGATAATTTAATGATGAGCTTTCTTTATTCGTCATATTTTATACTGTTAGAAGAATGAGGCTATCAACTGAATTCTGTCCCCCCAAAATTCATACATTCAAGCTCTAACAAAGTGATGGTATTTGGAGATGAGGCCTTTGGCAGGTAATGAGATTAAATGATGTCATGAGGATTAGGCTCTATTAGTGCCCCTGTAAGAGGAAACCAGAGAGTTTTTTCTGTCTCTCTCCACCATGTGAGGACACAGTGAAAAGACAGTTGTCTGCAAGCCAGGAAGAGAGCCCTCACCAGGCACTGAATTGGCCAGCACCGTGATCTTAGACTTCCAAGCCTCTAGAACTGTGAGTTGTTAAAGTCACCAAGGCTATAGTATTATGTTATGGCAGCTTGAGCTATAAGAGTACTAAATGGAAGAGACATGGAGGAACCCTAAACACATATTGCTAAATGAAAGAGGCCAAACTGAAATGGATACATACTGTATGATTTCAGCTATATGACATCCTGGAAAAGGTAGGGCACTGAAACTATTCTGTATGATACTGTAATGGTCAACGCTTGTCATACATTCGTCAAAACCCATAGGATATGCAACAGAGTAAACTGTAATATAAACTATGGATATTAGTTAATAGTAATGTATGAACTTTGGCTCATCCATTGTAAAAAATGCCCCACACTAATGCAAGACGTTAATAATAGGGGAAACTTTGGTTTGGGGAATAGATGTGAGGGGGTGTATGAGAACTCTATACTCTGCTCAAATTCTCTTTAAACTTAAAACTACTCTAAATATAGTCTACCAATTTATTTAAACAAAATAAATCTAAGTTGCCTCATCATATTGTGAGGTTATTACCATCTTACAGTGTTTCTATTTGACCGACTTCTTTAATGTTCATTTCTATCTTCTTTTATCCTTGTAAAAAATATATCAAATGTTTTGTACTATTTCACCTCCCAGCCTATTATCTTTTTAGTTATATGTCTTTCACAAACTTTCATTGGAAACTACATGAGATATCCTTGACTTATTACACTCTATGCCCATTACTATTTTCACCACCTCCCTAGTAATGCTTGAACCTTGGCTATGACCCATTGTCACCTCTGGACAAATAGTTTCTGCTCTATTTTCTGTCTTCTGTCCTTCTGGGCCACTTCTATCTACCATCATTACCCAAAGAACTGACTTTACAGATTCTATATGCCAGTGTGTAAGACTTGCAGTGTTTTAAGAAGTATCCCAACTTCATGATGATGATTTGGGGTCATTACCAAAGCACTCGGGATCATACATACTGTCTTAAGGTAGTTTTATGGGGCAACGCACATTGGTATTTTCCTCCTATTAACAGAGTAGGAAACTGTGGGTTGATCTGCAGCTATTTTGATTAAGAAAGCAGGATATGAACTCTGCTTCTTTGCTGGGGTACTTGGCACTGCTCCTTCTCTGGCTGGGACATATTTTGCGCCTTTACAGCCTGGCATCTAGGCGTCCTGATCAGACTAATGTTTGGCTTTATTGGATACGTTGACCAGTCTGATTGATATTCTGGTACATACAGGGTACTTGGTCATGGTTGCTCACCTCTGAACCTCAGCTTCATCACCTGCAAAGTGCAACTAATAGCACATCCGCTTTGTGGGGTTTTTATGGATTTGGCAAGCGTCATAGTGCCTGGCACGTGCTAGAGACTCAGGTGATGCAGTAATTACCCAAAGTTGCATTTTCAGTGGATCCTTCCCACCGGGAGAAGGTGACTCACGGCCTTGGGGGAGGAAGAGCAGGACAAACAGCAAGGGCAGCAAGGGCCAAGGCAAGGAGGTGAGAACTGACATGCAGGGGGGCCTCATGCTGGTATCACCAGAGGGCCCAGAGTGAGCCAGGATGTGGGGAGAGACTGGCCGGTCAGTAAGACCAGGCCAAGAAGGGCCGTGTGAGGGGGCTTAGCTTTTACCTTGTGGTAGAGGCCATCCAAAGGAGAAAGTGGAAGATGGGTAGGTATAGACTTCTCCCTTAGGAATTGTCCTCGGGGTCTGTTTATCTCCTGGCAGGGTCCGTTCAATGAGTTGGCCCCTCCAGCACATTCTAGAGAGGACTGGCCATGTCTGACCCTCTGGAGACACAGCCCTGACCTCCTGGCCACCTCACTGAGGAGAGGGCTCACGGGGGAATCAGCCTCACTCTGCATCTGTCCACCAGTCCTGCACCCTGGACTCCAGGACCACTCACTTGCAAGAGACACATCCAGCTGCCGGAGGAAGTGACGTTTCCTGACTCATCTGGCTAAGAATGAGCAGAGTATTGCTGACCATTCCAGGGGAGTAGCTGCCACAGAAGATCAGGATGGGTACAAGCCATAGAAGGTCAGAAGGAACAAAGGTCAGTCCACGTGGGAGTTCACATGGGCGCCTCACAGTCACCAACCTGCCCTCGAGTTTCCCTTCCAGCCCAACACACACTCCACCTGCCCACAGTCGCCTGTGCCACCATCACACAGCCCCACAGAGCTCCAAACATCCTCAAACACACAAACTCCCTACCTATAAGCAGATGCCTGTGTGCCCAGAACCCTCCTGCTCCAATATACATGCACTACAAACCCCAATAAAATCACAGCCACAGTCTTGAATACAAAAACACACCCCCAACGGCCCCCGATAATCAAACACCGAAATCCTCACATCCCACAAAAATCCACCCAACCCCATATAACCCCCCAATGCAAACACACAAACCCTTCAACAATAGCCAAATACATTCAAACCAAACTCACATACTTCTTAATATAAGACACAACCCCCCAAATCCAAATATAACACATACAGTCCCCCCACAGCTGTGAACATC
This sequence comes from Balaenoptera physalus, assembly GCF_965194825.1. Lineage (NCBI taxonomy): Eukaryota > Metazoa > Chordata > Mammalia > Artiodactyla > Balaenopteridae > Balaenoptera > Balaenoptera physalus. The sequence continues at coordinate 46,034,389 of NC_138884.1, read as the reverse complement.
CACGTATGTACAATGCCTCAGAAGCTGAGACAAACACAAAATACCATCAGAGAGACACAATGTTTCCAACCTTCTCCTAAATACTCCCCCCAGAACACATGATGAACTCACACCCCCAATACAAACATACACCCATCTCCCTCTTGAGATACTATAAACAGCCTCTGTCACATCCCCTGATTATACGCACACAGCTAACAACCCCAATTTACACTGACATCCCCAGTCTCTGCAAATTCCTCCACACCAAAAATACACTCCCTAAACTCTTACCCTACAGGATGAGCATATGTATAACCCCTATACTCTGAATACACACAGATCCAACACACAAAACATTAAAATGCATACCCTTACCTCTTCTCAAATGCCTGCACACAGAGCCTCAAAACACCCAGAACCAGCCCCACCACCCAGCCGCACCATGCTGCACCAACCGTACACTCATAAAGGCACTCAGGCCCCTCATCTCTCCCCAGATCACACATACACAGTCTCTACACAGCTTTACTATTACCCCAAACCGTCCTATACCCCAAACATACATCCATGAGTTCCCCACACAGCCCTAACCCATGACAGAGGCAGCTCTACCAGGGGCATCATGGCACCCCGAGCGGGCAAATGCCGCTGAGGTAAGTGCCTCCTATGTTGCTGCAATTCTTGCTGCTGTTGCAAATCATCCCTTGACCCCACCGAGGCTGACTGGGACACCCTAAACGGGAAGTGGCAGCATATGAGTCAGGGAAGAGGAAAACTCCCTTCCAGGTATTCCCTGTCACCATCCGAATAAAGTCATATTCCTTGCCTCAACACCTCATCTCCCGTTTATTGGCCTGTCGTGCGGCAAGCACAGCAAGCTTGGACTTGGTAACATCTTTACGCAGGACACGGTGTCACAAAATGGGACATTGTTTTGTTTGTTTGTTTTGTTTTTGTGTTTTGTGTTTGTTTTTGTTTTGGGCTGCGCCACGTGGCTTGTGGGATCTTAGTTCCTCGACCAGAGATCGAACTCGCGCTCCCTGCAGTGGAAGCTCGGAGTCCCAAGCAATGGCCTACCAGGGAATTCCCATGGGACACTGTTACCTTGCAGTCATGGTCCTCACCTTTGTGAGACAGAGGTAGTAGTGCAGCAGGATGGAGAACGTTGTAAAGTTTAAGATAAAGATTAGGTGGTGAAAGCAGGATTTCACAGGAAGTGAATCTAGTGACACTTGCAGTGAAACGTTGCCAATTCAGAGTTAAGAAGACTGTGGACAATGTGTGGAGTTTGCAAATAAACTTCATTTTCTAGAGTCAAATCTGCCAAGGCTTCCACTAAATTTGCAGTTGTGGCTATAACCTTAAGACAACTGAGATAGGCATAAGCAACTGACTCAAGTTGCATGCTATAATAGGCAAAAGGCCTATGTTTACTACCATGCTCACATAGTTCCGCGGGGCCTGATTATGCCATTCATGCACAAATCAAGTAAAAGGTTTTGAATAACCTAAAGTTAATCTATTAGGTAGAGATCTCTTTGCTAACTTAAAAGGGCTAATATATTTTGCCTCCAGTGGAGATCTCACCTTAAAGTTTCCGGATCAACCTGAACCTGATCATTTGGGGAACCCTAAGGCAGGCAGCTCTTGCAGTGCTTGTTTTAGCCTTGTAAAAGCCTGCTTATGTTTATCTTCCCAAGCAAAGGATTCAGGGACTAAATCTTTAATAAGTTCATAGAGTGGAAGAGGTAACAGAGAAAAATTTGGAACCCAGAGCTTGCAATAACCAGCTAAACCTAGAAATCCACAATGCTAGCACTTAGTTGTGAGTCTAGGAAGTTCCTGTATCAGCCGAATTCTCTCTGCAGATAGCTGAATTCCTTCAGTGCTTAGATTATGTCCTAGGTAATGAACAGTTTCTAGGGATAATTGTAATTTTTCCTTTGTGTTCTTTCTCAGCTAACTGTTGCAGCAAATAAATGGAATCTTTTATGCATGCCTTATGGAATCTTTACAGTAGCTGAGTACAGCAGGAGGTTATCTCCATATGGTAAAAAGGTGGATTTCTCAGGGAACTAGAGGGTACTTAAATCTTGGTGAGGTACTTGGGAGAAAAAAGAAGGGGTCCTAGTGAACCCTTGAGGCATAAAAGTGCAGGTATATTGTTGATTGTTCCAAGTAAAGGCATATAGATATTGGCTGTTGGGTCTCCGGGATGCTGAAGAAAGGTGAACAAAGGTCTCCAACAGTACACCATTCCAAGTCAGTTGAAACTTGTGACAGAAGGGTGGCTAGGTTTGGAACAACAGGAAAACAGGGAATAACTATTTTTATTAACAGCTCCCAAGTCCTGGACAAATCGCCATCCTGCCAGGTTTCCAACCAGGCAAGATTGGCATGCTGCAGGGACGAGTACAGGAATGACTACCTCCCGGGAAATTAAGTCTTCTACAATAGGTGTGAGACCTTGTATGACCGCAGGCTTTAATAGTTGTTGAGGAAACCTAGGGAGAGGTTTAGCTACATCTATCTGAATCTTTATAGGTTTGCATTTTTTTTATTCTTCTGATGTTAACACTGTCAGAAGTAGCCCCCAAATTTGCAGGCATCTCCATCAAATTAGAGAACTTGTGCTGAACTTCCTCTTTTATGTCCAGGACAGATTGTAAGGAACATAAATAATCAGGTTCAAGTTGATCAGGAAACTTTAAGGTGAGATCTCCACTGGAGGCAAAATGTACTGGCCCTTTTAAGTTACAAAAGAGATCTCTACCAAATAGGTTAACTGGGGCTATATTGCATAGCAAAAAGGAATCTTGGTTGAGATAAAAATTCTCTCTGAACTTTATTAGGTACTCCCACCATGGAAGCATCCTCTTGACTCAGAGGGACCTGTTGTTCTTTGAGGGTGGGATTTAGAGTAGAAAGCACAGATCTGGTTAGGGCTAGGGCTAGGGCTAGGGCTAGGGTGTTAAAGGGTTAGGTAATTACGTTTACAGTTAGGGTTAGGGTTTAATGTAGATTTCAAAGTAGAATATGAGAGTGGGGTTTAAAGTAGAAAGCATAGCTCCAGTATCAACTAAAATTTGGCAGTTTATCATTAATTTTCATTCTATTTTCCTCTGGGCTGTTTAAGGTAATTGCTCGCAATCGTTTACCAGAGAACCTCTGGAGTTCTGCCAACTAGGGGAGAGGGTCATGGTGGGGGGCCCTCCCTTTGAGACAGATATGAGAGCATTTGTGAAGAGTTTGCATAGGACCTTTGAGGACACCTTTTTTTCTAGTGTCCTCACTGATTACAAATGAAACATCAACTTTGGGTAATCGAATTGATCATGGACCCCTAGGAGGTTGTAATGGGGGGAGGCCTAGGTGTTATTTTGTGTCTCTTGCCTTAGAGCTGTTGTAACTGTAAGGCTATGAGCTTGGTGGATTTCTGTTTGTGATCTTGCTCCAAGGTCCTTTCAAAATGCTCAGCTACAGTCAGGAGTTCAGTCAGGCCTACAGCTTCCCAGCCTATTTTCTGCCCTTTAATCAGTCCACTAATCTCAGAAGATAATCCATTTACAAAGAGGGCAGTTAAAGTAGGCTGAGTGGCCTTTTTATTGCTTGCAACCCCAAATGCTGTAAAAAGAGAGCCTACAAACTGGCTCTAAAGTCTTCCACAGATTCACCCCTCTTTTGTTTGTATGAGTGAATAATAGGCCAATCATTATTAGGCCAATTAATAATAGACCAAGTGTGAGCAGGGAAGATTTTAGGAATAGCTTATAAAAGGTTACTTGTTATTCCGCAAGCCTTTTTAGGTTGAGGATCTTGAATATCATCCTAGGGATTATGTCATTTTGCTTCCCGCGTCCATTCTGGGGCTTCCCCCAGTCCTACCAACATGTGTACAAGCGGATAAAGATCTAGCAGTTTGGGGACATAGGCCGTGACAGTGACTCTAAATTCTTCAAAAAAATGTTGGGGGTTCCTCCCTAGGTTTAGAGAATTCTTTGACTATAGCTCTCAGTTCAGTCTTTGACCAAGGGGTAAAGGACACCTGAGGGGGCTCACCTGCAACCTCAGCTAGTTTGACTTTAAATGGCAATTGTTAAATATTCTCTTGGGAATAGAAAAGTATTTCAGACAGAAAATGAGTAAAACAAGAGTACTCAGGTGAAAAAGGAAAGGGGGGGACAGTAGGAGTTCAATCTGCAGTCACATCCGTCCTATGGTCTTTTGTTTCAGGTACCTTTTGTCTCTTCAATATTTCATTAGCTTTTTGTTCTAAGTCTCTAAACGAAGCTATGTTGGAATCTTGAAACCTTCTTTAAACTTTTACATAGCAACTAAAGCAGGCATCTCATTCTCCCTGTCCAATTTGGGAACCCTTGCTCTCCAGTGTTTTCCTCAAATGAACAATCTTGTCTAACTGGAACATTCCCCACAATGACCATTGTAATTCTAGATCAATATTAGTATAATTTTGCCATCTTTCTAAATATCTACAGCCTCCAGGACCATAGTTCTCAAATATAAAATAAGCAGGTGTGCCAGAAGCTGGCATTCTCAACTCTTTGGTGATAAAGGATCTCATTTCCTTAGCTAGCCTTTGTCAACCCAAAAGAACACACAAAAGAACTGCGCCTTAATATATCAGCAGTAACAAAGAGATGTCACTATGTCCTGGCCAAAAGAAGGCCTGGTATGCACCACCACCAATTCCCAGGGATCCCTGGACTGAGGAAAAAGATCCAACCAGCAAATCCCAAGGAATGGGGACTGCAAACTGATGCCAAACAAACTGGAGAACTATAGCTGCCACCAACAGTTCCAAGCATGGAAACTGAGGGCTGATTCCAAACAGATGGGGAAGTGCAGACTACACTGCCAGCCGTGTGCAATGTGGAATCCAGGGAACAAAATTAGGGGCTAAGGTTTCCCACTCAAAAATATACTGGCAATAACCAAGAGATGTTACTGTGTCCTGGGAATTTCCATTTGAAAGGCTAGGGGTTTGGCCTCAGGGAGAATCCTCTACCAGCCAAACTGACCTGCCCTGTAAAGGAAAGCCAATTAGATTGCGAGCACAAACTCAATCAAAGAGAATGGAGCTCAAACCAAGAGGAGCTTACCAACAACCTTCAGGAATGGCAAGAAAGACAGTGAACTCAAAGGAGTTGTGGGCACTACACCTGTTTCTCCTTGTCCCAAAAGTTATCAGAAATTTGCTTCAGATCCCATCACTGCCACCAATATATTTATCTTTTGCTTTTTAAAAAGATAAGCATTTAATCATAAAATCATCCTGTTAGCAGGAGGAATCATAAGAGTGGATTTTAGAAAAGTGCACATACATATTTTGATACAGAACATTTCTGGAGGGGTACATATGAAACTGTTAGCGGCCACCTCTGAATGCCACCAATGTATTAAAAAACAAAATTTAACTGAGTAAATGTGATGATTTACTTTGAATTTTGAATAAATTGGCTTTATTAAACGATTCATGAATTAGGCAGCATCTCATCTGACAGAAAGGGAGATACTCCAACGGGTTACACAACATGGAAGGCTTTTTGTTTTTTGGCCACGCCACATGGCATGTGGAAATCTTAGTTCCCCGACCAGGGATCGAACCCATGCCCCGTGCATTGGAAGAGCAGAGTCTTAGCCCCTGGACCACCAGGGAAGTCCCAGAAGGCTTTCAAAGTAAAGAGGGTGGGACAAGGAAAGAAAGTCATCATCAAGGGAAAAAATGAAAGTTCACTGGAGGAAAGTGAAACTTCAGGTGACAATGGCTTCTCATTGGCTAAACTGCGGAATTCTCTATTAGCTATTTCTATTTTCTATTTCTTGTTGCTGGCCAGGAAGGAAGTCTTCCCTCCTCCAGCTGGGGTAGTAAAGTGGTTGCACTTCCTGTTTGGGGTCAGTGAATGACCTCTTCCTGTTGGGGTCATGGATGATGAGTGACACGGCATGAGAGCTCCCTCTACGGGCCTTCCAGACTCCAATTCTAGTTGAGGTTTCCTTTTGTTAACATTCACAGCATGTTTTATTGGCAGGAGGATTCCCAATGAGGGAGAAAAGGCCACAAGACTCACCATAAAGAAGACTCAGAAATTCCTGGGTGGGTCCAAGGAAGGCACAAGGTGGCTGTGGGGTCAGCTGGTGGCCACAATGATCACATGGTTCCATCTGATGGGTCTGCAGCTCGATGTGGAATAGTGAATAAAAGGGTCAGTTCATCCTATCAGAGAAACATGAAACTGAGATAAGCTTCCCACTGCTAGAAGCATCATGAGCCTTCAGAAAAGAACAGAGAACATGGCTAAAGGGTTTGGGAACATCAGAGCCATATCAGCCATATCTCCTCAGAGTGGGACTCCCCAGGCTCTCCAGGTCTCAGTCCCCAACTCTCCTTCAGGGACAAAGCCTCCCCACCCCTGTCCTAGTCAGCTCACTGATCCCTAGAGGTCCTGCCTACCCCTGAGGACTTAGATTTCCATGGAGACAGGTTGGTTGAGACCTAGTGATACAGTTGACCAGCCTGATATGCAACAGTTCCCACCACCCTGGGGCAGTTGGGCTCAGGGACACGTGGCTCTGGACCCCATGTGGAGGGTGTCCTTGCACGTCAGCTGTGCCCCAGAAGAGCCAGTAACGCCTGTGGCTGTCCAACTGATTCTCAGGGTATTTTCCTGCGAGAGCCCTTGGTCATCTGACCTCCTATCCAGGAAGCCCCGTGACTTTCTGACTGCTGCCTGTCACGCCAACAACACACCTGTGAAGGTTCTGCTCTGCATGGCCATCTGTCCACCAGGCCCCCCCTTCTAGGGACACAGATGCTAGGACCACCCAAATGCTGAAGGAGTGTCCACCTGCCTAAGGTACAGACACCCCTGTATCCATCTGCATGATTTCTACTGGGAATCTACAACATTTATGGGGATTCTTTGGCCCTAAAGAACAGACCAACCTGATAGGAGCAATGCAATGATTCACAATTACCAGGGTCAATGCACATATACAGGGGCCCATAGCCCCAGGTGCCCCACTCACAATTCACATGGGTGTCCCATACGTATCCACCGATGCCCAAATATTCTTGCTTCATACATACATACATCCAAACACGCACATCAGTGGTCTGCTGGGAAGCGCTAAAAAACTCTCTGAGAAAGGTGGGAAAGACTTCACTTATGCTATCTACATGGTATAAATATTCCCAGCATGACCAATTTCAAGCTACCCACCTGACATCACTGAACACAGAGCTGGGAAGAGATATGCACCATTGACTATCCCAAGATAGTATGAACCAGTTCCAGCACATCCCATACCTTTTCCTATGAATTTGTGCACACAATCCACTTACACCCCAAGTAGACCCCTCAACTCCCACCACAGATATAGAACCAAAAGGATACCACATATACATATGTGTTTGTACATATACATACATATATATATATATATCCTGAACACACACATACATTTCTACCCTCACCCTGAATAAATACACAAACAGACCACCTCTTACTATCTAAATTTTTACAGACGAAACCTTGCTCACCCTGAATATTCACATTCCACTCTCACAACTATATATACACGCACAACATGGGCCTGAAAACAAACACGTGCAACCAATATGCCATCCAGATGTACACACTGAGTACCTAAACACACAGGCTCACCAAGTACACAACTGTCTCACGTGCAACCCAAAAAAGACCCATATGCAGTCCCACAGCCCTAAAATACATATACTCCAGGATTCCTGCACACACACATAACCTACACCGTCTACTGGTTTCCAAACACACAAACTAAACTCTCACATCCCCCAGAATACATACCCCAGAAGCCCCAGGAACTCAAAAACACACACAGCCACAAATAACCTATACTTATCAAATACAGCTGACCCTTGAACAACTTGGGGGTTAGGGCGCCAACCCTCCATGCAGTGGTTCTGCATCCATGGATCGTGTAGTAGTCCTGTAGTATTTACTGGAAAAAAAATCCACTATAAGTGGACCCGTGTGGTTCAAACGTGTGTAGTTCAAGGGTCAACGGTACATATAAGTCCACCTCACTAATACTGAGAACACATACAAGCAACACCACTCAATTCTTCAGGCATTACATGTTGAAATAGACCCATAGAGGACTCTAAGCCTCCTGCTATACTCACAAATCACAAATACACACACCCACAAACTACTCATGAGTGTACACCCCAAATGCTCAGACACACTCATAACCTCTGCAGTCTTACTATTATACATACACAATTCTCACACACCTATGGACACACACATGCAAATATTCCCAAGCCCTGAACATACAGATCCCCTCCCAAACACTATACATTATGCTACCTCTCCAGAGCACAAGCTCCCCGCCACTACCCCAACATATAAACTGTATATGTGTGGGGGTGTTTATATATATATATATTTCTACCCTCACCCCGAATATATAGACAGACCACCTCTTACTCCTACCAAACACATGTATAAACACCCTAGCATTCTCCAAAGAAATACACTTTGAATACTCCTAACAATTCCATACCTTATGAACAAACTTTGATAATGCATGAACCTGATGATGGACACACACACAGATTAGAATACACAAGTAAGATACATGGAAGTGTCTCCAGCAAACCATTTATGAAACTTCCATATATCAAATTATCCCTAGCTATTAGGAGCCAGCTCACACATATGCAAGTACTCACAAATACCCGTATCACATATTTCTAATACATAGAAATGCAATTGTCCAACTTCCCTGTAGAAACATAGAACCCCACCTCTTTATCAGATACACATATACTCACTTCCCAAAATACATAAGCTTCAGAGGCTCCTACTGAAAATTACAAATGCACAGCCTCAGCAAATATTCCTCCAAGTGGCCATGCCCCTTGAATACACACACAAACTCATTTAACACATAACTCTCCACAAGTCCCAAATGCAACCACAATTACCCAGAACACTACAAATATGCAATAATATCATCCTATATGCCCTTTGTTCCAAATACACATACAGTACCACACTACTGGCATATATATAACCCCACATTCCCAACCTCTTACACAGAACTAACTCTGCCATCTTGCAGAATACAGAATCATACAAACACAACATACCTACATATACAACATCCACCAGTCCCATAAAATAGCCACAGACTTGCCCTCTACACATCCAAATATACATAGACAGCTCCTGAAAATGCACACACCCAAACACCCCATAACCATACAACATGCCCTGAATACACAAATGATCATCCTACATTCCCCAAATATACAAAATAAACAGACTGGACACCCAAAGTAATATACACCACTACTTTTCCTGACATTGCCCTTATGCATATGCAGATAATCCTTCCAAATCCACCATTAGACACACATAAATCCCCAAATTCATGGGTGAAAAAAACACATGTAAACATATTCCCCAAACACCAAATTACAAACACCTAACCACCAACTCCTTGAGTATGCCTGCGTCACATCTCAACACCCTCCAAGTACAACACTCACTCTTACACGCTCTCACAAAAACACAGGCACGACCTCCCTTCAGACACAAACATCCACAGACAAAACCAACCCACACATTTGACTACATATCAGATTCCCACCAACCAATTAAATATGTACAGACCCCATCTATGCTTGCAAATCAATCATGATGTGACATCAGACTACAAATACATGTTTATTACCACATTCAGCAAAGTTGCTCCCATCACTGACAAAAGAATGCAGTTTGGACATAAGTGGTGATTGATGTTTTTATGATAAGAAGGAAGACACTAGTGAAACCATGAGTGTGTTCCTTCGCTCTTCACTCATTTTCCAATCACCTGAGCTACACCTTTGGAACCAGATGAGGGTTTTCAACTCGCAGGAACGTCCCTCTAGCTTTTGTACTCTTCAGAACGCGCAGCCTAGAACGGCACCTGTTTAATAGCTCACACACACTATTTCCCCCCCACTGTAGGCCTCGCATTCACTGAACACTTCATGCAGCCGGCTCTCCAGTGGGGCCAATAACCCTGGGGTAAACCCCTCAAGGGAATCGAGCTCTATGGGGGCGTGAATCCACATTGTGGGGAGTCTCCTTACACGGACAAGGGCACAAATAACCCACAGGGTGAACAACAGCGCAGAGCGGTGACACCTGAGGGGTCAAAAGTCCCCGTACCCCTTACCTCAGGGTTCCTGGAATTGACTCTCGAGGCCGCCATGACAGGCCCCTCCCCCGCCGGACGGCCCTTGGGGCCCCACCCTCCACGCTCGCGCATGCGCTCCTGTCTTCCGGAGCCGACTGCCCCAACTGACGCCAGGAGCAGTTGGAGGACGGCGGTCCGCGTGCCCGAGAGCCCCGCCCTAGTGAGCGTGCGCAGGCGTGCAGGCGCGGGGCGCGCGGGGACCTGCTCTGGCAGCTCTCTGCCAGAGAGGAGCGAGGTGGAGTGTCGGGCACGCTGCGGAGCGTCTCTGGCGACGCTCCTCGCCGGGAACTCTCGTGATGGTCTCTTCTTAAAACCAGCTCTTGTGAGATGTGCACTCGTGAGTTTTCTATTGCACACGTGAAACCCATGCACTTAGCTACAAAGAGTTCTGGAGAGCTCTGCTCTAAGCACAGTAGCCTCCAATTGGGGCAAGTGCTTTCATGCCCTTTGGACTGCAGTTCCTTGGTTCTTGTTTATGCCTTTCAAAAAACAGTAGGTCCTTTTTCCTAGCAAGCCTGAAGTTTCCGTTAAACAATTCTAGCAAAGAATTCAGACCTGGGAAACACTCTTAAGATACTGTCTCCTGACTCCGTTCCTAGAGTTTTTCCAAACGCATTTACTCTACTAGAATATTTTTTCTCAGTGTATTTAATACATGGAGGTTTTTCAATAAATGTTGATTCACAGGTGTTTCCTTTGTACTTTTTTTTTTTTTTTTTAATAACTTTGAGAGAGAGTGGACAATCTGGGCCAATTTCAACACAGCAGGTAGTATGGGAACAATTTTACTTTCCCTCCCTCCTTTTTTGTAATATCTTGCAGACTTTCAGTTGGCATTAAAAACAACAACAACAACAAAAATAGTAGCGGGATCAACTTACTGCCCTAACTTTGTAATACTTCCCAAAGAAACTTCAATCATCAGATCCTCTTTCTGGTCAATTGCAAGATTAGAGCATTTCTCACTCAACAGGATGCCTCTGAAGACCCCTCACATCTAACAGCACTAAGCGCCTCCAAGTGCACAGACTTGAAAACTCCACCAGACACAAACATGGTATCTCTTCATTTCTTTAATGTTTCGTGATTGAGTGGAAGATGAACTGTCTTCTGAGGCTTGTGATGCATGTCCAGAGTTGTTTTTTCTCAGTAGTCAATGCCTGCCGGCAGCCTCTGTGCAGGAATAGTCAGAGATCATGATCCAAAGGACTTTTAGATACTCCCTTCTGTGACTGCTCTTCCCAAATTACATTTGGGCTAATTTGATGATCTCTGTCTCTGGGGTGTGGGATTTTGAAGTATTACAAAAGTGATTGCAGAATTGGGACTGGCTAATTTTTGCACAGTGCAATTTTTGTATCAGTGGCCTTGAGAAGAGTCCTTCAAATCCTGTATCAGAATTATGAGTGAGATTCTTGTAAATAATTGGTTGAATGACTGAACAAAGGGAGGAAGCAACAAGGAAGCCTGCCTTTCTCGAGTGCCTGGGTACAATATTTTGCCTCACCATCCCTCTAGTATGAAGTTATTGGGTGAAAATCATATGCGTTTTCCTTCATTGTAAAAGCTCCAGTACTGAGCGATATTCCCAAACTGTTTATTTTTTTCAGCCCCCGACAGGAGTTTCTTTAGATGTAAAGTTCACCATGATGTTGCTTGAAATATTCTCACCTTATCTTCTCATCTTCTTCGGAGTCAGTTTTTCCTGACAAGGGGCAAGGAACTTCTTAAGCACCAACAGGAGTCTTTTTCACACTGTGGAACAGTCCTTCTAAACCTCTGTTTCCTTCCCCAACACCCCACAATCAGTTGGAGTTCTACTGCAGCTACAGCAGTGAGAGAATCTCGTCTCCCAAGTGATTTGGTTGCCATCCTCTGAGGTTTTCAGCCTTCATCTCCCTTGACAAGTTTCCTAACAGTCCTCTCTTCTCACAACACAAAACACGAATACTCTTTCATATCATTTTGATAGTGGTAAACTGACTGACATGGATTCTCAATATGAAAATCATAATCAAACAAGTTTTGTAAAAGGAATGCTACCATGATTCCCATGCAGATGGGGCCATATGCAATGATGAGCCTAGATTGTAAAGAGCAAGTGTATGTAATGCAGACAGGAAATGAACAAACTTGTAAGCAGGGCTTGCAGGCTAGGATTTCGATGGAAGTGGGCTTGTCTGGGGATTGGACACTGGTGGATAAACTCTTGGCACTGTGTCAAGGTGCACATCCATCTCATGGGTAGTGGACTTTTAACACCTAGAAAAACCAGGGCTCTAGGGTGTTTAGTCCCTTTAACATAAGGAAAGAGAAGAAGATTTTCTGCCTTCTTGTTCCTTACTTCTGTCCTTACCGCTACTAAGCCAAGATGTTCAGTGCTATATGATGACTCTTCCAAATCCATTTCATCCAAAGAGCCTGCAGATTTTGTGGATGTTTACAGTTGTGTTTTCTGTTGGAGCCAAGGTGCACACTTGAGTCTCGTCACTCCAAGTTCTCTTTGTCATAAGGATGAGTAACTGAGAATAGCTTAGTATGTTCTGAATTTTTGGTAGTGTTGCCAGATAAAATACAGATTTCGAGTTAAATGTAAATTTCAGATGAACAGGGAAATAATTTGCAGTAAAACTATGTCCAAAATGTTGCATGGGACAAAGTTGTACTAAAAATGAATTCATTGTTTATGTGAAATTCAAAAGTCAAATTCAGTTAGGCATTTGTTACTTTTCTTTACTAGATCGAGCCACCCTATTCTTTCAGGTGCTTTGAATTTTAAGAGACTAGAAATTCTTGTTCTGGGAATCTAGTGCAGAAACAGAGGAGCCACGATACCCGTACAAAGACAATCATTGGAAATATCCTCAGATATATTGGAACATATATGAATTTTCAACTAGAAAAAAAATGAAGGCATTTTAAAAACTGAAAACAGATTGCCTTCGCTTTTAGTTGCATGACGTATCTCTGGGAAGATTTTAGTGAAAGAGATAACACTGGTTTCCTCCGGGAAAGAGGATTGGGTTGACAGGGGAAAGAGGTGGGAGGAGGACTCGCCACTGCATATTCCATTTTGCACAATTTAATTTTGAACCATGAGAAGGTGTGGCTCGCTTAAAATATTATACTAAAATCATTTAAAAGGTACAAAACTAAATCTTTTACAACCATGGAATACTATGAGAAAGACATTTAGTGAATTCTGGTCTTGGACATGGGGGCTGCATGATGGTTTTTTCATGGACGAGGGCTTTCCAGCACAAAGGAACATTAGTAAGGCTGGTCCTGCTGGATGTTGGTTGGAGCACAAGGACCACTCCCTTAGGAGTGATGTACATACAGCAGTCAAAGACACTGGATCTGCTGAGACAATCCTAATTGCAAATACTCAGTTCCATGTGGCCATAAATACCCAAGTGTTTATCAGACTAACAGTTCTGAATTTTGTTCAGGAAGTCTAGTCTCTGTTGAAGTAAGTCAAGAGCCAGGTAGGAAGCAGAGTGTGTTGAGGGACACAAAACTAGGTTGATGGAAAAAGAAGTGAAAGGAAGGGACCGTCAAGTCCAACCTCGGTGCCGTGAATCAAGAAAACAGTCTATAAACTGCATAAAGAGGCCCACGCCAATTGTGTTGCCACTGTGTGAGGTGGAAGGAACTTCCGGTTCTTGCCTACCTGCCAGAGCCCTCGTGGAATGTCTCCCCACCCCCACCCTACCCAGACCCACGTGCCCTCTGCCCCTCCCCCACTGCAGAACGTTTCAGCCACATTCTACTTTTATGATTCAAACCTGCCCCTCCTTCACTTGGATCCTGAGCGTCTGCTGAAGCAGGTCACTCTCTGGGTCCTGGTCTTGACTTTTCTCATGGAGGCTACCAGGCAGCAGTAGTCCGTGCCCAAGCCTGCAGGATGGCTTCAGAAGGAGGTAAGCCTATAGGCTGGGGGTGTGTTCTCAGAGACCCTGCCATCCCTCCCATCCTTCGGGTTCACACGTGACACTTCACTGTGGGCACACAGTTGGACTGAAGTAGAGGGAGAAGAGAGCCCTGGACACACAAGGACATTTCACCTGGGAGACTGGGGAGCCTGAAGAAACCTGAGACTGCACTGGGGAGGAGGGGTCATTGGAGGTGGATCAAGAGGAATCGCCCTGGCTATGGAGAAAGGATGGCAGCAGGCAGGTTGATTCTTTCTAGAAGGGAGACCAGCCACTTTGAAACGTGTGTGTAAGGATGTGTGTGATGTCCTGGTGGTGACACAGGGAGGGTCATGAGGAAAGCCTAGACCTGTCTTGTGTTCCTGAGGCGCCTGAAGCTTGCCTCACCGTATCTTTCTAAGGGATTTGAACAGGAGCATACTGTGTCTCAGGGGGCCGTGGGGAGAGATGGTCTTGGTGAGAAAACTATTCAGTGGGGCTGTGTGTGGCCACGCCTGCAGTGAAGTGTCCTCTCCGAGAGCTAGGCCGGAGGTTACTCGAACTGCCGCAGCCCACACCTCGTCCACTCCTCCCAGCCCAGAGCTCACTTCTCAGTTCAGGCAACTGTTGCTTTGGATTCCACAGGGGATGGGCAACCGTGTAACTTCAGCCAAGAGAGGGCTCAGGTTCCTGAGTTGCTCTGAATTGTTCTTCCTTTTGTGGAATCGCAGTACTTCAGACCTACTTCATCTCGTCCAGTATCTCATGGTGGACCCTCAGGCTGCCTTGAGAGGAAGAGTTTGTTCATATTTCCTGTCACTCCTTCATGGACAGGGGACAGATGTGGAGTGGGGTTGTTTCGGGTGGAATGTCTGTGAAGGCTGCTTCCTCTTTTAAAGGGGGAAGGAGTGTAGCCCAGGGGCAGGAAGACGATCTTCTGTGTTATTATTAAACGTCCTATGACACCTGTTCCGGTTAATTAGGTGCACCGTGGTGTGTACCTTGTTCTCCTGAACAGGGATGTGATCCAGACACTTGATCGCCATGGCAACTGGCTTATGCCTGCTTCTCAGATTGTCTTTCCGTTATTGGGAGCTGGAGGGGGAAGGACCACAGGCGGTCTGTACTCCCATGACCAATGTAACATGACAATTCCCTGGCCCTTGTTTAATCCTCTGCAGCCATCACTGGCTGTGAAATGACAGAATCTAAGGGACACGTGCCTACTTCTCACACACCACTCCCCCCACCCCCGCCTCCTAGGAACAGAACTCCTGAGTGATGACAGTGACTCTGGGCACTGGGGAGGGGGTGGCAGGACCTGGCCCATGTTACGTGTCTGCTGTGGGTTGTTCTGAGATGCAGGTGCATTCTGGGCCATTGTTCTGGGTTTGTATCGGGATTCCATTAGAGAGATATTTTCCAGCATTTTGTTTTGTTTTGTGAGGCTAGGAAAGAAAGAGGGGATTTCTACTGAGCATCAGGAAAAGGAGGACTGAGGAGGAGGTGGGGCCCTAATATTTTACACAATACCTGTCCACAAAGGGCCTTTGGGTGCCTAGAACTTACTTTGGAGAAGGTCCCTACCTGCTAGTACGCCGGCTGAGGGGCATTTCTCACAGAGCGGATGTCCACACAGTTCCAGGTCTTGGGAGACAGCCTGTGAGGCTTAGGTGCCAGGGGGTGCCTTAGGGAGGCTCTCCAAGTCAGTGCTTGCTGAGGCGATTTCTTCTCGGCAGACAGGGGTCAGGGATCTTGGTGGATGGGCGCGGGGTCACCAGTGGAATAATTCTCAACTGGAGGTCAGGGCATGAAAATCACTGGAAGACATTTGCACGCTGCACAGTTTCCCTTGTCCAAGTGTCCCTCCCCTGTGGAGATTTACACTCTGATGCCACAGAAAGCCTCAGTGCCACGTGCCCATTCTCCTCCTGCATTCACTCCTTTCCTTTGCCTCCACAGCATCTGCAGTGCTGGGAACGGATATGACCATGACCCCCGGGGCCTCCTTGTCTACTTTCACGGCAGTGCCCTTCCCTCCACCCCTTCCTGGCGCCCAGCACCGGCCACCCTGGCAGCAGCACCTGCCACGTCCCATCACGCCAGCATTCCCTCCTGGCAGCAGCCTGCTGTTGCCAGCTTTCCCCAGGACGCCTTTGGTGGCTAATGGTGGCCGTGGCCCCAGTGCCCCTGGGGCTTGCAACCTCACTGTTCAAGTCAGGTCACAAGGGAGGACAGTGGAGGTCCCCCAGACTCAGACCTTTGTCGTTACTCAGGCCCCCCTCAACTGGAGCGCGGCAGGGGCCCTCAGCAGGAGTGCTTCATGTCCTGCACCCGTATTCGTAGCAACCCCTGTGATGGGGACCGTTGTGACTGCTTCAGCTGTTGGAGTTAGTCAGGCTGGCAAGGGAGGCCGGACCCCAGGCTTTCCTCCTCAAGCTCCACCACCAGCTGCCCAGCTGGCCCCTCTCATTCGCCCAGTGAACTCTGGGCCATGGCCACATGGCACTTCCAGGGAGGGCCGCCTGGCCACCAACCAGTCCAACGCCTCGCAGGATGGCTCCTCCAACCCCCAGAGAGAGTACAGTAACTTCCTACGTTGGCAGCACGTCAAGCCCCTGGCCCGGAGACACTTTTGCCTGAGTCCTGATGCAGAAGCTTTTTCCTGCTTTCTCATGTGAGTGAACGCTCAGGGGGTCCTGAGCTTATGGGAGCTTTTAGATAAAGAGGAACTGGGGATGGACTCGCACGTTAGGTTTCTAGGGATACTGGAAGGAAGGTGTGAGGGCGATGTCCATGCTATGAGAAGGCACACTGTCGGTCACATGGGTGGGCCTGCCAGTCCGTGACATCAGGACTGACATGTGCCCTATCTCAACTGGCCCCACCACCGTGTGAGTCTGGCCAGCTTGCTCTTCCATGATTCTCATGGTAATATGGACTGAAGACTTGCAGTCAGAGAGGGTCGTGGTGTAAGGTGAGGAGCCGAGGAGCGGATGCCGCACTCTCCTGTGGTGCCGTGTCCTTCATACAGGACTTGAGCGTACATGGCCAGGGGAGGTCACTTCAGAGGAGGGGGAGGAGCGCGGGGCCCAGGAGAGCGCTTTATGCATGCCTCCACTTCGTTGTGGAGAATTCCACTAGGAACAGGGTGATGGTAGAGCTCTCCTAAGGGCGTGGGCTCTCTCCCACTAGAGTTGTGAGCCTGGCAGGCATTTCCATCCTAAACTTCCGGTCCCTCGTAAAAAGGGGACAATTACACTTCACTCAGAGGACTGTGCAGAAGACGCCTTGGACTAATCTATGAAGTGTGAGCAGATTGCTTGGCACTTGCCATGCCTCATTGATGATAGTGATTTTTATTATGAAAATGCAGCCTTGAGGAGGAAAAGAGCTCCCCAAGGCACAATGTGCCAGCTCTAGCCTGGGAGTGGATGGTCATCCTTGAGTGAGTGTGAGGCGGTGACAGCAGTGGCCGGGAAGGCTTGTCTTTGCCCTCCCAGACGCCCGCCTCTCACCCTCCTGTTGCTCAGTCATTCTGGGTTGAGTGATGTGTGGTCCACATGGGCGGGTGGGGTCAGGCAGGTGGGGGCTGGGCTGGGCCCGGAGACTGACCCCGAGGGCTTACAGCCCAGTGCTTCGATCCGTGGCCCGCCTGAATCCCACCATGCTGCTGGAGGAGGGACTGTGGAGGGCCGTGCAGGAATGGCGGCGCCTGAGCAAGTTTGACCGGAAGATCTACTACGAGACGGCGCAAAAGTGAGTCAGCGTCCTGGGCCCAGGGGCTGCGTGGAGGGTGAGGCGAGTGGGTGAGGGCAGGGTCTGGCCGTGGGGGTGCGCATCAGAGAGGACAGAGGAGAAGGGCTGTCACCCAGCACAGGGTCCCCGCAGCCCAGGGTCCCTGCTGTCCCCCAGAAACCCATCCCTCACCTTGACAGTTTGAGACTTCTGTCCTTCCTCCACCAGGAGCTCTGCCCTCCCCTGATTTTGACCTACCCTTACCTTGACATGAAGGTCTCAGGACGGGGCAGGGTGAAGCTGTGAGTCCAGTAGGGGTCCCACTCCGGCCATATGGGCTGGGCCGGGGAAAGAGCTCCACCCGCCAGCCTGCTGCTTCCTTAGTGGTGGGTGGCTGGCGGCCACTAACATAGATTTGGGACCACCTCTCCTCATGAAGAGTGCCCTGAGTGGGTACCCTGGCATCCCTGAAGAGGCTGGGGAAGTCAGCTGTTGTCGGCCCAAGGGTCTCCGGCCCTTCCAGTGTTTGCTCCATGGTAATCCCCTTGGTTTAAGAAACAAAACCAAACAAACGAGCGCCTCTCAGAGGAAGGGAAGGCCTCTCCTCTAAGCTCAGCATCCACATTGTCCAGCCTCTCCTGGGCCCTGTCTCCAGGTCTATGTTGCAGGACTCTCAGTCCTAGCCCAGGGTCCTGGATTCGGGCAAGGACCCCTGTGGGGAGCACATGCCTGTTCCAGCCTCTGGCTGGCAGCCCTTCATGTGGTCCTGGATGGGGACGGGGGCATGAGGAGGGTGCCCCCTGGGTCAGCCATGTGTCCCGTTGACCTGGTTCAATTCAGCGACCTGGGTCTATGCTGTTGAATGCCCTGCAGTGCTGGTGAGGCAGGAAGGGTCCCAGATCTTGTTATCACTTCCAGGAGCAGCTCTCTCCTGTGGACAGCACCTCACAGGGCCTTGACGGCCCCAAGGCACATCCTCTCCCAGTGCCTCATTCTTGGCTGCCTTTGTTGGGCTCCAGAACCCAGGCGTTTTTCTCAGGGTGGCCTGTGCCTCCGTCACCCCCCAGGTTCATGGAATTTGCAGCCGAGGAGGATATGCACATTCAGAATTTGCAGTGGATGCAGTGCGCGCAGGACCCACCGAAGCTGGATCCTCGGGGGCCCCCAGCCCCGAAAGTGGGCCTTCAGCCAGGCACCCAGGTTCCCACTGGAGCTGAAGGCACAGGTAACAGGGGCCTAGGGTTGGCCACCGTCCCCATGTGGATCCTTTTCTTTCAAGACAGGGGCATTGGTCTTTCAACCAAAACAGCCACCGAGGCGGGGGGTGGGGGGGGGGTCTCAGCTGCCCTTTGTCACTACGGGCTATTGACTTGGTCAGTTTTGTAACTCCTCTCACACCTCCCTTTCAAAGGACCCCACACTAAGTCTGCCTAAGAAGTGGGCTTGATGGGGAGACCCCTAGAAAATTGGAGGTTCCCCACTTCCTTACTTGTGACTCTCTTAGATGACCCCCTAACCTCCCCTCTCCAACTGTGCATGAGGCTTCAGATGGTCCTGACCCCTCCCACACCCACATCAACGTCCCCCAAACAATGCCCTCACCAACGTGCGCTCGGTGGTCAGGAGGTGGACCGGGAGTCCCTCACCTTCCTTCCCTTCCTCCTGCTCTGCCTCAGCCTGTGCTCCCAGGATGTCCGGCCCCAGGGCCCAGACCTCGCACCCGAAGCCACACAGATCCCAGCGGAACCCGGAGCCCAAGGCGCCCAAGGAGATTCCCCCTGAGGCTGTGAGGGAGGATGTGGACAGGATGGAGGCGCTGGTGGGGCCCGTCCACTCAGCCCCAAGCAAGTCACATGCAGAATGTGGAAAGGCCGGAAATGAGCTGAAGCAGGAAGAGGACGACACCTACTTGGACCCGTGTCTCTTGAGCTACACTGACGAGCTGCGTTCCCGGGAACACTCTGTCACCAAGGTAGGCTGGGCCTGGAGCCTGGGGTCTACAAGATGCCAGGGCATGGAACTCTCAGCACCCAAGATCTGGGTTCTGCTCAGGCCGATGGGACTTAAGCTCAGCTCCTTGTTCCTGAGCCTGGTGTTAGGGGAGGTTTACGCAGATGTATGTGTGTATATGTTTGTGTCTGTGTGTATGCCTTTGTGTGTCTGTGTATGTGCATCTGTATATGTGCTCTTTTCTGTGTGACTGTGTATGTGCCTGTGTGTGTGTGTGTGTGTGTGCTGACCATCCCCGCCTTGTGGAGGAGAGTGGGGGTGGGTCTCTGCTTTTCACTTTCCCTCCTGGTCTTCTTGTGTCACAGGCCACTCCTGGCCAAGGATGCTCACAGCCTCTTCTTTCTGTCCGAGGTGGAGGCAGTCATTCACCCTCGATTCCCGGCAGAATTGTTTTCCCCAGACCCACAGCTGGATGTCTCGGCCCTTGCTGAGGAGCCGAAGCAGGAGGAAGGACTCACCCCTGAAGAAGTGAGCCAGGGGAGGGAGAGGGACACTTAGGGAGCCAGGGGACCCCAGGGGAGTGGGGACCCCAGGTGATCCAGGGGACAGGGGAAACCAGGTGGCCCAGGGGAGCCAGAGGAGGGAGGGATCGCAGGTAGAACAGGGGAGACAAGGGACACCCAGGAAGACCAGGGCACGGAGGGACCCCAGTGAGCAGGGGAGAGGTAGGGCCCCAGAGCAGGAGGCCCACATGGCTCTGTCCATCCCTTCCCTGCCTCGGAGGCCTGGCATGGGGAAGGGCCCTCTCTGGGGTGGGTGCAGCGCAGGGTGATAGGAAGGAGAGGATGGGGAGCCGGGAGCGCAGGGAAGGACACACAGCTGGGAATAAGGTGCAGGAGGATGGCAGGAATGCCACCGTGTCTGGATTTGGAGTCTAGTCCTGGGGTCACCCGTCCCCTCCTCCCCCCCAGGGCCATTGTCCCACTGCCCAGTGCTCCTCCTCTCACACGTGCGCGTGGAGCCGTCACTGTCCTCCTCCCTCCTACCAGCTGGTGCAGAAACGACTCCTGGCCTTGAAAAAGGACGAGGGTGGGCCGGCAGCCCCGAGCCACAGTGCACCCGGAATGGGCTCAAGTCCATCTGAGTCCCACGCCGGCCAAGGTGCCCAGAGGCACGACCAGGACCGCCGTCGAGGGGTCAGTGATGAAGCCTGCCCACCAGAGATTGATGTTGAGGCTCTTCATAGGCCCATCCGAACAGACACTGGCCCGTTCGGGCCCAAAGTCTTTGTTCCCTCTCCAGGACGTCAGGAGGTCTCTCCATCCCGGGCTGGGCGGCCCTCCCCTCCCCAGGGTAAAAGGCGCACTGGCCCTCGACTGGGACCCAGGGATGCGTCTGTTCTCAGAGTGGCGCCTCCTGTTCGGGAGGCCCGAAGGCCCAGGGACGCGGCCGGTAAGGACAAGGAGGAGCGCCCCAGCCTGGCCTCCCTCTTGGCCTCTCCGCAGGGCCTGCCGCCTTGCCGGCTGTCCCAGAGTCGTGCCCCTGCCTCAGGCCTTGCCTCCCCTGGAGGTTGGGGGGCCCAGAGTGCTCCCCAGGCCCCCTCCCCTCAGAGAAGGGGCCTCAGTCCAGCTCCACCAGCCGCTCCCAAGTCGAAGAAGCGGGCTCTGTGTGGGCGCCCAGCCGCTGCTGAGAAGCTGCCCATCCCCGGGGCTGCCCACGGGGTCTCTGCGAGGCCAGCCTTGGCTCTGGGGCTGGCTCGCCCCTCACAGCCGAGAAAGAGAAAGCGTGACCCGTTTGTCACAGGGAAGAGGAGGAACAGGAAGAGGAAGCGCTGCAGCTAGTAGGGAACAGCCGGGCCGGCCCTCCAGGGCGAGCCCCCCAGGGCGGCCCCCAGGGGAGCCTAGGGGCTCCTCCTCACCCCAGTGCTGATCCTGGAGGATGTGGGGGGAAGGGAGGGAGGGCAGGACCACCAGGGCGGGGAGGGGGAGTGGGATTGTGGGGGGTTAGGGAGGTGGGGGAGGTGGGTGTGGGCAGGACCTTTGGAGTGATGTATGAAAATGGTGAATAAAGATAGTTTTGGTGGGAAATGCTCTCAGGCCACTGTCATCTTGTTCGTGTGGAGCTGCTCCACAGAGAGCGATCCTGAGAGGAAGGAAGGGTGAGGGAGGTCACAGGAGCTATGGATCTACAGGTGACCAAACCTTTCCTCCACATAGACAAGGACTCCTCAGGCTGCCCCTGGGAACGCACAGCTCTCACTTTCCCCAGGGACCCCCTCATCATCCCCTTCTCTAAAGCCTGCTTGGCTAGGGGCCTTCTGGGGCATCTGTAGCATCTTCTGCATCCCTGAACCGTCTGGGGAGGGAGAGCTGCTTTTGTGCCTCTCAGCCCTCTGGACACTAACCAGTTTCTAGGACGGAGCCTGGAGACGGCCCTTGTCTTTATGGAGCTTCTCTCTGCTTCCCTGAAGTGGCCAGGCGATGGCGCTGGGGTGACCCTCCGCTCATCCAGGGTTTCCTGTGTGGGTGGCCTGACCAGACAGGAAAAGTCTTGGCCATGGGGACAGGACTGTCTGCCTCGTCATAGCGGGAGCGTTCTCTAGTCCCACTGGGATGATTGCAATGTGGAGCGTGGTTGAGGCAGCTACCTCTTAATCCCAATGAGGATGCAACAAGGGGAATGGGCGCGGGGAAGTTCATGGGGCACCTGTTACAGGTGTGTATAAGGGTAGTGACAGTGGGGCCCCTTTGTGGGACTTGTGGGATTTCTGTGCAGCAGCATCTCGTTCAGCTGAGGGAGGAGGACCCATCTGGCTGTGGCTGTGGGGACTGGCCTTAGGGGCCTAGGGGTGTGCAACGACACCCCAGAACTACTGTCCCTTCCCTTTCCACCCATGGCTGGACATGTGTGTGTATTGGTATCAAGACTGATTTGTATTCCCATAGAAAACAGTTCCTCCTGACAAACTATGACCGTGTTTCACAAGAACAGCTTGCTCACAGGGGCAGCAGGGGTGGGGAGAGGTGTCTGTGGCCCCAGATCTGGGTGGGAGCTGGGATCCATGCTGAGGAGTGTAGAGGCCTCAGTCACCGTCCTGTGGTTGCCGGCAGAGACTGAATCATCAGAGCAGGGGAAATGACCCGCTCATAAGGGTGAGACGAGCAAACAATGAGGGGCAGGGAGCAGACCCCTGCTGTCTCCCTGAACTGCCCCCCCTCGCAGCCTGCTTAGCCCCCGTCACGGCCTGTGCTGGCCCACCTCTGAAGCCCCTTCCTCCTAATGCACTCAGATGCTCTGATCCTTTGTGGACCCGCCCTGGGCCTCACCCCCCCTTCCCTGCTGGCCAAGGCCTCTTCTCCCGGTTCTGAGTTCTGATTCCTTCCCCAGGACCCAGGCGGGGGTTGGGACACCAGAGACTCCCTAATTCTCCCTCCTCCTCCCTGAGATCTTGACAATCACCTTTGTATGTTTCTATGATTTTAACTACTGTAGATACTTCATGTGAGTGGCTATGATATGTCCTTTGATGAGTGGCTTATTTCACTTAGCATAATGTCTTAGAGGTTTATCCATGTTGTAGCATGAGACATGGTTTCCTTTTATTTCAAGGAAGGAAATATTTCCTTGTGTTTTTAGACCCCCATTATCCCTTCATCTGTTGATGGACATTTGGGCTTCTTCACGTCTTGGGTATTTTGGATAATGCTACGACGAATGTGGGTGTGCAAAGATCTCTTTGAGATCCTGCTTTGAATTCTTTTGGATACATACCCAGAAGTGGGACTGCTGGATCACATGGTAGTTATATTTGTAATTTTTTGAGGAAACTTCATATTGTTTTCCGTAAGGGTTGTCCCATTTTACACCTCTCACCAACAATGAGAAAGATAGCTACCATCAAGAACTTGGTATATATCCATCTTATAAAAATGTTTATGCTTTTAGCAGAGCTGTAGATAATCAAAATTATGTATAATAACAATATTTTTGGTTATATATGGTGTCATGTAAATCATATTGCCTTTGGCTTCTTCTTTCAACATTCTTACTTTAAGAAAAATGGATATATTAGATGTTCTTTAATTTTTTAATTATTTATAATTTTGCATTGTATGCATACATTAAAAATATTTTATCAGTTCCCTTGTTGGTGAACTTTTAGAAATTATAATGTGACAGGGTAATCAGTTCCAGAGGAAAAGTTTTTCCTTTCAGAACTTTGAGTATTTATTCCATCGAATATGGCTTTTGTTACTGTTTTTTTCAAATTATGCCATCAATACACCCTTTCATGGTGGGTGATCAGTTTCCTTGCTGATTGTTTTTTGTAAGACTGTCTGTTGTCTTTTGTGTTCTCCAGTTTCTTGACGTGTGATTAGTTTCAGGTTAAAAAAATGTATCCTCCATGTGATCTATTTTGCTTCATTAACTGATAATCCACATTCTTCATCTCATCTAGAACATATTATCTTTTTCAAACGTTACTTCTACTCATTCTCTCCTGTCTCTACTTCTAGAACCCTGGATATATGTATATTAGACCATCTTATATATTCTCTGTGTCTTCATCAGCTTGGACGGCTTTAACAAAATGCCCTAGACCTGGTGGCTTGAAAAACAGACGGTACTTTCTTAACGTTTCTGAAGGTTGGAAGTCCAAGATCAAGGTGCCATATTCAGCTCCTGGTGAGAGCTCTCTTCCTACTTTTCAGATGGTTGTCTTCTTACTGCGTCCTCACGTGGCAGAGAGAAAGAGGGGTCTCTCTTGTGTCTTTTCTTTTAAGGGCACTAAACCCATTATGAAAGCTCCATTCCCATGCCCTAATTACCTCCCAAAGGCCCTATCCCCAAATACATTGAAGGGTAGGGCTTCAACATAAGAATTGGTGGGGGGGATATACGTCCATAGCATTCTGCCCCTGGGACCCAAAATTCGTGTCCTTATTGTATGCAAAATACATTCATTCTATCCCAACAGCCTCAAAAGCCTTAACTCATTCCAACATCAACTGTAAAATTTAAAGTCCAAAGTCTGATCTAAACACCATCTAAATCACATATGGGTGAGACAGGAGGTACTATTCATCCTGAGGCAAAATTCCTCTGTAGCTGTAAATCTGTGACCCAAACAAGTTAAGTGTTTCCAAATACCATGTTGGGACTGGCATAGAATAGACATCCCTACTCCAAAAGGAAGAAATAGCAAAGAAGGAAGGGGTGACAGTCTCCAAGCTAGTCCAAAGCCTAGCAAGGCCAATCCCATTAGATCTTAAGGTACGAGAATAACCCGCTTTAGTGTGATGCTTTGCCCTCCAGGCCCACTGGGGTGGCAACATCATCCCCACAGCTCGGTGGGGCAGCCCCACTCCTTCAGCTTGGTGGGGTGCCACCCACACTGCAGCTCTCTGTAGGGCCTCCACCTACACCATGACTCTCTGTGAGGGCGACAATCTCACACTTTGAAACTGAGGCCCCCTGGGCCTGTGGTGGGATTCACAGACCCGATGACCTCGGAATCACCTTTGGGGTCCTTCTTCCCTTTTCTTCAAGAGGAGTACACATTCACAGCCAAATTGCTCTAGGCTCCCATTCTGTAGGATCCAAGAATTCTGAAAGCCTTCCCTCATTCTGCCTGGCTTTCTCTGTCCCCTTTCGTTCAAACTGGCAGGGTCCCTGCTGGTTTAATCCTCTATTCCTGGCCTCTGCTGAGATGACTAATTAAATTAATAGCACACCTGCTACACCCTTCGAGTTTTCTTCAGAACAAGCTTTCTCACTTTCAAATATGGATAGGCTGAGAAGTTTCCAAATCTCTAAGTTCTGATTTCTTTTTGCTTAACAATTTGGTCTTCAATTTCTCTCTCTCCTGATGTGTTTCACTGTGAGCGGTGAGGAGGAACCAAGCTACTTCTTCCAAACTTTGTTCAGAGATCTCCTCAGATGAATATTCAGTTTCATCACTCACAAGGTCTACCTTCCAAAAAACACTAGAACACAGTTCAGTCGAGTTCTTTGCCACTTTATAATAAGAACTGCGTCTCCTCCAATTTCTGATAACGTGTTCCTCATTTCTGTTGGAGACCTCACCAGAATAGCCTTTAACGTCCATATTTCTATCTGTTCATGATTATTTCTGTATTCTCTACAAAGATGGAGGTTTTCTCTCCAGTGTGCGTCTTTTCTTTCTGAGCCATCAGCAGAATCACTTTGAATAGGTAAGGGCTGAAAGGCCTTTATGGTGATCTCTGCTTTTTTTTAGCATGCACTTCCAATCTCTTTCAGCCTTTACCTGCTATCCAGTTCCGAGGCCACGTCCACATATTTAGGTATTTGCGACTTCTTGGTACCAAAATATGTGTTAGCTCAAGGGACTATAACAAACTACCACAGCCTGGGTGGCTTAAACAACAGACGTTTAGTTCTCACAGTTCTGGAGGCTGCAAAGCCCAAAATCAAGCCACCAGCAGACTCCAGGTCCCTAAATTTCTCATTCATAATTTCTGACCGTTTCTTTTCTGTGCTACATTTTAGCTAATTTTTCACGTCTATCATCCATGTCATCCACTTCCTCTTTATCAGTATCTGATTTAACTTTTTCCCATTCCCTTTGCTCTACAGATGTGTGATGTTTGTAGGTTGAATTTCATCATCCACTATAAAATATTCAATTTCAATGCTCAAGATTTACTAACATCAATCATTTTTACTGTTGAAGACAGAACATTCTTAACTGGAACTGGCACTGTTAATACAAGTGTAGGGTAGTGAATACAAGCCCAACTAGTACAGTTTGGTGCTACTCCTTGATTTGGGTTAAGGTGCCAGCACTTCTGCCACCTTTGCTTTTGCACCATCAGTACCTATGTCAACACAATTGTTCCAGAGTAAATCATGAGATTAAAAACGTTTCACCAACAGTTTGAATATTACAGCATCATGTTGTTTGTGATCAAGCGTGAAGATCGTCAATATTATCTAGTGCTAGTACTAGACAAATTCAAGGAACACAGCAAACCCAGTCACTTTTTGTTTCCTTTTCCATGTGAAAAGCTGTAAGCAACATTTCTTTGCCCTTTAAAGGGCTCATATGTCTCTGTTTAAAATATTCCATTCCTCTCTCTCTTTTTTCAAATTCATTAATTTATTTATTTGTTTTTAGCTGCGTTGGGTCTTCGTTGCTGTGTGCAGGCTTTCTCTAGTCGCGGTGAGCAGGCTTCTCATTGCGGTGGCTTCTCTTGTTGCGGAGCGCGGGCTCTAGGCGCGCGGGCGTCAGTAGTCGTGGCACACGGGCTCAGTTCGTGGGCTCTAGAGCGCAGGCTCAGTAATTGTGGAGCACGGGCTTAGTTGCTCGGCGGCATGTGGGATCTTCCCAGACCAGGGACCAAACCCATGTCCCCTGCATTGGCAGGCGGATTCCCAACCACTGCGCCACCAGGGAAGTCCCAATTCCTCTCTCTTTAAACAGAAAGTGATTGGACTTAAAGCAGTGCTTAAAGTTTACCGGTACTAGAATCCTTGTTCAAAATTGCTCTGTGGCATAAGCCACAATGCAGTGAATTGTTGACACCTCCAAATCCCAGGGAGGCCCCTGAGTGCTCTCTCAGGAGGAAACTGAGGTCAGGTGTATCTGATGGCCTGTGTGCTCTCTGTGCTTCTGGTGATATGTGGGGGCTTTCAGGTGAGTGCAGCGGGTAGACTCATGGACTCTTATTCTTGGCTGGGGGAGACAGCACTGTCGGGTTTATGTTTCCACATTTGCCTCCTTTTGTGTTGCCTTTCTCCCAGTTGCATTTAGCCTGATTAGAGGGAAGGAGGAGATGTCGGTAGCTGGGCAGGTGGTTCTCCAGGAGCAAGTGTCAGGGACGGTTGTGTGGGCAAGATCCCTAGGCCCCGTCCTGGCAATCTTGCTGTGCACTGAGCAGTCCAGATGAATCGGCTCCTTGACCAGAAGTCCAGGAAACTTTTGGCAATCTGGGCAAAATTTGGGATCTGAGGATGGGCTCAGAAATTTCAGCAAGGATTTGGCGGTATCTTACCCTCGGGCTGTTTAAGAGCCCCTGGTTTTGAATGGCATGAAGCACCAGAGAGCCTTTGATCACATTCTATACAGCTGTCCTGTGTGTGGCCCTCCAGCAGCAAACCTCCTCTGCTGTGACCTCAGGGCAGGCCCTGCCCCCCCCCGCCCCGAGGCTCCTGCCCTGGGAAGCATGAGGGTGTAGCGCAGGCTGACTGTCAGTGCTGGGCTCCTGGCTTGCCTGCCTCACAGGATGGAGCATCTGTTCACCTTGTGCTGGTGCCCTTCCCAGAACCAATGGGCTCACAGCCCAGACATTTATGCTGAGCCTGGGGGCAGCTGTGCCCTGAGAAGCCATGTCTTGTCACTTGGCCCCGGGAGCACCTCCACAACGGACCACGCTTATCATACGGGCCTCCTGCTCTTGTGCCCTCTTGTTTTGTTCTGAGGCAGGTGGTTGTGATGGCCAGTACTGAGGGGTCTTGTGATCTCAGAGCGGACACTGGAGGCTGACTGACCCCACAGAGGTGGACAAGGATGTGGGCTCAGGCGATGGGTCCTTTCTTGGGTTTCTGCTTCTCCTCCCTGACTCCTGACCCTTGCTCTCCAAAGCTCACCTTTCTGTTGTAGTTGCCTCCCCAGGGGGCAGTGACGGGCTTTGCCCCGCTGAACTATACCCTCGGGGTAGGTGGCCACAGCCTGGCTTGTCACACACTGGGGAAATCCTACACTGGGGAAGTCAGGATTGTGCCTTGCTGGGCTTGGAACCCAGGTAGAAAGGTAGATGGTGTGGGTCTGAGGGACTGATGCCCCAGCCCCAGGGCAGGTGACTTCTCCTAGGAGAGGTTGCCCATGGCCCCCTTTGGCCCCTCGACCCTGCAGAGGTGCTCATACACGCCCCCTGCAGGCCACAGCCTCTGTTCATAGGATCTGCCCCAGTATCACACGAGAAGCCGGGGCCAGGAGCCTCGCTCTCTCTGAGAGCAGCTGGTCATCCCACGCTGAGGGGCGTCTTCTCGGACACAGGGCACATAGCTGACCTGCAACTGACATATGGACTCTTCCCTGGGCTTTACCCCTGAATTTACCTCCATGCTGGTCATCCCACACTGAGGGGCGACTTCTCGGACACAGGGCACAGAGCTGACGTGTAACTGACATATGGACTCTTCCTTGGGCTTTACCCCTGAATTTACCTCCCTTCTTGTCTCCTGTCTCACGGCCCCTGCCTTTTCCCCCAGACACCGGAGATCTCCAGGCTTGGGTGGAGTATGGCATGTTGTCAAGCTCAGTGGTGTCCACCTCACCAGCCCACTGGAATCAAGCCCCCGGGAGCCTTTGAGAGAGCAAGACCAAGGACTTTAAGAAGACTACGGTTAATGTTAAGGAGCATAGATTGTAAGATGAGGAATTTCACTAGTGTTCTTCAATCCGTAAGAAGAATGAAATAGAAATTGCAGAATTGAAACTTGCACAGACATCAAGAAATAATAGTTTACAGGCCTCAAGAAGTAATAGTTTAACAAATGACACATTCACAGAATCAAGGAGATGAGCACCATCCACAGGGTGTTCAAAGGAGGTGCCTAATCCCAGGAGCAGCGTGGCCACGGCTCGTCTGAGAGCGAGGCATGTGCTGGGCAAGCTTTTGTATGTAATATTCACCAAAGGGAACCTTGGCCAGTGATACCAGGGAAAGGCTATCATGGTGAAGGCCCACTCATCTCCACCACCCTCAACTTGAATCCAAGTATTGGTGAAGAAACAGACTTGACAGAGACTTTGGCCACCTGGCCTGGGTTCTCCCTACAAAACGTCATGTTTCTCCAAGAACAGGGCAAGGAGTCACAATTGTCCAAATCACAGACTGCATATCTTAACGGTACAGCTATTACAAATTTGCACCTTTGTTTGAAGGGAATTGTTAAGTGGTGGGTAGGGAGTGATGTGTTCCAGGGAGGATTTGGGCCCTCTGGCTTGCAGGTGACCCTCTTATCAGACAGGGCAATTCTGCCAATAACTCATCACTGCCTTCATTCCTCAGGTGGTAGGGATACAAAGGGATTAAAAGGGGTGCGGGCAGGAAACAGCCCTCACTGACAGCACAGAGCCATCACCTACTGTCTCCTCAACTCCTCTGCCCATATAGGCACTGAGGGTGCCATCTTCTTGCTTTCACAGCAGCTGTTGATAGCACACCATCATCCAAGGAGTTCTTGAGCACCAACTTTGCACTACTCAGCAGCAAAATGGAGAAATCAAGGATGGTTCATGGAAATAGCTAAGGGTCTTGTTTTAGGGCAAACGAGCTTATTCTGCAATATGTGCTTCTTAGTTAATTGGGGTTCAAATGTCCTTTCTTGGATGAAATGATGTTGATAATGTTTGAAAAATAAAAGGTAGGCCACCCCATGAGAAACTATGCTTTTATCTGAGTGGGGTTGGGGAGCAAGAGGGAGTAATGAAAATTTGGGTTGTTGAAGTAGTGACAGGGCAGGGCTGACTTGTTCAAGGCTGCCTCCCTGCAGGAAGAAGGCCAGCCTTCCTCAAGACTTCATGGACACTCCCCATAGCCAGGGCTTACGGCTGTCATAGCTGGTGACTCAGCCATGGGCCTACTGAGCAATACAGCTGCAACCGCAGCTTGGCTCAGCCCTGACCAGCAGGAGAGAGTCTGGGCCTCCCTCAGACTGAGTGCTCGTTCCATGGAGAGGGATGGACCTGGGTCCTGTGTGTCCCAGTGCTGGTCCTAGTTCCTGCCCACACGGGACCTGGGCTTCCCTGATTCTGCAATATAAACACCAGAGCCCAAAGTTTGAGTCCCTCTCCTGGACCCTGGATCCCTACTGGATCCCTGTGCGCTGGCCCAGAGAAGAGTGTGCAGTGGGGACCCACAAACTCCCCACTCACTATTCCTGTGACTGTGAACTTCCCCTGATAAACATGGCTCCAGCAGCCAGGGTTACATATTTTTAGGGAACTCTCTTATGGTTACAAGTGCAAAAGACTGGGAACTACTATGGAAAACTAATATTTGAAAACTTCACTCCAGTGATATTTGAAGAACCTCTATAAAGTAACTAAACAAACATAATTGCATTTTATTCCACTGTGTCCAAAGTCTAAGCTTTAAATTGTATAAAAATGAGAATGAGAAGTAGAATGCCTCCAAACATTTGGAAATTAAGATGCACACTTCTAAATAATCCATGGTTAAAGAGGAATTTCAAGGAAGATTTTTAAGTTAAGTAAAACTGAGTGAAAATGAAAATACAACACATAAAATGTGGAAGGATCCAGATAAAACATTATTAAGAGGGAAACGAATGGCACTAAATGCTTAGAATAGAAAAGAGGGAAGGTCTCAGATCAATAATCTAAGCTTTCACCCATGGAAATGGGAAAAAAATTGCACAATAAAATCAACGCATGAAGAAGGAAGCAAATAACAATACACTCTGATCAAATGGAGTCTATTCTCGGAACACAAGCTTGGTTTACTATTCAAAAATCATCAGCGTAATTTGCCATATTAATAGATTGAAGAAGAAAATCTACATGGCCCCATCAATTAATGAAGAAAAAGCATTTGATGAACTTCAACACACATTCATGTCAGAAACTCTCAGAAATCTAGGAATAGAAGGGCTCTACTTCAACCCAGTAAAGAATACCTACAAAAAACCGACAGTGAACATCATACTTCATGGTGAGAGAATGAATGTTTTCCTCCTAAATTCAAAAGAAGGCCAGAATGTCCTCTTTCATCTCTCCTTTTCAACTTAGTACTGTAGGTACTAGCCAGTGCAGCATGGCAAGAAAAAGAAAGAAAGACACACAGATTAGAAAAGAAGAAATATTACTGTCCATACTCATGGATAGCATGACTGTCTGCATAGAAAATCCCAAGAAATCTCTAAGAAGCAATTAATAATTGGCAATTTCTTTAACAAAGTCTAACAAGCTCAACACAAAAACATTAGTCATATTCCCAAATATTAACAATGAACAACTGGAAACCAAAACTAAAAACACGATGCCATACACAATGCTTCCAAAACATGAGATATTTGATTATAAATATTTTAATAGAGGATCTGTATGATACAACCAAACAAGACCTAAATCAATGGAGAGACATATCGCATTCATGGATTGGAAGACTCAACATAATAAAAGGTCAACTTCCAACAGAATTTTTTTGTCAACATGGACAAGCTTATTCTAAAATGTATGAACAAAAGGTAAAGGCAAAGGAACCAGAATAAGTAAAACAATTTTGAGAAAGCAGAATATAGTTAGAGGATATTAAGACCTACTGTAAAGCTATAAGTAAGACAGTGTGGTATTGGTGGAAGGATAGATACATAGTTCAATGAATAGGATAGAGAATACAGAAATAGACACATGCCAATACAACAAACTTTTTTTTTTTTTTTACGTAAGTTAAAAAGCAATATGAAAAGCAAAATCTCTAGTCCTTATAATAACCCTAAAAGGAACACAAATCTGTTAAATGACTAAGCAAGACCATACAGTTAGTGGCAGCACCAGAATCAGAACACAGGTCTACCTACTCTTGCTATGACTGAGCCTCTTCCTCTACATCTCCTAAATGTCACTCTGAGTTGAAGAGGGGAAAGAAATGGGAGGCCACCGTGATGCCACATCCCTGTGCTTTAACCAGTATGTTTTCTTTATATACTGGACCATTTTTTCAGATTTTATTTGAAGCAAGTTTTGGCTTGCTTCAGTATGTATTTCATTTTCTATTTATTACCCTCTTTCATTCATGGCAGACAGGCTCTAGAGGTCCTGAGAATGTCTGAAACAAAGAATGCTATAAAACACCTTAGTAACTCTCGAAAATGCTAAGTGGACCCTGAATCAAAACGTCAAGTTTCAGAGAACTTACAGCCACTAACGATCTGCAAAACAAACAAATAAACAAACAAACAACCCCACACCCTAGCAACTCTCAACCTTGGATCAAACTACAATATGTTGGAAGAGGTATTACTGAAAAGAGCTTGAAAGGGCAGCCTAAAAGGCAGAGGGTACAGAACATGGGCCATGTCCCTGTAAAGGGGACATGGTTCATAATATTGTGAATCAAGCGGCTGGTTCACAATACTGGTTATCATGTTCAAAACTGTCAATCAAAGAGAGGTGCATTATTATATATTTGCTTGTTGCTATTGCTTTTCTGATTAGAAGATACAGAGTCACTTTAGGTAACTTCCATTTAATTTAATATTTGTCTTCATTTTATATCCAGGTCGCATTTTCTACATTAAAATATAATCATGCTGACTGCCCCCACCCCCTACACCCTCAGAGAAAAAAAGTGAAGAACTTTACACAACTTGAAAGAAAGATGGAATGCACAGAGAAGTTGCTATTGCACCCAAGTAACAAAGA
Organism: Balaenoptera physalus; assembly: GCF_965194825.1. NCBI lineage: Eukaryota > Metazoa > Chordata > Mammalia > Artiodactyla > Balaenopteridae > Balaenoptera > Balaenoptera physalus. The sequence goes on along the minus strand of NC_138884.1, from coordinate 46,001,116 downwards.
ACACAGAGAGACCAAACAGTAGACAAGTCAGAAGTGCATAGAAGACAGCTCAGGGCTCGCAGCAGGAAGGAGGAGGAATTAAAACACTAAAGCTTTTAAATGCTATCACTTGTGCCACAAGATTACCCTGAAAAGGCAGATGATAGGTCAGAAAGCAGGACCAAACAGGGGATTTTCCAAAGGCTGCTATCTAACAGAGTTTAAAATATCCATAGATTATATATATAAAAAAAATTCCATACACAGAAGAGCTTTCTCTTCCCCACCTTGCCTCTAGCATCCGGTCAACACTTAAGAAACTTAAAACCACTGTTAGCATGTCCGAATGTAGAACCGATATAGGTTTTTTCTTTCTTAAAAAATTGTATCCCAACTCTTTCCAACCAAGAATTCTATTAATTATTTTCATTATGATTCCTCTGCATGGAAACCCAGTATGGGATCATCAAGACAGGGCATCTCACTACTATCAGATCAATGCCAGTTGGGCAAAAGCTGCATGATTCTGTGTTACTCAGAGGGAGGGAGAACGGTAAGACACAGGAGTTGAAACTTATCCGCACCACAGAGGAAAAGGAAACTCCTTTTCTAATCTATTCATTAAACAGGAAACAGCAGGTGGACAGGAAAAGCCGTCTGCCTAGAGCAGACCCAGAGGCACACCGAAATCTAAAAACAAGTGCTCAGGAAAGCGTCTCGGCTCGGAGAGGAAGCGTCTTTCAGACCCTATCTTGTCCCTAGTTTGGAGATCAAAGCATTAGAACTTCAGATAGTGATACTCTGGAGGGGGTGGACAGGAAAGGTCTGAGAGACCCAAATAATGAGGACACTAGGCAGCTAACTACACCCCTACGTACAAATACACACATCAGTACGAAAAGTTCACCTCCAACCCTCAGCTACTTTAAACAAAGCATTGCAGGTCCAGGTTTTCTGAACAGGGGATATTTTAAAGTCTGTTAGCAGTTTAAAACATTGCAACACTGGCACAATATGTTACCTATTCTTTGTTTTTAATTACAGGGCAACACAGTAAACTCCAACACAAAGGTGGGGATGGGCGAGTGCAAAAGGAATAAAGAAAACAGAACCAGTATTTCACAAGAGCATCGAGCCAGCGATGAAGTAGCAGCTAATGCTTTGCAGACTCTCGAGGGTAGAGTTCGCTCAAGGTGCTCTGAGGGATTCTCTTCAGCATTTCTTTGGGGAAGATTCGGAGCAGTTGCCAGCCAATGTCCAAAGTCTCACAGACAGTGCGGTTTTCGTAAGGACCTTACAAAAAATTGAGACTAGATGAATAAAGGCCAAGTACTTCCAACTTATCAGCGTTCTTCAAAATTTATTGTTATGGGTCTAGCACTGTGAGCATGAAGTATAAAAAAGAGACACAAAGCAGTCAGGTCTCCCAGGACTGGATGTGACCAAATGTGGAAATGAGGGTCTAGACAGTAAGTACCCCTGGGAATCAGAGAAAAGGGAGAAAGTCCGCAGGTGAGACCTTGGGCGCGTGCGTGCGTGCATGCGTGTGTGTGTGTGTGTGTGTGTGTGTTTAACAATGGGTGGGATCTAAAAACACCCCACTGAATAATGGAAACTAGACCCAGAGTTTTGTCCAGAGAGTAGTGAGAAAAGCAGTTTCCCAGCAACACAGGCTGACCTGAAGGAGGCTAGTACAGATACTTAGAAGGCCTTAAATGCCAATTAAGCACCTGAATAGGTCCATGTGAAAGTTTTCAAACTTGCTATTGCTATTATTATTTTTAATAGGTGAGTTCAGTAGATAGCACTCAGTATGAAACATAAATGTACTAGTAGGTGGAATGATTTGGAGCAGTTGAATTTCTATCACCTAATAGGTGAATGTTATTGACACGTCTTCAAGTGTAATTTCAGGTGTACCCAGGCTGTGTCAGAGAGATAGAATGCTTGTCCCTTTGTACTGAAGGGCTTAGTATTTGAGGAGAATAAGTAGGAAAAGGGCCAGCTTTTTGTTTCCTAAGCCAAATGCTGATTCTGTGCACAAGACTCTTTGTAGGTATCTTCAAAGATATAAATGTTGGGCTTCCCTGGTGGTGCAGTGGTTGAGAATCTGCCTGCCAATGCAGGGGACACGGGTTCGAGCCCTGGTCTGGGAAGATCCCACATGCCGCGGAGCAACTAGGCCCGTGAGCCACAATTGCTGAGCCTGTGCTCCGCAACAAGAGAGGCCGCGATAGTGAGAGGCCTGCGCACCGCGATGAAGAGTGGCCCCCACTTGCCCCAACTAGAGAAAGCCTTCGCACAGAAACGAAGACCCAACACAGCCATAAATAAATAAATAAATAAATAAATAAATAAATTCATTCATTCATTTAAAAAAAGAAGGTATTAGTTATTTAAAAAAAAAGATATAAATGTTAATACTTAATCAAACAAATTGGGGTCGTGATTTTAAAATTCTCACAAATGACACCCCAGGAGTTAACAAAGTCGTTCATTTTATATGCCGTTTCAGTCCGATGCTGTCTGTGGGTGAGTATATTTTTAAAGTATTCAAGGCAGAGAGAACTATATCACATTCCTAATTTAGTGTCCTTATTTGGTGTGCAATAAAACTTGGGCTTTTTCATGATATTTGTTTCAATTCAATAAGTGACTGAATATGTAGTGATGAATAGGATTGCCAAGATCCTTTCCCTGAGGGAGTTTCCAAACTCAAAATGACAACAGAAGTATACATGGGATTCCAAAGTGATAAGGACAATGATAGAGGTAGTGGGAGCACAGAGGAGGGAAATCTAAACCCGATAATGCAGCATGGGTGGAAGCTGGGGTGGGGAGTGAGGAAGATTTTCCACAAGCAGGATATTTCTATCTGCATTGTGTATCTGCTAGAGCTTGATTTGGAGCCTTTTCTTATTTCTATACTTTTTGTTCTAAACTTTATTCTCTTTTTGACGAAATTTTTTAGTTAATTGTTTTCAGTATTTTGTCTGTTCTAGGGAATTGTCAGTAAATTTGATTGAGTAAAAATACTTATATCTGTGTTCCAGGACTGTGGAGGTATGACTCTCTAGTTGGTTTTGTGTACACTTACATGTAGGATCCAGCTCACATCTTTCTAAATTGTTCATGAGAATATGAAGTAGAATAGAAACAAAGTCTTTATCTTTATAATGACTTTGGTATAATAGTTTTATAGGATTTTGTACTTAATAAGGTCTTCTTATTATATTGAGGTATAAGACCCTTTATCTTAAGACTGACTTACTCTAAGACCTTTAGACCTTCTAGCCTGAGAATTAAACTCTTTATTTTTAATACTGTTTATAATCACATACATTTTCTATAGGTTATTCTTCATGCTTTTCTTTGGACTTTTAAAGAACATTCTTTATGCAAAACTTGTAATTTTGATGTTACTTCCTCCTATATATCTCAGTATACCCTTAGTATTTTCTGGGGACTATTTCCTGAGACTTTGTAATATCATTATAGTATAAAGTTCCCCTCCATAAAAGGCAGGTTTACCTAAGTATACCTACAAAATGTAAATGATGTGTTTAAACCTTTAATGAATTTATAGAAATGTATCATTTTTATAGATATTAAATGAATTCTTGCTGAAACATTTTAACACATTGCTTTTTTGTTGTTTGTTAATAACTGGAACATGTATATGGTAAACTCATACTTACTATTGATCTATATAATTATAGATCTGTGTGAGCTACCCTGAGTTTGACATCTTACTCTTTTAGTTTATTTCAAGTATCTCTTTTTTTATTAATTTTCATGTCTTTCATAGATCACCATTTTCTTCCATCACCATCTTTAGCAGCTGATTCTCTTTTGGAGCCTTTTTTCCCTGCAGAGAAACAAAGTTGTATTTTTTCAGCTGCTTTTGTGATTTGTGAGCATTACTCAACTGCAAGAGAAACAACAAAAGAGCAGTGATGATAAGTGACATTGATCTTGCATACTACCATGTGGCAGGCATAATTCAAATCCCTGCCTCAGTGAACTTACAAGTTACACTGTATATAATGGACCTTTGGTGTCAGTTCTTGAGTATTAGAAACCATGATGTCAGACCCTAATGTGCCGGGGTTTATTGCGTAATACACAGCATATGAACAAAAATCATATGAATGATCAAGCTTACTTTAAGAAGATCAACATGCTGTCATATATAGTTGGGTGAACTCTTAACAATTGGCTTTGCTTTCTTCCATTGCTTCTTATAGCCAAATATTGTTCAGCTTCGTGACAGACTTTGTAGAGCACAAGGAGATCCAGCACCAGGGCAACAGGAGTCACCTAAAGTTCCTTATGAGAGGCAGCAGCTGCCCAAGGGCAGGCCTGGACCAGTTGCTGGCCACACACAGATGCCAAGAGTTCCAGCTCAACAATATTATCCCCATGTGAGTGATATGGTCCAGATTAAAGTAGGAACATTTATGTATTTCAAATTGGTGGTTTTAGTGTCTTGAGTAAGAGACCAGTGATAAAACTAGACAATGTATTATTTTAATGGTTATAGTTTTTCTTTTCTTGAAAGTAGCATTTATGATGTTTTTAAAAATTATCCCTTTAATCTAGTCAAATAATTTACAAACTAGGTAAAATTAACTTAAGCTCTCTGGGGAGATTTCTTCTTATTTCTCCGTCACTCAAGCTTAAATTACACATGTACATCTGTTCTTGAAATTTAATTTGATTCATCTAACAAACTAAGTAAAGTAGTGGGAACAATTTTGTGGGTAATTTGGTCAATTTTTTAAAGTGTTTTTAGAAAATAGTCTCTTTTTAAGTATTATTTTCTGAATCATTAGTGTGGTTTTACTATGTCTTCTGTATCAGCACAATAAAGAGTATCCAGAATACAAACATTTTTTTGGACAACTTTATATTAGAGAAAAGTGAGTGACCAAAGGTATATGAAGTTGTAGGTCATGGGGAATGTAAAGATGATTAAATAATTTTTATTAATAAACTAATTTATTTATTAAATTAAAATTACCAAATGGTTAGTGGCCTAAAATGTGACCTCTTATTGTCTTTTACTATTTCATGTAGAAACTTATATTTCCAGACCAGCAGATAACCTTCATGTTCTTAAATAAAAAGTATATTTTCGTAAGTAATAAATGGTCTTGATTGATAACAAAGTTAGTAGGTACTCTGCTCATTTTATTTTTGAGATGAAACCACCTCGATGGCAGTCTCTCTTTTTTATTTATTTATTTATTGATTGATTTTTGGCTGCGTTGGGTCTTTGCCGCTGCGTGCAGGCTCTCTCCAGTTGCGGCGAGCCGGGGCCATTCCTCGCTGCGGTGCCTGGGCTTCTCACTGTGGTGGCCTCTCCCAGCGCGGAGCAGGGGCTCCAGGCACGGGGGCTCAGCAGCCGTGGCGCACAGGCACAGCCGCTCCGCGGCACGCGGGATCCTTCCGGACCAGGGCTTGAACCCGTGTCCCCTGCACTGGCAGGCAGATTCCCAACCACTGCGCCACCAGGGAAGTCCCTCTGCCCATTTTAAAATAGAACAAATTGCTGATAGAATTGATGGGGTCATTTTTACATTTTGTAGCAAAACTAAGCATAAAACCATGAAAAAAAAATTCATGCTCTTTTGTCTGTCATGCTTTTGATTGCTATTTAATCAGGATAGATTACATTTGAATATAATTATGACTGTACTACTCTCTGTTTTGTTTTTTCGTTCATTTGACAAATATGAATTTAAGGGCCTGTCTTTATTCTCCCTGTTGAGGGTATATTGATAAACAAAACTAAATTCTCCACTCTTGTTGCTAGACTTAGAAAGTCTATGGCATAGATAGGGCAAATCAGGTGATGGCTGGGAAACTGAGAGGTGGAGAAGTCTAGCGACTAACCAGAGTTTTAAGACATAGAGCTTGAATTTGTCAGCATGGCTAGTTAATGGTTAACAGGATTGGAACTCCTAAGCTAAGCACCTTGAGTTTGACCTCACTGTGTCAGGGCACTGAAGTAAGGTGTTCTCTGCATTGGGAGAAGAGAATATTTACTCCTTATGTCCTTGGGTTTAATCTATCTTTCTGGGAAAATGTAAAAACCATGAAGGACTTTTATTATACCGTGACTTAGCAGTCTCATACTTTAAGAAAAGGAAAACAAATTCAGTCATAAATTATGCAGTGATTTTCTTGGTTAAAGCTTATGATATGTTGAATGAGGACAGTGGATTGTGGTTTTAAAGGCATGTTTATAGGCAGGAGTAAAGGGATTTCTGAAAGAGAAGCCAACTGAGTAGGAGTTCTCCTCCTACTATGACCAGCACATCTTTGCTATTAATTGTTTATATGATAGAGTTTCTTCTACAAAGATTTACTTGACAAAAGATATTCTGATGGCTTAAAAAAATGTTTTTGAAAACCTCTGGACTCCAGGGTAAGCAACATGGCGTAGCGTGGCAGACACTGGCCTGGGAATCAGGAGACCTAGAATCAGTCGTAGCTCCATCAACAACAGGTTGTATGGACTTCAGCCAGCCCCTTCAGTTCTCTGGGCCTTGGTTTTCTCAGTGGTAAAGGGTGGGGATCAGATTGGATGATCTTTAATATGCTCTGATTGTATGATTCTAAGCCTCATACGGAACTAACATAATTTTTGTGGCTCTAATGAAATCCGGAAAAGGGAGCTTATAGCAATATGTTTACAGATCTAATAGTAGCATGAATACAATTAGTGCTTCAAAAATCACTTTTTCACTCAATTATCTTTTTTTTTTTTTTCCCCTGGAATGTCTTCTTTCCTTCCCTAGTTACAGAACTTACCTTTTCCCACTTACTCTTGACACTTGAACGGCATTGTTCTTTCTGCTTTGATTTAGTTTTCATATTGATTTTTCCACTGCCTTCCTTCCCCTGTTCTGTTGTGAAAGGTGCTTTTTTCTTTTGGAATCCCTTGAAAGGGATTACCTGAAAGCAGTTGCCTGGCTAACGTATGCTATCTTGCTGCTCTTATTTTTTGCTTTGCATCTGGCTATTAATGCCTGTTGGGTTTTTTGTTTCTTCTTTTAACATTTTCATGTTTTATGTTCTGTGATTGGTATTTCTTTGTTCAATTCAGGTTAGAATTGCCCCCACTGTCACTACCTGGAGTAACAAAACTCCTACCGCCCTTCCCAGCCATCCACCTGCAGCCTCTCCCTCTGATACACAGGTATATCCTTCATTATTCCTCTTTGAGCAGAATTCTGCTCACCTAAATATATAGTTATATATTCTCTACCCACCTCCCTTAAGTTCTCCTCCCCCCATCTATCTATCTGCTTATTGCATTTTAGTGCTTTTAGGATGCAAGAAGCAGTTTTTAGCACAATTAATTTATTTTCTTATCACTCTCCTCTTCTTTTGCAGTTTTAAATTGACTTGAACTAGAAAATAATTTCCATAGAATGAGATAACTTTGGTTTTCTGTTGCTGTCTGAATAAATGTGTAACTAATTAAAATCTCTGCTCCTTCTCCCTGGTGTAGCTTCTCAGCCAGTCCAGCAGTATTCCTTCGGAACAGGGGGGTCAGCAGCGTATCGACCTCAGCAGCCTGTTGCGCCCCCTGCTTCAAACGCTTACCCTAACACCCCGTACATATCTTCCGCTTCGTCCTATTCTGGGCAGTCTCAGCTGTACACAGCACAGCACCAGGCCTCTCCACCTACGTCCAGCCCCACTGCCTCGTTCCCTCCTCCCCCTCGCTCTGGAGCGTCCTTCCAGCACGGCGGACCAGGAGCTCCACCGTCATCTTCAGCGTATGCGCTGCCTCCTGGAGCAACAGGTACACTGCCTGCTGCCGGCGAGCTGCCTGCATCCCAAAGAACAGGTCTGCGCTTGAAAGGGACTTGGTTTGGCTCCCTCTTTTATTTTTTCGTGATCACGTGGGTGCATGGAGGGGAATTACTTCTAACTATAAACTGGGCAAGGTGAGGTATTGATTTAATTGTATAACAAATTCTAAAACTATTTCTAAAAGTGTGATTTTCCCATAGTGAACTTTAGTTGCTAAATGAGAAAAGCTTTAGAGCTTTAAAAGGGTAAGAGTATATAATCTGCCATTGAATTTAAAATAAGCGGTAAGAAATTAGTTGGCCAGATAAGTGGTGGTTGGAACTAGATTTAATTGACACTAATTTCTTTGCCAGAGTAAAACGATGCTCTGTGTTCTTCCTAGATTTTCAGTTTTTAAAATTATTTGTGCCTTAAATTCATTCATAGAGATTAAATAATACAGGGTTTAATGAGGCTGTACAAATTTTGTAATTATGTTTGTTTGTAAAGGTAAGCAAGGATCTTGACGTGTATTGAAAGGAAAAAAGTGAAAGAATGCAACTCTGACAGAATCTCTAAGACAGCAGAAAGTATACAGTAGTGCAGGGATTCTCTCCATTAGGACAATTCTACCCTCACAAACATTTTGGAAATTTCTAGGCATTTTTGTTGTTGACAGTGTAGTTCTGCCTGAAATTTTCTAATTAAAAGCATAATTTAAAATTATTTTTATAGTAAATACACATTTTATAGATTCTTTTTATCTTTCATGTTACAATTAAAGCATTATATTAATTTTTTATGAGTAGGTAATATTATCTGATTTTCATGTTAGGATTGTAAAAGGGGCCTCAGAAGTACGTATTACAAAAAGAGATCAATGAATCGGGGCAAGAACCACTAACATAGCAAAGAATTCAGACTTTGGAATCAGACTTCCTGTGTTTGTATCACAGCTTCACTCCTTTCTAGTTATGTGACCTTGAATAAGTACTTAACTTTAAGCCTCAGTTTCCTCATAATAGTAATAGTATGTACGCATAAGCTTAGGAAGAGATTGAAAGCATTTGGGGACGGTGACTGCAAAGTTAGCCGTGATGACACCTCGCCCAGAATTAGAGCTCTGGGCCTTTTCCTTTTGTCCCTGGTTTAATGTATACTTGTTACTAAGGGTATTTGAAAATAGTTTCCTTTTCAGATTATAATTGATGGTTTTAAACTAGAGGGGCAAAACAGAAGTGAGTCTTGCTTTCTACTACTGAAGTTGTTCCTGGAAGTCCAGTATATGTTTTTCTCTTTTTAACTGCTAAGCAGTAGCTTTAATAACTGAAAACACTGGTCATATAATAGGATTTATTGAGGAAGTATTTTTTTTCTTGGAAGTCTTATGGATCCAGAATTATACACATATCTCCTTCTCTCTTCTTTGATATATAATATTAAAGTCCAAAGTACCAAAAATCATACACACAATATGTATCAGCCTTTACTGCACAAATACAATTTGTATAATTTTCAATACAGATATTTCAATAGGTTGATATTTAGAGAGGAGTGTTCATTCAATTGTAGAGTTCAAAAAATTACCTTTTAAAACCTGGATGAGCGAAAACAGTATATATTCTGAATAGTTGGGTAATAGCTTGAGTGAAAGATGGATTCAAGTAAATCCCCACATAGGAAAGTGGTGCAGGGAAGTAGGAAAGTGAATTATCATTTATTGAACATACATTGGACATGTACCAGCACTGCCGTATATTTTCTTATTTCTCATAACCATGAGAAATAGGAATAATTATTTTTTTAAAAATTGCCATGAGGAAGCTTGAGTTTCCTAGGGTTGTGTATAATGTTTTCATGATTGCATGGTGATAGACTCCAAGTTGAGATACAACTGAGATACCCAGGTCTCTCAGTCTTCAGAGCCCATGTTCATTCTTCTTTACCAGATAGTCTAGTCCTGATGAAAGCAGTAGAAATAGCTATCAGTGTTGGAATTACAGAAACATTTAGCATCACTATTTTAAGCATTTGTTACTTCATCATCTAAGTTAAATATTTGCATGGGTATTTTTTTCCTCCTTAAGCTAAAGGGCATTTGGCCTTATAATAAAGTCTTTGCTTATGTACAAAGTAACAATGTTCTAACCTGGCTGAGAAGCACAATAACTAATAGGAAGATGAAGTCATACATTTTGCAATACTCAGCATGCACTAAGCTAGCTGCTTTGTTACCTCTTGCATGTTAGTAGTCCCTGTATTTTAATTAACAGTTAGAGCTTTACCTTATTTTATTTTTTGATTTCCTAAAAAGTTTGCTTAGGTTATACAGATAACTGTGACTAAAAGTTTTATCTTTGTTCTAATATGTCTTAGATTATTATATCATGGTTTTCTACGGGACTTGGAAATTCCACTTGTCCGGTGGATTCTTCTTGATAGACACTAGGATTTTCAAGCCCTGTAACTATTAGTGAACCACAAAATTATGTGCGCACTGCTCAGAGAAACTCATGTTGCAATCATCAAAACATTCATTCAGTAAATTCTTAATGAGAACCTGCTCAGTCTATAATCAGAATTATTCTAGGCACAGGTAGGAAGGCAGAAAAGTACAGTACATTTCTATTTCTAGTGAACATCACATAGCTTTGTTGTAAGTTGGAACATAAAATTTGTATTTGGGCCAACTTTTGGAAGACATTAAATGTCAGGGCAAGAAATTTATACTTCATACAGTAAGAAGAAAATTTCTAGTGGAGGAGTTTGAACTCCTGAGAGGCATGGTCAAAGTGGTACTTTAGGGAGTTTAACCTGGAGGTGGTTCTGCAAAACAGATTGTGGGCAGCATGGCAGAATCAGAGGCAAGGAAAACAGGCTGTCTCCGAGTTCAAGGTATAAAGTGCTAACAGCCTAAGTTAGTATAGTGCGACATGTTTCAGTGGTGGCAGCACAAAAAGCAGGAAGTTTTCCTAGCTTTACTGTGCAGGATAAGTAAGATACTGCTTGTACCCCCCCCCCACCTTTTTTTTTGTCCCTGGTTTAATGTATACTTGTTACTAAGGGAGAGCACTTTCAAATGTGAAGGCCCAAGAAGTTTACTTATCAAAATTTTCTGATAAAATGTGAAGCTCTCATGAAGCTGTTTTTGAGTAAACAGTATTAAAAAATGGAAAATTTAATTTGGGTATATATATATATGTATATATATATAGTCTTGTGCTCCTTCACATAGAAGAGTCTTGAAGGGGCATAATATTGAATATTTTCGTGAAACAGTGTGCTGAAAAAAAATTTTTTTTAAATTTTCATAAACATTCCGTAGTCAAATTATAAGTACTTGGTTTTTAACCCTTTAAACAAAGGAAAGGAGCATGATAGCCTTCTTTATTTTTCTTTGGATACATCTGTTTTATCTCGTGTCATTGGAAAATGACCTTAAGGATTCATTCTCTCTAAATTTAAATTTTTAACTTTGTGGTGCCTTTTAAAAAATGTGACGTGCGAGGCTAACGGGGAAGGGGGAGGTGTATGATTAACAAGGATGTTCTGTCCTCTCCGTCTCAAATGATCTTTTAGCCAAAAGTCTCCGTACCATTGGCACTAATATTTTTCTGTGAATCCGCTGAGAGTATCTTAGCCAGTGCCTACATCCTACCATTATGCAAGAACACCTTGAGAAGGTTCCCATTGAGAAGTGAGATTCAAGTAAGGATGGTAGCAACTCCACTTCTGTATGTGAGACCAAGCGCTTCTCTCTTCCTTCCCTAAAGACCATGTGGAGGACTAATCCCTACACTAAGGTGGATAAGGGTCTCCAGAATCCAGTGACATGCCATATTCAGTTTTTAAGTTAATTTTCCCTTGATTTTTATTAATTTTTTACTGTAGGATTTTGAAAGGCCTCAAATAGTATAGAGAATAAAATTAAAATTATCTGTAATTCTGCCACCCATATATAACCACTAATAATTTAGGTGTATTTATTCCCTTCGTACACATATATGCACACATATATGTATGTATGCATATATTAAAGTTCTTTTAATGTAGAATATACATAACATAAAATTTACCATTTTAATCATTTTTAAGTGACATCAAGTGCATTTACATTATTGTACAGTCATCACCACTAACTACAGAACTTTTTTGTCATCCCATACTGAAATTATGTAGCCATTAAAAACCCCCTGTTTTCCCCAGTCCCTGGTAACCACCGTTCTACTTTGTCTCTATGTATGTATTCTAGGTACCTCATATAAGTAGTCATGCAGTTTTTTCTTCTTGTAACTGGCTGTTGCACTGTCTTTAAGATTCATCCATATTATAGCATGTAATCAGAATTTCGTTTTTAAAGCTGAGTGATATTCCACTCTATGTATATACCACATTTTGTTTATCCATTAACTTACACATGGGCATTTTGGCTGCCGTGAATAATGCTGCTATGAATGTGAGTATACAAATATCTGTTCAAGTCCCTGGTTTCAGTTCTTTTGGGTATATACCCAGAAATGGAATTACTGGATCAAATAGTAATTCAGTGTTTAATTTTTTGAGGTGGTGGCCCTATTTTACATTTTCACCAGCAATGCGTAAGGGTCCAATTTCTCCACATCCACACCAACACTTGTTTCCTGTTTTTTTGTTTTTGTTTTTAATTCTTGCCATTCTAATGGGTGTGAAGATAGTAGTATCTTATTGTATGCATGCATTTTTAAAGAATTGAGATCATAACTCCCACATACACTCATAATTTACATCTTACTACTTTCCTTAATATTACACCATGAACCATTTTCCAATGTTCTTTAAAGTCATTGTCATGTTTAAAAAGAGAGTAAGAAAGAGATTTATGCCCATTTTTAAGGTTTTTTGAAAAGGTAAAAAAGATTATCTTACCTTACTAGTTTTATGAGAGAATTATGTCCAAGATTAGACTGTGCTATCTTTTTTTAAACATATTGACCAAGAGTATCATTTTGCACATCCATAATGAACCCCCATAATACTGTCTCCTGTAGATATTCACGTTCTTCATTCAGTTTGCTTTACCTAGTGTTGCTATTAAAGTGTGTCTCCATAAAGTAGAGGTTAATTTAATTGTTTTGTTTCGTTTTGTTTTATGGCTGTGTTGGGTCTTCGTTTCTGTGCGAGGGCTTTCTCTAGTTGCGGCAAGTGGGGGCCACTCTTCATCGGGGTGCGAGGGCCTCTCACCATCGCGGCCTCTCTTGTTGCGGAGCACAGGCTCCAGACATGCAGGCTCAGCAATTGTGGCTCACAGGCCTAGTTGCTCCGCGGCATGTGGGACCTTCCCAGACCAGGGCTCGAACCCGTGTCCCCTGCATTGGCAGGCAGATTCTCAACCACTGTGCCACCAGGGAAGCCCTAATTGTGTTTTGAAAAAGTCATATTTAAACAATTTAAAGATATAAAAGCAAAAGTATTGAGGGGTTAGAATCATAGCTAAGATAAAACTGTTAAATTGATCAGAGATTTGAACAAGGATTTTCTGGGCTGAAATAAAACATATTGCTAAATATATTGCATGGTTTGAGGTTAGGAGGGGCCAGTTAGGCATATGTTTTGGTGGGAACTTTGATTATTGTACAGTCGTTATTTTCAATTCAACAGGCAGCCCACCCTCAAGTTATGAGGGATAGCCAACTGGCTATATGTTCCTGTTGAAAATCTTTTTGTTTCTTATTTCATTCAGTTTTACTCGTAACTTTCGATTTAATTTGATTTCATTATAACTTTGGTGTCATTCTACCAAAGGGTCATATGAAATTGTTCCACATACTTTTTTGTGCTGCTGATAGTTGGTGAAATCAGGATACCCACTCAGGCTTTAATATCCAAGGCTAAGATCACTGCCACGAGAGGTTAGAGGAAAAACTGGTCTCACCTTCTGCTCCCACGTTTCACAGGGCTAGAGAGGAGGCATGTTGTTGAGACTGCTCCCTGAAAAAAACGATCAAGGCCAAGGTACCTCCAGTACTTTTAGGTTTTTCACACCGTCGACTCCCCCCTACCCCGCCCCAATACCAAAATCCAAGGATGCTCAAGTCCTTTATATAATGTGGTGTCGTATTTGCATATAACCTATGCACATATACTTTTATGTCTAGATTGCTAGTAATACCCAATACAGTGTAAATGCTTGCAGCAAATTCAAGTTTTGCTTTTGGGAACTCTTTGGAGTTTTTTCCTTCCTGAATGTTTTTGATCTTCAGTTGGTTGAATCTGCAGATGTAGAACCTGGGGATGGACTGTATATTGACCCCCTCAGCCCAGAAGCTGAAGTCTGGCGCTAGAGAGTACATCACTAGTTTCAAGTCAGGTCTGTCCTCTGTCATAACACACACACAGTGACTCCCAGGGATTTATTAACTGTAGTGCTGTGAGGTCATATCTTGCATGGGAAGTTAAATTGTAAAGTCATCATTTAAGACAAAAATAAGAAATCACTTAAGAGTCAGTTATCCGTGATCACCGCTTTCTTCAGTTAAGCCCTCACGAAGAAGTTGCCTGTGGTCAGAAGCCATATTGCATGAGAAACATCTATCCTTAGCGCCATACAGAGAAATTCCAAACTGTGGCATTAGTTCTCCCACCTCACAGTTTCTCTGGGGCATGTGCTTCTTGAGTAGAGCTCAAACTGAATTGAACTCACTAGTTAATGCTATATACTCTCGATTCCTCTCTCCCCAAGTTCAACTATCATAACTCCCACATACTTACGGGATTCCCGTAAGTTGTATGTGCATATGATGTATCCCGTAAGTTGAATTCCCGTAAGTTGTAGGTACATATGATGTATCTACACTGCATGCTTTTGATTGGAGACTGGGCCTGGACCAATCCTGAACATCCGACAATTTTGGAATTGCTGTATTAGTTCTCAGCCTTCTTTCCTCTTGTCCACTGCCAGAAACTTCAGTTCTTTTAAGAGAAGTAGTGATTTCTGGAAGATTTGTGCTAAACAGTCTGCAAATCTGTATATTCTTATAGAGAAGACCATATGAGATGGTTACATATTTACTGGGCCTGTTCCCATTTATGCTCATATTCATGTTGTGACCCCAGAAATTACAGTTCCTCCAGAATGCAGATCCTTGGGGCCTCCCAAATCCAGCAGTAAAGTAGCACCTCCTTGTTAAGATCGTCTAACATGCTTATTATCTTTAACAATGTAGTGTTAAAGTCTGCACGACAATGCAGAAATCCTCCCATTTCTCTTTAAAATCCTACTACTTAAAGAGGATTTAGACCAGCAGCATTGGCATTACCTGGGAGCTGGCTGAAGCAATAGAATCTCAGGCCCTACGCTATACCTAGTGAATTAGAATCTGCATTTTTGCAAGATCTTCAACTGATTTGGATTCACAGCTTTAAAAAATACTAAAATGGACACAGTTATAATATGTTAGGAAGTGCTCTCATGAATGAATTAGCTTTGCCCACAAACTGATTACTTTCTTAATTAGATAGAAGCCATTTCACGTGACTTGATTAAAAAGTAAGTTTTATTCCCTTATAAAATTAGTTTGTTCTTTCTTGAGGTTGATGGAGGGAGGAGAAACAATTATAAAATGAGTAGAGTTTACAGTTTGCAGGGCAGAAATAGAGACACAGATGTAGAGAACAAACGTATGGACACCAAGGGGGGAAAGTGGTGGGGGGGAGGTGGTGGTGTGATGAACTGGGAGATTGGGATTGACATGTATACACTAATATGTATAAAATGGATAGTTAATAAGAACCTGCTGTATAAAAAAATAAATAAAATTCAAAAATTCAAAAAAAAAATGAGTAGAGTTTAGAATATCTTTGATGATAATACTGTTTAAGTGACTTTTACATTTTGTCTACAGAAAATCAGTCTATGCAAGACCAGGCATCTATGTTGGAAGGTGAATTAGTTACAAAATATATCTTTGGAAATCTTTGAATCACTGACTATAATTAATGAATGGATATTCACAATTATGCATGTGAACTTTAAAGCCGATAATACCCTAAATCTGATCAGTTCTTAATGGAATCAAATCTTAGAACTGACTGAATTAACATAGTGACACAAATGATCTTGAATCATAAAAGTTGTCTATTTTATATAGACTGAAAGACAAGGCTATACCAAGATTGTCTTAGATATAAGAAAGATTAGAAGGTGATGGGAGAGGTTTGAATGATTAGTCTGTGTATAATGAGAACTTTAAGAATTTGTTAAGCAAATAGCAGCATGTGGTTTAATATTTTGTGATTAGCTCTTGAATGTTTTGAGGCTCATTTGGCGTTCTGTCTCCTAGTCACCTTGTAGAAAATTAATTCTACTTTTAAAATCAAGGCAAATGAGTGCATGCTGGTTAGGAGAAGATCTTGTTTTTACAAAATTTCTATGACATTATGTTCTTTGGTTTGCTAAGCAATTTTGTTGTGATTTAATATCGTAGATATCAATAAAACAAGCAAAAGTAAAATATTGAAAGAATGTTTATTGAAAGAAGAAGAATTTTTTGCTTTTACATATACACATACACAAAACTTAATAAGATGTAAAATGATTATATTTTGATTTAGTAATTATCTTATCTCTGGCATGTTTTATTCCATTTTTCTTTAAAGATACAGGCATTCAATAAAGATGTTTTAAAAAATTTTTTTTAAAGATACAGGCATTAAGTACCTTAATGAGTTCTGCTACTCATATTCATTTCTCACTTTGAGATGACAGGTTTTGGGAGATTTGAGGGGGGAGGAAATTTCCTAAAGGTGACAGTAGTTTAATTTTATATTTGCTGCCAGCGTGGAAATTTTTTTTTGGGGGGGGAGGGGTGTATTAAAAAAAAAATCTTACCACAGATATTTGAATGCCTTTTTCTACTTTATAGGTTGTTCTTAACGCAAAGGTGATAAAAACATACTGGTGTTGCGTAGTTGGGCTCTGTTTTTTTAACAGTGTTTCTACCATGTGGATGATTTGGGTATGCTGAATTGCTCTCTGGGGAAATAGAAGATTGCCACTTTTATTCTTTTTTTGTGTGTTGAATATATCAGAAGCCTTTTTTTTTTTTAGCAGACTCAGGGGATTTATTTTTTCTTTCTTAGGAGAGAATTGTTTGAAGGTTATATACCAATATAGACATAAAAACTTCACTATCCTTAAATTTAGTACAACTCTTTCACTTTAAAAGGAAATAATGTCAAGATATGCTGCTTTCTAAGCCAAGGCCCTGTGATTATTAGAGGTAATGAGTTTGAGAGTCCAGGGCTACATAGTGATCCCAGCAGCTCAGCTGGTAAAACTTCTGTGACAGTTATCTCAGGGTGAAAGTAAAATTTGAAGATATTATATGATGGATACAATTTAGTTTTCTTCTTTTCAGGATTCTAAAGGAAAATGCCCTCTATTATCTGTTATAGGTTCTCAGAATGGTTGGAATGATCCTCCAGCTTTGAACAGAGTACCCAAGAAGAAGAAGGTACTAGAAAAAGATGTCTATTCAGTTGCCTACAGGTGTCCTGTCAATCATGTAGCCACCTGAAGCACACCACACTTCACTGTTCCTTTAAAGGCAAAGCTGACTGACTAATATACTTAATATGTGTATTTCAACTTACATCTTCTAATCCATGAAGGGAAGGAAGGAAAGTACAAAATAGTATGGTGGTATGAATTAAACCCTTTTTAAAAAGCAAGATGTAAATTCCCAGCAGATCTTTTTCAAAGAGTAGGAAACAAAATTTCATGCTTCTCAAATGGTTTTTTTTTAGGAGTTACTTTGGTTTTGGGTTCTAACAGTAATCATGAATTTGTAATTATATTTTGGACTATTTTTGTCTATCACATACAATATGAAAAGACATAGCCTTGTAGCTGAGCATCATTTAGATGTTAATAACTGTTGAGAGCTGTTAGAGCATAACTTAAGATTCTTCTTTCCTTCTTTTACCCCAAGCCTTTTTATTTTTTTTTACTCCTAGTGATTTCTGTCC
This sequence comes from Balaenoptera physalus, assembly GCF_965194825.1. Taxonomy (NCBI): domain Eukaryota; kingdom Metazoa; phylum Chordata; class Mammalia; order Artiodactyla; family Balaenopteridae; genus Balaenoptera; species Balaenoptera physalus. Next base: position 45,983,323 of record NC_138884.1, on the reverse strand, counting down.
CCAAAAGTATAGTAATGAGAGGCCAGAATGTAAAATTGGGAGATACTAAATGACGAAAGCCCCCCCAAAATTAGGTCAATGATAATCAGAAATTTAATCTACTGCTTTGAGTGTGATTGATCACTAAGTAGGTATCACTTAATGATCTGGGAAAAAGGTATTACATCTGATCACGTGACACACACAAACACATATTTGGCATATCTGATCCCAGTATGGCTAGATATAATTCTCCAGACTTTGACATCCTCTTTCAAAAACACCATGGTTTTGGCCCGTTATGGGATAAGTGTGGAAGGTAAAGGGGAAACAAAGGTCCAGGTTTGAGCTCCCAGCCCTCTTAGCTAGATTACCTTTACTTTTATGTTTTTCTCTAGAATTCTGCATAAAATTTCATTTTAAAAAGTATTCTACTGTTATTAAAAAATTTTTTTTAACCATGGAATAGTCTAACTCCCTTACTTATTTTTTTAAATTTTTTTATTGAAGTGTAGTTGATTTACAGTGTTGTGTTAATTACTGCTGAACAGCAAAGTGATTCAGTTATACATGTATGTGTGTATACATTCTTTTTTAAATATGTTCTTTTCCATTATGGTTTATCATAGGATACAGAATATAATTCTCTGTGCTGTACAGTAGGACCTTGTTGTTTATCCATTCTATACATAAAGGCTTACATCTGCTAACCCCACCCTCCCATTCCAACTCTCCCCCAACCCCCTTGGCAACCACCAGTCTGTTCTCTATGTCCCTGATTCTATTTCTGTTTCATAGATAGGTTCATCTGTGTCATATTTTAGATTCCACATATAAGGGATACCATATGGTATTTGTCTTTCTCTTTCTGACTTACTTCACTTAGTGTGATAATCTCTAGGTCCATCCACGTTGCTACAAATGGCTAACTCCCTTATTTAAAGCTGAGGAGATGTTGTCATCATACCGTTTTCTCCTTACTCTTGGTGCCTTTTATTTCTTTTAAAAGATGCCTGAGAACTTTACGCCTCCTGTTCCCATCACATCACCAATCATGAACCCCTTGGGTGACCCCCAGTCACAGATGCTGCAGCAACAGCCTTCAGCTCCAGCACCAATATCAAGCCAAGCTTCCTTCCCGCAGCCACACCTTCCAGGTGGCCAGCCCTTCCACGGCATACAGCAACCCCTCAGTCAACCAGGCATGCCTCCGTCTTTTTCAAAGCCCAATATTGAAGGTGCCCCTGGGGCTCCTATTGGAAATACCATGCAGGTAACAGTAAATCTGTGGAAGTGGGAGATGGCTCTATTTCGGTATGTTTTCTTAACGTTTTAACTTTTATGGTTATACCTTTATTATTACCTCAATTTGATTTCAATTTAGACAACTTAAAAATAATACCTTTTTTTTTAAGATTGTTCATGTATGTATATTATTTTTCAATGACGAGGCCATATACAAACTTTCTAGAAGGAGCTTATGTATTTACTAGTATACGTTAACAGTAACTTGGCAATTACAGTGTTTCATCTGATCTAATCAGTAGCCACAATTTAAGAGCAGTTGAATCCATATTTGCATCCAAGGTTGCTAAGCAGAAGCTGTTTCCAAAGGTTTTTTCCTTTAAAATAGAAAATAAAAATGTAATGAGTTATATATTTTCTTGTGTATGTGTAAGAGCTAATAATATAGCCATATCTTTAGATGGAGATATAGATTTGTGCTTGCTTTTCACATACAAACAGCTAGTTGGCAGGGCTCTAGATGATGAAAAATCTATCATATTTCCATATAACTGACTTAGACATACAAAGAGAAACATTTTGATCTATTCATGAAAAGTAAAGTCACAGCTCAACATAAGATGAAATCAATTCCTGCCCAAGTATAAAACTAGCTCTTCTGTCTGTTACTGTCTTTGACTCTCTGAAGTCAAATTTGTAAAGATTATATCTCTACCACAAGACTATGTTTTGCTGTTAAGAGATTTCTGCCTAAGGAACTTCTAAACATTAACAGTTGCATTATGAAAACAAGTGTTCTGATGGAGATGGGAGGACCTTCTTCTTTCCACGAGAATATATAAAATTACAAAGACGCACTGTTAATTTTGTATAATTACACGTCTGTGGTGTTTGTGAAGCCGTCCACTTTTGTTTAGAGCTGGGTGCTCAAGCTGCGCTCATCTGGGCCAGAACCCCAGTTACCGCTGAAAGGGAGAGCTGCACGGAGGCGTGTGTTCAGCCAGGCCCTAGTGTCCAGCTTCCTCTCCACCTGGATGTCTCTGAGGCACCTCACACTTAACATATCCAGAATCTAACTCATCGTCTTCCTCCCAAACCTAGTCGTCTTTTGGTGTGTCCTGTTTCAGCGAATGGCACCATAACCCTTCCTATTTAATCCAGCCAAAAACCTGGGCATCATCTTTATATTCTTTTTCCTTTAACCTGTTTTTCAGAGCTATCCCCGAGTCTTGTTGATATTACTTTAAAATCTCTCTCAAATCCCTTCTCTACATTTCCAGTCTAGTCCATGCTACCTTCGTCTCCAGTCTTAAGCAGTGCAGGAGCCTCTAGTTGGTCTGCCAGCATCGACTTTGACTCATCTCTTATCTGGTCTTATCTCCTCATTGCTTAAAACGTTACAGCTTCCCATTGTTCCCAGGATAAAGACCAAAGTATTTCACATTGTCTGGAATCGCTCAGCTCACACTCCTCCTTGCTCGCTCTCTCTGCTCCAGCTACAGTGACCCCCTTTCAGTCCCTTGTATCATGATCCTGACTGTGTACACGTTCTTCTGTCTGGAATGCATTTCCTCCCCCATTTAACTGGTTAACTCCTACTTACCCTTCTGATATAACTTCCTTCAAGAGCCTTCCCCTCAGTTAAATCCCAATTATATTGTCTGTTGGTTCCAGTGATGTTAACTTAATCACAGTTGCTATTTTACATACATTTATGACATTTTAAAACTTTCTCTTCCATCAGCCTGTAAACTCCCTGTGGGATGAGATCATTTCCGTATTGGCTCACCAATACCTAGCCAATGCCTAATACAGAATTGCCTAATGTTTTCTATGAATGAACTAATCAGTCAAAACTTTAAACACTTACACATTCCTTCTTTGTTTTCCCATCTGTACATTCAGTAAGATCATGGTCTCTTCTATCCTCACCGTTGGTGTAATCTTGCAGTTTGATAATAGCCCAGCTAACACCCTCCAAGAGTAAACCAAAGAATAGAAGAACGTCAGGATAAACAAAAATGAGCCAACAAGCAAAGCAAGCAGCCACTCCAACCAGCCAACTTTGTAAATGCCTTGTTCTTTTCATTTCCTACTGGCACAGGTCTCCTTCCCATCAGTTATATGAAATCGTGATCAATGTATGTTCCATAATTAATCAGATACTTTATATCCATCCTATTTTTGAAAATAGAAGCTGTAGAAAGAGTACCTGTATCTTCTACTGAATATCTGATTTTTATGTTTGCTTATCCCAAGTGATTTCACATGTTAATTTTTCATTTGATTTTGAAGAGCCTACCTACAAGGTCCTTGGTTTCTCTTTATCACAGATTCAGGGCTTTGTGTATAGGTAACTTCTGGTCATTTCTAGTCATTTTATGGTATTATTTATTCCAGCATGTGCAGTCTTTGCCAACAGAAAAAATTACCAAGAAACCGATTCCAGATGAACACCTCATTCTAAAGACCACATTTGAGGATCTTATTCAGCGCTGCCTCTCTTCAGCCACAGATCCTGTATGTATTTTTTATTTTGCTTAATTAAAAGAATCCCTTATGGAGCGCTTCTATAATGATTGCTTAAAGTCTTACAAGATGTATTTTGAAAGTTTATGCAAAAGTAGTAAAGCTAGCACTTATATATAGTTTGCTGTACATATAAAAACACATTCAACTGCTTTTTACATATAACTTTAATCCTTAAAACAACCTCATGGTAGGTAGGTTTGTCATATTTATTTACAGAGGAGGAAATTAAGGCAAAAAGCAGTTACGTAATAATTAAGGCAGAGCCAGCATTCGAACCTAGTCTGGCTCCAGAATTCATGCTTTCCACCACTATGCGGCACTGAGTCTCATCGGCAAACCTTATGCCTAGCACAAAAATACAACAGAACGGTGAAACTCAGATTTGGGGTTTCTTTCTGAGCTTACATCAAAGCTTTTAAAAGTAGATAGACAATCTTTAACTTTGCTAAGACCTTAAAAATAGTTCAGTGCTTTAGATATTGGAGTCATATTCATAGTCAAAGTAACTGATTTTACTCAGTTTATTAGAGGATGACTGTATTGGCAACAACAAAAATTCCACAAAGCCAGTTTTGTTTTAGATGAAATTTCACTTTCTGCCAACAAACATTGAATATGTTTATTTAGTCACTGGCCAGTTGTCTGCTTGAAAAACAGCTTCTGGAATTTGTTGTTTCATCAAACATTGAGTATTAATATGTGCAGCCTTCTGCCAGTCTTTTGGAAAGCAATTCTCTGCACTGAAAGTGTCAGGAAAGCAGAGGCAGGGGAAAGGTAACATAAACCTTAGCGCCTGGCATTCTGGGAGCGATGGAAAGACGAAGCTAGGAACAGAGAACAGGTGAAGCTGTTAAACAGGTAAGTGTACAGTGTCTCCTAGGCAGACAGGTCCTCATCATACAAATTGGAGGAATCCTAATAAAAATGTGGGAAAGCTCCAGTCTTCCTTCAGGCATGAGTTAATGTAAATAGAGGTTGGGAGGACACCTCGTACATGGCCTAGCTTAGGAAATTTGTGTTGAGCTTCCCCTCCTCCAGGTCACCCTATCACCTTCCTTCTGGTGACCCAGCACCCCTGGGCAGAAGAGAAAGACAAACTGTTCCTGTCACTAGTTGGGGAGGAAGTTCAAATACCGCCCAGGACTCCTGCTGGTAGCTACGTGGGATTAACTTTGAACCCTCCACAAAAGTCCATCTTAATCAATACTTGACATCATTTTTATAGTATGGCTTTATTCTTATTTCCACTTCAGTTATGTCCAAACAGCACAACGTAATTGTGCAGCACAGCTTAGTTTGTAAGGTTATCCTCGATGGCGTCACCTCTTCCGCACTCCTCTTCTGACACACTGACATTCCCTCCTCAGACATACCAAGCACGTGTCAGCATCAGAGACTTTGTACCTGTGGCTCCTTCTGCCTGGAACTCTTCCCCACAGAGCTGCATAGCTCTTGCTCACTTGTTCCTGGTGTCTGCTCAGATGTCCCATTAGCCGTCAGGACTTTCTTACCACGTCATACTGCCAACACTGCTGACCCCCTTACCCTGTTAACTTTTCTTCATGGCACTCATCACCATCTGACATACAATATATTGTTTATTTAGTATCCTTTCCCCACCCAATAGAATATGAGATCCATGAGACACAACACTGTCCCAGCATGGCGCGTAGTAGTCACTCAGTAAATATTGAAAAGCAGTGTCACTTTTAAGGCTGTTGCATAATGTAGATATGAAGTTAATCACAGTATAATTTTAAACCTTTACTTTTAGGATAGTTTTCTCTCACTATACTCACAGTACTAGGATGAGGGTAGGAGGAGTCCTTAATTTAAGAACTCATTTTAACACTTCCCTCTTAATAATCTTAAGCCACCAAAAGATAATTTTCTCCTTTTTTTGGTGTTTTAAAGGCCCAGAACAAGACAGGATTAAATGTACCAAATGTGACTGAGCGTATAAGTAGTACTTTGAGATTCCACAGTTCACCTGTATGTTTGCCTTCTAGCGCCCATAATGTTCATTTTATTTAATTTACAGTAACTGTTAGACCTTCCTTTCTGTAGTACACCGACCTCTTGCTGCCTCCAGGTGGCCCTTCGTGTTGCCTGTGCACACAGTGTAGATGGGCACTCACTCACCTCACGTGAGCCGCAGTCCCCGTGAAATCAGCCAGTGCTCCACTTTGCACCCTAGGAGGAAGGCTCTCACTTTCTTGCCCTCCCTGCCTTAATAGATACTGATCTCTGTTCTAATAATCTGTTCAAGTTCCTCGGTCTTAGCTATCTCCATTTCTTTATAAAATGAAGCTGTCCAACATCATGACTGTAAGGTTTAGTGAAATGACGTAAGGCAAGTTCTTGGGATAAAAGTTATTGTTCATACATAACATACCTGTTTTTTCTCTCCTGCAGCAAACCAAGAGGAAGCTAGATGATGCCAGCAAACGTTTGGAGTTTCTGTATGATAAACTTAGGGAACAGACAGTAAGTTTGTGGGGAAAAGAAGGATTTATGATAATCATTTATTCCTGGTTGCTAGTAAAATAAGTGTCTCATCAGCACTTGCATGTAATATATAGTATGCTTGGGGGCAAAATGATCGTGACAGTTCATAGAATGGGCTTTTCTCTGTCTAAATCTTACATTTCAGTCACCGGGGAAAAGGGGATAGGGCAGTGTGTGTGTGTGTGTGTGTGTGTGTGTGTGTGTGTGTGTGTGTGTGAGAGAGAGAGAGAGAGAGAGAGATTAAGAGGGAGAGAGAATTTTTAACCTTTTTTATGACAAAGAGCAGATTTACAAACTGGCCTGTACTGCTGCTACAGTAACTGGCCTTCTATTCATTTTTATATGTCCCTTGAATTAAGAAATCAGAGAGTGGGCAGATACTCTGTTTTCCAGAGACCAAATCTGTAATCTCTCTCGTAGTCTAAGACTCTGATCCTTTTCTTTTAGAATAGCTATTACACAAAGGCAAAGCCAAAGGTAGCCACAAATTGAGCAGATCAATGTGTATAACTATGAAGATGATCGGCAGTAAGGAGTAAATGCCCTGTGTGTTCTGTTCTCTTGTCCCTCCCAACCTCTCCATTCCTTTCTAGAATTGTTGTGTTTTATTAATGAAAGCACTAGTAGAGAAAAAAAGAATTGGGACTTTTTCACATTTTTGCATTTTAGCATTTCTCTTCCCCATTCCCCATATCAATGCCATCAGCTAAAAATAACCATTTGTCTCCTGAGAACCAAACCAGAGAAAGTTGATATAACAGTGGAAGTGGTGTGGCCCATGGACTGATCCAAAATAAAGTCTTCTCTGGAAAGTATGGACATGTATGCCAAGTAATGACATGGGGGGGAAAAAAACTAGAGGTCTTATGATTTTCAGAGATGACAGGATTATGAAAAGCAGTTAAGAGCTGGCAAATTGAGTACATGATGAGGACTGTTGCCCTCCTAATGGCAGTGGACCAGAAGTGCAAGGTTTTTATTGTCCGCAAGGTTTTAGAGTAAATTGGGCCCCTACTTCGAGATGTCATGATTAAGAATCGTGAAACACCTTCATGTACATAGGAAAACTTTTAAAAAGTGTGAGACAGTTATCTAAAATAATTTAGTTATTTAAAATATTTAAGTTATCTAAAATAAAATAATAAGAAAGCTCTTAAGTGGAGAGAGACATTAACATTTCAACTTGGGGAAGGAAATCTGGCTTTTCTGTAAGAAAATACCTGGCTTATCATACATGTATAATTCGTAAGTAATTCCTTACGTAATCATTTTGTCATGGTTCTATTTTATAACTTAAGTGTTGGTTGTTCCGAGAATCTTTCTAGAAATGCTCACCAGTTTATACATTTTTGAAATAATGTTTATTTCAAGCTCCTCTTAAATATCAGGGTTTAATGTTTATAGAGGGTCTCATGGAAAATTCTTCCTTAATTTAATTCTCTCTCTCAATTCCACCTTTACTTCAGCTTTCACCAACAATCATCAATGGTTTACACAACATCGCAAGGAGCATTGAGACTCGAAACTACTCAGAAGGATTGACCATCCATACCCACACAGTCAGCACCAGCAACTTCAGTGAGACCTCTGCTTTCATGCCAGTTCAAGTGGTTCTCACCCAGGCCAATAAGCTGGGCGTCTAAAGGATGGCTTCACTCTCAGCCACTATTGCCGTTTTTCCAAAGAAACATGTTTTAAAAAACGATAAGATGTGGACCAGTCCTCCTTAGCATGTTTCCATAGCAGCCACTCAAGAACATTTACATTGTTTCTGCAGATATACTCACCTTAGACCTGCTCAAAACCCTGGTGCTTTCTTTTGTTGTAATCTTTTATTGCCTGTGATGATTTTCCTATTCTGCAAATAATGTATTTCCTGGATTACACATACTATGCTTTCCTGAAGTATTCTGATAAAATATGGTTTTTGAAACCTCAGGTTTACTTTTTGGAGAAGGAGCCTTTGGTAATGTGTAAAGCAGAGCTGCAACTAAATTTCTTTCATGTCCTCCTTACTTCCTCCGTGTCAATCAGATTAAAGTGTGTAATCCTATTTATGTGTATGTAGTCTTTTTTTGAAACGGCTACTCACAGTTTAGTTTAATCTTTATTTTTTGTGGCTTTGGCTTCACTTTGGTCCTGAACAAATAACTAAATCTAGAGGCTGCTACATAGATTTTAGCAAATATTAATGAAAAGTGGGATCACTAGTTTTAAGTATCTATAGGAAAAGATTGAGCATTTTCATTCTGTAGGATGCATTGAACTTTTTTCTATTAATGTTTTCAATATTCTGTTTGAGTTTTAAGATTGAATTGTCTCCATTTTATATTTAGAAACTTATTCATCCATTTTTAAAAAGTTACCTATTTCTCTGAGGTACTTAAGTTCAGAAAGAAAGCTTTAACTTCTGTCAGCCTCCTGAATCGACATATTTTCAGACAGTATTTTCATCAAATGATTTTATTGTAATCTGTCTGAAGAACAGTGTGGTAAACAAAAGATAATGGTCCCCATAGAATCTTGAGGAGAATTAGATACTAATAATTTTCGTTGTTTAAGCAATTTTACCTAAGTGAGTTGGAAAAGCAGAAGATAAAAAGTGTGACTACTGTGAAGACAGGTGCTGTTTCAAGGACTAAGTGCAGCTCATCAGGCATTTTGCAGCCTAAGTGACATAGTTTGCAAGACCCTCTTAATTTCCTTTGCTGGGATTCCCTGCTCACCAAATAAAACCCCTCTTTTAAAAATAAAAATAGGGACTTCCCTGGTGGCGAAGGGGTTAAGAATCTGCCTGCCAATGCAGGGGACACAGGTTTGAGCCGTGGTCCGCGGAGATCCCACATGCTGCGGAGCAACTAAGCCTGTGTGCCACAATTACTGAGCCTGCGCTCTAGAGCCCGCGAGCTACAACTACTGAACCCACGTGCCACAACTACTGAAGCCCGCGCGCCTAGAGCCTGTGCTCCACAACAAGAGAAGCCACCACAATGAGAAGCCCGCGCACTGCAACAAAGAGTAACCCCCACTGGACTCAACTAGAGAAAGCCCACGCACAGCAACGAAGACCCAATGCAGCCAAAAAAAAAAAAAAAGACATTAAAAAATAAAAATAGTTTTATAACTGAAAAAGGAGAACCTTAATAACATGAATGAGCATTGGAGCCTCACGAGTGGGGTGATATATCAGCTCCCTGGGAGTTTGGTGGTCTGAGTCAGTCCTATGACTCACTGAAGCGGCGACTTGACCTTCTGGACCTGACCCTCGACTGTGGTGTCAGCCCAAGACCCCATCTGAACAGCAGGCTGGCCTCTAGTAATTTTTTTGAGGTATTGCCCTTATAGTTAGGATTTGTGTTATGGCTGCATGATTACCTTGACATGACAATGGCATAACTGGCAGCGTTTTACAAAAAAAATTCCAAAAGATGAGAAACAGGAATAGGTGGCAGTGGAGCCCTGACCAATCCCAAAGATTTTACAAGTATGAGTATAAACAAACGATTTGCCACTGACATCTGAGCAGCTGTTACAAGTGGATGGAGGTAAGAAGACTTGAACCCAAAATAGAGTTTAGTCTTGCAGTATGAAGATAACAGGAGATTATGGGAAGAGAGCAGTTTGTTTTCCTGAAGAAAAGCGAACAAGGAAAGGGGTGCGAGGGAAACTGGTAGGTGGGGCTGGGCGTTGGCTGGGAGACATAGCAGATCCCTGGGACGTGCTTTCTCATACTTCACCTGCTCCTCTCCTCCACTCTGCGTATGACCTTTTGGGCTGGATGGGATGGATGTACCTTAGGCCCCGTCTGAGAAGCTTTATGTGTGTGGGATGCACGGCTGATGGAGATGGTGGTTCATTCTAATAGTGTGGCAGCAGGAGAAAGTTGGAAACAACTGCTCTGCATCTGACTGTTGAGAGTCCAACAAGCCTATATATTCCTTTGGATTCAGAGAATTCCCATGTATGCTGGAGGATGGAAAGATGCAGTAGGATTCCTGGCAAGCAGATGTACTCTATTTAACACCTGCCTGAAAGATAAAGGGAGGGATGGTGATCGGTTAACACTTTTCTGATAACCGCTTGTCTCCTGAACCAGATTTGTGTTCACCTAAGAACGACTGCAAGGCCATCTGTTGACTGCTCAGCCATGGTGGAGACTTCATTTGGAATGGACATCTACAAATGCACACATACATATATACGTATGCACCCCTCTTTGTCGTTCAACTGCTGCGGTGGCAGCATTCCCAAATGTCACCCCTGACAAATCTATCAGGGTGTTCATCAGATGCTGAAGAAGTCACAGGCAGGTAGCATCTCCAATTATTCAGTGAAGAAGGACTGCCTATGCGCAGAAGCTCTTAACTGTTTCCCCTAACAGATAAATGCTCCAAATCTTTTAACCAAACTAAATTACAAAGAAAAAGTGATCAAATTAGTTTTATAGTTCCACTTTTCCTGGCACACTGGTTTTACATACATTTCTGTAGCATCTGCTCTGCTCAGGGCTTTGGTGACCATACCATTCACTCAGGCTCAGGTTGAGTAGTGCCCCTACGAGCTGATTGGGGTCAGACTGCACCACTCCTAAATTTCCAGCTGTTTGCTTTCTCTCCCCTCTGGGAGATACGGAATGTGTGGGTTTTAGGGTGTTGGGACAGACCTTGAAAAACCTAATAAAATCAAACAAAAGGAAATAGACTTTGGTTTAACCGTGGTGCATGTTTTTTACACTCTGGTTTAATGTTTCCAGAGACCTGCTAAAGTATTTACTTAGCAAACAATGTTAGTCACCTAGAATAACTTTGTATAAACATCATTACTCAGTAATGTCTGAGATCCTTTTTTTAGTGGAGCTGCACACCCTGTTGATTTTTTTTAGTCCATTTCTTTTTTTTAAAAAAGATGTATTTATTTTTGGCTGCGTTGGGTCTTCGTTGCTGCGCGCGGGCTTTCTCTAGTTGCGCCGAGCAGGGGCTGCTCTTCGTTGTGGTGCGTGGGCTTCTCATTGTGGTGGCTTCTCGTTGCAGAGCACCGGCTCTAGGCGCGCGGGCTTCAGTAGTTGTGGCACGCGGGCTCAGTAGTTGTGGCTCAGTGGTTGTGGTGCATGGGCTTAGTTGCTCTGTGGCATGTGGGATCTTCGTGGACCACGGCTCAAACCCATGTCTCCTGCATTGGCAGGTGGATTCTTTTTTTTTTTTTTTTAATAGATCTTTATTGGAGTATAATTGCTTCACAATACTGTGTTAGTTTCTGTTGCACAACAAAGTGAATCAGCCATATGCATACACATGTCCCCATATCCGCTCCCTCTTGAGCCTCCGTCCCATCCTCCCTATCCCACCCCTCTAGGTCATCGCAAAGCACTGAGCCAATCTCCCTGTGCTATGCTGCTGCTTCCCACCAGCCAACTGTTTTACATTTGGTAGTGTATATATGTCGATGCTACTCTCACTTCACCCCAGCTTCACCCTCCCACCCCATGTCAAGTCCATTCTTTATGTCTGCCTTTGTACTCCTGCCCTGCAACTAGGTTCATCAGTACCTTATTTTTTTTTAGATTCCATATATATGTGTTACCATACAGTATTTGTTTTTCTCTTTCTGACTTCACTCTGTATGACAGACTCTAGGTCCACCCACCTCACTACAAATAACTCAATTTTGTTTCTTTTTATGGCTGAGTAATATTCCATTGTATACATGTGCCACATCTTCTTTATCCATTCATCTGTCGATGGACACTTAGGTTGTTTCCATGTCCTGGCTATTGTAAATAGTGCTGCAGTGAACATTGGGGTACATGTCTCTTTTTGAATTATGGTTTTCTCAGGGTATATGCTCAGTAGTGGGATTGTTGGGTCGTATGGCAGTTCTATTTTTAGTTTTTTAAGGACCCTCCATACTGTTCTCCATAGTGGCTGTATCAATTTACGTTCCCACCAACAGTGCAAGAGGGTTCCCTTTTCTCCACACCCCCTCCAACATTTTTTGTTTCTAGATTTTTTGATAGTTATCAATCTATCAATCTAGATAGTTATTATCTAGATTTTGATAATGGCCATTCTGACCAGTGTGAGGTGATACCTCATTGTAGCTTTGATTTGCATTTTTCTAATAATTAGTGATGTTGAGCATCTTTTCATGTGCCTCTTGTCCATCTGTATGTCTTCCTTGGAGAAATGTCTATTTAGGTCTTCCACCCATTTTTTAACTGGATTGTTTGGGTTTTTTTGATATTGAGCTCCATGATCTGTTTGTATATTTTGGAAATTAATCCTGTCTGTTGTTTCATTTGCAAATATTTTCTCCCATTCTGAGGGTTGTCTTTTCGTCTTGTTTATGGTTTCCTTTGCTGTGCAAAAGTTCTTAAGTTTAATTAAGTCAACTATACTCCAATGTAAAATAAAAATTAAAAAAAAAAAAAGAATATCTACGTGTAAAAAGAAAGCTACTAGAGAGCCCGCTCTATCCCAGTTGCTATAATTACATCTTCACGAGGGACAGTGAAGCAGAGCACCGATCTGAGAGTCAAAGAGCTGGGTTCTAGTGTCTTCTCTGCCACTTACTGTTGGTCAAACCACCCCATTTCCTTTTGCCTCCATTTCTCACCTGTAAAATGAGGGGGTAGGACTAGATGATCTCTAATTTCACTTACAGCTCTGGAAGTCTATGACCCATCTACCTGTCCCACAGTGTCTTTGTATGTTACCTACAAGTCTTCAGAAGGAACCAAAGACAATTTTGGGATAGTACCAAAGCTTTGAAGAAAGATAACAGAAACAACTCAAGCTTATTTATATTTGGATACCTTTTTTCCTCTCGAAGAGTTGATTGATTTTTCTGAAGAACAATCAATGCAGTGCTTTCCTTGGTTGGAAATGAATAGGCGGGCATTTAAGAAATAAGTTTCTAATTTGAGGACTTGGGACAGATATATTTGCTTGGCCTTGAGGTCCTTAAGTAGTGAGTCCCCCTCAGCAATGATAAATATTTCCATGAAATTAACCTTTCTACACACCCGTTCCCCACATCAAGAATACGCTAGGCCTTCCCTGGTGGTGCAGTGGTTAAGAATCCGCCTGCCAATGCAGGGGACATGGGTTCGAGCCCTGGTCCGGGAAGATCTCACATGCCGTGGAGCAACTAAGCCCACACGCCACAACTACTGAGCCCATGCACCTAGAGCCCGTGCTCTGCAACAAGAGAAGCCAGTGCAATGAGAAGCCCGTGCACCACTATTAAGAGAAGCCCCTGCTTGCCGCAACTAGAGAAAGCCCATGCACATCAACGAAGACCCAACGCAGCCAAAAATAAATTAATTAATTTAAAAAAAAGAATATGCTATATTTGATTACACAGGACACTCAACAATGAATGAGTTTTCCCTCTGGTGCTGCAAACCTGGGTCACTCTTTTGACATTCCTGAACTCTATTGACAAATGCCCTCTCCAAGCTAGAGAACCACAGGGCCATTGCTGTAAGAGCAGCCCGTGGTAACGGACACAGCAAGAAGAGAAAGAGGTCATTGAAACAGAAACAATGACAGCAGCTAATGCTGAGAAGTAAATAAGAGCTTCTCTGTTCATCTGCCCTTGGAAACCAAAATAACTATCCTAAAAGAAAGGTGGGTGTTGTCGGAGGACGGGGATGGGAGAGCGGGAAGAGATGTGGGAGAAAACCTCATCAGCTCTGTCTTTCTTCTGCCCCAACAATAGGGATTGTTCATTCAGAGAGCTGGGATTTGGGAGCAGGGAGAGAGAGTGGGGAGGAGTGTGGACCTTGTTTTGGTTTGTAGACCTCATTTGTAGGCAGCTGTTGGTCAAAGGGGGATGTGGCATAGGTACTGACAAATGTTCACGTGTCACAGCTGGGTCGTAAAAAGGAGTGACTCCTCCGTAGCACTGGTTAGCGTCTGTGCATGCACGCCCTGTAGGGATTATTTGATCCCTCTCTGCCTCCCTATCGGGCTGGGAGTTCCAGGAGCACAGCCATGCACTCCTCTGTCCGTGGAGCTGAGCTCGGTGCTGGCTTCTAGAGGAGGCGAAATCGATAGATGCTTAAGGAAGGACTCTTAATTGATTCAAACTGAAGGCAACTTGGAAAGATGCAGGGGGCAGCATGTCACTGACAGGTGATATCAGAGGCAGGTTTGGGTTGGGTTTTTCACTAAGTAGACCCTCTCCTATCTATGAATTAGGAAGTAGGGTCTTCACATCTGGCTATTTCCAGTGGCCAGTTTCCTGCGGCCAAACTGGAGCACTCTATGAAGAGTGGTCAGGAAATGGGGGGAGAGTCTTAAGCAGTAAGGCTGGGGTTTTGTTAAAAGAAAACCCCTTCCTCTCTTCGCAGCCAAAGCAATAGACGCATTCCTTTCAGAGGAACAGCTTCCCCTCATCCACTGCTATAAAATCTTAATGGGGAAAATATTCCAATCCATTTAGTACAGAAGCAGAGATGACAACACTCCTGTGATTGAAGGAAGCTGAGAAGACTAATTTTCTAGTATGCCGTGGTGTTGCTGTGTCTCAAAACCGATCCTCCCATAGTCTTGGAGGCTAACTTCCCAACTTTATGCTCTCCTGAGATCACTCTAATCTAAAGCCTATGAGTGGTTTTCTTACTCTGGGAGCAGAAAGAGGTTTACATTTGAAATTGCTGTCCATGCATCTCATCCAAGAGGCAACCCCCCGTCCTTTAATCCGCAAGAGCTGCAGAGTTCATTCCTTCCTGAGCCAAAGGAGTTGCCTTAAATGATTACCTTGATAAAGTAGAGCAGGAGATTTTATTTTATTTCATAGTTCCCTTCAGAGCAAACGAATCCTGGTGCAGCCAGAATCCCTTCCTTCAAGGTCTGAATCCCTCCAGCCCACCCAGGGATGTGTCTCTTCCCAGTCTGGGGCCCCCAGAAGCATCCTGGCGTCCTGGCCAGGCAGGTTTCGTAACTGTGTGGAGCCTATCTCTCTGGTATGATTAAAAACCGATAAAATACCAACATTATTCAGCACTTAACTAGGTATCAGACATCGTCCTGAGCTCTGTTCCTGTGAGGTAAGTGGTATAGCCATTTAGCACATGAAAAAACCAAAGTTAGATTATTAGGTAAATTGCACAGAGAGTATTCCCAGAATGGAGCTGTCTTAATTCTTACATTATGTAGGATGAAATTGAAGATCTAAGAGACTGTCATGGTCCCCAAATCACAGAGTACTCAGACTTGCTAATTCAGAGGGGTGAAGCCAAACTCAAAGCCAGGTTTTCAGATGCCAAACCTGGATCATTTTCACAACACTGTAGTTCCTGTAGCCAAAATCTAAATTTCCTTAAGAAAACCATAGGCATGAGAATCACTGTAAATCTCTTACTTCAAGAATGGATCTTTTCTTCCTCTTTCCTTCCTCCCCAGAGCCTGCATTTTCTCCACAAACTCCTTTTTTTTTTTTAAATTTATTTATTTACTTATTTATTTGGCTGTGCCGGGTCTTAGTTGCGGCATGCAGGACCTAGTTCCCTGACCAGGGATTGAACCAGGGCCCCCTGCATTGGGAGTGCGCAGTCTTAACCACTGGACCACCAGGGAAGTCCCTCCACAAACATTTCTTATACAATTTTTAAAAATCTTGTATTAACCCTTTAGCTAGATACTTTGCCAGGCTCACTCCCATCTCTGAGACTTCTCTGGCACAGTGTTCCAACTGGGAGTTGCTACCAGGTCATTCTATCTTTCAGGGCCTTGTTTGCTGCCACCGTCTCCATGAAGCCCTCCTGACCACGCCAGCCCACACACCTCACAAGCAAGTCTCACACACAGTTTTTATAGGTAGTGTTGCCATCCAACACTTTCATCTCCTGTCCTCCTTCTCTCCCTACCTGAAGCAACCTCTACTCCGAGGCACATACTGTTGGCCAGAACCTAGGCATTCTGGCTATGACGGTTTTCTCCCAGTACATCTCAGAGCTGCCCTTTTGTAGTTTGTGTTTGTAAACTTGTAACTGTTCATTGACATTTGAGAACTGTTACCTGTCCTTGTTTAGGAAACCTCCCCACAGCCCTTGGGCACCTGGCTCACAATCTTCTCCAGCTAAACCCATATGCCTCCCTGTGGGACTTCAGCCTTTCGTGGAGGTGCTGTCCAGATACCTCAGCCTCCCCAGCTCCAGCGACCGCCACCTCCTATATAACCCTGTGGCCTCACCTTGGAGTTTATCATTGGAAACTCTTCGACCACCATAGGTCTTAAGTTCCGAATCCCACTCTTGGTGCACAGTGGCCATTGCTTCCTTTACTCTCATTCCCTGACAGATAGAAATCTACCCTTCAGCTTCCTCCAAACCTCGATGCCTTTGCTTCCTCCACTACCTGCGAGTCCTTCACTTCCTTCTGATCACATTTCCTCCCCCTTTCCCCAGCCTGGACTCCTCACAAACTTCTGTCTCACCAGCACCTCAGTCACCCGGCTCTCTTGTCCTCCCATCAAGCCCCCATCCCCACTTCCATCTGGAGATCCCATCCGACTGCCGAGTGAGGCTGTGTCACCACGACTGTGCAGACTGGCGCCTTACGAGCTTGTGGCTTCCGTTCTTACTTGGGCCCTTAATTTGGCTCTACAACCTTTTAGGGGTCTTGGTCAGCTTCCTCTCTCATTCTGCTCAACAGCTCCTGGAATCTTTCATCACTTTTCCCCAGCTTTCTACCAAATTCCCACTCTGCTTACCCAGCAGGTGATCTGACCTCCCTTCAGAGCAAACCAGCCCTGAATCACAGCACCCTGCCTCACTTTACTGGCTCACTCTGCAAGCTAAATCTGCCCTCATCCTCATTTCCTTCCAGTGTCAAGAAAAAGCTGTCCCTCTCTTCAAAGCTCAGCCAACCATCTGATCACCTGATCCCATTCTGTCTAACCCCCAACCCTAGGAAAATAGTTCCATCAAGCATCCTCGTTCTTATATTTTTGAACTTTGACCTTTCATTATCATTCCCTAACCCAATAGATATATTCAGATTCCTCAGAAACACACTCAGCTTCACCTCTCTGTCCTTCGGCTCTTCATTGCCAAACTTCTTGAAAATTAATTTACACAGGTATGCCATGCTTGTCTCCTCCTCCTTATTCCTTTTTTTTTTGGCCGAGCCGTGCAGCATGTGGGATCTTATTTCCCCAACCATGGTTCGAACCTGCCCCCCCTGCATTGGAAGTGCAGGGTTAACCACCACTGGACCACCAGGGGAGTCCCGCTCCTCCTCCTTATTCTTAAACACACCTCTGTGTAAGGTCTGTTCCCATCACTCAATGAAAAGGCCTTGGCAAAGGTCAGCGATGACCTCTGTATGAAGTGGTCTCTTCATTCCCATCCTCCCCAGCCTTCCTGTAATATTCGAGGTTGCTCTCCCACACTCTGCACCTTCTTCCCCATCTCTCATCAGTCCTGCTTTGCCCACACCACTGGCTTCTCTTTCTTTGCTATTCTCACAAATAGCAGTTCACTAGAAGTCTATCCTGAGTCCTTTTCTTACCTTCCCTGGGCAACTGCTTCCACTGCCATGGATTTTACTAAATTGAACTACCACTAAGTTACTCTCTCCAGCCTAGACCTTTGCTGGGCTCCAGGCCTATATGCATATTTACCAAGTGTTGACTATACTGAATATGTCTTCAGTCCCTTCTCAGAAATGATGACCCATGTGATGGTGATGAAGATGACTAATATTTATGGACTCCGTGCTACATGCCAGACGCTGTTCTAAACTTCAGTCACCATAGAAATACCGTACGGGAGGTACTATCGTCCCCGTTTCACAAAAGTGGTAATAAACACAGTACGATTTAGTATCTCAGTAAGTGACACTGTTTTTCACCTGAATATCCAACCCAGGGACCCAGAAAGAATCCTGTACTTTTTATTTCTCCTCCTTCATTTTCAGTCAAGCATCAAATCCTGTTGGTTCTTCTATTTGAGTTCCTCTGGCTTTATCGTCTCCTCTCTAACACATCTTTTCCAGAATCTGTACCTTTGTCTTACTTCAGACCCTCCTCATCAATCGACCAGACTCTTAAAATGGTGCCCTGACTGCTCTTCTTGCCTTCAGTCTTACCTCTGTCTACCTGCAGTCCAATCATTCTCCACACCTCTTCTAGAGTGGTCCTTCTGAAATGCAAACTTGATCATATTATTACGCTGCATAAAGCCAGTCAGTGACTCCCCTCACATGCTACTTCTGCTGGGCATGAAAGACACCCACCTACCTTCATGGGCTGCCCACTGCATGACATTTCATCTTCATCTCCCACCATTTCTCTACTTTCACTTCGGATATTCCAGACATCTCTCTGAGTGACAAATGCAAAAGCTTTTGCTCACACTATTTTCTCTGCCTGGGTTGCCCTCCTCCATTTCTTTGTCTAGTAAACTACTCATCCTTCAAAACTGTGCTCTCTAATATGTAGCCAGTAGCCACAGGAGGCTAATCTGAATTAAGATGTGCTGTACTGTAAGTATAAACACTGGATTTTGAAGACAGTGTGTGAAAAAAAGTATAAATGTCCCAGTAATTTTACATTGATTACCTATTGAAAAGATAATATTTTGGATATATTGGGTTAAGTAAAATGTTATTAAAATTTATTGTTTCTTTCTATGTGGCTATTAGAAAATTTAAATTTACACAAGTGGCTTGAATTCGTGGCATGCATTATATTTCTATTAGACAGTACTTCTTCAAAATCCTTACCCTGTAAACTTAACTGAAGAGGCAAAAGACTTGTACACTGAAAACTACAAAATGATGCTAAGAGAAATTAAAGAAGACACAAATAAATGGAAAAACATTCCATGTTCATGGACTGGAGAATTAATACTGTTAACATGTCAGTACTAACCAAAGTGATCTCCAGATTTAATGCAATCCCTATAAAAATCTCAGTGACATTTTTTGCAGAATCAGAAAAAAACCCATCCTAAAATTCACATGGAATCTCACTGGACCCTACATAACTAAAATAATCTTGACAAAGAAGAATAAAGTTGGAGGTCTCATATTCTAGATTTCAAAACTTAATACAAGGCAACAGTAATCAAAACAATGTGGTACTGGCAAAAAGACAGACATATAGACCAATGGAATAAAATAGAAAGTCCAGAAATAAACCCTCAAGTATATGGTCAAATGATCTTCAGCAAGGATGCCAAAACCATTCAGTGGGGAAAGGAGAGTCTTTTCAGCAAATAGTGTTTAAAAAACTGGTATCCACATGCAAAAGAATGACATGGACCCTTACCATACACCATATACAAAAGTTAACTCAAAATGGATCAAAGACCTAAACATAAAAGATAAAAACTATAAAACTCTTAGAAGAAAACACAGGGAGAGAGCTTCATTGGATTTGGCAATGAGTTCTTGAATACGACAGCAAAAGTACAGGGAACAAAAGTAAAAATAGGTAAATTGGACTACATCAATATTTAAAACTTCTCAGCATCAAAAACACAACCGTAAAAAGGCAAAGTATGGAATCAGAGAAAATATGTGCAAACCATTTATCTAACAAGGGGTTAAGATCCAGAATATATAAAGAACTCCTGCAACTCAACAACAGAAAACCAAACAACATCTAATTTAAAAATGGGCAAAGACTAGAATAGACATTTCTCCAAAGATGACATGAAAAGCTGCTCAACATTGCTAATCATTAGGGAACTACAAATCAAAACCACAACGAGATATCACCTCACACCCATTAGGATGGCTGTAATCGAAAAAAATAAAAAAACAGAATATAACAAGTGTTAGTGAAGATGTGGAGAATTTGGAACTCTTGTGCACCGTTGGTGGGAATGTAAAATGGTGCAGCTGCTATGGGAAACAGTATAGAAGTTCCACAATAAAATTAAATATAGAATTACCATAAAATCCAGCAATCCTACTTCTAGGTATATATCCAAAACAATTGAAAGCAGATATAACAGTACATCCATGTTCACAGCAGCATTATTCACAATAGCCAAAAGGTGGAAGTAACCCGAGTGTCCATTGATGGAGTGGACAAGCAAAATGTAGTGTGTGTGTGTTTGTGTGTGTGTGTGTATATATATATATATATATATATATATATATAGAGAGAGAGAGAGAGAGAGAGAGAGAGATGGAGAGAGAGAGAGAGAGGGAGAGAGAGAGAGAGAGGTATATTATTTGGCCTTAAAAAGGAAGGAGGGCTTCCCTGGTGGCGCAGTGGTTAAGAATCCGCCTGCCAATGCAGGGAACACGGGTTCGAGCCCTGGTCTGGGAAGATCCCACATGCCGCGGAGCAACTGGGCCCGTGAGCCACAACTACTGAGCCTGCGCGTCTGGAGCCTGTGCTCCACAACAAGAGAGGCCGCGATAGTGAGAGGCCCGCGCACCGTGATGAAGAGTGGCCCCCGCTTGCCTCAACTAGAGAAAGCCCTCGCACAGAAACGAAGACCCAACACAGCCAAAAATAATTAATTAATTAATTAATTAATTAATTTTAAAAAAAAAGGAAGGAAATTATGACGCATGCTACAATATAGATGAAACTTGAAGACATTATGCTAAGTGATGTAAACCAGTCACAAAAGGGCAAATACTATATTATGAGATATCCAGAGTAGTCAAACGCATAGAAACAGTAAGTACCACATGGCGGATGCCAGGGAGTAGGGAGACAGAGAAATGGAGAGTTGTTTGATGCGTATAGATTTTCAGCTTTGCAGGGTGAAAAAGTTCTGGAGATTGGTTACATATCCATGTGAATATATTTAACACTATTGAAGTGAACACTTAAAAATGATTAAGATGGTCATTGTTATGCGTATTTTACCACAATTTAAAATTTTTAAAAATCAAGTTCCAAAAAAAAGAAAGAGAGAAATTCAAGATGGCGGAGTAGAAGGACGTGCTCTCACTCCCTCTTGCGAGAGCACCAGAATCAAAACTGGCTGCTGGACAATCATTGACAGGAAGACCCTGGACTTCACCAAGGAGGATACCCCACGTCCAAGGACAGAGGAGAAGCCACAGTGAGACGGTAGGAGGGGCGCAATCAGAGTAAAATCAAATCCCATAACTGCTGGGTGGGTGACTCACAGACTGGCGAACACATACCACAGAAGTCCACCCACTGGAGTGAAGCTTCTGAGCCCCACCTCAGGCTTCCCAACCTGGGGGTCCGGCTACGGGAGGAGGAATTCCTAGAGAATCAGACTTTGAAGCCTAGTGGGAATTGATTGCAGGACTTTGACAGGACTGGGGGAAACAGAGATCCCACTCTTGGAGGGCACACACAAAGTAATGTGTGCATCGGGACCCAGGGGAAGGAGCAGTGACCCTGGGGGAGACTGAACCAGACCTACCTGCTGGTGTTGGGGGGTCTCCTGCAGAGGCGAGTGGTGGCTCTGTTTCACCGTGGGGATAAGGACACTGGCAGCCGAGGTTCTGGGAAGTTCTCCTTGGCGTGAGCCCTCCCAGAGTCTGCCATTAACCCCACCAAAGAGCACGGGTAGGCTCCAGTGTTGGGTTGCCTCAGGCAAAACAACCAACAGGGAGGGAACCCAGTCCCACCCATCAACAGTCAAGTGGATTAAGGTTTTACTGAGCTCTGATGCCACAGCAACAGGGAGGGAACCCAGCCCCACCCATCAACAGTCAAGTGGATTAAGGTTTTACTGAGCTCTGACCGCCACAGCAACAGTCAGCTCTACCCACCACCAGAGCCTCCCATCAAGCCTCTTGGATAGCCTCAACCACCAGAGGGCAGACAACAGAAGCAAGAAAAACTACAATCCTGCAGCCTGTGGACCAAAAACCACAGTTACAGAAAGATAGAGAAGATGAAAAGGCAGAGGGCTATGTACCAGATGAAGGAACAAGAAAAAACCCCAGAAAAACAACTAAATGAAGTGGAGATAGGCAACCTTCCAGAAAAAGAATTCAGAATAATGATAGTGAAGATGATCCAGGACCTCGGAATAAGAATGGAGGCAAAGATCGAGAAGATGCAAGAAATGATTAACAAAGACCTGGAAGAATTAAAGAACAAACAAACAGAGATGACCAATACAATAACTGAAATGAAAACTACACTAGAAGGAATCAATAGCAGAATAACTGAGGCAGAAGAACGGATAAGTGACCTGGAAGACAGAATGGTGGAATTCACTGCTGCGGAACAGACTAAAGAAAAAAGAATGAAAAGAAATGAAGACAGCCTAAGAGACCTCTGGGACAACATTAAACGCAACAACATTCGCATTATAGGGGTCCCAGAAGGAGAAGAGAGAGAGAAAGGACCAGAGAAAATATTTGAAGAGATTATAGTCGAAAACTTCCCTAACATGAGAAAGGAAATAGCCACCCAAGTCCAGGAAGCGCTGAGAGTCCCATACAGGGATAAACCCAAGGAGAAACACGCCGAGACACATAGTAATCAAAGTGGCAAAAATTAAAGACAAAGAAAAATTATTGAAAGCAGCAAGGGAAAAACGACAAATAACATACAAGGGAACTCCCATAAGGTTAACAGCTGATTTCTCAGCAGAAACTCTGCAAGCCAGAAGGGAGTGGCATGATATACTTAATGTGATGAAAGGGAAGAACCTACAACCAAGATTACTCTACCCGGCAAGGATCACATTTAGATTTGATGGAGAAATCAAAAGCTTTACAGACAAGCAAAAGCTAAGAGAATTCAGCACCACCAAACCAGCTCTACAACAAATGCTAAAGGAACTTCTCTAAGTGGGAAACACAAGAGAAGAAAAGGACCTACAAAAACAAACCCAAAACAATTAAGAAAATGGTCATAGGAACATACATATCGATAATTACCTTAAACGTGAATGGATTAAACGCCCCAACCAAAAGACATAGACTGGCTGAATGGATACAAAAACAAGACCCATATATATGCTGTCTACAAGAGACCCACTTTAGACCTAGGGACACATACAGACTGAAAGTGAGGGGATGGAAAAAGATATTCCATGCAAATGGAAATCAAAAGAAAGCTGGAGTAGCTATACTCATATCAGATAAAATAGACTTTAAAATAAAGAATGTTACAAGAGACAAGGAAGGACACTACATAATGATCCAGGGATCAATCCAAGAAGAAGATATAACAATTATAAATATATATGCACCCAACATAGGAGCACCTCAATACATAAGGCAACTGCTAACAGCTATAAAAGAGGAAATCGACAGTAACACAATAATAGTGGGGGACTTTAACACTTCACTTACACCAATGGACAGATCATCCAAAATGAAAATAAATAAGGAAACAGAAGCTTTAAATGACACAATAGATCAGATAGATTTAATTGATATTTATAGGACATTCCATCCAAAAACAGCAGATTACACATTCTTCTCAAGTGCGCATGGAACATTCTCCAGGATAGATCACATCTTGGGTCACAAATCAAGCCTCAGTAAATTTAAGAAAATTGAAATCATACCAAGCATCTTTTCTGACCACAGCGCTATGAGATTAGAAATGAATTACAGGGAAAAAAACGTAAAAAAGACAAACACATGGAGACTAAACAATACGTTACTAAATAACCAAGAGATCACTGAAGAAATCAAAGAGGAAATAAAAAAATACCTAGAGACAAATGACAATGAAAACACAACGACCCAAAACCTATGGGATGCAGCAAAAGCGGTTCTAAGAGGGAAGTTTATAGCTATACAAGCCTACCTAAAGAAACAAGAAAAATCTCAAGTAAACAATCTAACCTTACACCTAAAGAAACTAGAGAAAGAAGAACAAACAAAACCCAAAGTTAGCGGAAGGAAAGAAATCATAAAGATCAGAGCAGAAATAAATGAAATAGAAACAAAGAAAACAATAGCAAAGATCAATAAAACTAAAAGTTGGTTCTTTGAGAAGATAAACAAAATTGATAAGCCATTAGCCAGACTCATCAAGAAAAAGAGGGAGAGGACTCAAATCAATAAAATCAGAAATGAAAAAGGAGAAGTTACAACAGACACCGCAGAAATACAAAACATCCTAAGAGACTACTATAAGCAACTTTATGCCAATAAAATGGACAACCTGGAAGAAATGGACAAATTCTTAGAAAGGTATAACCTTCCAAGACTGAATCAGGAAGAAACAGAAAATATGAACAGACCAATCACAAGTAATGAAATTGAAACTGTGATTAAAAATCTTCCAACAAACAAAAGTCCAGGACCAGATGGCTTCACAGGTGAATTCTATCAAACATTTAGAGAAGAGCTAACACCCATCCTTCTCAAACTCTTCCAAAAAATTGCAGAGGAAGGAACACTCCCAAACTCATTCTATGAGGCCACCATCACCCTGATACCAAAACCAGACAAAGATACTACAAAAAAAAGAAAATTACAGACCAATATCACTGATGAATATAGATGCAAAAATCCTCAACAAAATACTAGCAAACGGAATCCAACAACACGTTAAAAGGATCATACACCACGATCAAGTGGGATTTATCCCAGGGATGCAAGGATTCTTCAATATACGCAAATCAATCAATGTGATACACCATATTAACAAATTGAAGAATAAAAACCATATGATCATCTCAATAGATGCAGAAAAAGCTTTTGACAAAATTCAACACCCATTTCTGATAAAAACTCTCCAGAAAGTGGGCATAGAGGGAACCTACCTCAACATAATAAAGGCCATATATGACAAACCCACAGCAAACATCATTCTCAATGGTGAAAAATTGAGAGCATTTCCTCTAAGATCAGGAACGAGACAAGGATGTCCACTCTCACCACTATTATTCAACATAGTTCTGGAAGTCCTAGCCACGGCAATCAGAGAAGAAAAAGAAATAAAAGGAATACAAATTGGAAAAGAGGAAGTAAAACTGTCACTGTTTGCAGATGACATGATACTATACATAGAGAATCCTAAAACTGCCACCAGAAAACTCCTAGAGCTAATTAATGAATATGGTAAAGTTGCAGGATACAAAATTAATGCACAGAAATCTCTTGCATTCCTATACACTAATGATGAAAAATCTGAAAGAGAAATTATGGAAGCACTCCCATTTACCATTGCAACAAAAAGAATAAAATACCTAGGAATAAACCTACCTAGGGAGACAAAAGACCTGTATGCAGAAAACTATAAGACACTGATGAAAGAAATTAAAGATGATACCAACAGATGGAGAGATATACCATGTTCTTGGATTGGAAGAATCAACATTGTGAAAATGAGTATACCACCCAAAGCAATCTACAGATTCAATGCAATCCCTATCAAATTACCAATGGCAGTTTTTACGGAGCTAGAACAAATCATCTTAAAATTTGTATGGAGACACAAAAGACCCCGAATAGCCAAAGCAGTCTTGAGGGAAAAAAATGGAGCTGGAGGAATCAGACTCCCTGACTTCAGACTATACTACAAAGCTACAGTAATCAAGACAATATGGTACTGGCACAAAAACAGAAACATAGATCAATGGAACAAGATAGAAAGCCCAGAGATTAACCCACGCACCTATGGTCAACTAATCTATGACAAAGGAGGCAAAGATATACAATGGAGAAAAGACAGTCTCTTCAATAAGTGGTGCTGGGAAAACTGGACAGCTACATGTAAAAGAATGAAATTAGAATACTCCCTAACACCATACACAAAAATAAACTCAAAATGGAATAGAGACCTAAATATAAGACTGGACACTATAAAACTCTCAGAGGAAAACATAGGAAGAACACTCTTTGACATAAATCACAGCAAGATCTTTTTTGATCCACCTCCTAGAGTAATGGAAATAAAAACAAAAATAAACAAGTGGGACCTAATGAAACTTCAAAGCTTTTGCACAGCAAAGGAAACCATAAACAAGACGAAAAGACAACCCTCAGAATGGGAGAAAATATTTGCAAATGAATCAACGGACAAAGGATTAATCTCCAAAATATATAAACAGCTCATTCAGCTCAATATCAAAGAAACAAACACCCCAATCCAAAAATGGGCAGAAGACCTAAATAGACATTTCTCCAAAGAAGACATACAGACGGCCACGAAGCACATGAAAAGATGCTCAACATCACTAATTATTAGAGAAATGCAAATCAAAACTACAATGAGGTATCACCTCACTCCTGTTAGAATGGGCATCATCAGAAAATCTACAAACAACAAATGCTGGAGAGGGTGTGGAGAAAAGGGAACCCTCTTGCACTGTTGGTGGGAATGTAAATTGATACAGGCACTATGGAGAACAATATGGAGGTTCCTTAAAAAACTAAAAATAGAATTACCATATGACCCAGCAATCCCACTACTGGGCATATACCCAGAGAAAACCGTAATTCAAAAAGACACATGCACCCGAATGTTCATTGCAGCACTATTTACAATAGCCAGGTCATGGAAGCAACCTAAATGCCCATCAACAGACGAATGGATAAAGAAGATGTGGTACATATATACAATGGAATATTACTCAGCCATAAAAAGGAACGAAATTGAGTCATTTGTTCAGACGTGGATGGATCTAGAGACTGTCATACAGAGTGAGGTAAGTCAGAAAGAGAAAAACAAATATCATATATTAATGCATGTATGTGGAACCTAGAAAAATGGTACAGATGAGCCAGTTTGCAGGGCAGAAGTTGAGACACAGATGTAGAGAATGGACATATGGACACCAAGGGGGGAAAACTGTGGTGAGGTGGGGATGGTGGTGTGCTGAATTGGGCGATTGGGATTGACATGTATACACTGATGTGTAAAAAATTGATGCCTAATAAGAACCTGCAGTATAAAAAAGCAAACAAAACAACTAATACTAAACTTTCATTGGGTTATTTGTATGGAAATATGTTAATATAAATGTTTCAGACATTACATGAAATTTCTAAAAATCTTATATTTGTATTTGTATGGAAATATGTATGGAAATATGTTAATATAAATGTTTCAGACATTACATGAAAAAAAAAAAAAAAAGAAAGAAAAAAAAAAAACCCTTATCCAGATATCACCCGCCTCCTCCCCTCTAGTGTGAATTAACTACTCCTTTCTTCATGGCCCCACTTAATTCCTGCACATACCTCTAATAGGTCTTCTCACATTTTTGGTAATTCTTTGTTTGACAGGATAAGGGTTACTGTCCCATGAGTGAGATGAATACCCATCCACTTCTAGGGTCTTGACCAGAAGCTAAGAAAATATACTAGGGTCTTTAGTAAGGTGGAGAAAAGAGACAGTAGCCCTGACGGCATAATATGCCACAGGGGATATTCAAGACTATACCTTGTATGTGTAGAGGTGTCACTCTGAGGCTAGATCTGGAGGGGCTAATGTCCTTCAGCCATCCTTCTGTAAGCAGCATCTGAAAGGCCTGAAGAGCACGTCCTCCCACCTCCAACAGATGAAAACATCTCCTTCTCTATCATGAGTCCAACCAACTGAAATGATTGGCCACACCCAGTCTGACCTGTTGGGAGGAAGAGAGGAAGATATTCATTTAAGATAGAGCCAAGATGAAGTAGCTTATGTAACAGATAAGGTACTCTGGGGCCACATAAAGAACTGTTTTGCTGCCTCCCCTGAACTCTTTGTATGTACACTTGATGCCTAACAAGAATTTATTTATTTATTTTTTTCTGATAACGGACTGGACCTTCCTGCCCTTCCCAGTTCATAGCCAAGAGGTAACACTTGTTTGATCTGTCTTCCCTCCTAGATGAGGAGCTCCTTTAGGGCATGGACCACACCTTATTCGTCCTCGTATCCCCAGTGTGCACCAGTGCTGGCACATAGCAGGACTGGTGCACACAGCCTGCCCAACAAATGACTGAATGGTTAGAGTGAGGGTGTGGTGAGTCATTACAATAACCCAGAGAGAGGCTTTTGACAGAGCAACTACTCCACCCCTAGAGAAAGGACAGTCTGAATAGAGAACCACAGGGAAGATGTGGGTCTGGTGGCTGTGGGGAGCAGAGGGGGCATGAGAAGAAAAAGTGGTTCGTTATAAAGCCAAGGTTGAGCAGGCTGATGAAGTTTATGCCCTCAAGTCTCATGTTCTGTTGTCTCACTGGTCTAATGACAGGGCCGGCGTTTATCTGGGCGCCGGGCAAGTGTCCCTTCATTCTATAATTTCAGCTCCAACTGAAGCAACACCGTAACACTGGCTCAGTGGCCACCATTCCACAAGCCACATACGTTGCTTCAGTTTTAAATTAGGTATTGTGTTTTCTGGCTGATTGGACTGATTCTGGTCTACTAACAATGAGATGCTCATGTATGGTCCTTTCATGTAGTCAATCCTTGGTAATGTTTTTCCCTCTCCTGTGACGCTGGAAAGGATTCCTAACAAGTTGATCCAAAAATCAGCTTTCTTTGTCAACATAATGGTATCCTTTCAAACTCACATTTATAGACTTTGCAAGCTGGAAAGAAGAATAAAGCTTAGATCCTGGTAAGGAAATCTGTCCCCAGAGGACTGAGTTGGGTCACAGTGAATTAGAAGTAGAATCCAGAGCCCCTAGTTTCCATTCCTGGCCCCTGTCCTTCTGCTATCAGCCGCAGGTGCAGCCACAGCTGCTTGGGACACGGCCAGCTCACCCTCCTCTACACTTCTGTGCGATCAGGGCTCCCTCTGGATAGCTCTAAATTATCTGCGTTGGGAGAGGAGGAATGAGCAGACACGATTCTTCTGAGGTTAAGTTTCCTTGGAACGTTCTGGGTGATGTTTTTCTAAAGCTCCATCTCAACGGTGCTGACTTCGAGGCTTAGGAGACAGTCCAGAAACGCACTGGTTAGCGGAGAATTTGCCACAAACAGCTGCGTGGCCGATGGGCCGCGCAGTGGCGGCGCACTACTGTATACTAACCAGCCCCCAAACCATTTATTCATCATCTAATAGGCATTATTTGAGCACCTACTGTGTGTCTGGCTGCAAGCTGTCCAATAAGGAGTTGAGCGGCTCAGGGCTTTGTGACCACCTAGAGGGGTGGGATAGGGAGGGTGGGAGGGAGACGCAAGAGGGAGGGGATATGGGGATATATGTATACGTATAGCTGATTCACTTTGTTATACAGCAGCAACTGACACACCACATTGTAAAACAATTATACTCCAATAAAGGTGTTTTATAAAAAAAAAAAAAGAGTTGAACGGCTGCCTGCAACACCACCCCCTCCCCCCCCCCCCCACCTCCCCGGCCAGGCCCAAGGAGCCATAGGAACCTGGAGACACAGGGACTTGTGATTCTCAACTCAGATCTGGCCTTAGCTTGTGTTGCGACCTGGGGCAAGTATGTATTGTAAATCCTCCAGCCTGTAGCTTCAAAGCAAAAAGAAGTCTTTTCAAAAGGGAAGGGTATTTCTGGGAACCGGAGAAACACACAACAACAGCTGCAGAAGTGCTGTGAGCCCCTTTGCAGGCTCCCTGACCCGGGAGCCACCGCTCACCCACCCGCGGGCGGAGGCTGCACGCTGCCTGCCGAGCAGGCTGCCCCGTCCGGCCCCGGGGAGCCCGGGCAGCGGAGGCCCAGGGGGCGCCTTTCTCTTTAAGAGCCCCGCAGGCGATCCTGATTGGCTGTAGCTATGCGGGTCTTTCTTCCCAGCTCCCTCCCTCGGAGCGCTCCCACCCCCGCCGCTTTCTCGGCTTTTTCCACGCCCCCTCCCCCCACCCCCCTGCGTCCCCTCCAGCCCCTGGCGCTCACCTCCAGTTCCTCGCCGCAGAGTTCAGCCCCGGCAGCGGTAGGGGCGACTCGCTAGCAGTAGATGCCGGGCGCCAAGATTTGCATCCTTAAGCCGCGCTGAATGCCAGAAGAAGAGAGAAGGAAGCAGAGAAGCCCGGGGAAGGCGGGGACGGGAGGTGCGGAAATCCCCTCCTAAAAGGCAGAAGCCGTCGCCCCCACCAGAGAGCTCCGCGCCAGCTGCTCGCCTGCTTGCTGCCGCTGCCACGAGCGCCCGCCTCTCCCCAGCCATGCCAGGCCCGGCCGCCGACGAGGGGAAGGTCCCCTTCCGCACCGCCAAGGAGGAAATCCGTGTGGGCTTCGGGGTCGAGGGCTCGGAGGGCGGCGGCGGCGGCGGCCGGGAGAAGCCCGGCGCGCGCGGGCGGCGGCAGGACATCGTCTGGAGGAACGTCTTCCTGATGAGCCTGCTCCACCTGGGGGCCGTGTACTCCCTGGCGCTCATCCCCAAAGCCCAGCCGCTCACTCTGCTGTGGGGTAAGTCCGGCCGGCGGCCCCTGCGCCCGGGGCACCGAGGCGAGGCGGCGGCGGGGCGCGCGGGGGCGCGGGTCGCCGCTGGCTTCGGGCGGTGTGGAGCCCCCCTCCGCTCTCCGCTCGCCTCCCCACCACGCGCCCCGGCCCCCCGGCCTGCAGTCGTCCGGCCTTTGGTACAGGCAGGTATTTCTGTGCTGGTATTTTCAACTTCTGCCTCCTCCGCTGTCTGCTTGAGTAGGTGCCTTTGGCGGCTCCTGGACGGACTCGGGGCCCTTCGGCGCCACCGCTGTGCGCAGAGGCGCACCGGCTGAACCCGGGTTCCAGGGCGGGGAGACCGATGGGATGATTGTGTCGCCCAGGCGGGTCCCAGCGGCGCTCCTTTCTGCCGCCCTTCGGCTTCTCAGTCTCCTCTGTGGGCCACGGACCTTGGGGCCGAGTTCAGGACAAGAAAGGGAGTTGCAGCGGGGGTGGAGAGACCCGGCACCGGATCAGTCTTGATGTTCGCGCAGGAGATGGAAGACACCAGTTCCCTTCCTGCCCCGTCAAGGCCCCCATCCCTGCCCGCTCCGTGATCTCTTGTGCCCAGCTGCACTTCTAAGGTCCCAGAAGTTTCTCGGCGAGCACACCAACCCCGCGGCGAGAACGCTCTGCCCCCCGGCACAAAGCTTAGACCGTGGCAGAGCAGATCCCCTCCGGGACCTATCCCTTCTGACCAGTGCCTGTCTGTCACCGCACCTGTAGCTCTCCCTCTCGCCACCCTCTTTCCTAGCACCCGCAACCCTGCCGGCATGGGAGGGAGCCCAGGAGCCCCCCCCCAATGCCCCCCACCTCCCGGGGCCCGGGGGCCGAGTGCCTGCCCTACGTGACTCCAGTGGCTGACCTCAGAACCACTTCCAACACCCCCTGCCCCAGCAACTGGTTTTGGCCTCAGTCCCTGCAGTGGCCACGTTAGCCGGGACAAAAGGCGCTGGCCTTGATATCCTGGGCTGAGAGTTGGACGAGATGATCCAAGAAGCCCTTTCAGCTCTCCTTTCCGAGATCGCCAAGGAACGGGGGCAGGAGAAACACAACCTACTTTTATTCCCAGAGGGGAAGAGGAAGGAAGAAAATAAGAAAACCTCTTTCTGCAAGGCGTCTTATTTAGCATAGTGCCAGCTCCAAATGCCTGGGTTCATAATGGGGCCGCTCGTTTCCAAGCCTTCCCCTGAAACTCTGCAGTCCCTGCTCTCGGAAGCAAACTCTTCCAGAAGATGGGGGCCTCTTAGGGGAGTGTGGCTGAGCAGAGCTGAGGAATGATGAGAGGGGCGGGGCGTCTGTGGGCATCTGTGAAGCCTCCCAGAGCCCCCTAAGCTTCGGGTAACCTCCCTGCTCAGCCCTCCCCTGCTCAGTACACCGCCTCAATTCAGTGTCCTTTCCACCATCTTCTTTACTGTTATGTGTTGGTTTCATTCTCCCTGTCTTCCTTCTTCCTTTACTTCCAGATGACTAGATCGTGAGATGCTCAGTCATTGCTTCATGGACACACTCCCCCCACCTGCCAACCAAAACCCTTATTACCCTGGATCCTCCAGGGAGCTGCTCCCTCTCCACCCCACTCCTTCTCCCTGCAGGGGCAGGACTGTGCCTTTGGACTTCAGAGCTCACCTGCCTCCAGGGGATTGGGGCTTAGCTTTAATAGCCCAGTGTCAGAGAGCTCAGGGAGAAGTGAGCACTTAAAATATTGTCTTACATGCCTGGAGCTCCACAGACCCACAGGCTCCATCCCTTACAGCCACCCACCTGCTGGTTCTGGCATCCCACCAGGAGCCACAAGGACAAGGCCTCCTCTCCAGGTTTGCCAGTCACCTCTGCCCTTTCCAGGCCACTCACTGTGGTGGAGACAGAATCTTTCTTCTGAAAGACCTCGGCCAGAAGACACCGTCCTCGGCCTCAAAATCCTTTAGCTTCCCCGGAGAAGTCAACACACTGCAGGACTCTGGGTTCCCCTTTGTGGGTGATGTTGCCAAGCCCATCCTTGTGCCTTCCTGCATAGTCTATTGCCTTAGCTACTTTTCATCAGTTCCATTCCCTGAATCTTGATTCACTTCCTACCTGGGTTTCATTGCTGCCCCCCTCCAAAAAACAAACAAACAGAAAAAGAGCCGACAGTGGTGGATATTGTAGTTTCAAGATTCAAACTTGTGATTTAGAAACATTCCAAGTAAGTGAATGTTATCTGATGGATAGCTTGTGAGAGAAGAAGTGAGGGAGAGAGACAGCTAAGATCAGTGTGCTGATGGCTAGAATCTATAGGGAGACTGTTGATCAGGGTTATTTTCATTGAAAGCCCTGGTGCCTTGAGTTTCAAATTTCTCCCCACTGGATGCCCTTTTCATCATCTCTCCCACTGGCTCTGTGTAGTGTTCGGACTGAGTTCATGCACCAGTGGGCTGTTCGTCCACTTCAGGGACCTGAGTTGTCAAGGCAGTAGGCTTAACTAGCCCATCTATTATTGCTTGCCACCCTCCACCCCAGGTATGGTTGCCCTGGAAACAGGAGGCATCCATGCAGAGCACCCAGCAGAGGATGTTTTAGGTGTTCAGTTGTGCGAAGAGTAATTTGCGTGGCAGTAAAATGTCATCCGTGAAAGATCCCATCAAGTTGTTCAGTCCAGACCTCCTCCACTGCCTCACTCCCCACCTTTTTATGACTCTCCTTGGGCCCAGAGCAAGTTGTTTTCTCTTCTTACCCTTGCAGTTTTCTGAGTGGGCAGGCTGTCAGAACGGAATGCTCTTGGTGCCCACAGGTCCTGAGGGATGAGTTTATGACTTTTGAGCACAGAACACGCCCTCCAGCTGGAGGAAAAATCTTCACCTGAAGGCTTGAGCTCACAAAAGTGCCTGCTTTGAGGGTTTTTGGCCAAAGGGGCAGTTCGTTCATGCCCTGACTCCCAAGACGAGTGGAATAGGGGAGTGAGGAGCTGCAGCTGTGGTGTCGAGGTCAGAGTCCTGGTGCCCCTTCCCAGCAGCTTTGCCCTGTCTCCAGGCATTCTGGCCACTGGTTTCCAAAAACATGAGGGACTTTTCTGGTTTCCCTTGAAATGTCATCCGAGTCCCCTAAATATGCCTTGGTGACATCATGACCATTTCAGTGACAGTATCAGGCATGCAAAACACTAACATGCCCTGCTCCCTTCCATCTTGCCCCAGGGCAAATGTGACCATTGCTAAGGAAGAGACAGGATTCTCTGGTGCCCTTCAGGTTGCTGGCACACAGCCTATGGCGAGGAATCTGAGCGGTGGCAGGAATTGACGAGGCAGTCTAGCAGGAGGGAGGGTCAGGAGAGGCTGGGGTTTGGAAGGTACTGGTCCATCAGTCAGATTCTGTCCAATTCGGAGAGTTGCCCAAAGATGAGCTGTCTTCTGTCAGGCCTTGGGTAACCTGAATCCACACCTTCGATGGTCCTGATGTCTTTGTTGGGCTTCTTTTTCCACCAAATCCCTAACATTGTTGACGCCCTCCCAGAATGCGTGGCCATGGACTTCTGTTTTACCTCCCGGTTTTCTAGGGTGAGCACAGCTCAGAAGAGAAACAACTGAGAATGTGAATCCCTGCTCTCCTACTTACGTACCAGCTGCATGGCCTTGGGCAAATGAACATCTCCAGACCTCAGCTTTCTCACCTGTAAAATGGGTATATCAATACTTCTTGCTCATGAGGCTGTGAGAATTAAATTCGATAATAGGTGTAAACTACTTAGCACAGTGCCTGGACCTTGGCTGATGTCCAGTAATTGTTAGCTGCTCTTATTATTATTGGTCCTGATACTGGCTTTTTTTCTTTACTAGAAGGAAAAAAGGCCCTCTTGCAGCACAATCAATTCTACAAAGCTGGCACACAACATGGCTTCGTTGCCTCTCTTGCATAGAAAAGATTGCTTTGGCTTGGGAAACAAGGGTTCTTTCTCAAAGTCTCCAAAGAGAAATGAACACAGATCCCCCTGTCCCTCCTCCCTCCCCCATTCCCTTCTCTTTCATCCTCTCTTCCTCCTATTTTCCTCCAGAAGGCCATTATTTTGTAAAGAAGAATCTTTTTGTTCAGCTGATAACTCACCTGGTCTTTAGTGTTTTCTTTGGGGCTTTTTGAGCAGAGCCAGTTAAATTGCTGTAAAAACAGGGCCAAATCATTTCTCCTAAATGTCTTAGGGTCTCAGTTTTGACTTTTTTCCCCGTTTCTGTCTCCTTGAATCATCTTTTTTTTTTTCTTAAATGGGAATTATTTATTTATTTATTTATGGCTGTGTTGGGTCTTCGTTTCTGTGCGAGGGCTTTCTCTAGTTGTGGCAATCGGGGGCCACCCTTCATCACGGTGCGCGGGCCTCTCACTAGCAAGGCCTCTCTTGTTGCAGAGCACAGGCTCCAGATGCGCAGGCTCAGTAATTGTGGCCCAAGGGCCCAGCCGCTCCTCCGCGGCATGTGGGATCTTCCCGGACCAGGGCTCGAACCCGTGTCTCCTGCATTGGCAGGCAGATTCTCAACCACTGCGCCACCAGGGAAGCCCCATTCTCTTTTTTTTTTTTTTAAATCTTTAACGCTCAAACTACTAAAAAACTGAAAAACATAAATGAATCTTCCTTTTAAATCTTGTAATTCCCAGCCCATGGTTGCAACTCTTGCATTTTTAATAACCAGGCAAGCACTAAGAGCCCTACCCAAGGCTGGGTGGAGTGCAGCGAAACCCGAGAGAATGGTGTGCTTTTGCTGGCTTAATAGTCCCAACAAGTATAAGTATAGGTTGAGGTTAACATTATTAACTCGGTTTTTTTCTAACACTGGTCAAGGTCACTGACAACTGCACTGTCATCCTGAAATGTGAAGTCGCTCTGCAGAGTGGAAACCAGAGCGGGAATCCCAGCATTGCCACTTAGTTCAACTTCTGGCAGGCCCCTTTCCAGTGTGAGAGCCTCGGTTTCCTGGTCTCTGAAATAGGGATGGTAATACTGATCTGAAAGTTGTTTTAAGAATCAGGGCAGGGCTTCCCTGGTGGCGCAGTGGTTGAGAATCTGCCTGCCAATGCGGGGGACACGGGTTCGAGCCCTGGTCTGGGAGGATCCCGCATGCCGCGGAGCGGCTGGGCCCGTGAGCCACAATTACTGAGCCTGCGCGTCTGGAGCCTGTGCTCCGCAATAAGAGAGGCCGCGATAGTGAGAGGCCCGCGCACCGCGATGAAGAGTGGCCCCCGCTTGCCACAACTAGAGAAAGCCCTCGCACAGAAACAAAGACCCAACACAGCCATAAATAAATAAATACATACATAAATAAATAAATAAAAGCTTTATTAAAAAAAAAAAAAAAGAATCAGGGCAAATGTCAAACTGGTGCCAGAGGATAGACATGCAGTGCCCTCTGTTACTACCAACCCCACCGTGGGCCAGGCATCAGGGAACCTGCAGGGCTTCCGTGTCTGTTTGTCTGGGACTTGGAGTTCTTGTGGCTCAAATATAAAGCATAGCCTTTAAATCTAAATAGATTATCCTGACCTCGTGTAACATTTAGTTCTCATCTTGTCCTGATTTGTGTATTGTATAACATCATAATAATTGCTTGGAAAAGTCACTGAGAGATTTACAAAAGGGTGACACAGTCATGGTGGTTTCCCTGAATTTTTATAAAAGGCAACATCGTCTTTGGTTGGCATTATTCTTGTTGAGCATTTATTTTGACATTCTGTAGTCTCTGGTGTGCAGTCTCGCCATCCCTCTGCTGTGACATGTCCTGCTTCTGTGGAAGTGCCACCCTGGGGTTAAGAGTATGGACGTTAGAGTCAGAGGATCTGGGTTCAAGGCCCAGCCCCCCAGCTATAGCCTTGGGCAGATCGCTCACCCCCCGTAGCCTCAGCGTCCCCAGCTGCACAGTGAGAAGAGCGGTACAACCAGCAGCATGTCGCAGCTGGAGTGAAAGGAACGAGAGTGAGGCACTTGGCCCTCGGTGCTTCCCTTCGCGCCTTCCCTTCCTTTAGCTCCCCCTTTGGTGGCTGGGACTTGTTCCGGCTACCCCCCGGTTGTCAGAAAGCCCTGGTCAGGGGTAAAGCAGTTGCTTTCTGACTTTGTTTTCCCTGGCAATGGGTTGGTGGCCATCCCAGCAGGGACCCGCTATCCTCCTTCATCAGCGTCTGCCGTTTGTTCACTCTGAGTGTGAACGGCCACGAGAGAGCCTCACAGTTGCACGTGCAGTCACATATTCACTTGTCCACTAATTCATTCATTCTTTTCCTTTTCAACTATTGTCAAAGGATATCAGAATCACTTGGGGATCTTTTAAAATATTCAGAAGCCTGGGCGCCCCCCCACCCGGACCTACTGCACTGGAATCTCTAGGAGTGAGGTCCTGGCTTTTTTGAAAAAGGCATTAAGGTGTTTCTGATGCACAGCGGGGCTGAGAACCATTATTTAATTCCCTTATCCATATTCAGTTATGCTTATTACTCACCCATTACTTGCCAGGCACCGACACCATCCCTGACTTCACGGCACTTAAGGCCAGTTGGAGAGACAGACGGGTGCACAGGTGAGAACCGCCAAGGCAGCATGAGCTGCAGGTGCCAGCCTGGGGGAGTTGGGGGGGCTTCCCGGGGGAGGAGGTGGCTGGACTGAGCCTCCAGGAGGCCCGAGGCTGGCTGGCCAAGGGGTTTGGGTGAGATGGCACTGTAGCCACAGGCTACAGAGCTCCCCAGGGGAGAGGGGAGAGCCAGTCAAGGACCTGGTGGTTCAGCGAGGCTGAAGGTGATCAGGGTCCAGATCCAGGGCAGGAAGATTCAAGAGGACCAGGAAGACTGGGAGGAGATCAGGCTTTCGGAGGGGCTGCCCTGCAGCCTCTACCTGCCTCTCACCTCCTCTCACCCATCACACACACCAGTGGCTCTTGGTGTATAACTTCTAGACCAGACACATGGCAGCGGGATGAGTGAGTCTGAAGAATTTCGGGAAGGACCCTGAGGCAGACGCCTTGGAGCAGGTGTGCAGTGGGGCCGGGCACCTCCCTCAGGCTGGCCAGAGCTGAGGGAGAGCTAGAAATAATGTCTCAGCTGGGCCTTTGATCTCACAGATTCAGGGGTATTGTCCCAGGACTAAATTACTAAAATGCCCCAAGGGTATAATAGCACAGGCATACCAGACCCAGGGCTCTCTCCTCCTCCTGTGTTCCTCTTTCCTCTGTTTCTCAAAGGTACAGGTGTGTAGGGGAGTTCTTCTCACCTCACTTCCTCCCTTGAACCTGAGCTTAAACAGCTGGTTCTCACTACCCTCCTCAATGTCCTCCTTCCCATTTCTGCAGCTTATTACGGAGGGCTCTGTGGGTCCCTGCAGGCTGTGGTCCAGCAACATCACCTGGGAGCTTGTTAAAAAGAAAGACTCTCAGACCCCACCCTGGACCTATTGAATCACTACCTGCACTGATAAGGTCTCCAGGTGACCCATCTGCAGTGAACTTAGAGAATCACTCCCTCAAGTCAGGCCATAGGCCGACGGGTCAGAGAAGCTGCACATGGGTGGGATTTGGCAACTCTTTCTTTTTCCGTTTAATGGCCTCCTCCCCTCCTGCCTCCTTGTAGCTTATTTTAGAACATGTCGGGATCCTGCTTCTCTTGCCAACAAAAGGCTGTTGCTAAAATCTTTCAGCCGGCAGCAGTGATGTTTAATTCATGGGCTAGAAAATTAATTTTATTTTCATGAGTAGAGCTGGAGAAAAATAACAGGAAGTCTCTGTGCATGGCCCTTGGGAATTCAGCATGTCTGTTTAACTGGTAAAACAGTTAACAGTTCATTTACCAGATGAACTGGTAAAGGCGAGGGGGCCTCAGGAAAGGGCCACCTTCCACAAAGGATGCTTTTGGCTGCAAGTAGCACAAAACTCAACTTAGGATGGCTTAAAAGATGAGGAAAATTTCTAATTTCACTGGTAGGTAATCCTAAGGTAGGGCACTTGTGGGATGACTCAGTAATAACATCAAAGTGCAGGTTTCATTTCTGCCATGGTGGCCTTGTGGAATTTAGTTTTCCTTGTGGTTACAAGATGGCTGCCAGAGTTCCAGGAGTTACAACAGTGTCCTACAGAAGAAGAGAGAGGCTGCCCCTTCCTGAAGTCTCATCAGAGAGAAACTCTCTCCTGGTCATCTCACAGCTGATGTCTCCTCAAGTCTCACTTGCAGGATTGTGTCCCAAGTCCCTTGTTAAACCATCACTGGCAAGGGATTCAGGATAATCAGTGTTAGCCACTGAGCCACATGCCACATGAGGCGGGGGTTAAGAGCCAAACAAAACCCAGGCTCTGGGGGAAGGGAGAAGAGGGCATGGCTGCTGGGACAGCCAACACCTCTGCTCCAGGGCCTGCCTTTACTCCCTCTCATGACCTTCCCTCTTTGGTGTCACCTCCATTCCCTGGAAAGGCTCTGATTTCATATTTTAGCACGCTCTTCCCCTCTACTCCCTACCCGCTCCGCTTGTCTCCAGTCCTGCTGTCATTTCAGCGAGTTGTAAATGTCTGCCTTTTCCATGAGGCTCTGAGCTCTCCCATGGCACATCTGCCTCCCCAGAGCCTGGCAATGGCCTCTGCTCAACATACACTGTGCTGGGGGAATGGATGCAGGAGGAGACGAATGAATGAGTTTAATCTTTGTGTGGCCTTTCTTTCTAAGGAAAGTTTTCATGTTGTTTCTTAACTTTAAAGATGTTTTTGCCCCTGTAAGAGAACTTTCCATGTGATTTTGGGGAAAGGACTGGGGAGAGAGAAGCCTTTCTCAGTGCCCCAGGAATCTGCATGCCCCTCTGCACCCGTGTCCATCTGGGAGTCACCCTGACCTCAGTGGGGAGCTTGCAGAATTCTCTATCACTCCTCTGGGTTTTTATGCGGTGAGACGGGGCTGGGGAAGGTTGCTCTGGGCACAGGGAAGTGTTAAATGCCTTGTGGGAGAATGGATTTAAAAAGAAAAAGATGGACAGTGAGTGACTTAGAATGTGTTCTTTACCAAGGTTTTCCATGGTGACACACTTTCCTCAGACTGATGAATGGTTTTCTTGGCTGGTCATTGTCTTCATCGTTCAGGTGACGCAGAACGTCAGTGATGACGTCACGGTCAGATTTCTGTTCTCTTGCCTCAAATTTTACTTAAAAGGGCATTTAAAAGTCCACTTAAAAAAAAAGTCCACTTAATCTCACCCAGCAGGTACTCTTTTTTTTTAAAAAATTAATTTATTTATTCATTTTTGGCTGCGTTGGGATTTCGCTGCTGCACGCGGGCTTTCTCTAGTTGCGGCGAGCCAGGGCTACTCTTCATTGCGGTGCGTGGGCTTCTCACTTCGGTGGCTTCTCTTGTTGCGGAGCACGGGCTCTAGGCGCGCGAGCCTCAGTAGTTGTGGCGCACGGGCTTGGTTGCTCTGCGGCATGTGGGATCCTCCTGGACCAGGGCTCGAACCCGTGTCTCCTGCATTGGCAGGCGGCTTCCCAACCATTGCGCTATCAGGGAAGCCCTGCCCTTAAAATGGGAAAAAAAAAAAAAAAAATCAAATACCAGTGGACTTGGAAATGAAGAGTTACAAGAATAGAGTTTAGAACTCAGGTTTAAATTTGTTTTCTTCCTGTATCACTGTCTGTTGTATGCATACCATCATGCCCTGGCAATTTGGCTGTATGGGTTTTAGCTCGGTTCCCTAAAGAGACAATGGCTGTAAATGCAGCCTGTGACCTGAATGAGCAAGGCCATCTCCCAAAGCATCCTCCACCTCATCGTCAAAAAACATTTATCAAGCAGGCAATTAATTTGCTATGGTCTTGAGCCAGGCACTGTGTAAAAAAACAGAGACCTGGTCTCTACCCTCCTACCTTTTATAACTCAGAGGAACAGCTGTGATTTTCCCCAAGTAGTGTATCCAACTTAATGTTCTCTTGGCATGAGTAGAAGTGGAAAATACTCTTACTTCTTTAAAAGTTCTATGCATGAAATTAGAAATGAATTTCTAAAATGTAACTTTCCTGGAGTAGTTTGTCGGTTCCCTCCTCTAATAAATACATTCATAAGAAGCTTTTGCAGATGGTTACAATGAAGATCGTCTCTATTCTCAGCCTGTGAGTCACTGGAGTGTCCCTGAAAGCATTTGTTTTGCCCTAGAGTCTCTATAAGCAAAAGAAGGTATTTATTAGCAAGTGTGAATAATGCCCACATATCTCCCCCTCCCATCTCCCACCTCCAAATCCATTGTGTTTGGCTCCCTAGCTCCTGACAAGTGGGTGAGTCATTAACATTTTTGAGCTCTGCTTGAATTACTCCAGGGTCTTGACTCCATCTGGAGCTACCCTCTGAGCATAGACTGGGTATGAACCTAAACTTGGCAGAGCTCCCAGGAGGGTTGGAATAAACCATAGTTATTAGAGCTAATATTCCTTCCTGCACAGAGCTGGTAGTCAGTCAGTGTTCGCCCAGTGGTTAAAATCATTGGATAACTGTGCCTTCCCTGGTGCTCCTGGAATTCCCAACAATCCAAGAGCTAAAGGGTCAATACCTGGCTCAGCTGCAGGGCTTAAATCTAAAAATAAATCTGTTCTGATTGGTTTTGATTGGTTGGTGCCCTTGTGGGTTGTCAGTTTTTTTTTAATTGAAGTATAGTTGATTTACAATATTGTGTTACTTTCACATATACAGCAAAGTAATTTGGAGATACATATATATATATATATATATATATATATATTCCTTTTTTGATTCTTTTCCATTATAGGTTATTATAAGATATGGAATATAGTTCCCTATGGTGTACTCAAATATTTTTAATATCATCTCTGCATATGCATTTTCTTGTTATCATATGATTCATATAATCTTCAGCTTCTATCCTTTTCTATTTTAACTGAATGAGAACTTTGAAAAAATCAGTCAGTCATTCTGGCTTAAATTTATATCCTAAATCATGTAAGGAAAGGTATTAGGGCCCAATCTAAGTTCTGGGGTTGAAAGTAAATCACCTGTCCTAATAAAAACTTCTTTTGTGATAGAGGCAATGTGTGTCTAAAAGGTGATGTTTATTTTCTAGTTTATAATTGCCTTTATGTAAGATTCCGCCCGAAAGATTTGATATTAATCATCAGAAAAAAATAACATTGGAAAAGTCAGATTGTGAAGGTGTATCGCTAAGTGTTGGGAGTTGGGAGGACAGAACGTGGAGGACCTTACCGCTAATCCAGGCGGTACTCCTAGCTCACAGGTCATTGCCCGTGATGTTGTGGACGGTGTCTAGGCTCCCAGCAGCCCAGGGTCGGTGCCACTCAAACCATACCTGAGGCTTGGTACAGGGAATCGTTTTAATGATAGAAAATTTCAAACATACATAAAAGTAAAGAGAATGGAGTCTCTATCCCCACACCCACCCCTCACCTGGGGATTTTTTTTTTTTTTGGTAACTTTTTACTTTGATATATAATTTCAGATACATAGAACAGTCGTAAGAACAGTACAGGGAACTCCCATTTACTCTACGCAGACTGAACAATTTCCATCTTATCCCATTGGCTTTATCATATTCTCTATGTGTATATGTATACATATGTGTGACTACTATTTTTTCTGAGCCATTTGAGAATAAGTCAGAGATATTGTGTCCTTTTATCTCTAAATACTTCGGTATGTATTTCCTAACAATAAGAATACAACCACAGTACAATGTTCAAAACCAGGAGTTTAACCTTGATATTATCTTTTTTTTTTTTGCGATGCCCAGCAGCATATGGGATCGTAATTCACCCACCAGGAATGGAACTGGCCCCCGCTGCTTTGGAAGCACAGAGTCTTAACCACTGGACCACCAGGGAAGTCCCAACTTTTTGATATTATCTAATCCACAGTGGATAGCCGAATGTCATCAGGTACCCTAGCAATGTCCTTTATAGCTTCCCCCCCCCCTTCGGATTAGATTGAAGCAAATTCAAGACAATTGCATCTGTATATACTTAAGTATCCAGTATTAGTTGGGGTAATTCTGGCTACATCGTCCTCATGGAAAACCTCGGGGGCCACCTTTCCCCTACCAACTGCCCCCAGCTCT
Source organism: Balaenoptera physalus (assembly GCF_965194825.1). Lineage (NCBI taxonomy): Eukaryota > Metazoa > Chordata > Mammalia > Artiodactyla > Balaenopteridae > Balaenoptera > Balaenoptera physalus. The sequence continues at coordinate 45,940,754 of NC_138884.1, read as the reverse complement.
TTGCGGGAAAACATTTGTGAGGGGCAGTTTTCAGAAGCGGGAAGGGGTAGAAACTGAGAAGCAGACATAGGTAATGAGCGAGGCAGTAGTTCTCAGGCTGGTCTGCGGACTGTGTATTGGGGGTCATCTGAGTTGCTCGTGCAACGTGCAGATCAGGGGGCTCTACCCAGACGGGAGCTCCACCCAGGCCCTACAGGATGAGAACCTCTGGGAGCGACCCGGACTCTGCATTTTAACAGGTGCCACGGGTAGCTCTTATACCCTGTGGGTTGGAGGTGCTCTGACCCGGAGGCAGGTGACCTGGGAGTGATGCTGTGTCCCTAGCAGTTTAATGTCACATCCCCACACACGTGCCCCGTCTCAGAACAGGTGCAAGGCTGTTACATTGCCTCCAATTCCACTAGCCCGAGATTCCTTAGGGTTGATAAGAGGCAGCATTTGGGGAATGGGAATAGCTGCAGGGGCTCCTCTCTCAGCACACAGCTTCTTACACAGGGCTGAGCCCGAGGGGGTGGGAGTTTCACTGGAGAGAGGAGAGTTAAAGCGGAAGGAGAACCTGTGATCGGACCGGACCCGGACCCGGAATGCTTTGTGGTGTGGAGTGAGCTTGTTTCCCCGGGGCGGGGTGGGGGTAGGTGCTTGGGTCATCCCTGGGGTGGAAGGCTGTTCAGAAGAGGTGAAAAAAACTCAGGAGAAAGCCTCAAACAAACAGCCCTAGGCAGAAACCTCCACCTGCTTGGAAGAGGGCCCTGAAACCTTTGTTAGGACTGCGGAGGGGACTCAGGTGCGGCAGCCAACTGCGTAGCCTCAGCGCCTCCCCTGCCCGATCTTCCCCTCCGGGAAGGCAGCCCCAGTACGAGTAGCGGTGGCATCATTATTATCGCTCCCAGGACCAGACAGCGAGTTGGTGCAGGAAATCCGCTGTATAGACGTGACCGCGTTCAGGAAACGTGTCCATTCAAAGAATGGAGGTCGGTGGAGCCCTTCTCTCGGGCCCCTTTCATCTCTGAGGGTCGGGGCTTTCCAGTCGTCTTCATTTGCTGAGGAGCAAATACTTCTTAGACCAGGCAGGCGGGGAGGCAGTGCAGCTCTGCCTGGGACAAGGCACACTTTAGGGGCGTCCTGGACCTAGGCTCCTCTGCTACCTGAGATATAAGGACCCTTGTAAATGATTCTGACCCACCAAGAGATGACAACCATTGGGGAGACGCTCTAGATGTTCACTGTGCATCCGATGGGCGGCAGTGGGCTTAATTCTAACCTGCATCCTGTCAATGTGGCCACGTGACAAAGGTGACCACGTGACACAGGGGACCACCCTCACCTAGGACAGTATTCCAAGTGGCTGTTTCAGTTCCTCCCGCTGTTGAATTTTCCTCTCCGTTCTCTTGAAAAGGCGCTGCGCTCTCCAAGTCCCTCTCCATTTTAGCACGAGTGGTTCTCAAGCTGTAGCTCCTGCCAGTTTAGATCTCGGGGCTCATTCAGCCTTGCTCAGGGGAGCCGGGCTGGGTTTCTCTCATTCAGAGATAAGTGTGAAGAGGCAGCCGAGAGCCTTCCAAACCCAGGCAGGCGTGGAGTCTTCACAGAGAAAGAGAGATGCAAAGTCCTGAAAGCAGAGCTCGCATTGGTGCTGTGCCCAGACTGCACGATGTGTGGGAGCAGCTCCCGGAGAAGCAAACAGACAGGTGGGCCTCCTTGGCCCCCTGGGGCTGCCAGGTCCTTCTTCAGTCTAAAGGCTGGAGGCAAGAGTCTGGACTCAGATATAACTTTGCTGATTAGCAAAAGTTCTAATCTCCCAAGTCTCTCCCTGGTCAGGGCCATTCCTAGTGGACATGAATTGGGTTTATGAAAAAAGTATTTGAAAGTGCCAAGGAGGTTCCCGCACCGTCGTGATGATGCTGAGTAGGCAGATTGATGTTCTGATGTGTACCCGGGTTCAGGAGCAAGGGAGGGAGCACTTCTGGGGTGCGCTTTTCCACCTGCTTGGAGGCAGGCAGGTGGAGAGATTTAGATGACTAATTAACTTGTGTTTTGCACACATTTATGAACATGTGCCCAGCATGGGCCTGGGAATACACAGGTGAGCAAGCTGTCATTCCTGACCACAAAATGCTCACGATCTAGAAGAGGAGACAGACCTAGGAGAATTGTAACTCAGTGTGATGAATACGAGGACTGAAGTGGGCCTGAGGTGCAGGGATGGCTAGAGGAGGTGGGTGTTGTAACTGTTTTAATCCACACAACAATAATCCTACAGGGCCTTAATGTCTTCACGGCTGTTCTGAACAACAGCAAAACTTTGCAAACAAAATTATTTCATAACTAAGTAGAGGGGAAGCTTAACCCAATGAATGCATTTGGTGGCAAAATCTGACCTAAACTGTTTATCCTTTTTAGTCTGAATGTTCGTATTGATGTGTTGTGTGACAGACCCACCATGGGTATTACTATAATGCATAGGCACTCTATTACCTTTATCAAATCTGAACAATTCTGAACCTTGAAGCACATCTGACCCTTGGGTTTCGATGAGGGACTGTGGACTTGTCCTGGTATCGTCTGCATTTTGCATCTGAGGAGGCAGAATGCAGGGCGGACTCATTTGCCCAAGATCCAGAGCTGGTAAGGGGCAGTCAGGCCTTGCGAGAATGTCCTTCTGATGCCTGAGCCCTGCTGGACACCCTCAGGTGACACTGCCTTGAGAGGCACCGACTTACACAGCAGTGGTTTGGGCACCGGGCTCATGGGTGTCTCTGGAGTGGGGATGGATCGGATAGCATTGCCCAGGGATGTACCCAGGTGGCCGTGACGGGGATGTGGGTGTCAGTCTCCCCCTTGGACCGGGCTCATCCACCTCACTCTGGTGGTAGTCAGATCCTATTTAACAGGGAATGGGGATTTTGTGCCTCTCTGCCCACAAGATATGCTGTTGCCATGTCAAAATCTGTCCGCCACCACACCCCGCCCAGGTTATCTCTCACTGCTTCTTGTCTCCATTCTTTGAACATTTTGTTCCCATCACTGGGTTCTGGTCTGTTACCCCTAAGGTCTCTTCAACCAGTGGGAAAGAGGTACTTGTTAATAATTCTGGTGTTTTTTAGGTTGGCCCCACGATCAGCTTTGTGTACAGGCAGGAAGTAGCCAACAGGGAGAAGTGATTTTAGGGACACAGGCCTTAAACAGCCTTCAAATTACCTTCCTTAGCTGTCCTAGCAATTGGAGCAGGGGTTCTGGGCTGAGGCTGGATGCCTCAGGGGTTTCATGAGCCCCCGAAATAGGTTTTGGGTGTGTTGGCGTTTTTCTTCCATTGGATTCTCAGCAGAGCCTGTGACTTTAAAAAGGTTAAGTGCTGCTGGGTTGGAGTGAGGCTCATTAAGCATGTCAGCATTTCCCAAAAGGATAAACAGTAAATGAGTGTTCATTTATATACTCTCTTCCATTATCCTGTCGTGTATCTATAGTCAATATGATCACTTTCATGCTTTAGTTAATAGCTAGGATAATTAACCCTTGGTAGGCTGAAAGGAAAACTTGGGAGCTTCTGGATTCAATAGGCTTTTATGGGGTAGGTCTACCTGGAGTCCCCCAAATGAGGGATCCCCTTGGATTGTGGCACAACCCAAGGACAAAAAACAAAGGGTGTTTTTCATCACTTTGCTTACTTCATAATTTTGCCAGGTCTTCTCATCACGAGGGAAGCAGTGGTGGTTCCTCCAAGGGCCTTTCCCTGCCTCCGCTTAGCTCTGCTTGTTAAACACACCCCGGTGATAAGAATCTAAGGAGGTAGTGCATGATTTTCCTCTTGCTGCTGTAACAAATTATCACAAAGTTAGTGACTTACAGCAAAACAAATTTATAAACTTACAGTTCCATAGGTTAGAAGTCCGACACAGTTCTCACTGGGTTAAAATCAAGGTGTCAACAGGGCGACATTCCTTTCTGGAGCCTCTAGGGGAGACTCTTTTCCCTTGCCTTTTCCAGCTTCTGGAGGCTGCCTGCATTTCTTGGCTCATGGCCCCTTGTTCTGTCTTCAAAGCCAGGCGCTATCTTCGACCTAGAGGTCAAGTCCTTCTCACATAGCATCACTCTGACCTCCTCTTCTGATTCTCTTCCACTTTTAAGGACCCTTGTGGTTACATTGGTCCCACTTGGACAATTCGGGATAATCTCATCTTTGAAGTCAGCTGATTAGCAACCTTAATTCCATCTGTAACCTTACTTCCCCTTTGCCATGTAATGTAACATATTCACAGGTACCAGGGACTAGGACGTGGACATCTTTGGGACATCATGCCTACCACACCCAGACACCAAAGAAAACTAATCTGCATTAATTCCTTTGGTTATTATAAGTACCACCTGGACAGAAACACTCAGTTATGTATAACCTTCCTTCGAGGAGAGCTTGTCCTTGTGAGAGGCATATCAAAGGGTCACGACATTGCAAGTTCTCTGACCTCATCCTCCCCTTCCTGGGACTGGGGGGAATGTCTGGCCATCCCACAGGTTGTGACCAACTTTCCAGGAATAGCCCTGGAGCATGTAGCCCTCTTAGGGACCTTCTAAAGGATGTGTTGATGCTAACGTTTGACTGCCCACCTCTGGCTAGTCCCAGGGGTGACGTATGTTAGCAAAAATTGGCTGGAGGCAGCTTAGGGTCTTGAAACCATCAGATAAACATTTTATTAGGGATGTGTGTGAGGAGAGATTCCTGGCCTGTCTGGAATATAATTTATGATTGTGTGTGCAGTGTGTGAGCAGGGATGAGAGGACAGAGATGGGAAAACAGAAACCCAACAGTAACATTAGCCACAGAAACAGGTGCAAATCTATGCAGGAAAATGCAGAGGGGAAAAAAGCCCCTGGTCATTTGACTTGTGTCACATGAAAATGGCAGCAAGACCTTGGAGGGTAGGATGTTCAGGGGGAAAAGGAGTCTCAAGCCAGTAGCAGCATCTTTCCAGGCAGAGGGGCTTTGTCTTGGTGAGGAGATATTGGCTAATTGCATGGATCTGGGGCTTTTGTTGGTTTTGTTTTGGTTCCAAACGGTGGTCGGAAAAGCATCTCTTACAGTGACTGTGTGCAGCCCTGGCCCTGCACAAAGTCCTGAGACTGGGGACAGGGAAGGCAGGGAGAAGGTGACCAAGCAACTTTCCCAGAAGCAGGACCAGCTACATAATTTACAGGGCTGGGTGTAAAATGAAAATACAGGGCCCTTGTTCAATAATTATCAAGAATTTCAAGATGGTGGTGGCAGAGTATTTAGCCAAGCATGGGGCCCTCCTACGGCCTTGCGTTCTCACACTGGTCACACACCATGAAGCATGAAGTGGCCACTGCCCAGGGCAACGTTCCCTGTGTGTGTCCTTGGCTCTCTCTGATATCACGAGTGATGTTTGAGGCCTCTTTCCCAGGGAGTTAGCAGGACCATGGGCCTTGGCCCTGAGGACTTGCTTTCATATCATAGAACTTGTCTTGATTGCACTGGATATTTGATGCTGCTTGACAGGTACTTTGCTCCATCTGGGGGGAGCCCACATTCCAGGGGCAGGAAGCAAGAGGGGCGAGGAAGAGAAACTTGGGACTCTTAGAGCCTTCCCTTCCGGCGGTGTGACCTCAGACAAGCAACTTAGATCCTCCCCATCCCTATGGAGTGTGAGAAAATATTTGCAAATCACGTGTCTAAAAAGAAGTTAATATCCAAAGTATACAAGGAGCTCATACAACTCAGTAGCAAAAACACCATATAACACAATTTAAAAGTTGGCAAATGACCTAAAAAGACATTTTTCCAAAGATGACAAACATTTGGGGAACAGGTATAGGAAAAGGTGATTCACATCACCAATCATCAGGGAAATGCAAATCAAAACCACAATGAGATATCACCTCACACCTGTTAGTATGTGTATTATGAAAAAGACAAGAGATAAATGCCGGTGAGGATGTGGAGAAAAGGGAATCTGTGTGCACTGTTTTTGGGAATGTAAATTGGTACAACCAGTACTGAAAACAGTATGGAGATTCCTCAAGAAAATAAAATTAGAATACCATGTGATCCAGCAACTCCACTTCTGGTCATATAGCAAAAAGAAACAATATTTTTTTAGGAGTTCCCCGGCTGTCCAGTGGTTAAGACTTCGTGCTCTCACTGCTGAGGGGAGGGCCTGGGTTCAATCCGAGGTTGGGGAACTAAGATCCCACAAGCCACGTGGTACGGGAAAAAAACAAAAACAAAAACAAACTTTGAAATGTTATTCACAGTAATGGTATGGAAAGAACCTGCCTGTCTCTCACAGATGAATGGATAAACAAAATCTGATACATACACACACACACACACACACACACAAATATACATATATAACATACACAATGGGATATTATTCAGCCTTAAAGTAAATCCTTACACTTGCAAGAACATGAATGAGCCTGGAGAACATTATGCTAAGTGAAATAAGCCTGATGGAGAAAAGACAAATGCTGCACGGTATCACTTATGTGTGGAATCTAAAAAAAAAGTTGGAATCATAGAAACACAGAGCAGAAATTGTTGCCTGCAGTTGGGCATGGGGGGAAATGGGAACACGCTGGTAAATGGATACAAATTTTCAGTTATAACATGAGGGATAAAATGAAGGAATAAGGTCTGAGGAGCTAATGTGTAACATGGGGACTAACTGATGATGCTGTATTCTGTAACTGAAAATTTCTGAGAGAGTAGAATTTGTGTCCTCACACACAAAAAGTAAATATATGACAGGTGATGGGTATGTGAATTAACTTGATTGTGAGAATCCTTTCACAATATATACGTATATCAAATAATCACATTTTACGTTTTAGATATATTACAGTTTTGTCAGTTATGCCTCAAAATAGCTGTAAAAAGAGGAAAACGATCAACAAAATTGACAAAACTAGTTAGATTGACTATTAAAAAAAAGAGATAAGAACAAAATATGTAAAATCAGAAATGAAGAAAGGGACATTACTACCAATTTTGTAGAGATAAAAAGGCTTACAATAGAGTACTATTGACAGTTGTAGACCAACAAATTTGATAACTTAGATGAAATGAACACATTCCTAGAAACACACATCGTACCAAGAAATACAAAATCTGAACAGATCTAGAAGTTAAGATACGGAATCAGTTATCAAAAATCTCCCAACAACTGAACGCCCAGCACCAGGTATCTTCATGGTGAATTCTACCAACAACTTAAAGAAGAATTAACACCAATCCTTCTCAAGTTCTTCCAAACAATTTAAGAGGAGAGAATGTATCTTCACTCATTCTATGAGGTTAACATTACATCAATTACAAACCTAAAGACACTACAAGAAAAGTACACTACAGACCAATATCCCTTATGAATACTGATGCAAAAACCCTTTAAAATAATAAGAGACAGAACAGCCCATTATAAGGATTATACATCATGACCAAATGGGATTTATTCTTGCAAGGCAAGGTTGGTTCAACATATGAAAATCAATCAATGTAGTATAGCACATAAACAGATTGAAGGGACTAAACTCCATGTGATCATCTTAATTGATGCAGAAAAAACATTTGACAAAATTCAATGCCATATTATGATTAAAAAAAAAAAAAAAACTCAACAAACCAGGAATACAAGTTGATGACTTCAACATAACAAAGGTCACAGATAGAAAACCAACAGCTATTATATTCAGTGGTGAAATCTTTCTCCCTAAGATCAGGAACAAAGGAAGGATGCCTGTTGTCACCACTTCTATTCAGCAAAGTACTGGAATTCCTCGCCAAATACATAAGGCAAGATAAAAAATAAAACGCATCTAAATCGGAAAGGAAGAAATAAAATTATATTTGTTCAGAGACAACACACAAGCACCAAAAAAAATCTGTTAGAATTAATAAATGAATTTAGAAAATTTGCCAGATACAAAATCAACACTCAAAAATCAGTTGTTTCGCTATACACTAAGAATGAAAAGTTTGAAAAGGAAAGTTAAAAAAAAATACCATTTAAAATATCATGAAATATAGTAAAAGACGAGGAATAACTTAACCAGCGGGACAAAAGACATGTACATTGAAAACTAGAAAACGTTGCTGAAGGAAATTAATGAAGACACCAACAAATGTAAAGGCATCTTATGTTCACAGATTGGAGGACTTAATGTTGTTAATATGTCAACACGACTTAAGGGGATGTACGGATTAAAAGCAATCTCTTTAAACATCACAGTGAGGTTTTTTCAGAAGTAGTAAAATTCACCCTAAAGTTCATATGGAATTTAAAAGGCCTGAATAGTCAAAATAATGTGGAAAAAGAACAAAATTTGAAGTTTCAAATTTCTTGATTTCGAAACCTACTACACAACCACAGTAATCAAAATAGTACTGGCATAAACACACATACAGGACGGAGAATAGGCCAGTGGAACAAAACAGCAACCCAGAAGTAAACCCGTATATACATCACCAAATGATTTTCAACAGGCGTGCCAAGACCACCCAATGGGGAAAGGATAGCGATTTCAACAAATGGTACTGGAAAAACAATATCCACATTCAAAAGAATGACGGTAGACCCTTACCTTACACCACATACAGAAATTAACTCAGTGAATGAATGACCTAAATGTGAGACCTAAAACTATAAAACTCTTAGAAGAAAGTTCTGGGAAGAAAACCATGACATGAAATTTGGCCAAGAGTTCTTGAATATGACACCAAAAGTGGAGGTAATAAAAGAAATAGATAAACTAGGTATTCAAAATTTAAAAATACTTCTTTCATCAAAAAATAAAACGAACCTGCTGAATGGGAGAAAATATTTGCAAATCCTATAGCTGATAAGGTTAATATCCAGTATGTATACACTTGTACACTGTTGGTGGGTATGGAAAATGGTGCACACAGAAAGGAAAACAGTATGGTGGTTCCTCAAAACATTAAAAATAGAATTACCATATGATCCCATAATTCGAGTTCCTATTAAATACTCAAAAAGAATTGAAATTATGAACTCAAAGAGTTATGTGTTCACCCATGTTCATAGCAGAATTATTCACTATAGGCAAAAGGTGAAAAAACTCAAGGGTCCATTGAGGGATGAAGGGATATACAAAATGTGACCTATACAAACAATAAATCAATATTCAGTCTTAAAAAGGAAGGGAATTCTGACACATGCTACAACATGGACCAACCTTCAGGCATTACGCTAAGTAAAATAAGCCAGTCACAAGAGGACAAATACTGTATGATCCCACTTATATGAAGTACATAGAGTAATCAAATTCACAGAGACAGAAAGTACAATGGTGGTTTCCAGGGGTGAGGGGGCAAGGGAAATGGAGAGTTGTTGTTTCATGAGTACAGACTATTATAGTTTTGCAAGATGAAAAGTTCTGTGGATGGATGATGGTAATGATAGCACAGCAGTGTAAATATATTTCATGCCTCTGGCCTGCACTCTTAAATTGTTAAGATGATAAATTTTATGTTATGTATATTTTACCAGAATTTTTTTAAATAGAGGAAAATTAAGACATTCATATAAAGAAACACTGACGAAGTTCATTACTAGTAGATCTGCTCAATAAGAACTGTTAAAGGAATCCTTCAGGCTGAAATGAAACGTAACTTGAAACCATATGAAGAATTAAAGAACAATGGTAAAGGTAACTACACTAAGTTTAAAAGGCCAACACATTTGCAGTTAGGGTTTGTAACACCTCTTTTCAAAATGTGATTTAAAAGACAAATATATAAAATAGTTATTATAAGGCTATTAATGGGCACACAATACATAAGGATGTCATTTGTGACAAGTGCAGTGTAAACGAGGATGTGGGATGTAAATAAGCAGAATTTTTGTTATTATTAAATAAAAATGTTATTACTTCAAATTTGTTTTTTCATAAAATTAAGATGTTTACTTTAACCCCTAGGATAAGCACTAAGAAAACTACCTCACAAGTATACAGAAAAGAAATAAGAAGAGAATCAAAATGGTAAACTGGGAAAAACATCAACCACAAAAGAATGCAATAATGAAGGAACTGAAGAACAAAAAGGATATAAGATAATCTAGAAAATAAATAGTGTAGCAGTAGAAGTTCAAAGGGCTCAGTATAGGATCAACACAAAGAAGACTACACGCAATCACGTTATAATCAACTTGTTAAATGTGAAGTACAAAGAGAGAATATTGAAAGGAACAAGAGAAAAGTGACTTGGCACATATGAGGGAACTCCCAGAAAACAATTTGTGAATTTCTCAGCAGAAACCTTACAGGCCAGGAGAGAGTTGGATGATATATTCAAAGTACTGAAAAAAAAAAAAAAACCTGTGAGCAAAAATGACCATACCTAGCAAAATTATGCTTTAAAAATAAAGGAGAGATAAAGTCAACAAAATCAAAGTGAGTTCATCACTACTAGACCTGCCTTATAAGAAATGCTTAAGGGAGATCACTTTGAAATGAAAACATGTGAACAGAAATGCAAAAGCAAACAAAAGCATAAATTTCAATGGTAAACTCATACACACACACACAAATATAGCATAATAACACTGTAATGGTGCTGTATAAAGTACTTTAATCCTGAGATAAAAGTTAAAATTTGTTAACAATATAAAAAGAAGGAAACTGACTATAAGGACACAAAGTTTGGGTGGGAGTAAAAGAATAGATGTTTAGAACTACAAGATTTCTATGTAGCCTTCAGCTAACCACAAAGAAAAGGCCTACTATAAATAAACAAAAGATAAAGAGAAAAGGATCAAAGTAAATCACTACAAAAAAATAATCAAACAACAATGAAATAAAGCTACAGAGAAAGAGTGCAAAACAGACATAAGACAATTAACAAAACAGCAATAGTAAGTCCTTACTTAAACAGAATCCAAATGGGAGCCATTTGGGAATGTTGAGAGGCTTTATAGGAGCTAAATCTCTTCTTGAAGTTTTCTGTTAGAAACCTTGTGTTAAGTGGGCCTGAGGACTTTCTGTTAATATGCCAACATGTTGGGCTTCCCTGGTGGCGCAGTGGTTAAGAATCCGCCTGCCAGTGCAGGGGACACGGGTCCGAGCCCTGATCCAGGAAGATCCCACATGCCGGGGAGCAACAAAGCCCCTGCACCACAACTACTGAGCCTGCGCTCTAGAGCCCACGTGCCACAACTACTGAAGCCCGCATGCCTAGAGCCTGTGCTCTGCAGCAAGAGAAGCCACCACAATGAGAAGCCCGCGCACCACAACAAAGAGTAGCCCCCCGCTCACCGCAGCTAGAGAAAGCCCACACGCAGCAACGAAGACCCAACGCAGCCAAAAATAAATAAATAAAATTTATTTAAAAAAAAAAATGCCAACATGTCAGGATAAACATGATCAGAAATGACCAAACCTTTTAAAGAGAAAACTTCAGAGAGATATGACTTGTCTAGAGGAGAAATAGTAGGTTGGAAAATGACAGCCCTTACCTTTGAATTGAGCTGAATGACCCAGTTCCTGTGTATAGCTTTTTGTTCCAAGAGTACTGTATTGTGAAAGGATTTGAGTAAGCAGAAGGCTTTGTTTGTGTAGTCTGTTTGCTGGGTCTGCCAAGTTGGTTAGAGGAACCATTGCTTAGATCTTTAATTAAAGGCCAAGCTTGAGTTTTCGAAAGAAGAGATTTCCAAGCTTGGCTCGCATTTAATTTAGGAGGCTTTGTTGGCCTATGCTGTGGGTCCATGGTGAAGAGTTGAGCACTGCACTTGCAGAATATTTGTTTTTGGAGCTCTCTGATGAAGTTACATGTGAGCACTCTAGTTGCACAGTCTCAGAAGTTCTCTTTCCCATGTATTAACAGTTCTGGGTCATTATTCTCTGAAGAATTAAAAACAATTATCTTTGGTTTTAAAAATAGTTTATTTCTGTCAGAATTGTATCATGACACATCACTTTTCAACTTGGAGCAGTTTTAAGTGACTTTGTTTCTTCTAAGGTTGAACTTAACTGACCTGATTTGGCCATGACTTGCAGAGTGAATATTAATTATCTTAGTTAAAATGCTTATTCACTGTGTTTTGAAGCATCTTCTAAGAAAGAAGTTTACAGATATGAGTTACCTAGAAACCTAGCAAAGCTCTTTTTTACTTGGTTTCTCCTTAGTTTAGAGTTGTGAATGTTATTATGAGCCTTTTAATTTTTACTGTGAATTTTTGTTTTCCAAGAAATGTGTTTCTTTTAGAGTGAGAAGTTGGGTTGTTTTCTTTATGACTCTTGCAGATATTAACTGTAGTAATTGTTTGGTTTTTATTGTGAATTTTATGCCCTTGTTCTTTTAGAAGATCACTTTATAGTAAAATAGAGTTTTATGGTCACAAGCATCTCATTATTTTGGTATGCCAAAATTTGGTACACAACAGGGCGGGATTAATCATTAATGCCTTGTATTTTCTGATTAAAGCAGGGCAGGGAATCTCTTGCCAGTAGGTTGAAAGTTGAGTCTTCATTTCAAGGGAAAAATGGCTTTTTCTTATCAATAAACGTCAATTTTTTACAGAAAAAAAAAAAAAAAACTTCAAGTTTCAGAGAACTTACAGCCACTAACGATCTGCAAAACAAACAAACAAACAAACAACCCCACACCCTAGCAACTCTCAACCTTGGATCAAACTACAGTATGTTGGAAGAGGTATTACTGAAAAGAGCTTGAAAGGGCAGCCTAAAAGGCAGAGGGTACAGAACATGGGCCATGTCCCTGTAAAGGGGACATGGTTCATAATATTGTGAATCAAGCGGCTGGTTCACAATACTGGTTATGATGTTCAAAACTGGCAATCAAAGAGAGGTGCATTATTATATATTTGCTTGTTGCTATTGCTTTTCTGATTAGAAGATACAGAGTCACTTTAGGTAACTTCCATTTAATTTAATATTTATCTTCATTTTATATCTGGGTCACATTTTCTACATTAAAATATAATCATAAAAAAAGTATATATATATATATATATATATATATATATATATAAAATCATGCTGACTCCCCCCACCCCCTACACCCTCAGAGAAAAAAAGTGAAGAACTTTACACAACTTGAAAGAAAGATGGAATGCACAGAGAAGTTGCTATTGCACCCAAGTAACAAAGAACACAGAGAGACCAAACAGTAGACATGTCAGAAGTGCATAGAAGACAGCTCAGGGCTCGCAACAGGAAGGAGGAGGAATTAAAAGACTAAAGCTTTTAAATGCTATCACTTGTGCCTCAAGATTACCCTGAAAAGGCAGATAGGTCAGAAAGCAGGACCAAACAGGGGATTTTCCAAAGGCTGCTATCTAACAGAGTTTAAAATATCCATAGATTATATATATATATAAAACTCCATACACAGAAGAGCTTTCTCTTCCCCACCTTGCCTCTAGCATCCGGTCAACACTTTAGAAACTTAAAACCACTGTTAGCATGTCCGAATGTAGAACCGATATAGGTTTTTTCTCTCTTAAAATATTGTATCCCAACTCTTTCCAACCAACAATTCTATTAATTATTTTCATTATGATTCCTCTGCATGGAAACCCAGTAAGGGATCATCAAGACAGGGCATCTCACTACTATCAGATCAATGCCAGTTGGGCAAAAGCTGCATGATTCTGTGTTACTCAGAGGGAGGGAGAATGGTAAGACACAGGAGTTGAAAGTCATCCGTACCAAAGAGGAAAAGGAAACTCCTTTTCTAATCTATTCATTAAACAGGAAACAGCAGGTGGACAGGAAAAGCCGTCTGCTTAGAGCAGACCCAGAGGCACACCGAAATCTTAAAACAAGTGCTCAGGAAAGCGTCTCGGCTCGGAGAGGAAGCGTCTTTCAGACCCTATCTTGTCCCTAGTTTGGAGATCAAAGCATTGTAACTTCAGATAGTGATACTCTGGAGGGGGTGGACAGGGAAGGTCTGAGAGACCCAAATAATGAGGACACTAGGCAGCTAACTACACCACTACGTACAAATACACACATCAGTACGAAAAGTTCACCTCCAACCCTCAGCTACTTTAAACAAAGCATTGCAGGTCCAGGTTTTCTGAACAGGGGATATTTTAAAGTCTGTTAGCAGTTTGAAACATTGCAACACTGGCACAATATGTTACCTATTCTTTGTTTTTAATTACAGGGCAACACAGTAAACTCCAACACAAAGGTGGGGATGGGCGAGTGCAAAAGGAATAAAGAAAACAGAACCAGTATTTCACAAGAGCATCGAGCCAGCGATGAAGTAGCAGCTAATGCTTTGCAGCGTCTCGAGGGTAGAATTCGCTCAAGGTGCTCTGAGGGATTCTCTTCAGCATTTCTTTGGGGAAGATTCGGAGCAGTTGCCAGCCAATGTCCAAAGTCTCACAGACAGTGTGCTTTTCGTTAAGGACCTTACAAAACATTGAGATTAGATGAATAAAGGCCAAGTACTTCCAACATATCAGCATTATTCAAAATTTATTGTTATGGGTCTAGCACTGTGAGCATGAAGTATAAAAAAGAGACACAAAGCAGTCAGGTCTCCCAGGACTGGATGTGACCAAATGTGGAAATGAGGGTCTAGACAGTAAGTACCCCTGGGAATCAGAGAAAGGGAGAAAGCCCGCAGGCGAGACGTTGGGCGTGTGCGTGCGTGCGTGCGTGTGTGTGTGTTTAACAACGGGTGGGATCTAAAAACACTCCACGGAATAATGGAAACTAGACCCAGAGTTTTGTCCAGAGAGTAGTGAGAAAAGCAGTTTCCCAGCAACACAGGCTGACCTGAAGGAGGCTAGTACAGATACTTAGAAGGCCTTAAATGCCAATTAAGCACCTGAATAGGTCCATGTGAAAGTTTTCAAACTTGCTATTGCTATTATTATTTTTAATAGCAGAATCATTCTTATCCTGCAAGTAAATCTCATTTTTTAACGAAGGAGTTAGAGTGGCTAGAGTTCTGCATTCTTTTCTCTACCAGAATAATTTTTATCTTTTTAAGATATTAAGGTTCTGCATAAATTTTTTTTTTTTTTTAGAAAACCCAACAATCATATGTTCTGGGGATTTTAATGTTACTTAAAAAATGTATCACACAAATAGAAAAGTGCACAAATCCTAAGTGTGCAGCTGATACATTATTCCAAAATAAACACATCGTTTGTAAGTATCACTGAGGTCAAAAATAGAGTTTACCAGCATTAGCAGGGGTGGCAGGGAAGAGACCAAACAAAACAGCTTGAAAGCCCTACACATGCTATGTAATAAAAACCATTATAGACTTTTTAACAGAAGGACAATCAATAAAATTAATACTAAATTTACCCCGGCAATGGCACATAGAGAGTCAGGGAGACTGGTGAAGATGCTGGCACTAACGGTCAAGGATGATGGGACAAAGGTCTGGACTAGGTCTTGGGACACAAAGAGTGGTCAGAGATCAGCAGCTTCAACGTCACCCAGGAACTTGTCAAAATACAGGCTCTCTGGCCCCACCCACACCTACCGAATCAGAATCTGCACTTCAACAGGATCCCTGGTAGATTCAAAAGCATATTCAACTTTGAGAAACACTGGCCTAAGTTTTTTTAATAGGAATGAAAAGAGAACAGGATAAGATGTTTCAAAGGAGAACAATGCAAATTAGCAAATATTTGATGACTGGAGAATAAATGAAGAGGTTTAAGAATGCCCAATTCCTGAGCTTGGGCTAACTAGGGTAATGGTCATGCCAGAGGTAGACAGAAATTGAAAAGGGAATTGCTAGGCAGGTGGTCAGTTGGGAAAATACTCTGGCTCTCACCACGCTGAGCCAGAGAGGATGGTGGCATAAACACAGGCTTCCTAGCTGGAGATGTGGGATTAGAGCTTCAGAAAGAGGGTAAAGGCTCATACACAGGAAGTTAGTCATCAGCATAGGGGAAAAAAAGCACAGAAAGAACAGGTAATTAAGCCTTTGGGAACATTAACAATTAAGAAGCAGGAAGATAAGAAATCAGGAGGATGAAAACAGATGGACTGGGAACGTCCAAAACCCCCAAAGCCAGAGGAGAGCATTGCAGAGAGGTTAAGAGGGAGGAGAAGCGGCAATGGAGGTAGGAGAGCAGAAGGCCGGTTGTAAGGAAGATAAAAAATAAGACAGGAGCTAAATAAAGGGATAAAGACATCGAAGGTAGAGGGGAAGGAACCAGAGGGCTAAGAACAAAGACATGGCAGGCGGCTGGAAGAACCTCTTCTCTCATCAGAAGGAAAACTGTATGGAGACCAATGTAAATTCTCTCAGACTAGGGAAGAAGTCCTCAAAACTACATATGATGCTGTTTCTATTCATAGGAAAATAGTAATCTTACCCTGAGCAATGAAGTTCCTCTCAAACTTCTGCAGAAATTCCAAGTAAAGCAGATCATCTGAGGTAAGGGCTTCTTCTCCAACTACGGCTTTCATGGCCTGCACATCCTTACCAATAGTATAGCACGCATACTAAAGAGAAAAGAAGGTTTACATGAACCTTTATAAATGGTAACGGTACTCTGGGCTATGTAAGTGTATTGCTGTAGCTATCTTCACAGTATTTCACATTATTTCCAAACATAATTCACATATGCAAGTACTGGAAAGACTTTATTATACAGTAGTCTCACTAAGAAAGGAGTCTTCAGGCATGCAATACATAGACATTACTAACACTCTACAAAAAATACACTCCCTCAATATATCAATGAGCTTCCATTTTGTAGCGCATTTAAAAATCACAACTTACACAATAGGAGAAATCCATCTCTAAATTCTATTCAAAAAAAAATATCTGTGTTATCAGTAGGTTTATTTATCATTTCTACTTTAAGGTCAAATGTATTTTTCTTTAATTATGCTTGGTATACAATCTCAGGACTATAGAAACCAAGGATTTCATAGAATATACACAGCTGTATTCCTTAGCGTTCTGGTGATTGCCTAATATGTTAAACAAAAAATTAGTTAGAATAGTCTTTCAGAAATACTCTATAATAAAGGTTACTACTAAAAACTTAATCATCTTATGCCTTTTTTATTTAAAAACTACCTCATACAGCATTAGAGGTGGGTTTCAAGCATGTGATCTTTAATCTTTGTCATGAGCATTTATCCTTATGAAAAAGACTGTTTGGCTCTAATGAATGTTTCTGTATTCCAGTCTTCTATATTATATATTCTATATTAAAATTCTACTTTGATGGGGGGAGAAGAAAAGTGATATGGAAGAAAGACAAGAGGTATAAGACAGCAGAATGAACTGAGAAAGTATTCATTTCTTTAAACACAGTCCTGGAGAAAACATACGTACCAGCTGGTTAGATACATCGGCATGATCCTTTCTGGTCATACCTTCTCCAATAGCCCACTTCATTCACCGAGACAACGAGGGCAGCACATTAATAGGCGGGTAAATCTTGGGTAAAAGGGGAAGGGGGAAAATATTATATTTAAGTACAAAATTCAAGCTTTACTGGTAGTAAAGGAGGATTTTGAAACTCATTTTTATTGCTTAAATTGCATAAAACTGCTACATTTGTTTCCTAGATGATTCCTAATATCTCTTCCTGGTAAGAAAAGGAAGTAAGAAACATTTTACAGGTTAAGATTTCTTTTTGAGAATCAAATCCAAAAAGTAAAATCTACAAAACAGTACAAGATTCTATTAAAAACCTGAATTTTCAACATCTGCCTACAATAGCAAATCCAAATGGTCTTCTGAACTCTGACTCATAAAATCACACATAAAAAGATTAACAAGAATTTCACCTAAAGGCCGATATCAGAAGCTGGCATCTACTACAGAACCAATACAAAATCTGTTTTTGATTATTCAGTCATAAAAAAGAATGAAACCTTGCTGTTTGCAACATCATGGATGGACCTTTAGGGCACTATGCTAAGTGAAATAAGCCAGACAGAAAAAGATAAATACCATATAATCTCACATATATGGGACCTTAAAAAACAAACAAAAAAATGTCAAGCTCACAGATAGAGAACAGACTGGTGGCTGCCTGAGGCAGGGGATGAGTGAGCCAAATGGGTGAGGGAGGTTAAAAGGTACAAACTTCCAGTTATAAAATGAGTAAGTCATGGGGATGGAACTTTCACAGCATGGTGACTATGTACGTTAATAATACTGTATTGCATATTTAAAGGTAGCTAGAAGAGTGGCTCTTCAAAATTCTCATCACAAGAAAAAAAGTGTTGCAACTATGTGAGGTGGTGGATGTTAAGTGGACTTATTGCGGTGATCACTCTGCAACATCTACAAACATCAAATCATGACATTGTACACCTGCGACCAATGTAATGTTACATCAATTATACCTCAATTAAAAAAATTTTAACAATAAAAGACAAAGAAAAAACTCTGAAAAATCTGTTCTTGTATTAATAACAAAAGTGTGTGTGTTTAACAACGGGTGGGATCTAAAAACACTCCACGGAATAGTGGAAACTAGACCCAGAGTTTTGTCCAGAGAGTAGTGAGAAAAGCAGTTTCCCAGCAACACAGGCTGACCTGAAGGAGGCTAGTACAGATACTTAGAAGGCCTTAAATGCCAATTAAGCACCTGAATAGGTCCACGTGAAAGTTTTCAAACTTGCTATTTCTATTATTGTTTTTAACAGCAGCATCATTCTTACCCTGCAAATAAATCTCATTTTTTAACGAAGGAGTTAGAGTGGCTAGAGTTCTGCATTCTTTTCTCTACCAGAATAATTTTTATTGTTATATATATTATTATTATATGTGACCTGGAGGGAGTCACTCACTCTTTGAGACCTTGTTACAGGGAAGAACCAAATCTGACTACACGGTGGATCTGTTTCTTTTACTTTAACCTTTGCCTTCCGCTGCTTTTGTTCACTAAAAGGATACATAATGGCCTGCCTCTGGGAACCCTGTTCCTCTGTCTGAATGTTAATCCAAAGTGCCTTTGTTCAGAGAAACAGACGGACTCTGTCCACCTGTGGATGGCTGCAATTAAAAAGAAATTAACACATCCCCTCCCTGAGGCTGGCCATTCCAGGGGATATTCGCAAAACTTATGGCCCTTTTACTTTACCGCCTCATCTCCTCCCCATCTCTGTGCTATAGAAGAAACTGGCATCCAAACCCCGATAAGATGGTTATTTTGAGACTTCAGTCTGCCGTCTTCTCGGTCTGCTGGCTTTCCGAATAAAGTCGTATTCTTTCCCTCAATGCGTCATCTCTGATTTATTGGCCTGTCGTGGGGCAAGCACAGCAAGCTTGGACTCGGTAACAACCTTAGTTTATCCGGATGCGGGTGCTTTGTACCAGGTGAACTCTAAAGTTTTCCCTTCTGTAGATAAGTTTACCTCAACACGTTCCAGAAGGGAAAAGAATAATCTCTCCTTCTGCTTGATTAAAGTAAGCAAACATCTACCTAAAGTGCACTTAAAATATTTGCTTTCCAGACATTTAGGTAATATATTCCGCCATGAAAATCTCAAGTTGTGGTCAATGTGTTGGAAAAAGTATGCACTTAATCAGTATTTCCAGTTTGGGTTTATGGCCTCTTGGTGGAAACAAGTCAGGAGAGTCAAAAGCAGAAAGAGATAACCATCTCCGTGTGTCCCACCACCTTCTCCTACAGCAAGAGGGAACCCACCTGCCCCATGGCTGAGCACAACTACACCACACAGGAACTCACAGCGCCTGGCCCTGAAATAATCCGAACCCCAGGGCCAATGCAGATCTGTGAAACTGGGTCCTAAATGCTGCTTTTAATTGACATGCTTTTGTTATCTGTATTGTTTAGACAGCTGCAACGTAAGCATGATAGAAATATTATTGAAATCAAGTATTTTTCAAACACATTGCTAAAGTTATAGGCTTTTACTTTTTTTTTTTCCCTCCTGCTTGAAATATTATTAATCTAGGATGGAACACAGCTCACCCTTCCTGTGCAGCAAAAGTACAGCTCAAGTTTCTCAATACTCTTTCGTTCCCAATCTTTCTAAATGATCAGGAAGAAAACATTTTAGAAGACATCTGGGAACATATCTTTTGCTGGCAAAGATGTTGAAAACAGAGAAAAAGTCAGAAAAAAATTACTTCCAGTGACATCAAGACCGTATTTTGAAATTGTTACCGACCAGGGTTCTTGGCGTCCTTAAACAATAAAAATTGATCAAAGGCCAGACAAGAAATTCAGGCAAGGCTTTATTGGGGCCCCTGCTGCAGCAGGGGGGAGCGAGAACAAACAACAGGTTCCTTTGCTTGCGTGCTCCCTAAGCGGGGGCGAGCTTGCTGCTTATATGGCAGTGGTCCCCAAACCTTTTTGGCACCAGGGACCGGTTTCATGGAAGACCATTTTTCCACGGACCGGCAGGGGGTGGGGTGGGGGGATGTTTCAGGCAGTAATGTGAGCGATGGGGAGCAGGAGATGAAGCTTTACTCGCTCCCCTGCCACTCACCTCCTGCTGTGCAGCCTGATTCCTACCAGGCTGTGGCCTGGGGGTTGGGGCACGTGCAGTACCCTGCTTTTGCTCTGGGATCTTCAAAAGTGGCAGTTGGGTTTTTTGGTCTCTTTGTATCTTTTGTCCAGAATTTGCCCCAACTGGGCATGCACGTCGTTATTTTTAGTCCCATACAGTTTCTTTGTTATTTTGTTGCTTGAGGAGAGGTGTGTCGAGGTGCAAGCACTGCAACACTGCAGCAAAGGGCCCCAGGTCCCAGCAAAGGGTCCCAGGTCCCAGCCTGTCTCAAAATCAATATATGGCTGTTGAATACAATACTAGAACACTGCAAATAAAAGTATGTTATTTGATACATGGCACAAATTTAGTTCTGACAAATGAATTGGCTTCTAAACTTCAAGAGTAACACAAAAGAAGAAAATGAAGTATGCTTAGTGTTATTAAGGAATGCCTCAAAGGAGTGCTGGGTAGTGGGCATATTCTATTAGCAGCTTCAAGGAATTAAATAAATTAATGAAATTAAAGGAATTAAAGTATTTAACTGTGAGTCTAGACTGTTTTAGGACTACTGGGAGAATAGCACTAACCCAGTGGCCTCCTGTATATGTTGAAAATAGTAATATGCAAATTGGGTCATTTGTACAAAATTTAGGAAGATTTCTCATTAAGAAGTTCCATTGACTTAAAGTGATACCAATATGTGTTTAGTTCAACATTAAACTACTTCAAATGGTAGGGAATTCCTTTAACCTACTGTTATGTTGAAGCCCTAACCCCCAGTACCTCAGACTGTGACTGTATTTGGAGAAAGGGTCTTTAAAGAGGTGATTAAGGTAAAAGGAGGCCATTAGGGTGGGTCCTAATCCAATCTGACTGGTGTCCTTACTAGAAGAGGAAATCTGGACACAGAGAAGCACCAGGGAAGTGTGCACACGGAGGAAAGACCATGTGAGGACACAGCAGGAAGACAGTCATCTGTCAGCCAGGGAGAGAGGCCTCAGAAGAAACCAACCCTGCCAACACCTCGATCTGGGACTTCTCGCTACCAGAACTGTGAGAAAATAAATTTCTGTTGTTTAACCGTCTGAATGTGGCATTTTGTTACTGCAGCCCGAGGAAAATAATACTCTTAGCTTCTGGATTGGCCTGTGGTGGCCTTGCTGAGTGACTTGGATCGGTGAGTCCCTTCCGGCTCAGCCACAATCCGTTATACTCATGACCCTCAGGGTCTCACAAGGTTTGTATGCTAGGTGGGTGCCATGTTCGCTACCACTCTCTAAGTCTGCCTTATTTCCAAAGTAGTTTAAGTTTCTCCTCAGACCGTCACTGACCAGTCTAGTTCTGGCAAGCAGAAGGCACTCGGTGGCATTGTTGAAATTCAGGAAGTTTTCAAGTTTAGTTGTGTCTGCCAGTTGAATTCCCGGAAGAGTTTGTGTCTGAGAAGGACCACGATGGTACCTCCTAGCTAACTCAGACCATCCTTAACCACATTCCACACCGTCCGTGCCTAACAGACACTTGTTCACTGACTCAATTTTCAGGGCCAATTGGTCATTTCTAGGCCTTTCCATTCTTTCTAGCGCAGGCTCCTTGTTCTCTCCTATAGAGAGGGCCAGTCCAGAGGTGTCCTCTATGAGCCATCGCTCTTAAGGACTCAGGGAAATCACCCTGAGTCCTTATTTTTGAAATGTGGCATCACTTATTTTTGAAATGTGACAGATTAAGCGCCTTACTAGGGAATGACCATTTCTTAGGTAATGAATGAAGGGCCTTGGTCGTGCCCTCCTCAGGAGCAGAGCCTCCAGAGCTTCAGAAGGACTTGGTGTGTTCTGTCCACCTTAGCGCAGGACCATGCTGGTATTGTCATGTAAGAAACTAAGGGTGTTAAATCAGATCATCTTATTAAAATAATAGAATATAAGATTGAAAGTAAGAAAGACTGAAGGAAAGGAAGAAAAAAAATCAGAACCAAAAGAGATAACAGTGATAACATCGCAGGCCTGAGTCACCATCCTGAGAAAGGCTTGCTGGTGTCTAGGCACCTGAATTTTGGGAGGGCTTTCACCACTCCCAGAATTGATAAGAGTGGCTCACTGCTGCCTAAGATGTTTATGCAAACAATGTGGTTGGTGCTGAACACTTGCTTTCCTTCTGGAATCTGGGATTTTGATATGTACCAGGGAGAGGGTGCCTACATGACCATCCCCCATAAAAGCCTGGGCTCCTAGGCTGAGGCTAAACTTCCCTGGTTGGCAACATTTCACACATGTTGTCCTCATCGCTGGAGGACTTAAGCGTGTCCTGTGTGGTTCCACTGGCAGAGGACTCGAGGGAACTTGCCTCTGGTTTCCTCCAGACTTTGGTCCACTTGCCTTTTCCTTTGTTGACTGTACTTTGTGTCCTTCTGCTGTAAGAAATCACAGCTGTGAATATAACGCTAGGCTGATTCCTATGAGTCCTTCCAGTGAATCATGGAGCCTGGGAGTGGCGTGGGGGACCCCAATACAGGAGTGATCACGGAGAACTGCCAGAGGCAAAGAACCCAGAGTGGAATGCAGCCTGGAGACATTCCCTATAGGACACAAGTCACCTCCATGAGAACTGCACAGAACAAGCTCTTAACATAGCGTCCTCCTTTCCACCTGTCACAGATGGGCCTTTCATAATAACAGGAGATCTGTTCTGCATTTCCACACTTTCAAGTAACAATCACAGGTCACAGGAAGACGCGTGACACAACATACTTATATATTCCAAGCGCTTTATCTAGTAACAGGGCAACTCTACGAGGCTTTCTCAAGATTTGGCTCTTTCGGTGATTTCATTGCTTCTGAGAATGAGATGATTATCTTGCGCTCAATAAAACATACAAACAAATAAATGTGTTAATGTCTGTACTAACTGTTAGATTTGGGTAGACTAGTATAGGCTATGTGTGGTAGGATTAATTCTTAGATTTGCCAAAGTCCAAAAGAAGAGAACCAGGTAAGCATCAAACTTCACACTTGTCATCACAAGAAAAAGAATGTGTAACAATGTGAAGTGATGTTTGTTAACTAAGCTTATTGTGGTAATCATTTCACAATATATACATACATCAGATCATTCTGTTGTACACTTTAAACTTACACAGTGTCATGTGTCAATTACGTCTCAATAAAACTGGAAAATAAATTTCACGCTAATGGTAGACATCTTGAACAAAAATTCCATTTTTAAATAATTTGTGAGGAAGAGTGAAAGCCACTGAACAACTAAACCCTTCTGAGACATTCCGTATGGATTTTTAACCTCTTTCAAGAGGCTAACTGTCCATTTTAATATTAGGGAAAAGTAGACAATCCTGCAACAGTGGAATGAAAAATTCCTCCATTCAAAATTTTCTTCTCAAATCAGAATATTTAGATTTATCCTACACTGTGTTTGTAAGGGAAACATACTTACTACCACAAGATTTTGCTCTCATTTATGCAAAAAATAGTAGCTCTCTTACAGTGTTTGTCACAATTTCGATTTCAGAGGAAGTGTTAACTTACATAGGATTTAGCCAAATATGTTTTAAAATATGTCAAGATTGGGACTTCCCCGGTGGTCCAGTGATTAAGACTTTGCTTTCCAATGAAGGGGGTGCAGGTTTGATCCCTGGTCAGGGAGCTAAGATCCCACATGCCTCAGGGCCAGAAAAGCAAAACATAAAACAGAAGCAATATTGTAACAAGTTCAATAAAGACTTTAAAAATGGTCCATATGAAAAAGCTCTTTAAAAAAAATATGTCAAGATCAAACAGCTGTTTTTAAACTAATTGTGTATTTAAAGCTCTTTTGGTAGTTTTAGTGACAAAATAGAGATGCTTTTTAAATTTGAGTTAGCAATACTGTTAAACCAAAATGATTAAGGTCATACGGTTCACACTGTAATTTCAAAATTAACTCTTACACAAGAGAAGTTAATCTTAGAATAGGATAAAGAAATATATATTTGAAAACTAAGTTTAAGTAAATGTGAAATAAGTCCTTTGCAACATATAATTGCCATTTCATAAGAAAAGTAAAAGGCTGTGTGTTAGTCAGAGCAGAGGTAAGACAATTCTCCATGGGCTTCTCACATTTCTGCACATCTTACAAACAGAAGCACCGACAGCCCTTTATGCTCAGCTATCTTTCCAAGGATGTTTATATAGAAAACAGCCTTGTAAGATAATGTCTTCTTCCAGAGGTAAGGGCAAGCATGCTTACCTCCCAAAAGATTCTGATTCCCTGAACTCTTGTATTATAACCCACTGTGTGTGCAGGCATCCATCTGGGCCTAGCCACACAGCCCCTGTGTGACTCAGGGTCAAGGAGAACCAAGGCAAATATTCGGATGCCCATGCTGGCTGCAGTGGTTTATGAGTAACCAAGTAAGTAATAGAGTCCTTTGTTTCTGACCCATAAGTCTTCTGTCTTCTACCTGCATCCATGGAAAACGGCAGCTTAACTTGTTGCAAATAGGGCAAAATCTCAGATACTCCAAAGTTCTGGATGGAAAGATTAAAGTTCATCTCTCAGAAGACTTACTATAGAATGCATATGAAAAGGTCTATGACTAAATAATCTATTTATTTCAGGTCACTATGCAAACATTTATATATTTTAACATATTGATCTGCTCAATATGTTAAAATATATATGTATGTTTGTGCTCTTTTGTTTTTTATTGATGCATGATTAGAAATTCTTCTTTGTTTCCTTTTTAAAAATGGTATGTATTGCATTGTTTTTTGATAGAAAATAACAATGAAAAAAAATGTAGTCTGTGGTCTCACTAGTCAGAAAATCCCTGGTGACCTAAAAAATAAATAATAGACATAGGCACACTTGGCTAGAAAATTCAAATAGTACAGAAAAGCTTAAGGAACACAGAAGCCACTCTTTCCAACCCAGCACCAACTTAACCATTTTTATGGTTTATTAAAATTGTCTGGGCTTTCCTTGTGGCGCAGTGGTGGAGAGTCTGCCTGTCGATGCAGGGGACACGGGTTCCAGCCCTGGTCCGGGAAGATCCCACATGCCGCGGAGCAACTAGGCCCGTGAGCCACAACTACTGAGCCTGCGCGTCTGGAGCCTGTGCTCCGCAACAAGAGAGGCCGCGATGGTGAGAGGCCCGCGCACCGCGATTAAGAGTGGCCCCGGCTCGCCGCAACTGGAGAAAGCCCTCGCACGGAAACGAAGACCCAACACAGCCAAAAATAAATAAATAAATAAATAAATAATTAAAAATGAATATCTGCTTAAAAAAAATTGTCTTTTACTTCTGCATTTACTGCTTCCCATAAATCCTTTCTTTTCAGATTTTCTGGTAGGAAACTCCACAATCTAAGACAGGGAAGGCATCAGGTTCCTGGTTTAGGCACGGTGGCCACCATCCCTCTGCCATGAGATCCTTCTCATCATTAACAATGTTCTAGGGAAGCTGCAGCTTAGGTTCCAGGCACTGGGGGAAACGTAAGCAAATACTTCCTCCTTCCTCTTCCCAACAGGGAAGTGTGCTGGGCCCACAAGACTCCAGTCCCTGTCACCTGGGGACACCCTCCCCTTTTCTCTTCCAAAAGGGAAAGAGAAAAAGATCTACCATGGCCATAGTTAATCTTCTGAAGAGTAGATCAGGAGCTTATTTTTGCTTTAACCATGTAGAAGCAGGATCAACTGAAGTCACTATTGTGAACTGATTACCATTCATTTTTAATTAAAATGTGACATAATAAAAAGCATGCATCTCGTTAACTATATGTCACATTTGCTCAGCTCTAAATTTTGCTACACCATATTCTATTCATGTAATTTCAGTCTTTGAGTTTGTTTCTGCAGTAAAATTTCCACCTACATAAAATTTAACAGAATTGAAGAAACATGTTATGTGTACAGCCAGGTCTTTATCATTTCAAAATGTTTATATCCATACTTCAGTATGCTTTGATGATCTTATTTTTAACCTCAGAGTACAGGTTGGACTCTTTAGATATGCAGATTAATCTATGATCTTGCGATTTCAGAGTCACAGGCAATGATGGTATCATTCACCAACCAATTGCTAGTGTCAGGAAGCAGACTTTTCTTCTGCCCTATTAGGTTTAGTAATTAGAGGCCTGCAAATTAAAATGACAAAAGATAGTTTAACAGGAGAAGAAGTTTATTCATATATATGGGAGCTAACAAGAGAAGTAACTATCTCACTAAATGTTTAAAGTTAGAGGTTTATATATCTAACTTAGCAGAGAAAAGGAAAGTGGAAGAAAGGACTTCTATTCTTTTAGAAGAATAAATGAACGATAAGTAATTTTGTGATTATTTTGTGTCTGCACGTTCAAGCGGTCTTTCCTTCTTCTATGCGAATCTCCCCAGAGAGGGGATTTGTGGTAGGTTTACTCTTGATTTCTCTCCTGGGAGTAGACCTGTCTTGAAGAGGGAATCATAGAAGCCTCATTTCTCAGAAATGTCTGCTTTTCGTCAAATAAGGAAAGCTCTTTCTGCATCTGTTGATTCCCAAATGTTTTGAGCTTAAAATAATCTCCATACCAACTCTGAGGGTCCAACTGGGTCTCTAGGCATTCCTCCCTATATGTCCTCACTTGTAATGCTGTGAGGCAGTGCCTACTCTACCTTGTACAGATAAGGAAACTGGCTCAGAAGGACTCAGTTACCTGCCCCCGGTGAACAACTAGCCAGTTTCAGAGCTGGATTATTACAAGGGACATCTGAATCCATGGCCCAGCCTCTTAGCCCTTTGAGACATGATCACTCAAGAGATCTTAGAGGGCTTCCCTGGTGGTGCAGTGGTTAAGAATCCGCCTGTCAAGGCAGGGGACACGGGTTCGAGCCCTGGTCTGGGAAGATCCCACATGCCGCAGAGCAACTAAGCCCGTGGGCCACAGCTACTGAGCCTGTGGGCCACAACTACTGAAGCCCACATGCCTAGAGCCCGTGCTCCGCAACAAGAGAAGCCACTGCAATGAGAAGCCCGTGCATTGCAACGAGGAGTAGTCCCCGCTGGGTGCAACTAAAGAAAGCCCATGCGTGGCAACAAAGACCCAACACAGCCAAAAATAAAATAGAACAACAACAAACGTTTAAAAAAAATAAGAGCGATCTTAGAGCTCATGTGATCCAACCCTCTTTATGCTATAGAATAAATTTGTTTACCTCACTGTCAATCACTAAATCACTAAATGGGGGGTCTGGGACAATTTTCTCAGCCCATTTGTGTCCCGGTTTTTCCATCTGTAAAATGATTACAGTACTCACTTCAGAAGCATGCTTTGAGGAACAGTGCCAGGCACATAGTAAGTGCTAAGTATCTGCTCTTATTATTATTTACTTTATAGACATCAACGCATTCTTATAAAATATTCCAAGACTAAGTGTACAGAATAAAACATGTAAATCATCTCTTACCCACCTGCCCACCCTCTTCCCAGGGGTCACCATCAGTGGATGTGTTTCTAGTCCTTTACCATCATAGTCATACCTATTTTTAATCTGTGCAAACACTCATGAGCTGTCTTCATGCATTTTAAGAGAAATGGAATCATATTTTGCAAATTATTCTCCAACCTCCTGTTTCCATTTAAACCACTCAAGTCTTATAGATCTTTCCATGTCAGAACATCTCAGTGTTGCTCATTCTTTTTTAACAGCTGCATGGTGTTATACTGAATGGACTTAAAATGATGTACCCTTCTGATATTGATAAGCTTCTAGGCAGTTGTGGGGCTTTTGGTTTTGTTTTTTTCATGTAGCTAGACAAGCCCTTAGTGATTATAGACATGTGGAAAAGCTAAAGAGAGCATGTTGTTCCAGAAAAGTTCACATTAATATACAGCAGAGACTCTTCTCTCATGATTGGCTTCGTGTCTCTCCAGCTCTGATAGATAATATCATCTAAACAAACATTTGGGGTTTTTTTTTTACCCATTTCTAGTGGGGCTGCACTTTTGGTTCCCTAACAACTTGCAGCTTCTGATCTGGGCAGAGTGAAGAACAAAAATAAAGGTGATGGTGGAGCTTGTGCCTAGGATGACACCCACTGGACTGAGATAATGAAACAGCCACTGAATGATGCACGTTTGACCCTGGGGATGTCAGAGGTTCCTAAGGGAGCTTTTAATGGGCTAGTATCACAGGGTCACTTTTTAAAAACAGGTTCTACTTAAGTGGGACTGCATCTTTCTGCATGTTTCTTTCTACCATCCTAGTTTCCTTCCAAACCAACGGGATGACAGACCATGCTACAATAACATGAACATGTCGGTTTACGTGAGGGAGCAGGGAGTTTACCCTTATCTGGGGAATTCTGAAATAGAGACTCCTGGAGGCACTATTTCTACCTGAATGTTTTGCACACTGCTAACTAATCACTTCTTAACTGCATGAGAGAGGAGTTTTTCTATGTACCATTTCAAATCAGAATCCGATGGTATTTTACCATTAGGCAACAAAACATCAGCAGTTTCCAAAATTTAGTGAAATTTACAATAATTGAAAAAAAATTTTGTGCTAGCAAAAGTATCCAAGAGAGAAGAATCCAAGCCAGGAGCAAATATATTATCAAATTATTCATGAAATAATAATGATAATGATGTTGTGTGTTTGTGGAGAGCTTCCCATAAATGACGCCCTGAGCCAAGCACTTGGCTTAGATCACCTCACTTAATTGTCTCGACAGCGTAATCACTCTCACCTAAATATGAATTCAATCAGTCTGACTGGTTGAAATGCAAGGAAGAGTTCACTGATGTTCCCTGGTTTATAAAGAAAACTGCTTGTTATTACTTCTCTTCTGGATTATTTCACAGACATTAGATCGAAGTTTTAGAAGAAAATTCCCCATTTTAGTTTAGCAGATCTTCCCATGTTTTTATCATGTCTTAGCTATAAAAATTTCAGAAATGCAAATATAGAATGTAATATAATATAATATACTCTTTACAAATAAGTAAAAGCAAAGATTTATCTCATTCACAAAAATGCTAAAAAAGCAAGATAGCAGAATTAATGCTTTAAACTTACTTAACACCTGACTACTACAG
Source organism: Balaenoptera physalus (assembly GCF_965194825.1). Lineage (NCBI taxonomy): Eukaryota > Metazoa > Chordata > Mammalia > Artiodactyla > Balaenopteridae > Balaenoptera > Balaenoptera physalus. The sequence continues at coordinate 45,911,229 of NC_138884.1, read as the reverse complement.
GCTACTACAGATGAATAAACGTCTATAGAAGACAAACTACAGGGACTCCCCTGGTGGCGCAGTGGTTAGGAGTCCGCCTGCCAATGCAGGGGACACGGGTTTGAGCCCTGATCCACGAAGATCCCATGTGCTGCAGAGCAACTAAGCCCGTGCGCCACAACTACTGAGCCTGTGCTCTAGAGCCCGCAAGCTCTGCAACATGAGAAAGCCACCGCAATGAGAAGCCCGCGCACTGCAACGAAGAGTAGCCCCCGCTCGCCTCACTATACAGAAGGACTATATGATGAACAGCATCAAATTTATAATCACTGGGCAAACCATGAGGTACGATTTGAAATATACTAGAAATAGCAGTGTCTTTCAAAATATCCCTTCTAGTCTTCCCCATAGTGTCTAAGGGGGCACCATGGCATTGAAATATTGATTTACTGTGAATCTCAAAGACTTTTCAATCTTAAGAAGTGTCTTTCTGAAATGGAACTACCCTTTGTGGCATTCTTTTTTTTAAAAAATTAATTAATTAATTATTTATTAAAATAGATCTTTATTGGAGTATAATTGCTTCACAATACTGTGTTAGTTTCTGTTGTACAACAAAGTGAATCTTTCAAGTCAGGGTCTCTCATCCGTTTATTCATCCAACAATATTACTTGAACCACAATTGCCAGCAGGCGCCGTGTAAGGCTCTGAAGAGGATGGGAGACAGAGGCAGAGCTTTCCTAGGAAAGCTCACATTTTCACCTCCTTTATTTTCACCTGAGAGCAGCTGACACAGAAAGAGCAGGAGAAAATGTTGATGTCTGAGTAGGTAAGAGGGAAAGGACAGAACACTCTCTTTGACCGCCTTACTATGAGCTGCCATGGGCTGGCTCTGTGGACAGAACATAAAACATGTGGAAAGACTGTGTTGGGGTAAGTGGTTTCTACATGGACTATTTCTAAGACAGTGTTATGCTCTTACAATTTCTCACTTTCATTGTATAACTGTCTCTGCTCTGAGTACATTTCAGAGAAAAATCTTAGGTGAGCATTCAAGTAAAGCAATGAAAATGTACTGCAGTGTGATCAAGCGGGTATTTTAGCGATTTATAATTATGCCTCTAACATATAAAATGCTCTACACTTCACAAGTTGGGCTTGTTAGGAGGCAGATAAATTCATGAATGTGTGCAGTCTCTATTATATGTCTATCCTGGACTATTTTACTTAAAGATTTATATAGCTGCATAGGAGGTGATTTTAAGAAAAATACTTTGACTACTTTTTCATGTTAAATACTCACTACAAATATTGTAGGAATAGTCAAAGATAGAATTCTTCTGTTCACCTCTTGTCTTGAAGAAGCTTTTACTTGGTGTTTTTGAGTGACATAAAGTCTCTTTGCCTTTGTGTTTGAAAGTGACATAAGTGTGGTAGGTGTCCTGATACAAGGATGGCATTTTCGGTTCCGTGCCTGTCTCTCAAAGGTTCAATGAAGCACAGAGGAGCAGGTGACTTCCTTACTGTTTCTCTGTGGGCTCTGCCTGTCCTATCACTGAGTCTGCCTGTCATCCTTGTGCAAATGGGCAGGCAGTTTACAGGCCCCATGGGGTCTGTGTCCTGGCTTCAATGTTGGACCCATTAGGAGAGCCCTGGGGGGCCATATGAGTTGCCCACAGGGTCCTACCTGAGCTCAGGGGAGCAAAGGTGGAGATTGAGGGCAGTGAGAGCTCTCAGCACCGCTGCCCCTCGGCTCCCTCCCTGGAGGTGGTGATGAATGCCCAGACCTAAGAGCCTTCTGTCCATGTTTGCTGCACATACAAACTTAGTGAGGCAGTGATGAATTTGTGGAGAAAACAATATTTTTTTAAGTCCAAAGAACTAAATTAGAGTTCCTGACCTGTTGTGATTCCAACTTTGTATACATCTCTTAATCTCCATGAACCTCCATTTTTCTGCGCAAAAGAGAGGTAACAGTGATTGCCCTGACTACCTCCACGATGGAAAATGTATTGGTGTTTTATGTACAATGAAAAACTATACAGGAGTTCCATGGCCGATGGTTTGTAAAATGAGGCAAGGTAGAATAAAAACAGTGACAGAAGGAACAAAAACAGAAAGACGGGGTGTTCTTTTCTTGTTAAACAATAATGAATTCACTGAGGAGTCTGAAAAGTTCCAGGAGCTGGGTGCTGCAGAGCCCAGCGGACACCATGGAAACCTCAGCAGGATGTCCAGTGTTTCAATGTTGCATCACCGTTAACTAATAGGAAGCCAGTTTCCTCTCCCTAACTTTCGGAGAACTAAGGATTGTATATTTTGGAAAATAAGGTTGAAAGTGAGAATAAAGAGTGAAGATGATTGGATTGTAAATTTTTTTTTAAATTTCCTATTTTCCTGCTGCCTCAACACCCAGGGGACCAGGTGCGTGGGTGTGCCCAGGCTGGTTCCTGCCGCAAGATTCCCTTTTTGCCCTCCCCGACTGTGACTTAGACATTCCAAGAAACAATGAAATCTCCTCAAGCCTTGTTTCTGCTCCACCCAGACTTGCCCAAGGTCCTCACTCTCTCTCGACTCCCCACCTGCTAGGTGGCTGCTGAATGGTGAGGTGCGCCCTGTCTTCTCCTCTAGGACCTGTGAGTATAATAAACCCTGTAATTTCTTCTGCAGAAATATTGCAGTGGCCCTTAAAGACCCTACAAGGGGGACTTACTCCCCCATTTACAATGATACTGGCAGCAAATGGAATTTTAATTCCAAATGTATGCAGTTTGGGAAAGCTAGATGATTTCCTATACAGACTATCTAGAAGGTTCTGTTGGCTCCTAGACACCCAATAAGCTATTAGAGAGTCTGTTTCCCGGACCTTGGCTCACAATAGCTCAGTTTCTCAGGCCCCATCTTTATTTTCATCCTCCCCATTTACACTGGCGCTTAGGACTGTCAGCCATGGTTTATGACTAATAAAACCCTATTGTGTAAAATGCACTAGAGTGAGGACTTTGCACAACAGGTGATTTAGGCATAAGAAGCTATCCTTCTGCTATATTCTTTTAAAATACTGAATCATTTTTTAAAACATGAATTACAAGCTGTCAGGGATGTCAGTCATGTACACGCAGATATGCAACTAAAATTGTGCAGGTGTATCCCTCAGATTGTTTAGTGCTTACAGTTTATTTTTGAAAGACATTTTGTGCTAAGTGAATGTAATCTAACATATAATTTTGGTATGTTTTACGAAAGGGACAATCATACTTCTCACTATTATCATTTAATTAATATGAAAAGAGTTAGTTTGGCTTTTGCTCAATTTTGAATATGATTTTTAAATCTCATTTTATTAATTTAGATGAACTATAGAACTATGGTATATCATAGTATCAGCAATTCAGAAATCCTCAATGCAGTTTAACTTTCAACCTGTTCCAAGAGGATTTAAGGGCATCGTAATGTCCCAGGGCTGTAAAAATTTGCTTGTGGATGTATTAACGATACGCTTATCTCACATACAACTTTTCAGTCTTAGAATGAATGGTTTTTGTGAATTAAAAATTATTCTGCAAAAATTAGCACCAAGTGGCCCCTGACCTGACGTGATTCTGCAGGGAATTGCAGCAGATACGTTTGCTAGGAAATCAGGCAATGCTCAAGGAGGAGGAGGCTGCAGATTTGTAATTTAATAACGAGGAATTTAAACTGTTGCCACAAGAGGAGGGGCATTTCTGGTAGAGCAAACCTCCATGCAGAGGCCTGGACTTGGAAGAAGGCGGTACACTCTCCCGACAAGCAGGATGCTGGGTGGAACTTGGCTGAAGTTTAGGAAACAGGATGGTGAGAAGAGTCTGGGGAGTCAGGTCAGGGCCACTCTGTGAGGGGCCCTGAGTGTGAGAGTAAGGAAGGGAGACCGCAGTCCCCAGGCAAGGGGGTGCCCAGGGAGGCACGGGGGAGAGGGGGGAATATGCCCACCTTCTCTGGGGGAAGATGCCTCCCCCCTCCCCAGGCCCCACAGGGGTGGGAGGCGAGGCTGGGGGATTTGCTTCAGAACACAGACGGGAATCTATTGTTATAGACTGTATCTGAAATGAAGAAAATTAGTAATCAGTAATGAGTTAAAATAGAGATCATTTCATTTGGAATTAGACAAATCCTTAAAAGGTGCTACATACACATGGAAGTTCATTTATCTTCTGGTACAGAGTCAGGTTTTGGTTTTAGTTTTGTTTGTTTTCCCTTTTTTCTAACCAGCCACAATGAAATCAGGGCTGGGGTAGAGTTCTCAGTAGCAGTGACTGCATTCCGGAGGGAGGGGCAGTGAGCAGGGTCTCACCTCCTCGCCTGGATGCAGCTCACCGAGCTCTCAGGGAGGAGGGCGAGCTCCCTGCCGTCTTCCGCGGTCCCGAGCCCTCGTCCTTCTCCAGCCCGAGGTCAGAGAGGTGAGCGGTCCCTCCTTCCTCAAGGGCACAGCCCTGCCTTCCCCTCCTCAGGAGTGTCTCCTGGGATGAGCCCTGGGTGTGGGGCCCTGAGAGGCTGCCCCCGGCAGCTCCCTGCAGTACTAAGGGCTCCTCCCAGCGTTTGCCAGCAGCTTCCGTGCTGGTGCTTGTTAGGGCTGCTGGGCTGGGAGGACGTGACCCACAGAAATGCGTCATTTAGTGACTCCACAAAGTGGCATCACTCAGCCCGGGTTGTTAGGATCACATCCAGATGGCCCTCAGGAAACATCTGATAGAAATTGGTAAGTGTAGGTCACCTGAAATGCACCTAGAGAGAGGAGATCCTGGGGCAGGGAAGGGCTTAGGGGACCGGCAGAGCCAATGATAGCCAGACACAGGATAAGATAAGGCCTGGGTGGGTCAACAGGGAGACATTAGATGAAGTCATTAAAGGAGCTCAGGGTCAGGTCTGGTTTCTAACTGTGATACTAATTTTTTATCAAATCAAATCCTGGCCAGGTACTTCCTATGTGGAGTGAAGGCTGCCTTAGAAACTGGCATGTTTTTATATCTACAGTACTTCTCTCACTTCCTGAACAAGTATTGGCCTGGGAGCACGTCAGTACCCTTTATTTTTGTAGGGTGTCCAGGCATGCAGTGTTCCATTTCCAGCAGCATCTGGAGAGACTGACACCACCCTCAGCAGAGGGAGCAGAGCTGTGTTTGAGGGGAAGCATCTCCAGTTATACAAGGTCAATTGGTTCTCTGTAAAAAGTGACAGTGTCCACGTGCAGTCCTAAGGTCCCTTTTATCCATCACACGTGACAGGTTGGCAGAGTAAAGACTCTTTTCTTCCAGCAGTGATGAGAATATGTTCTTATTTTGATTTAAGTACATAACCAGAAACAGACTAAAAAGGCATTATACAAACTATAGAAATGAGTCAAAGATCTACAACAACCAAGCGAACGCACCATCAAAAAAATGTCACATTTAAAAGTGTAGGAAACCTGTGGCATTTTTCAGTCACTTTTAAGTGCAGCTTGAGGAAAGTGGCAGCCAGATCCGCAGCCCCCTTTTGCAAACCTGAGAGAGAGCAGACTGATCTGCAATGTTCTAACCTGTCTGTGGGCTGCCTAAGGATTGGTCTTTTGACACCTAACTCAGAGTTCAGACAAACAAAAATGGCTTAGATCTCAGAATAAGGGAGCCATGGGAAGCAGCGGGTATGATTTGTAAAAACGGTTGCAAAGGTAACTACAGACCCACAGACACCAGGGACAAGAGATTACTGATTGAGGAGTACAATAGAACAGCTAAGGCCCCAAGAGTAAGCAAGAGTGAGACTCTTAGAAAAGCAAGACATTTAAAAGCAGATGTATAAATAGGAGAACTGGGGAAAAAAACACACACACACTGGTCCAGAGACAACACAGGCCTGAAAAGACCCTAAGACATCACATTAGGCTGATTACAAAGGTCTTCCCCTGTGTAGAGCAAGTATAAGAAGACTGGGAGAGGTGGCTGTTTTTTAAAATGCCCAGTTTTCAACAAAAGATCACCAGGCATACAAAGAAACAGTAAAACTAGGCTCATTCAAAGGAACAAAATAAATATCCAGACACCATACCTCAAGAAACAGGTTTTGGACTTACTGGGAAAAGATTTTAGAACAACTATCTTATGTATGCTCAAAAGGTTAAAGGAATACACCAACAAAGAACTAAAGGAAATCAAGAAAACAATGAAATGAAAATGAAAGTGAAAGCACAACTTACCAAAACTCATGGGATGCAGGGAAAGCAGTACTTAGAGGAAAATATAATGTAAAAGCTTACATTGAAAAAGAAGAAACATATCACAATCAGCCACCTAACCTTACACCTTAAGGGACTAGAAAAAGAAGAACAAATTAAATTGAAAGCTCAAAGAAGGAAGGAAATAATAAAGATTAGAGCAGAGATAAACAAAGAGAGACTAGAAAAACAATAGAAAAAAATCCATGAAACCAAGAGTTGGTTCCCTGAAAATCAACAAAATTGACAAATCTTTAGCTAGATTGACTAAGGAAAATAAAAAAAAGAAGACTCAAATAATTGAAATCAGAAATAAAGACAAAGACATGGCTACATATTTAACAGAAATAAAAGGATTATAAGAGATTACTATGAACTGTACACTAAAAAACTGGATAATCCAGGTGAAATGGATGAATTCCTAGAAACACATAACTTACCAAAACTAAATCAAAAAGAAACAGAAAATTTGAATAGACCTAGTAAGGAGATTTAATTGGTAACCAAAAGTTTCCTGGCAAAGAAAAGCCTTGGACCAGATGACTTCATGGATGAATTCTACCAAATATTTAGAAGAACTAAGAAGAACCAACACCAATCCTCTCAAACTCTTCCAAAACTTAAAGGAGAAGGAACACTCTCTAACTCATTCTGAGGCCAGCATTTCTCTGATACCAAAGCCACATGGACACTACAAGAAAAGACAACTGTAGACCAACATGCCTTATAAACAATGATGCAAAAATCCTCAACAAAATACTGGTAAATCCAATTTAGCAGCATATTAAAAGGATTATGCACCATGACCAAGTGGGATTTATTTCTGGAATGCAAGGGTGGTTCAATATATAGAAAACCAGCAATGTCATATACAGTATTAATGAAATAAAGGGGAAAAGCACAGGATCATCTCAACTGATATAGAAAGAGCACTTGACAAAAGTCAGCACACTTACATGATAAAAGCACTCAAGAGACTAAGAATAGAAGAAACTACCTCCACATAATAAAAAGCCATATATGAAAAACCCACGCTGAACATGATAATTTTTGGTGAAGGTTGAAAGCTTTTCCTCTAAGATCAGGAACAAGACAAGGATGCTAGATTTTGTCACTTCTGTTCAACATAATACTGGAAGTCCTAGCCACAGAAATTAAGCATGAAAGACATCCAAATTGTAAAGTAAGAAGTAAAATTATCTCTGCAGACAACATGATTTTATATGTAGAAAACCCTAAAGATCCACCCCCCCCCCCCAAAATTGTTAGAACTAATCAGGGAACAATGTTTCGGGATACAAAATCAATACACAAAAATCAGTTGCAATTCAATACACTAGTAAGGAACAATCCAAAAATAAAATTAAGAAAACAATTCCATTAACAACATTATCAAAAAGAATAAAATACTTTGGAATAAGCTTAGTCAAGGAGGCAAAAGACTTGTACTCTGAAAACTACAAAACATTGCTAAAAGAAATTAAAGACACAAATAAATGGAAAACCATTCTGTGTTCATGGATTAGAAAACTTAATATTTTTAAGATGTCAATGTTTCCCAAAGTGATCTACAAATCATTTTCAACAAGGGTACCATGTATTCAGAAAGGACAGTCTTTTCAACAATTGGTGCTGGGAAAATTGGATATTCACATGTAAAGGAATAAAACTGGACCCTTACCTTACACCATATACAAAAATTAACTCAAAATGGATCAAAGTCCTAAACCTAAGACCTAAAACTATAAAACACTTAGAAGAAAACATAGTATAAAAATTTCATCACATTGGATTTGGCAATGATTTCTTGCCAAAGAAACATATAAACATATATGTTAACATATAGTATAACATATAGCTATAAATGCTTACATTGAAAAAGAAGAAATATCAAAACATAACAACAGAATTTAAAACTTGGATACATCAAAGAACATTATCAACAGAGTGAAAAAGGCAACCAATGGAACAACAGAAAATATTTGCAAATCATATATATGATAAGGGGTTCATATCCAGAATATATAAAGAACTTTGTACATCTCAACAACAAAAAAATCAATCTGATTTTAAAATGCACGAAGTACTGCAATAAACATTTATCTAAAGAAGATACACAAATGCCCAATAAGCACAGAAAAAGATGTTTGTTAGGGAAATACAAATCAAAACCATAGTAAGATACTACTTCACTCCCTTTAGATTGGCTATTTTTTTTTTTTTAATGGAAAATAAGATGTGTCGGCAAGGTTATATAGGAAACTTCGTGCACTGCTGGTAGGAATGTAAAACAGTGCAGCCACTTGCAAGACCGTTATGGCAGTTCTTCAAAAAATTAAAAATAGAATTACCATATGATCCAGCAATTTCACTTCTGGGTATATATCCAAAAAAGTTGAAAGAAGGGTCTCAAGGAGATATCTGTACACTCATGTTCACAGCAACATTATCCACCATAGCCAAAAGGTGGAAACAATCCAAATATCTACCAACAGATGAATGGATTAAAAAAATCTGGGATATACATACAGTGGAATATTATTCAGCCTTAAAATGAAGGAAATTCTGACACATGCCACAGAATAGATGACCCTTGAAAACATTAAGTGAAATAAGCTAGTTACAAAAGAACAAAAATTATATGATTCCACTTATATGAGGTATCTATTCAAATTTATAAAGCCAGTAAAATGGTGATTGCCAGCGCCTGGAGAAAGAAAGGAAATGGGGAGTTAGTTTTTAATGGGTAGCAAGTTTCAGTTTGGGACGATGAAAGAAGTTCTGATGGATGCACTTGGAGGGCATTGTGCTGAATGAAAGAAGTCAGACAGAGAAAGACAAACACTGTCTGATATTACTTACACGTGGAATCTAAAACCTATAACAAACTAGTGAATATAACAAAAAAGAAGCAGACTCACAGATATAGAGAACAAACTAGTGGTTACCGGGGGGAGGGGGGCAAAAAAAGGGTGGGGAGTGGGAGGTACAAGCTATTGGGTGTAAGAGAGGCTACAAGGATGCCTTGTACGACACGAAGAATAGAGCCAATATTTTGTAATAACTGAACATGGAGTGTAACCTTTAAAAATTGTATAAAAAATATACACAGTAAATATTAGTTGTTTTACCTCTCAGAAAAATTCTGAAGATGAATAGTGGGGTGATAGTGACACAACAATGTGAGTGTACTTAATGCCACTTAAAATACTTAAAAGGGTAAATTATATGTTATGTATATTTTACCACAAGAAAAATTTAAACAAAGTAAAAGTGCATTTTCATTTAGGTGAAATGTTAGCAATGAGACCCAGACTGATACAATGAGAAACAGAAAGTTTCCTGCCTATGAACTCCCTGTGGTAATGGGAAACTCTACTCGTCCCAGCCACTGCTGCAGATTTCCTGGGCACTCTGGGTGGGTGCCACCACGCCCACCCTCAATTTCATGTCAGTGACACAAAGCCCATTGCGACTGTACCTTGCTTGGTGTCACACGGTGGCAGGACAGGACAGAATTTCTCAGTTCTTACCAGGGAATATAGTCATCATCAACTTCACACAGTGAGAGTCTCAAATTGCCCACAATCTTATCTAGCTCTTGCCAGCAGGAACACCTTTTTTATCTTAAGGTAATGAACTCTGAATCATTAATACAAATCAAGAGCTGAACGACGACGGAAAGTTACACACCCATGATTCAATCAAGATAAACGCCGAGAGGCCACGTGCTCCCACCCCCTGTGATTTGGATGCTTATATTACCCAGCTATGATGAGCGAGCCAGTTCTGACTGAAACTGCTTCCCACTGAAAACGGGTAGCGGAAAGTCTCCCAGGAGATTGTCTGTTAGGCAGCTTCCCCACTGTTTCTTGGGGAACACAGTGCAGTAAACAGATCATCTCAGGGGGCTGTCAAATAGACAAAACAGGAGTGAAGGTAACAAAATCAGCCCTTAGCAAACAACGTAAACTGGCATTAAGAAGAAGAAAATGGTGATTGAAAGAAAAGTGTTACTTGAAAGTAATAAAGCCAAAATCAGGAGAAAAAAGCAGAAAGCAAAACCAAAGTAAGTGTAAATGAGAAAATAAATTAAAATGACATTTGAAAATGACCTAACAACTTTCTAATAGAGAGAACTGAATCCAGTCAAGCTCTTCAGGCTCCAATCTGGAGGCAGGTAAAGTGAGGTGTGAACAATCAAGGCCACTTGCTTCTGTTCTGCAGGTGACAGCTGAGCTAGGACCCTTACCTGTGCACCTCTCCCCTGCATCCTCCTTTCATCCTTCCTCCCCTTCCCTGGTTGATTCTTGGCCTAAGGTAGTTCTTGAGGACCAAGCATTGGGTTCAGATTGATTTAGGGAATAATATACATCTTGATGCATCTTGAGGGCTTCCTATGACTGAGGAAAGGACCAGTAAAGGACAAAGACTCAGGAAAAACTGATGCTCAGAGAGGTTGTGTCCAGATAAGAGGGCAGAAAAGCAAAGCCTGGCCTGGAACTGCTCTGTCTCTCATTTCCCTGAACCAAGACGCCCCAGGTCCTGAGCTGAGCAAGTCCACACCCCTTTATGAAGCAGGGAATGCGTTTTGTCCAACGCTGAACTCCTCGTCGCTGGCTTCCAAACCTGGCAGGAACATCTGTGTCTATTCTACATCTCACTCCCAGTAGGGAGACAGAATTCACAAAGGCACCAGACAACCCAGCATCTTTGTTTCTATGTGGAACCTTGAGCAAAGATGGCAGATCCCTAAGAACAGAGCCACAGCCTGGGCTGGGACAACGGCAAAACCACAGCACATAGGTGTCCATTCAGGATCCTGAGGTCAGCAGTTCTCCAGGTCTTTTCTGACCACTGCCCTTGGGTGCACCCTCACCTCCTAAACCCAGCCCTGAGGTGACCCAGACTTGCCTCTGCCCCACCAAGAACACGATTGCGTTGTAAAGTCTTCCTCCCTCTCATCCTCTCTTTCTTCTGTGTGTTCTGGGAATCTATCTCACTGCACATAATTAATAATAATAATAAACAGGAAAATAAAGGGCTACTTCAATCATACCTTAGAATATTCCAGAGTAACACAGAAATTGACCATTGTGTAACTCTGAGCCTCAGTTTCTTCGTCTGTAAAATGGAGACACTCATGGAGAAAGATTAAATGATATGATGCACCTGAAATGCTTAAAACCATGCCTGGCTCACAATAAACACTCAGTAAATGTCAGACACCAACCACGGTTCTTCACCTTGACACAAACTCCAGCCTCCCTTTCTAGATGCCACTCCTTGTAATACTCAGGGGTGTTGTTTGCTCATTTTCTCACATTCCATTTGCCATGGTGTCCAGAGCATTTCTTACCAATTTCTCATCAATTCCAGATTAATCTTCTTCTTCCCTTACAAAAAGTGGGCACAACAAACAAAATGAGAAAGTGCCTCTTTTCCTTTACGATAAGCATTGTTTGACGATAGCCACCTCTGTCCTTCCAGGCCACTGTCATGGTCACGTTGAGATATATTGGAGTTCTTACTCCGGAACCTGTGAATGTGAACTTATTTGGAAATCTGGTCTTTGCAGAAGTCATCAAGTTAAGATGAGGTCATGACAGAGGACCCTAATCCAATATGACCTGGGTCCTTACAAGAAGAGAAGAGACATGCACAGAGGGAAGATGAAATAAAGACACAGAGGGAGAACACCCCATGACAGTGGAGGCAGATATTGGAGTGATGATCTACAAGCCAAAGAACTCCAAGAATTACTGACAACATCATAAACTAAGAGAATGACCTGGAAGAGATTCTCCCGAGACCCTTGCCCTGCCCATGCCCTGCCAAGACACTGATTTTGGACTTCCAGCCTCCAGAATTATGAGAGAATAAATTTCTGTTGTTTTAAGCCCCTCAATTTCCAGTACTTTGTTACAGCAGCCCTAGGAAACAAATACAGGGAGAGATTTAATTCCTTTCAGTTTAAAGGTGCCCTGTACTGTTTGACAGGGGAAGGTTTTCAAAAGACCCTAGATATCACAGTCAGGTTCCTTTAATAAGTGACTCATGTATTTATTATTTATTTAATCTAAGGCTAGAAAACTTATTGGCGATGTAATTCACTGACCATTTCACTTATTATGACTTGGGTATATATGGATGAAAAAGTGTTGCCACAGTAATTTTGCATTCCATTCTGACGATATTTTTTGGTAACTCTCAAATTTGCTTCCAATATGTAGGAGCTTTTCCTATGTCTGAATTTTCCATCAGTGGGAACTTTAGCTAATAAAGCATTTGCTGCAGCATACACAAGAGCTCCCCAGGGATCTCTTTCCACTGCTCAAGTGATTTTTCTCTTCTCTCTCTTCTAAAAAAGAAGGATACTGAATCATTAAAATGTTCAAAGCTCTGAGAGGAAGATAAGCCATTCAGGTTGAATGATTAAGAACATTAAAAAACACAAAAGAGAAGACAGGAGTTCAAATCCAAATAAACTTCATTTGTCTAATGCACATCAAACATTATTTATTTTGAACTTCTCTCCCTTGGCCAGAGCTGTAGTGTGAGGCTAAGTTCTGGTATTTCCACCACCTGCCCTTCTTCTTTCTGATGCACAGCTCCTTCTAGAAAAATGCCCTGACCTTCGACTCTTCTTCAAAACTGCTCTTCCTTAGCTCTTAACTGATCCCTCCTCAAGGACAAAGTGAAAGGTAGAGTATGCCAATAAAATAAGCAGAGGTTTTCAAGCACACCACAGGGTAATTGGGAAAATGACTGGAAGATGAGTCATGTGCTTCAGGTCCGGAGCTCACCCTATAGGTATTTAGGGTGCATGGCAGACAGATGCACTCCTGTCCATGCATCCAGACCAATGTAATATAATCTCAGAGACAGCTTATCCTTTTATTTTACTTTATTTTATTTTTTTTAAATTGAACTGATTGATTTTATCCTTTTTTTTTAAAATAAATTTATTTATTTATTTTTGGCTGTGTTGGGTCTTCGTTTCTGTGCGAGGGCTCTCTCCAGTTGCGGTGAGCTGGGGCCACTCTTCATCGCGGTGCGTGGGCCTCTCACCATCGCGAAGCACAGGCTCCAGACGCACAGGCTCAGTAGTTGTGGCTCACGGGCCCAGTTGCTCCGCAGCATGTGGGATCCTCCCAGACCAGGGCTCGAACCCGTGTCCCCTGCATTGGCAGGCAGATTCTCAACCACTGCACCACCAGGGAAGCCCTAGCTTACCCTTATATATGCCAGAAGAAAGCCACCTCACCATAAAACTCTTAGAAGAGAACATAGGCAAAACATTCTCTGACGTAAATAGTACCAATGTTTTCTTAGGTCAGTGTCCCAAGGCAATAGAAATAAAAGCAAAAATAAACAAATGGGACCTAATCAAACACACAAGCTTTTGTACAGTAAAGGAAACTATAAATAAAATGAAAAGACAACATACGGACTGGGACAAAATATTTGCAAATGATGCAACCAACAAGGGCTTGATTTCCAAAATATACAAACAGCTCATACAACTCAATAACAACGACAACAACAAAACCCAATTGAAAAATGGGCAGAAAACCTAAATAGACATTTCTCCAAAGAAGACAAACAAATGGCCAACATGCACATGAAAAGATGTTCAACACTGCTAATTGTTAGAGAAATGCAAATCAAAACTACAATGAGGTACCACCTCACACCAGTCAGAATGGCCATCATTAAAAAGTCTACAAATAACAAATTCTGGAGAGGGTATGGAGAAAAGGGAACCCTCCTACACTGTTGCTGGGAATGTAAACTGGTGCAGCCACTCTGGAAAACAGTATGGAGGTTCCTCAAAAAACTAAAAATAGAGTTGCCATATCATCCTGCAATCCCCCTCCTGGGCATATATCAAGAGAAAACTATAATTAGAAAAGATACATGCACCCCAATGTTCTTTACAGCACTATTTACAATAGTCAAGACATGGAAACAACCTAAATGTCTATCGACAGATGAATGGATAAAGAAGACGTGGTACACATATGCAACGGAATACTTCTCAGCCATAAAAAGCATGAAATAATGCCATTTGCAGCAACACAGATGGACCTAGAGATTATCATATTAAGTGAAGTAAGTCAGATAGAGAAAAAGAAATATCAGATGCTATCACTTCTATGTGGAATCTAAAATACAACACAAATGAATTTATCTAGGAAACAGAAACAGACTCACAGACATAGAGAACAGACTTGAAGTTGCCAAGAGTGAGGAGGGCTGGGGGAGAGATGGATTGGGAGTTTGGGATTAGCAGATGCAAACTGTTATATATAGAATGGATAGACAACAAGGTCCTACTGTATAGCACAGGGAACTATATTTAATATCCTGTGATAAAACATAATGGAAAAGAATATGAAAAAGAATGTGTATATATACATAACTGAATCACTTTGCTGCATGGCAGAAATGAACACAACATTGTAAATCAACTATATTTCGATAAAATTAATTTTTAAAAAAAAGAAAGTCACCCAAAAAGGTTTTTCTTAACTTGAAATAGTACTTACTCTTATCTATATCATCTAAAAGCCTGTATTAGGAATATATTCACTGTGGAAATGACTTAGAATCTACTTACATGAAGGAAACTTAAGTCTAAATCCCAATTTGAGCTGAAAATCTCAAGTAAGTAATGAGCATATTTTTATATTTTTTATGTTTAATAAAAAGGCCATATAAATGGTTTGACTTCTAACAGTTAGTACACAGATCTTATATTTGACATAATTTAGGTCGAGTGTATAATTTGGGAAACAAGATCAGCACAAAAGCACCATGAAAGAGAAAAGACGATAACTGAAAGCATTCCAAACACCAGCACAGAGAGACTGAGCGTCGTATAGTTCATGGTCATCCAGAAAGACATCTGAGAAACGGCACCATTTTGGAAGCTGTTCGCGTGGCAGAGACACGGCTTAGTGTATACTGCCTCGGTTTCCCATGAACCTCCCTATGTGCTGCAGGTAATGCAAAGGGTCCAGGACGGATGATGCTGCAGGCAGTGGGCTGCCTTAGAGGATCAAGCACCACGCTCGGGGGATTCACTGCTCTTGTAATGAGAAGATGCAGACCTGCTCCTTGCCTGGGGGAGGCTGGCCTCTCATCTCTCAGGACTGCTGTTTCGCTAGCACACCCTGAGAATGGCCTGGATAAAACGCAGCTAGAGCCTTCACTCTTAGCCTATCTAGAAAGAGCACACAAGCACTCAGGGTCCATGTGGATTGCATCTCCCCACATATCTTGAGGCTATTTCAGTGGGTAAGGGAACCAAATAAAAACACTATTTAGGGGAGGATGCAGAGAAATTGGAACCCTTGTGGAAATGCAAAATGGTGCAGCCACTATAAAAAACAATATGAAGGTTCCTCAAAAAAAGTAAAAATAGAATTAGCATAATAAGCTCCAGCGATTCCTCTGCCGGGTATATGTCCAAAACAACTGAAATCTGGATCTTGAAGGGATATTTGTATACCCATGTTTATCACAGCATTATTCGCAATAGCCAACAGGTGCAAACAACCCAATTGCCCGTAGATGGATGAATAGATCTCTTAGTCCATTCAAGTTGATAGAACAAAATACCACAGACTGGGTGGTTTACAAACAATAGAAATTTATTGCTCACAGTTCTAGAGGCTGACAGTCTGAGGTCAGGGTGCCAGTAAGTTTGGGTGAGGGCCCTCTTCTGGGTCTCAGACTTTTTTTTTTTTTTTTTTTTTAATTTATTTATTTATTTATGGCTGTGTTGGGTCTTCGTTTCTGTGCGAGGGCTTTCTCTAGTTGCGGCAATTGGGGCCACTCTTCATCACGGTGCGCAGGCCTCTCACTATCGCGGCCTCTCTTGTTGCGGAGCACAGGCTCCAGACGCGCAGGCTCAGCAATTGTGGCTCACGGGCCTAGCTGCTCCGCGGCATGTGGGATCTTCCCAGACCAGGGCTCGAACCCGTGTCTCCTGCATTGGCAGGCAGACTCTCATCCACTGCGCCACCAGGGAAGCCCTGGGTCTCAGACTTTTGTTGCATTCTCTCATGTTGGAATCAGGTAGGGATCTCTCTGGAGCCTCTTTATGAGTCACTAAGCCCTTTCTTAGTGGAAGACTTAGTCACTTCCCAAAACCCCCTACCTACTAGTACTATCACCTTAAGGGGTTAGGATTTCAACGTATGAATTCTGGTGGGATACAAACATTCAGACCATAGCAACTGATAAACAAAATCTGGGATATACATACAATAGAATATTATGCAGCCCTAAAAAGAAGGAAATTCTGTCATGTGCTATAATATGGATACTCAAGGACATTATGCTACTTGAAATAAACCATCAAGAAAGGACAAATACTGTATGATTTCACTAATATGAAGTATCTAAGGTAGTCAAAATCATTGAAACAGATAGTAGAGAGATGGTTGCCAAGGGCTGAGGGGATGGGGAGGGAAATTTGTGTTTAGTGGGTTTAAGTTTGCTTTACAAGATGAGAAAGATCTAGAGATCTATTCCACAACAATGTGAATATACTTAACACCACTGAACCGTACACTTAAAAATGGTAAGGATGGTAAATTTAATGTTATGTTTTTTTTACCACAATTAAAAAACTATTTTGTATTTCCTTTGCTTTTTTTCCTCTAATCCTTTCAAAACCTGGTATTGAATTGAACAGCAATATACGCATGTAGTTTAAAAATACCATTCATCGCATACTCATGGCATATCTTTACCCAGAATGAGAAATGCTATTAATAATTTATCTTGTATGCTTCCAGAAATAGTCTATATATATTTACACGCACATATACGTATATGTTCATCTTGGAAATTTCTAATGGAAGCACAATAAATACATCCCTTTTCCTAGCTGTAAAAAAAAAATGTTTCTTAAATCTCATTATGAATAAATGCATTTGATAATCTTGTACACATGAAACTTATATAATGTTTTAAAACAACGTTACCTCAAATAAATAAACAGATCAATTAATTAAATAACCTCATTGTTTTCAAAGGAATGAATTCCATATAATACTATATTATTCCATAAAATGGAGTATCGTAATTTCTTTGTGTTCACCTATTGACAGAAAACTGGATCTTGACTGTAAACAATGCACTTAGTTTTCTTACAGGCACTTTCTGTGCACCTCTGAGTGTTCCTGTGGGACTAACTCCTAGAAGTGGAATTGTTACTTGGTGTAGACGATATATTGACAGGACTTCAAAGCATTACTCCTTTTGGGCTGTCATCTTCAGCGCTCTAAATAGCGGGTGCTTTTGAACACTTAAGTTTATAGAAATTGTCCTCCAAGGACGTGCATAATGCTGTGATGAACATGGGTGTACAAACATCTCTTCAAGATCCCGCTTTGGGTATATGCTTTGGGCATATCCCCATCTTAGGCCATTTTATGCTCCTACCAGCACTGTCTGAGAGTGCTTGCTTCCCATGCCCTGAGGAAGAGGATCCCCATCCTGTATCATCACTTTATTCACCTCCAACATGAATCCTCTGTACTGTGGTGAGGTGGTTTGAGTGTGGGCCCTGCAGCCAGTCAGCTAGGGTTCAAATCCTTGTTACATCACTAACTAGTTCTGTGATTTGAGGATAGTGAACTTGAACTTTTCATGCCTCAGTGTCCTTTTCTGTAAACTGGGCATAAGAGGGCTGTTGTGAGGATGTGTTTAATAAATATGTATAAAGCGCATGAAGCAGTGTCAGGCACTCACTAAGTACTCAGTATAACACTTCTTATTGGTTTAATAGTTTTCTTTAAATTGATTCTCTTTCTAACCTTAGTTTTATGCTAAATGCTATGTAATAATATCATAGATCAGATGCATACTATCTATATCTTATTCTGAAAGACATCAAATTACATGCATACATTTAAAATGAAAAGAAAGTTTTTCTAGGACACAGTTTGAAAAGGACTGTCCTAAGCAAGAGTATTAGCAAAGGTTTTGTGGAGTTCAAGTGGGAGAGGTTACATTGTGTCACACTGATGTTGTAATTTTCATTTCTTCATACTGAATCCACACATCATACCTTAAAGAGATACAAAGTGGACTAGACCAGGGGTAAGCAACCTAAACCCAGAACCAGCTGGCTGTGTGGCTTTTTAAATAAAGTTGTATTGGAACACTGCCACACTCGTTCATTTACATATTGCTTCTGGCTACTTTCACACAACAGCAGAGTTGAGCAGTCACAACAGAGACTGCATGGTCTACAAAACCAAAAATATTTATTATCTGTCCCTTTATAGAGAAAGTTGGCTGGCCCCTGGTCTAAACCAATATTTCTCTCTGTCTGAGACCCTTAAACATGCTTGAACAGCATCCAGCTTCTCAACTGCTGCCCTAGTCTTAGCCACTCTGAAAGTTTGAGGTTTGCTGATCAGAAATTCTCAACATCTCAAGAGTTTTGAGACTGTGATATTAATATTAAAAAAAGTACTCAAAGCCTGTCTTCCTGTTTTGCAAAATTTTAAACTTTCATCATTGCTTTTGTCTATACAAATATATAAAATGTGGTCTGCATCAAAGGCAGAAAATTGTTCTAACTGTTAAGTGGCATAGGACTGCAGAGTGCAGAAACCATAGGAGTTATCAAGGGCTGTGAACACAGCAGTGCTCTAAACACTCCACCTCTGCTGTGGGCCATTTTCTCAAGATCCCAATTAGTTTGGTACCAAACCACTTGAGTCTTTTATGTCAAAACAACAGACCCAGGAAATCACCCATGAATAGCCTGAAGTACATACCATATCTGTACCTTCTGTACATTTACATTATGTGTGCAAATTGTAGAATTTGTAGACTTTGCCTGTCGTTCCCTATGAGACCCACTATTAGTACAACATCCTATGAAGCTAAGCTGCCAGAACTGCAGTCACGAGGAAGAATTTCCATGAAACCCTGGTGAGATGCTCCCTGGGCTGTCCTGCCTTCCACCTTCCCAAAACTTGGCTCTGCAGCACTTCCTTTCAATGAGTCTGCTGCCGGAGCACCTTTTTTGGTAAAAATTCACTTTTTCCATCATTTACTTTTCTTGATCAAAAACAATACTCTTGCCATCTCCCAAATGAATAAAAAA
Source organism: Balaenoptera physalus (assembly GCF_965194825.1). Classification (NCBI taxonomy): domain Eukaryota; kingdom Metazoa; phylum Chordata; class Mammalia; order Artiodactyla; family Balaenopteridae; genus Balaenoptera; species Balaenoptera physalus. The sequence continues at coordinate 45,891,882 of NC_138884.1, read as the reverse complement.
GTCTACTTATAAAGCTATTTCCCCCACAACTCTGCCATACTCTGTTCATATTACTGTTTAAGATTTACCTTTTTCATAAAATATATCCTAATTTCCATATATCTCTAATAACAACGCTTCTGGAACTACTTCATTCCAGGAAAAGTAAAACTGTAATTTGTAAGATGTCTCAATAGTTGCTATTTATCCTGCTGCATATTTAAAATTCTACTCACCACCACACCCCTCCCTCCCAACCTGATAACACCTGGCAATTCAAATGAGCAAAATCGTTACTTTTGCAAAGCAATAAAGTAAGTACAAAGGATATCGGGATAAACAAGCTGTAGTCCCTGATGACAGAATTGATGTGAAATAAGCACGAGGTGAATAAATATGGCAAAAGAAAAGTAATACTTGAGAAATAAAAATGAAAAATCCTAGGAGTAGAAAAAGAAGGGCGTGTCTACACAATTTTAGTACAGAGTAAAAGGGATTTGAGTGAAGGTTTTCAAGTTGGGAAGGAGTGTAATCGACAAATGGAAGGAAGGACGCTCCACACCCACCGAATGCAGCTGGCCCTGGCGAGAGGCAGTTGTTACTGGATCCTGGGTTTCCAGGGACCCATCGGCTACTTTGTGGTAGCAGCTCAGGTGTCTCATTCACTTCTCTGCCTCAACCTTTTCAGCTGCTCTGAGAGTTTTCGACAGACCAAATCCAGCTTTTATCTCTATTGTCACTGAGACCTGCAATGAAGGGCAAATGGAACCACCTCTCTCTCAGGTTCAGTAGGGCATCGTCCTTGTACAACTTTGTGGGGAAGAAGTGTTAAGCCTCTTGTTACACTCAGGCTTGGCACCGAAAGCCTCTCATCACACAAGCAGCATCACACAGTTGGCTAAGTTTTAACTTAACTAACCATCTGGGTTGAGGTCTGTTTGAGAACAGCAACTTTTCCTTAACTCAATCTAACAACTCCTTATTGAGAATCTGTAATAGGCCTCGCCCTCTGAGGAGATTAACCCCTGACCTAACGGCTCTCAGAGCCCAGGAGGGGGAGACATGTACAGAAAATTCGACTGTGGTCCACAATGGTAAGTGCAATCAACAAGACTGTCCATGGTACAAAGTCACTGCCTCGGGGATCAATGCGCTTGACGTAATGAGGTGAATGGTTAGGACGGAGAGGGCCGTGTCCCTGACAAGGCCAAGTACATGGAAGAGATCGATACACAATCATTGAAAGGCTGCTCCTATTCTGCCCAAAACCACCCAGTCTCAGAGCCAAACTTGAAATCGGCAAGCCTGGAGCTGGCACAAGCCTCAGACAGCCAAGGCACACTCTGCAGACCCTTCTTTGTAACCTCCTACCTGATGTGGGGCTTGGCTCTGTTGAGTCATCAACTCATTAGCAATAAATGTATTAACCTAGACCTGAAATAAACCAACATATATTTAAATGACTGAATTAGCAGGAATCTCTGTCAAGAGAATTTCCGCTCCTTCTACCAATAGAGCTTCACACTTAGCAGAGTGTCTGCTTCCTTACATACAAACCCTCCTTATCTCTGAGTCCAGTGTTTCTTATTATGATTTGACACTGTTCTTATCCCTCTTTATTCTGAAACTACACAGTCATATGATCTTTCTATTTATACCAAGTAAACGTAATTCTTTTAAACCTGAATCCAATATTCTTTATTAATTTGATTATGCAATATTTCAAACATCCCCCCAAAACAGATATGCATGTACTGATAATCTAGATTTATTTTAACAAGGTAAATATTTTGCCATATGTGCATCAGCTCTTTCTCTTAAATAAATGAAGTGGTGCAGGTATAACAAACAGTCCCCTTCCCAACCCCCATGCTTCCAGTATTTCCGTGTCTTTCTTCTGCCCTGCAAATTTGGGGTCACCTTTGTTGCTCTCTTAGAGCACTGTGAGATTGTTGTGAATCTTTCAATACAATATTAATTAGCCTTATTAATTAGTCTACTTGGTGTTCTAGGTTGGAAATGATCTAGAGAAGAACAAAGGTTCAAACGATTTGCTATGTCTATTTTATATTCATTTAAGCACCTACTGCTACCTATTTTTTCAAGGCGAAAGAAATCTATTAAATAGAATTATTTATACTAGAACTGATGTTTATTTCAAGTAATTTCTTTTCTTATTTTTCTCAAATATATTTTGCCAGTCCTTTCCTAGAAGAATGCCTTTTTCACACAGAGGGCCTGCATAGGAAGAAAAATGCACTTAAATTCTAAGTTTAATTCAATGCATCTTGAATAACAATTTCCATCTTAAATTCATAAAGGATATAACTTCTGAATTAGAGTTCTGATGAGTTTTTAATATGAAGAATAAACTCCTAATGAATGCAGAGTATAGCGATTCAGGAAATATTATAGTTCTCAAAGATAGGACTAACTTTAACCACTTGATTGTTATTCACTGATAACAATGAGAAAATACCTGGGCTCCGCCCCCCTAGGTTGGTGACTATCAGGAAGAAAGAGGGTGTCTTGCAGTCAGAGGGCACTGGAGCAAGCTTCCTGAGGCCCTGTTACAGAGACCATCACCTGTTCAGGCTAACACGTGCGTGGGATAAGCTGCATCCTAGAGCAGGCGGCACGGTCTCCTCTGATCCAGGCAGCTGGAGGATAATTAAGGGGCAAAACAATTTCCCCCACAGATGGGACTTGGTTCATCCCAGTCAGTGCTTCTCACAATCTAGCTTGTACTGGAATCCCCTGCTCATCTTGTTAAAATGCAGATTCTATTCAATAGGTTGGGGTGGGGGCTGAGATTCCATATTTGTATCAAGATCCCGGGTGATGCTGCTGGTCCGTAGGTTACATGTTGAGTAGCAGGACTCATAGCAATCTAGGTCCTTTAATTCATAGAGAAAAAAGGAAGGCGAGGAGTAGAAAGATAAGATGTATAAGGAGAGGAAAGCAGAGAAATAGAAAAGAAAGCAAAAGGTCACGGAGAGAGAGTGAAAGAGAGAGAGAGAGAGACAAAGAACAGGAAATTTGATAATATGGCCCTCCCAGCATCCCTCCCTTCTAAGTGCCCCCATTAGGGTGGACATCAAGTCTTTACATGGCCCCACCCCCCAATCCAGGGGCTTCGGTGCTAAGTGTAGGGTGGCCTGGGAGCCGTCCTGATCAGATCAGCTCTTCACAGGTGGTGAGATCTGAGACTCCCCTCAGCCAGAGCCAAGTAAGTCCGAGCATTTCCTCAGATTTTTGAACCAATATAGGAAAATGAATGCCAGAAGCTAATCCACAGAAGGCACAGGGCAGGGCTGCCTCTTAGTTACAGCCATGCCAGAGACCCAGCTAAATCCTCCCCTTCTCCGTGTGGTCGGATTCCCAAATTACCTAGACTGATTCAAGTTGATTTTCTAGAATTTGTAACAATACAGATAGAAGAGGGATATAGGGAAAAATGGAGAGAGAAGAGAGAAATAAGGAGAAAAGTATTTAATGATAGGTGAAAAAAATACATAAGGAAAGAATAGAAGGATAGAGGAGAAGAGGGAGAAATAGTAAGGAGATGAGAATGAAGACAAAGTATTGATAAAATAGAAGAAAAAACACCCAGGAATTGCAGGAGGAAAGGTCCCCATGGCCAATAGGGACCCAGTGGTCCCTGGGCCAGATAAGCCTCAACAGAGGACACCATTGCAGTGGACACCATTAGGCACGGTCTCCCGAAAGGAGAGGTGGGTATTGGCCTGGCTCTCATTGAGTCAGCCCATTGTTCCCAAACAACTGGAACGGGGAGGGAGAAGAGACAGAGTCAGGGCAGGCAGGTGGTCTGGGAGGGACAAGGCTTGCTATAGGGTCCCAAGAAGACCAAATAGGTGCCCAGGAGGGTGGTGATGGAGCTGCCCCAACACCCCTCTAGAATACTGCCAGCGCTCTAGGCTGCCCACTCACAGATCTCTCCTGCCCACCAGGGATGCTCACAGACCCAGACTCAGAGCAGGACAGTGGTTGGCGCCCACACCTCTCCCCAGCCTGGTCCAGAGGCCCCCAGGGAGCTCAGAGCTCACATTAGCTTGCAGGTAAGAATCCTGGTTCGCAAGGGCTGCCCCACAAAATTCTTGTAATGAATCTAAGAGTCACAGTAGATTGATGTAAATGTTGGCTGACATATTCTCAGGGAAACAGTAGAAAATAAACATTAGTGAGCTCTGTCAGTGATCACTGATCTGCTGCACTGCTCACTGCAATGCTGTTCTATGATCCTCAGCGTCCTAAGACTCTGGCCACTTCCTGATTTAGTTGGGCTGAAGTTGCAAACTCATCTTCTAAGTCCTATGGACGTTTAGCACCAAGCTTGGTCAAGCCACCTGGTTTACTAAATGACCGATATAAACCATGATTGTTCACATCGTATAGGAAATGCACCCCTTCTAAACTTGTTCCAACAGTGATACTTCTTCCACTACATTTCAAGTGAGGACATTTACTCTGCACATCAAAAGAGTTTGTATGTCGTGAGATGTAGTGCATCCCTTGGTGAGAGATGGTGATGCCTTTTCTGTCATGTAAGACACATGCCTATATTTCCATTTAAATAAAACCCTTTTGGAATGTATTTCACAGATCTGAGTATTTGTTTAATTTTTTTGGTTATTTTCACATAGAAATCCAACTCAGCCATGGAAGCAGTCACTCATTAAGAAAAAATATTAAAGTGGACCATATCACCAGTGAAGAACATAATTTCTTTTTTTAAGAAAGTCAATTTGGATAACTAACCTTCAGTAACTGGACCTGCAGTCCTCAAATCTTTTAGTCAAAGACTTTGTGGCCAGCCATGTCTCAATTTTATAATTTTGAGAATTTAAAGAGGTATACATTGCATTTCACATATTAATTAATATTCCATGGCAGACATGTGGCAAAGCATATGGACAACTTGCCCAAAGGAACATAAGTAAAGACCTTTTGTCTTATTATCATCTCATGTCCATTTTCAGTAAGGAGTTAGGATAGACCTTTTTCTCAGAGTTTTCGGAATTTGGAAAGAGTTAACATGTATTAGCGGACAGAGTTAGCACAGACAGCAGACAGACCCAGAAGAACAAGAAAAGTCACTTAAAAAAATTATGACAGGGAGAACATCCACAAAACTTTTAAGGCCAGAGAAGGAGTGCTTGATTTGGACTTTCTTATAAAAGTAGAAGGAGGCTTCCTGAGAAGAAAGCCAATACACAGTCTTTCTTGCTGGGGGTCAAGGTTACATCAGCGAGACCACAAGCTGGGGACACTGCTGTGGGTGAGAGCAACACTAGTGATGGCGGGGCAGCAGCCTCTCAGGGGGGACACCTGTGACACACCAACTGCGAGCAGGTGCTCAGATACCCCTGCAACATGACTTCATATGACTCTGGAAAACATCTTCAGATCCAATGAGAAATGTGTTTGCTAGGAAAGGATACCAAATGCAGAAAGAAAAAAAAAATCAGAGATGTATAAATACAGTGGGGTGGGCAGAAAGGCCTCAAAGATGTCCAGGCCCTAAAGAAAGGAACTGTGAATATGTTACTTTGCATGGCAAAAGGGACTCTGCAGATGGGATTATGGTTAGGAAGACTGTCCTGGATTACCCAAGTCGATCCAGTCTAACCACATGAGCCCTTAAAGTAGAGGACTTTCTCCAGCTAGAAGAAGAGGAAATCAGAGAGGTGCAGCAGAAGAAGAAGAACAAAGAGCAATTTAAAGATGAAAGGGACTTGACCCCCTGCTGCAAGAACAGGCCACACAGAAAGCATAAGGGATGTGGGAAACCTCTAGGAGCAAAGACCAGCCCCCAGCTGGCAACCTACAGGAGATCAGTGTCTCAGTCCTACACCCACAAGGAAGTGAGTGAGTGTGTACGCAGAAGCATCAGGAGGGCAGTCCTGACTGCTGCCCTCTGAAAGGCCTGCTTGCAAGGCTGGCCCATTCCCAAGACTCTAATGATAAAGGTGGCTTACTGTGCCTAATGTTTGTTCAAACAGTGTGGTTCCTACTCAATACCTGCCTTCCTTCTGGGAGTCTGGGATTTTGTTACATGCAAGGCAGAGGGTGCCTACATGATGAGCCCCCAGTACATGAGTTCACCTGGTTGGTAATATTCCATGTGGGTTTCTATAACTCACTGCTGGGGGATTAAGCTAGTCCCATATGACTTCCCTGGGAGAGGACTGTAGAAACCTGGGCCTGATTTCCTCTGGGCTTCACCCCAAGCACCCCCTTCCTTTGCTCATTTTGCTCTGTGTCCTTTCACTGTGCTAAATCATAGCTGTATGACTACACACTGGTCCTGTGAATCCTCCCAGCAAATCATGGAACCTGGGGAAGGTTCTGGGACTCTCCAGACACCTTGAAGGACAAGTCTTCCCCAGAGGCTCCAGGAAAAATGCCTTAAGCAGAGAACCCAGCCAGGTCTACTGTACTTTAGACCCACAGAACTATGACATAATAACTCTGTCTTGTATTAGGTCACTAAATCCATGAAAATTTGTTAAAGCAGTGATAGGAAATTAAGTAAATGGCACCATGAATAAACATATTACTTTCACTAATGAAGAGTATAATATCTCAAGGACATTTTTTAAAATCTTAAATTCATTCTCAAGTTAACATCAGCAATTCATATCTAAAACAACCACGTGAAGAAGGGGTAGAACCTCTGGTAAGGTATATGGTTGATTTTTAAGAGCAGCTGACATTTTGTGAGAGGTCTGGAAAGCAGCCAAACCAGCCCAATCTTTTTAAAGAAACTGTGAGTATAATGTCAGAATCATCAACTAGTGTGATTTACTGCTGTCAATGCCAGTTGTGTATAGTCGGGCCCAGATTAGGAGAAGAATTCACTTAACCCACGGTGGTGCACGCAGAAGATGTGAGGATGAGCCCTTTTCCTAAAGGAGCTCAAACTGTAAGAGAGGAGAAACACCTCCACTGGAGCTTCAAGGATCACTAAGTTGAGACCAAGGGCTACAGAGAAGCACAGAGCAGGGAGCCAAGGAAGGCATCCTGCCAGAACGTAGATTCCACTCATTCGTTTTAATTCAGCAAACATTTACCAACGTGCTTGGCCCCAGGCACCATGAAGTGCTGGGGACACAGGGAGGGATGCAAGCTCAGCAGGAGTGTAAGGCAGGCCACTTTACCCATGTTTATTGTGTGACAGGATGGATAGGATTGAGGAGTCCACTTCTGCCCTCACCTGCATGATCTAGGATTAATAATGCCACTATATTCTTGACCCTACTTCCCCAAGGGTGCCTGACCTTTAAAGAAATCAGCAGAGGGTGATGCTTACATTTGATTCCTCTCCAACCTGCTTAACTAAAAACAAGAATTGTTAGAGTTGCTCAATCAAATGGGATTGGAGCGGGGCGAAAATATGAACCTTAATTAATACAATGAAGAATAAGTAGGCATTAACTATTAGTTAACTAATTTTGAAAAATAATATTTAATTTTGAACAGAAGTTCTCTATGTAAGTAGATGTTTCATTAAGCTTTAACTTACTTAAGCAATATTGACCTTAACCCTGCTTTGGACTTGGTGTTCTTAGAATAAGCACAACATTAATATCTGCTTCGGATCATACACATGGCAATTACTTGTTTGGAAACCTTAGGTCAGCCAGCCCTAAAAACATTCACATAGGGCTTCCCTGGTGGCGCAGTGGTTGAGAGTCTGCCTGCCGGTGCGGGGGACACGGGTTCGGGCCCTGGTCTGGGAGGATCCCACGTGCCGCGTAGCGGCTGGGCCCGTGAGCCACAATTACTGAGCCTGCGCGTCTGGAGCCTGTGCTCCGCAACAAGAGAGACCGTGATAGTGAGAGGCCTGCGCACCGCGATGAAGAGTGGCCCCCACTTGCCACAACTAGAGAAAGCCCTCGCACAGAAACGAAGACCCAACACAGCCATAAATAAATAAATAAATAAATAAATAAAAAACAAAACAAAAAAAAAAAACATTCACATAGCCCTTCCCACTTTGTTCTTTTATCTAGTATTAGACAACTAACTAGTTTTTCTTGATTCAATTTGCATCAACATTTATTGACTAACTAATAAAAGCTCCAGGGATAAGAAATTAAGTAGACCACAATCCATTAAGTTATAATAAGCTACAGAGTTCTAAGGAAATTCAAATGAGGGCAGTTTGTTACACAACGAATATTATCATTTTGTTGCCTGTTAGTTTTATAGATAAGCTATGTGCTAAGACATAACGGCTTTTTAGCTGACAATTTTCTTCTTACTCTGACAATTAAGAAAAAAAATTTCTTAAGTGATACAACATTCTTAGCCTAAATTAAATGGAAGATACACTGTGTATTTTTTATTGTGGTAAGATATACATAACAAAAAGTTTAGCATTTTAGCCACTTTTAAGTGTACAGTTCTGGACATTAACATTCACATTGTTGTGCAAACATCACCACCTTCCATCTCAAGAACTTTTTCATCTTCTCAAACTGAAACTTTGTCTCCATTAAAACACTTACAGTCCATTACTCCCTTCCCCTGGCTCTTGGCAACCATCTAAATTATATTTTTCATAAGAAGAAAAAAGTAATTTCTTCTCCACCTGATGAATCTTCTTCAGGCCACACCCCATCAGCCAATTGCAAACCTGCTGCAGACCTTTACAACACTCTACTCTTAGAGCTTCTCATTCAGAGCAGACTGTGATTTAAAGATATGAAATGCTAAATATAGAATAAATTACATAAATTTTAATATTCAAAAAGTTAAGCAAACAAAATTTAATTCTTCTAAAAGAAGCATGGATATGTAATCAGAAGTAGAAACTATGTCACTGATGTAAAACAGTTATGATTCCAAAGAATCCTAGGGATCTATTGTCCATAAATTACAAGGGGCCACATGGTGCCCAATGTCCTGTTGGAGCAGGAACTCAACATATCCCTCAACAAGTCCTCCACAGAGAGACTCTCCATTACATCTATTTTTACATGTTCAGGGTCTTTCAGAAATTTCAGTTTATCAGAGGGCACAGAGAAAATGAATTTGCTTTATTTAAAAATGCTGAGGCAATATAAACTATTGTGTTTGTTATAAAACAAAAATAAAATCAGTTGTATGTGACTTATTTATTCCTTAGACTTCACACTATTTAAAGGAATAATGGGAAGACATTTTCAATATTTCGCTACATTATAAAATTGTTTTACTTATTTCATAAATTAGCCATGGACGGTGTATTCTGGAACGTCACATGTGGCTTACATTCAGTGGAAACATTTTCAAGTAACTTAGGAGGCTCTGGTTCTATACTTGATCTGACAGATGGGCAGCAACAGGCAGTAACTGGCATAATTCATACTCCGACAGACTGCTTTTCAATAAAGCACATACCCAGATGCTTTCCTCTCGTCGATATTGCTTCCAGTTCCTCCCGCCATCGCCGAACATCAGGAGGTAGCTGGTCACCCAGTCGGAGCTCCCGTATCCTCCCTGGGTGGCCACAGCTGTGACCTCCATTCTTTCTCCAAAGTCAATCTGCAGCCACTGGTATTTATTTGACACAAGGGGAGACCAGCCACCAGCTCCTTTTTGTGGGAATAAAAATAAGAAAACCGGTAAAGACAGAGAAATCTTTGAAATCTATATTAACCTGTAAGAATGGGGTCATAAATAAGATTTATGAAAATCATAGTTTCAAATTCTGCATTATATAATGCGCCTCATAATTATATAAACACACTCACATACACACACACAAACACAAAATAAAAACACAGGTTAAATGTAAATGGATGAAGCCTATATTAATTGTTTTGTTTCTTAGTTCATAACCCCTGACTCTCTGGTATTGGGGTGTCCCGCTAAGTGAAATTGCTTAATGTAATAGGTGGACAACTGAACACCATGCCATTACATCAGTGCTTGGAACTAGTGTCTTTATTGGCTTCAATGCATGACTTGCCATTTGTTGGACATAAACAAAGGGCAAACCTTCCTTTGTTGGAAAATAACAAACTTTCCTTTGTTGGAAAATAAAGCGAGAAAACCTTAATTCTGGATTCCCAGCATGAGGAAGTACCATGTTGAATGTTGGGATAACAAAGATGGCTATGGCATAGCCCTACACTCAAGGTGCTTACAGACTCATAGGAGAAGCAGACATTTCAAAGAACAATTTGAAATGCAATATGGGAGGGGTGGAGGTGAAAGTGATTTCTGTGCAGGGAGGGAGAGTTCTAAAAAGGTAGCAAGGAGGGTGAGAGAGAACCCAGAGGAAGTGAATGAGGAGGAGTTTCTCAGGTATTCAAGACAATAGGTGCAGAGTGGAAATTACTGTGCTTTGTCTTCTCCAGTGCCTGTGAGACACCGAAGAATTAGGGATACCTGTGAATGTATGATTGATATATCTTGTTCTTCTAGTTTAACAGAAACATGAGTTTTGAATTTGGATTTAGATGTCATATTAAATTTTCTGAATTTAAATTATTATGCAATATAAAAATTGGGAAACAGGTTTGAAATGCATTCTGGAACTGATATTTTGCTAATTATCCATGTCTAGAAAACACAGTGTCATGTAAACAGTCCCTAACACAAAAAAACTAGCTTTAAAAAAAATTTTCCCCATTGTCCTGACATCTCATTTGAGGCTCTCATAATAAGGTCTGACACTTTAGACAACATTTATTATCTTTTTTATTAGGGGCTATTATTAACATCCATGTCCTGTTTACAAAAGCTGTTACGACCAAGTACATGTCAGGAGGTGTGTGACATGGTTACAAGACAGCTCAAAGGAAAATGGAAGTGGAGCGCTTACATCAGGGTGTGGAGGTGAAACTACCAAGTGGGCACATCTGTTGCTTCACTATGTCCTCCGCTAATGGCACTACGTGTATAACCCTTAGCAAAATTTAAAGCTTACAAATTCTTTAAAACTCAAATTCTTTCTAAGATTTCCTCATTTCCTGCAATCTTTATTCCAAAATTCCAAAATTTCCTCTCAACCACAAGCACAATGTCTTTTCCTTTGATCCACATCTTAAACATGCCACAACTCTGGCTGTTCTGTAATGCATTATTAAACTTTTTATTTTGAAATAATTTCAGATTTACAAACGAGTTGCAAAGATGGGATAGGGAGTTCCTGTCTACTTTTTACTCAGTGTGTCCTAATGTTAATATCTGACATCACCATGGTATTTTGATCAAAACTAAGCTATTAACACTGGTACAATGGTAACAAAACGACAAACTTTATTTTGATGTCTCCAGTTTTTCCACTAACTAACTCCCTTTTTCTGTTCCAGAACCCCACATTGCATTTACTCACCTTGTCTCCTTAGTGTCTTCCAACTTGTGATAGTTTTCAGTCTTTCTTTGTCTTTAATAACAAGATTGATCACCACCCAACACCTCCCTGCTACTTCTACTGATTTGTGCAAAGGTCCCATCTAATGTTTGATGAATGATAAGTCCTTCTGGGTTCTAGCTGAGGGTTAACTAACAGTCCCAAGTAACATTACTCTGCAACTGCCTGTAATTTTATAATAATTGCCAAAAGAAGTCAGAAATTAGGTGTTGGCTTTTAGCTGATCATTTTAACTTAAAGGTTCTACATTTGAAGTTTTATATGAATCAGTTTCAATCTCTGAGAAACTGCTAAATGTCCTGTATTCTTAGTATCAAGGTTGTAAAGAATGTACTGAAGATACTTCTTCTTTTTGCATTTCACAATCTTTCTCTGTCATCTTTCATCTCTCTTGAAGCGGGAAGTACCATCAACACGGGCACCACATGTACAGAAACGCAACAGAGTAAAAAGCGTCAGCATGCTTCCAGCATCTGCCCTGGGACCAGCCTCTCCCACAGATGCAGCCACGTCTCTGTCAGCCACTCTTCACCATCTGCAGGTAATCAACCTTGAACATTTCATATTCCTTACCTGTGGTGAGAAGGTGCTACTGGTATGCAAATTAAGCTATCTGATTAAGTAGGTACTCTGATAAAGTAATGAAACTGCAGAATTCCCTGTGCTGCAAAGCAATTCATTTCAGCTGGGTAACACAGCCACGGCGTAATCCCCAGACCCCTGTAGGGTGATGATGTTGAATTACTGTGCATTTGCCCATGCACGCAGTCCACTGGGGTAGATGCCCATTTTTCTAATGACTGGAAAAAGTGGGAAATGCACAAACATAACCTGAGGACTGTTAGGGAGCCCCGAACAGTTTTACTGACGGGTAAGGGAGATCACTGTTCTGTAATGGAAAACAAAACAAAATACACTGAAACAACATTAAAGTGGGTACGCTTGAGCACAGCCGCCCCACCAGCTCTTAGCTGCAGAGCAGTGGTTCTGAAACTGATCAGCCTGCATTATTCAATGTTGCACATCTTCAGTAAATTCCCCCTGGGAACCAACACCCCCTGAAACAGAGCCCAGGGATTTGCAATTACTGTTTTGGAGTCACCAGTGCTGAACCCACAAGAAAGGCACTTGCCCTCCCACCCAGCTCTTCCCCTGACCACACCACAGACTGTCTTTTTCCATTGTCACCGTCCTGTCTCCTGCCTCAGCCCCTTAGTTGAATGAAGTGTCACAATTCATACAAAGGAAAACATGTCCAGAGGATCTGACTTGCACAGAACAAGGTTCCACAGCTTAGGACACTGAACACAAAACATCCCTCCCAGCAAAGTGTGATAGGTATGCTTTAGGGCTGCAATGAGAATTCAACAAGAAACTGTGTTAGAGCATCTAGCACAATACTTTCTCTCCCATACACGATCACAAGACGGGAGACAGTCATGGTGAAAGAGGGGTGACATCCAGAGTGTGGGGCATTGCAGTCTTTTCATTACTGAATGGCCCGTTACCTGCCACTTTATACTAGATAAAGGAGAGAAAATGAGGAAAGCCAAAACTTGTCACAAGCATGTGATGTGTTCAGGACCCTGCCAGATGCTCTAAGGGCTACCTCACAACTCCTCCATGCACCCGGCAAGTGGGACGGGTGTTACAGTCTCTGCTTTGCAGACAAGCAAAAAACAATCATTTTAGGTTGGGGTGAGGGTATTTTGTTAAAGCTTAGCTCCCTTTTCATTCTCTACCCCTTCTAAGAACATATCCCTGTGATGTGTCAGTTATTCAGTATTGTTTGCTCATCAATAGCAGACTGTCTTTTATAGTGATACACTGGCAGATATATTGGAAGGTTTCTGTCTCTAGTTATGCCTGCGTGATTGTTTCCCCCACCTTTCGCTGGCTCAGACACAGGCAGTGACTTGTGTCTTTGGGGAGAGGAAAGGCTGAACAGGAAACTCTCAGCGAGGGCCTTAATTATTCTGGTCACTGATCAAGATGAAAATGACCCCTGCCCCTGGTGGCCACGGGGCATGCACTGTCATAATGAGTGTCAGCTTTGTGCAGAGGGGGAAATTACCCAGAGGTGGAAATTACCCAGAGGTGAAAAGGAGAATAGCTCATGCCTTCTTCAAGTTGGAACAAGGTCCAGAGCAGAAAGATACCAAAGGGAGCAAAGTCAAGTGGGATAAGCTGAAGTGAACAGACTAACCTATCTCCAGGGCATCTAAATGTCAAGCAAGTAAATGGCTACATTGAAACTGTAACCAAGGGAAGTTTCCCTCCAAGATCTTCATTACATTGTCTCAAATGGGAGCTCATCAAGCTCTGTGTATTTCTTTCCTCACTTCAATGCATCTTAATTCACAGAAAACTCATTCCAGATTCCAGGCGGTGCTGGGTGAGTGGGGAGAGGGTGAGATAAGCAGGAGTAACAGATGTTCCCAGGAAAAAGGGGCCATAGGGCAGCAGGCCCTGGGGATGCTCCCTGACCATCCCACTCAGAGATCTCTGGGATTTATATATTGGTGTTTTTGTCACAACCCTGCCTACATTGCTGAGGGAAATTTAAGCATTTGCTCCAGCTCTGATTTCTTAAGGAGCAATTCCAACTCTCTACATATACCATTTCTGGCTATCAGGATGTAAAAAATGCAGAAATCCTCCCTCTGGACCTGTCTAGGTAACCTCTGATTCCCTTTCTGCTGTGCTTCCTGCAGTCTGCTAGCAGCCTGAGCAGGAGACAACAGGTAGTTTTCCAAAAAGTGCATCCATAATGAAAAAATCACACAGAGCTGCCTAATTGTAAAACAGATTCCTCTACTAAATGCAGACATACCCAGTAATGGTTTTGTAAACAGACAATTTAAAATTAAATAAAAAATAAGTGTATACTTGTTAATTTGTGATTCAAATTAAATGCCAGTGATATTAAAGAAAAAAAGTACAGTGTGACTGTTCACACGTGACTCCCTTAAGTTCTGTGTGCAGTGTCCCGAGGGACAACTTTCAATGCCCTTGGCAATTAACATTCATCGCTGCAGCTCTTTCTGCATAAAATAAACAAAAATCCACTGCTACTGTGTGTTTTGTTTTGCTTCTCTCATAGACACTCCTGACCAAGTTTTAAAGAAACACACAGTAGCGAGGCATTCAGATCTGAGTTGATCTCAGGCTTTGCAGTTCTTATGTGTTTGAAGTTCTGTATTGACAAGACTATAAGATGATTTTGCTAATTTCTCACCTTAGAAATAAAATACGAATTGCCCAGCAAGCCTATAAACCATCCGAACATGTACTAAATACCTCATTCATGACTGAATAAAATGTATGACCAAGTTTATTTGTGCATCTCCCGGGAAATCTTCATGTTTAGGAGAGATGCAGCTCTGAGATCTGGTCTAATTCTATAAAAGCATCATTGTGCATCTTTCAGAGGCCCCCTGAGTTATTCAGAACAGATATGATTCCAGATCATTCTTGAGGCCACTCAGAATAGCTGCATCTCCCTCTGATATGTAGAGAACAGTGGGGAATCCAGGATGCCCAGAAAGGCAGGAGGCCAGGCGTTCTGCTCCAAGGCCCCCACCACTTCCCAGGGACACACCGTTACTCTTCTTAAGGCAAGAGCTCCTTTTTCTTTTTAATTAAATTCAGTGTAGGATCATGTCAGGAAATGCAAGGGTGAGATGCTTAGAAATAAAACCATGAGTACTAAATTATCCATCCATACTTGACTGCTCAGTTAACCAGAAGCCTTTGGAAAAAAAGTCCATTGATGGTAAAACTTACATTTTCTTTAGTGATGTTATGGAGCTGAATTCATTACAATTTGTAAGCACACTGTGAAAGCCTTGGATAAAAAGAGATATGTACAGACGAGCTGCTATACAAAATAGAGTGGTAAAATGAGAATGCAAAAAGGATAAGGTCTGAGCATCACAAAATGTAAATACTACTGACAAAGGTGCATTTTTTGGGGGGTAGGCATTCATCCCCAGCAAAGTATGGCATTATTTTGTGTCGGAGAAAAGCCTGCTCCACTGGATTTCCTTGGAGGAAACACGGCAACAAGGAAGAGTCTACTGCAAGGATCACAGGACAGAGAGAACAGGGAACCCCTGAAATACCATCTTCCAGTCAGCCCCTAGTCCAGAAGCTCCTCATTAATGTTCAGAGCAAAGGTGGGAGTAGCTGACCACAGGGTCCACTGAGATATTCCATTAGCCTTTGCCACTGGCTGTGGCCTTCCTGGACCAGTCTCTGTGCCACAAGTTAAACCAGAAGTTCAAGACTCCTGTGTGCTTTGGTCATTAGTGATCCCAGATGCCTCATGAAAGGTTGCTAATTGAACCTCACCCCTTTGGCAGGATTGAAGGTCACCTCACTTGGTACGTCTTTCATCAGTGACTCCAAACAAGAAAAAGGGAATATCCCTACAAGAGGCAATCTAATTGCATTGGATGAGTAAAGCAGTATGTAATGGGATAAAATATATCTCCATAGGGATGCCAATAATATTTATTAAAAGTGGAGTAAACAAAGACATCATGGTGTATGTCAAGGATACATACTGTTAAATAAATAACTTTCATGAACATTTTTGTATATTATACATGATATAAAAGTGATTACTTTGGAAAAGAACAGAGTAGAATTTGCTAGACAACTATTTTTGAATTTGGATAGTGCTTAGAAGGGCTTCCACATATCTTTTGGGAAGTTGCCAAGTACGTCATAGGCAGTACTTACTTTTGGAAAAATACTATGGCAAAATTGTGGCCACCATAAGATACTTACTGGGCAGATAATAAACACAGACATAATTTTGCAAGGATAAACTGTTGTGTTTTTCATTCCTCTCCGGTAAATCCTGTTAGCCGGTGATCATTATCCCATGAAGCCCTAGCGAAGCCAGGGAGGGCAAAGACCAACTAAGAAAATAGGAAACAGGACGTGTGATGTCTCCCTCTTTGGCAGGAAGAAGAGATGGGAACCCAGACGATCGTGGGAAAGAGAGGAAATGGAGGAAGGGCAAAAGGTGGTGGGAGGGTGATTCAGACACCTTGCTCAGGAGCGAAGTCCCAGGGGGATCAGAAAAGTGAGAGGAATAAGCAAGCTGTGGAAAGGCTTTGTCTTGGCTTCCATTTGGAATTTTGGGAGATCACCTTGTAGGGGGCTGTGTAGTCATTACTAATGGTTGCCAACTATTTCCCTTCTTCTACCTTCCAGGCACTTGGAGGATTGCGATTTCCACGCCCCCTGGTGGTTGGGTGGGGCTATGTGACCAGTTCTGGCCAACAAGCTCTGAGTGGAAGTGATAGGTTACTTCTGGACTAAACTGCCAGAACAAAACCATTTGACGATCTTTTTCCCCTTGGTATGGTGAACCAGACTGCCCACAGGCCATCAAAAGGGGGCACAGAAGTGAGATGAGAGTCTGACTGGATCTGAACAGAAGGTCAACTTGGCAAAGGCAAATTAAACCTGTAACCAAGGCTGCTCAGGCTGGAAACCAAATGAGACTCATGGTCAGGCTTCAGGGAGGCAAGAAGTGACATCGCAAAGATCCCGGAAGGGACAATGACCTGTTCCCTGGGAACACGGTCTTACCAAGAGGTAAATCCGCCACAGGCTTCAGGAGCAGGTGCCAAGTAACCCTCAGCGTTAAAAGCAGACAAACTCCCTTCAGCAGATAGCAAGGAGCTGAGCCCCAACGTGAGAAGCCCCACCATCCAGCTGCATGAGGGCACCAGCCCTTCTGTAAACCCAAACACTGTCTTGGAAAGAAGGAGGAACAAAGAAATCTGAGCATCCCTGGAAGATGCTCACCCATTCAAAAGAGTCCACTGAATTCAAAAGAGACTGAGGATTGCCTTATTCTGGGGGTAGTGCTATAATTTGGGCTACTTGGTAGAGAGAAATGACAACATTGCCTCCCTGAAGGTTGTTGACAACGCTGAAAAACACGTTTGGTTTGTTCTGGTTTGTCTCATCTAGCATCTTAGGTTCTATGGAGGTAACCTGGAGACTCCAGACCTTGAAAAGGACCATGGGAAAACCTGAGCAGATGAGTTCTGTGTGACAACTGTACAGCAGGGTCTGCACGAACCCTGGGATTTGGGGGCTTCTCCTCTCACATGCTACCATCAGGCCGTGATTTAATAAAGTTGCATGGTCACCAAGACAGTGCTCTGTGCTTTAGTACATGGGTGTATTTTACATGGATGCTATTACATTTGGCCTGTCCACTGCACTCAATACCCACAGTTGCATCTGCAGGATCATTTGTTAAGAAAAATCGGAAAAAGAATGTGTCTTGGCCCTAATAGGTCTAAAAACTTTTAGGAAGCACAGATAAACAGAATGAAAAATCTGACATCCAGAGGCAAAAATTCCCCAGTACATTCATATGCCTTTATAAAAATCTGGTTTGCAAGCCCTTTTATTGCCATCTGAATTGCTCAGACTAGTATTTGGGAATACTGACCAGTTCTACCAGGCACCTAGCCTGTGAATAAAAGATAGAAATACTGGAGAACTACAATTTTATGAAAAAATATGAGGGACAAGTTTATTATTATAAGATTTGCATCAAACATTTTTGATGTATTCAGTAATATTCTGATTTATATCAGGAGTTGATATACGTCTAGATATTTTAAATTATTATTCACTCTTTCCATTTTCTAACATTTCTTTGTAAAAAACAGTGAATTTTACATCATAGCTTATTTGGGATATTGCAGAGTCCAAATAATCAGACGTTCCAGGTTATAAGAAAATATTTAGTGTCTGATGCCCAGGCCTAAGCATTTTCTCCTAATCGAATCATGTGTATTTATTTCCTGCTAAAACCTGGAGTATTAACTTGTACTAGTAAATGTACTTCCTAAAGTGAGAAATAAATATCTTAACGCTGAGAATTGTTGCTAATATGCTCAGCCATTAATTGTATTGGGAGCATTAGACAAAATCTTTCCTGGCTCCACCAACACATAAGTCTGTTGTGAGGAAATATGATCAATGTCTCGGTACGGGAAAGGTGAAGAATTACAAAGAGAAAAGAAAACATCCAGTCAGTTCAGCTTGTCTCCATCTACTTTCTGTTTGCAATACACAATATGGTAATCTGATATGCCATTTTTGATCAAGTTAAATTTAAAGCAGTCTCATTTCTGCTGTCAGTGATGAGTGGCTTGCCGCATTAGTGGGCGTGATTTTCAGCATCTGGGCCATGGATGGAGTTGTCCCTCTTTCTGGGGATGATTGTTTATGCAAGCACTTTGGGGGAACAAAAAAGGAGAACAAAATGTGTGTACACTTCCTCCTAATCAATCTCAATCAGCTCTGGCCAGACCACTCATCTCACCACCATGCCTGCGGTGACTAAAGAGGACACGTCACGTGGCTAAAAAGAACATGTTATCCGGAGTTGGAAAGCAGCATCTGAAATGCTAAAGCCAGTTTCATGAAGGGTCACCTACAGTAACAATAATTGTAAAAACAAAAGGTTATTTTCACATGCAAGATCTAGAATGAAAGTCCAGCATGGTTTACTCTAAGGTAGTTTTTTTACTTTTGGTTTTGGTTTTTTAACTTTTGTTTTGAATAAACTTGGATAAACTGCATAAAGTTCCTTTAGGAGATTTTTGAGAAGAAAAAAATGAAGTCAATATTATAGCATGTTCTTATTTAGAATACACAGATTTCAGCAACCTTGATTTTATATGAGAAATATTAGGTCACTTGTAATTCTAGGAAATATCAATTTAATATTGATGGAAAGAAATTCAGCTAATATGAATAGTCAAACCCAATTTGACTGTAAAGATGTAAAGCTTCAAGAACTTTACATTTTTAGCTAATGGCATCAATTTTCTTGAATAGGTATATGAATACATGTACGTGTCTGTGTTTTACCCCTTAAAAAAAATCCATCAGTTCTGAAAAATTATACATTCAGGCATTTCCAGTAATTTGTGTTTCTCTGTATAAAAAGGTAAGGTGTATGACCTCAGAGGGGATACTTTGTTAAATGTATTATCTGGAACCCAATCCCAGACTTCAAAATGGGAATGCTAGAGGAACCAGACTAGAAATTTCAAAAGTAAACTCCAGGAGCACTTAGTCCAATGTTGAGTGATGATACTAGCCCATTACTATCTCTACAATAACCAACAATTCCATTAGGGAGCTCACAGAAAACACTGGCAAACAGGTGGTAACATGCTCAGGAATCATGGTTTTCAGAGATGCAAGGTCTGCATCTCTCTGCTTTGGCCCACCTGTCCCTAGAAACGCCTGGATCCCTCCTAACTTCTCTGCTCATTCCTCTTAATATCCTTCGTAGACTTCTTTCTTCTATTTATTGCAAAGTCTTTTCTAAGAAATATTTTACTACTTTTCATAAATTAATAGAAAACAAAATAAATACATAAACTGCATAAGTAAAAAATATGTAAAAGAGGAAACATGAAATGTGCAATAAGTTCTAGTCAATTAATTAACATTTGTTATGTGTTGAATCAGTGAAGTACTTTAAAATCATCAAATGCCTTAAAGTTTGAATTATTTGGCTTTGGGGGGTTATACAGTGGGTCAAATTTATATATATGCACACACATACAATCAAAAATTATGTATAGACTATTCTCTTACTACCTTTATGTATCAGGTAGATGAATTGATCAGCTGCTATGTATAAAGTTCTTGGTGGAAGCTGTGATATTTGAGACATTTCTAATTCTTAATGAACATTCTAGAAGCGCAATGACTTATGGGCAAAATAAGAACCTAGGGGTGTAAGACAGACCACCTTCTTTAAAACTTCCAAATACCACAACACAGACCAAGGAAATTTTAACCATACAATCAGGGAGTCTAACATGATTTTCCTCACTAGATCATACACAAAATATTCCAAAAAGCTAAAACTACTATATATGAAGAATCATCGTCCTCATTATATTCATCCACATTTCATACTATCCACATTTTACATCATAATAATCTAAACTAAAGTGAACTAATATGTTCTCTAGCATTTACCAAGGCAAAGGAAATGTCAATAAAGACTCTGGGATGCTGGCTTTTAACAGAAAACACATATAGATAATCCTTCAGAAGGAATATTGATAAATTGTGCTGTCTAAAGCATGCTTTAGAAATGGGTCTGAAATCAGGTGGTAATATCTAGGGATATTTAGTGAAATGTACACTATATGCAATCAGAGTAGCAACAACCATTAAAAGGAAACCCTCATCAGTTGATTGCCTCTCTTAAAATAATTAATTTAAATTTGCAAAGAGAGTAGTTTAAATATAAAAGATAAGCTTTGTACTTACCATTTTATAATGATGGCTTATAATATTCTGAGTTATTATTTTTTTAATTAAATATAATGGAAATAAGTTCATCTTAAGCTTCAGGATTTTCCCTTCTAATGTTTATAAACTTCCGAGTGCCACCATATTGATAGCACTGGAGGCCTGAATCATAAAGATACTCTACACATGCAAATTAGAAACACAACACACAAGCCCCTCGGGCCTCTTTACACTAATTAAATATGGCTTACTTAGTTTTTACAATTTTAGGGAAACCACTGGAAAGTTTAGATGTTAAGCTGATATTAGAATAACCACCAGACCGAAAATGGGTAATTTGATAACTGATCTCATTGAAATCTGGTTTCAATGAGAATATATTTTTACTGGGGTGCTAAAAATGATTATGAATGATGCTTTGAGGAGTAAATATCTGGCCACAAAATGCTTTTTCCTGGGAAAAGACCATGAAGCTGGACAATTAATGGACATGCCTTCCCATCCTGAGCTCACTGAATTTCTTCACCTGTGTTCTTACTCTTCCCTGCCAATCTATTTGATCACTTACTAGGTTCCCAAATTTGATCCTTAAGGACACAGTAAAGTTCAAGCTAGACTTTAACTCTGATCTTAGAAATGTCAAAGAAAGGGAGGAAAACACTCAATTCCTTAGTAGTATCTCCAGAATTTACAGCAGTGCGTTTACATGGGACACAGTTGATTTTAACTTTTACTTTCTGAATTAATCTTTCATTTAAAAAATCTATCCCTTAAAACAGTAGCAAAACAAAAACAGAAATAGAGACACAGACGTAGAGAACAAATGTATGGATACCAAGGGGGAAAGGGGTGGGGTGGTAGGAATTAGGAGACTGGGATTGACATATATACATTATTGGTACTATGTATAAAATAGACAACTGATGGGAACATACTGTATAGCACAGGGAGCTCTACCTAAGGCACTGTGGTGACCTAAGTGGGAGGGAAGTCCAAAAGGGAGGGGATATCTGTACGGGTATGGCTGATTCATTTTGTTGTGCAGTGGAGGCTAACACAACATTGTCAAGCAACCCTACTCCAATAAAAGTTAATCAAAAAAAGTAGCAAAGCATTTGAATTTGAAGTGTATGTATTCACTTATTTAATCCACTGAATTAGTATTTGTGCAATAGAAGAGGTAATTCACTGGACAACATTCAAGTAGCAAAAATGGACCTTTCCAAAAAGTAAGTCATTAACTCCCTTCCCACTAATAGGAAGGGAATCTTTATTTTCAGTGGCAGCCTTCACCTGGTCTCCTCCCAGGCCAAGTCCTGGGAATGGAGTCATTTTCCCATGACATCCTTTGGCAGCCTCACATCTCGCAAACATCACGCGGTGGCCTGTTCAGGTTTCCCCAGTGGCTGCAGCACTGGCTCCTTCTTGTGTTGTTGTAGTTATTCATGACCAGCGCACTTGACTAGTCACCCTTCTGTCGCCGGTCCTAAAACTAAAAAGGGATGATAACCCCGGAAAAAATCTAGACTCCAATAATTCCCTTCTCATAAATCTTATTGATGATCATTTGCTGGCAATCAACAGGGAAGGAAGATATCAAAACAAACCAAAAAATGGATCATAAGCAAGAAGAAAGCTAGCAGAGGAATACTAGCAGATATGATGAACCTGCTGCTTTCTTCAGTTTCATTAAACTCAATATAATTAAGTTTTGACCTATAAGAAGGAATATGAACTAAAAATGAAAATAATTCTCTCTGGGAAAGAATCAGGGTGGATTGACAAGAAGACAGCTGCAGACTCACCGTCTCTGCGATTAAGGCTTGCAAAGCCAGGGCCGTGGCTGCTGGACCGCTCTGAGGAGCTGCTGAAGGAAGCCCGGGGCAGGGCAGACGCCAGAGGAGCGTCACAGCTATCTGGGGGGAAACACCACGTGCGGGTTAATACACTGAGTAAAGCTTTCCTGTCCTCTCTTCCTCTCTTCTTCCTTCCCTTTTACTTTCCTTTCCTTCCTATTTCCCTGCCACCCTCCCTTCTCTTCTTCCTTAATTTCCTTTCTTTTTAGTTAACGGGGTAGGAAAATGCTAGAGCCTGTGGCAAACATCAGTCTTGATCAGAGGTGTGTTAGTAAACGTTGAACAACAGGCTCTTAAGGAAAATTAAAAACCCTGATTGGTAGCATTTGCCACTTTCCATGGTGTAAATACTCGTACCATGGCCAATTCAAAGCTATCAACGTGATGTCACTGACCAGGAAGTTGGAAAAAGAATCATTATATAGTATTTTCACCACGTAGACACAAGGTATGTAAATCACCTCAAGAGCACTGATAACAGCAAGATGACATAAAATAAAGTAGGAAGTGGTGAGTTTTCAGAATGTATTACTTTTGTTTTAATATGATTTAATTATGTTTATATAATTTAATTTTTAATAATGATTGTATTTTCATGCAAAATTCATGAAAAGTTAATGATTGGCTCTTGCTAGCTGCTAAAAATTGGTTCCAGCACATCACTCCTAAATGGGAAAATATTAAAAGTATTTCCTTGAAAATCAGAAAGAACACTTTCACAGACACCACCGTTTCTATTGAACATTGCACTGAAAGTCCTATCAGTACGTAAGAGAAAATTTAAAAATTAAAAGCACAAAATTGGATAAAAAAGAGCAACCGTTATGGTTTCCAGATGATATGATTATGGAGGTAGAAATTCTGAAAGTCATTGGCTAGCTTAACAATTCATTATACAAAAGCTGATAGTATTTCTAAACTTATCCATAGTTAGAAATTAAATTAAATAGAAATAGCAAATACTAACAAAACATATAAAGTATCTAAGAATGAATCTTACAGAATTTGCAGGACATTTATGGAGATTATTATAAAAATTGTATTGAAAGACATTAAAGAAAAACTACATAATTCAGACTAAAATGATTGCAAATAGGAAGACTACTTTTAAGGTACTGGTTTTCCCTAGCTTGATCTAAAGATTCATTAGAAGTTCAATCAAAGCTCAGGAGGGTTTTTCACAGAACTTGAAGCAGTGAACCACACAGCTCAGGGGTTCTTAACGTGTGGTACAAATATGATATAGGGGGTCTGTTGAGATGAATAGAAAAAAATTATATCTTTATTTTCACTAACCTCTAGCTAAAATTTAGCATATTCTTCAGTCACAAATGTAGACAAACCAGACTATATTCACCAGTGCCCGTGCATATGTTACCAACATAAGTTACAGATATTTTAATAGCAATCGTTGTCCAAGACATCTAGAAATATTGTTTATGGTCCCCTTTACTTCAAAATAACAGTATTTATTAAAGTCACCACTAGATCTTGTTTTTGAATGCGCTAATAACTAAGAAGACACTATGTTACAATTTCTAGTACATTGATATCAGCATTTCAATATAACTATTTACTTTGTAACCCTATGTATACATTTTATGCATTTACAAGCATTGCTGTGAGAAGGAGTCAGGCTTCAGCAAAGTGCCCGAAGGGTCCTTGGCAAAAGGAAGAGCAAAGAAGCACCCGTTGTGAGTGTGTGCACTGCAAGTACAAAGCTGTTGAGACATTACTGGGGCATTATTAGCCATTCAGAAAATTCCAGAAGATTGGGATCATCCAGAATCCACAGTCAGCTGTGCTAACTCGAATGTTAACGTGACAATTTCTCAGGGGACAATTTCCCTGCCTGTTGAGCAGACCAGGCCTGCATCATTCCCCCTTTAGGTAAAGGGGTCCCAGGGATCTAAGTAACCTGCTCAAAGTCACAGAGCTGGTTGAGGGTAAATGAAGATTATCTCCATCAACTGTTTAGCTTGGGAAGCCTGCTCCTTTCCCAGCCTCCCCCACCCCCCCAGCATGGCTTCCTTTCTGAGTCTCCCCAGATGCTCCCCACTCAGTCCCCTCTGCTCACATCTTTCTCATCTCACCGTATTGGGGTCTCTCCTTTCTGGGTTGGAAACAGTGAGGACCAAGTGTAGATTCTGGAGCCAGACAGGGTGTGGGCATGACATTTACCAAGCTGCCTACTCTTGGGAAGTCACTGGCCCTCCCTAAGCCTCAGTTACCTCATCTGTACAATGAGGATGTCACACAACTGAATCACACAACTGGACAAAGGGGAATCACACAATTCATAGGGTTTCTATGAGGATCAATAGTGTTTGCTTTTATTATTTTCAGTATGGTAAGACAAGTCATCACATAAGCTTCTTCAAAATATTCTATAAGGACGTTTTCCCTATAGAGAGATACAGAAGGCAGCATTCAACGTTCCAAGCCATATTCTCATTTTTTATTCTTTCCTCAAAAGAAGGCATATGAATCTTAGTCTTTAAAAAAAAAAAAAAAAAAAAGAGTAAGATGTACTCGCTCTTATGAAGTCATCTTTGCCTTTGAGAAACAATTTTAAAAGTGATCATTTTCTTTAAAACCCTAATTGGTTGTTCCAATTCACTTCCACACAGTCAAATTTGAGAATGCACGTGATCAAAAAACGTGACCATGTCCAATAAGGTACTTGGAAAAGAGCTGCTCTGTGTTTGGACAGTGTTTTCTGTACATTCACTGTGTTTTTAACTAAATTACATTCAAGTAAGGTGAAGTCTCAGATGCCACCCAAAAATCTCCTAAACCATTGTTTTCAATCTGAAATGTCTATATTTTATACTACGATTCCTGGAGCCAAAATTGTTAAGCCACAATTTAATTTTCTTTTTCTGGAATCATTAAAAAATATTTGATTTCCACTGAATATTATTCTTATCAATAGTCTGATACATACTATTTCTATCCAAAAAA
Organism: Balaenoptera physalus; assembly: GCF_965194825.1. NCBI lineage: Eukaryota > Metazoa > Chordata > Mammalia > Artiodactyla > Balaenopteridae > Balaenoptera > Balaenoptera physalus. The sequence goes on along the minus strand of NC_138884.1, from coordinate 45,866,370 downwards.
AAAAAAGATGAATCCTGAAATGCTTCAAAGCTACAACAATTATTCATAAATAATTGTTTTTAACAAACGAGATGGCAAAACAACTGAAAAGTACAACTATTTACCACTTAGGGGGAAAATGAGGTGAGTACAAGTAATAATCTTGTAAGAATTAACAAATGAAAATAGACAGATAATATTACAGTTCAATAGGCTAAAGCAAGTTTATTTCTCTTCATAATAACACTCATATTAAGAAGAAATTATTCTATGAAATAATCTCAGTTTTGAAATGCACTTATTCCTTCAAAAGTTCAAATGTACTCAGAAGCTCAAATGTTCTCAGAAAAGCTTAGGAACTCTAAAGGGAAACTGATGATCCATTGTAACGTGTCTTGTAGAAAATACAGACACACCGTAATTGTTCATGATTTATGTGTGATTCAGATCAGAGTGCTCGGAGCATCCTTGTGTGCATGCTTCTAGAATAAGTTCTTATGTATTAAATGAGCAAACATTGTCTCAGTAGTTGTACCTATTGTAACATCATTTTAATCAATAGCCTATTGTTTGTCCTGCCAACAGAACAGCTTTATACTGAAATTATTAAACAATATTTCAGCTTCTGTTTTTAAAAATTATATATATAGTCTTTTCTCCAGGTAAAATCTTAGAAATTTGGAACTTCCCATAGCTGGGGAAAACATAGTTGCCTTAATCCTCTCAATCTAAGTGACACTATCTGAGTGTTTTCCAGACCCTTGACCTCCTCCTAAAACTACTTAAATCTACCCCCTCCATAAATAAAAAACAGTCCCAGACAAACCTCTTTGGATTACTACAGCTCCTTGGTGATGCATGCTCTTAGTTTCTTCAGAACTTTCAAATCCAGTTTATACACAACTGTATATAAATGGCATCTTTTCAATATGCATTATGTTCTAAAGTAGACTAAAAATTCCTCAGCAAAGAAAATGTCACTTTACTGAATTCATTGATGAGCTCTAGTAGTTATCTGGTAGCACCTTTAGGATTTTCTATGTCTAATATCATATCATCTGCAAACAGTGACAGTTTTACTTCTTTCTTTTCCAATTTAGATTCCTTTTCTTTTTCTTCTCTGTTTGCCACAGCTAGGACTTCCAAAACTATGTTGAACAAAAGTGGTGAGACTGGACATCCTTGTCTTGCTCCTGATCTTAGAGGACATGCTTTTAGATTTTCACTGTTGAGTATGATGTTAGCTGTAGGTTAGTTGTATATGGTCTATATTATTTTGAAATATGTTCCCTCTAGGACCCTTTCTGGAGAGTCTTTAATCATAAATAGGTGTTGAATTTTGTCAAAAGCTTTTTCTGCATCTATTGAGATGATCATATGGTTTTTATTCTTTAACCTGTGGTGGTGTATCACAGCCATTGATTTGCAGATACTGAAAAATCCTTGCATCCCTAGGATAAATCCCACTTGATCATAGTGTATGATCCTTTTAATGTACTGTTGGATTTGGATTGCTAGTATTTTGTTGAGGACAGATGAATGGATAAAGAAGATGTGCTACATATATACAATGGGATATTACTCAGCCATTAAAAAGAATGAAATAATGCCATTTGCAGCAACATGGATGGACCTGGAGATTATCATACTAAGTGAAATAAGTCAGACGGAGAAAGACAAATATCTATTAAAAAATTTGAAACAATAATTCAAATAATTATTTTAATAATATAATACTAACCTTCCAAAACAGAAAGCACAAAGTCCAGAGGGCTTCCCTGGTGAATTCTGCCAAACATTTAAGGAAGAAATCATGCCATGTCTCCATAATCCCTTTTAGAAGATAGAAACAGAGGAATACTTTTTAACTTATTCTATGAGGCTAATAGTACCATAATACCAAAACCAATCACAGATATTACAAGAAAAGAAACCTACAGACCAATATTTCTCATGAACACAGATGCAAAATCCTCAACAAAATATTAGCCAGCAAATCCAACAATGCATAAGAAGAATTACAGGGAATTCCCTGGCAGTCCAGTGGTTAGGACTCCATGCTTCCACTGCAGGGGGCCCGGGTTCAATCCCTGGTGAGGGAACTAGGATCTCACAAGCCACACGGTGTGGCCAAAAACAAAATAATAAAGTAAAATAAAATAAAAATTTTAACAGATTTTTAAAAAATAGAAGAAGAATTACATACTGAAACAAGTGGAATTTGTCCCAGGTATTCAGGGCTGGTTCAACATTCAAAAATCAGTTTATGTAATCCATCACATCCACAAGCTAACAAAGAAAAATCACATGGTGCTATCGATAGATGAAGAAAAGCATCTGACAAAATCCAACACCCATCCATGGTAAAAACTCTTGGTAAACTAGGAATAGAGTTGAACTTTCACAAATTGATAAAGAATATCTACCGAAAACTTACAGCTAACACCACACTTAATGGTGAGAAACTGGAAACTTTCCCCACTAAGATCAAGACTAGGCAAAGATTTTCCCTCTCACCACTCCTTTTCCACATCCTACTAGAAGTCTTAGTTAATGCAATTAGACAAGAAAAGGAAATAGAAGGGATACAGATTAGGAAAGAAATGTCTTTGTTATGGATGACAAGATCATCTATGCAAAAACTCCTGGAACTAATAAGTGGTTATAGCAAGGTCACAGGATACAAGGTTAAAATACAAAAGTCAATTGTTTTTCTATATACCAGCAATGATCAAGTGGAATTAGGAATCTGAAACACTATGCTATTTACATTAGCACCTAAAAAATATAAAATACTTAGGTATAAATCTAACAAAATATGCATGAGATCTATATGAGGAAAACTACAAAACTCTGAGGAATTAATCGAGGAAGAACTAAATAAATGGAGAGATACTCCATGTTCATGGACAATACTCAATATTGTCAAGATTTCAGTTTTTCCCAATCTGATCTATAGATTCAAGGCAATCTCAATCAAAATTCAAGCAAGTTATTTTGTGGATATCAACAAACTGATTCTAAAGTTTATGTGGTAAAGCAAAAGACCCAGAATAGCCAAAACAATATTGAAGAAGAACAGAGTGGTAGGAATGACACTACCTGATTTCAAGACTTACCATAAAGGTACAGTAATTAAGACAGTGTATTGGCAAAAGAACTGACAAATAGATCAGTGAAACAGAACAGAGAGCCCTGAAGTCGACCTACACAAATATAATCAATTGACCTTTGACAAAGTAGCGAAGGCAATCCAATAGAGCAAAGATAGTCTTTTCAATAAGTGGTAATGGAACAAATGGACTTCCATAAGCAAAAACATGAATCTAGACACAGACTTTTTACCCCTCACAAAAATTAATTCAAAATGGTTCACAGATCTAACTGTAAAGCACAAAACTATAAAACTCCTTGAAGATAACATAGGAGAAAATCTAGATGAACTTGTGTTCTGCAAAGACTTTGTAGATACAAAGCCACGATCCATGAAGAAAAGAACTGATAAGATGGACTTTATTAAAATTAAAAATTTCTGCCCTGCAAAAGACAGTCAAGAGAATGAAAACACAAGCCATAGGATGGGAGAAAATATTTGCAAAATACACATCGAACAAATGACTTTTATCCAAAATATGCAAAGAACTCAAACTTACCAATAAGAAAACAAACAACTCCAATTAAAAAATGGTCCTAAGCTGACTTTAACAGACACTTCACCGAAGAAGATATACAGATGAGAAAGAAGCATATGAAAAGATGCTCCACATCATACGTCTTCAGAGAAATGCACATTAAAACAACAATGAGATACCACTACACTCCTATGAAAATGGTCAAAATCGGGAACACTAATGACACCAAATGCTGGCAAGGATGTAGAGCAACAGGAACTCTCATTGGTGGTGGGAATGCAAAATGGTGCAGCCTTTTTGGAAGACTGTTTGGCCGGTTCTTACAAAACTAAACGTATTCCTACATGCAATCCAAAATCTGTTCCTTGGTATTTACCCAAAGGGGTTGAAAACTTATGTCTACACAAAAACAGGCACAAAAATGTTTATAGCAGCTTTAGTCATTAAACGTCAACACTTGGAAGCAACCAAGACACCTTTAGTAGGGAATGGATAAACAAACTGTGGTACATCCATATAGTGGAACATTAGTAATAAAAAGAAATGATCCATCAAGCCACGAAAAGACACAGAAGAAACCCAAATGCATATTACTAAGTGAAAGAAGCCAGTCTTTAAAGGCTACATACCATACGATTCTAGCTATATGATATTCTGGAAAAAACAGAAGTGTGAAGCCAGTAAAATGATCAGTGGTTGCCAGTGTTTCGATGGGAGAGAGGAATGAATAAGAGGAACACAAGGGATTTTAAGAGCAGTGAAACTATTCTGTATAATAATATAATGCTGGATACATGTCATTATACATTTGTCCAAACCCACAGAATGTACAACACCGAGAGTGAAACATCAACTATGGACTTGGGGTGACTATCATGTGTCAGCACAGGTTCACCAATTGTAAACTAAAAAAAGTATCAACACCACTCTGGAGAAGGATGCTGGTAATGGCAGAGGCTAAGCATGTGTGAGGGAAGGGGGTATATGGGAAATCTCTGTACTTTCTGCTCAATTTTACATAAACCTAAAACTGCTCAAAAAATAAAGTTTATTTTTAAAAAAGGGCAGGGGGGCTTTCTCTTTATCAACTACCCTGAGTATTCACTTAAAAATAAGTGCTATGATTTAAATAACTTACTGAGAAAGAAGAGAATCTTTCAGGGTTTTTTCCCCCCAGTTATACATCCTGGAGCCCATTTATAAAACTTAGTTCTATCCCTTCATGGTTTTAAAATTGTGCAAGGGTGTGTGACTCTACCAGCCTTCAGAGGAATCAAATATCTGGAGGGAGAATGGCTGTAGTTTTTCATGGATTGTCCTGCTTCAGCACCCTAAGCAGACAAGGATTTAGACCTGTTTTAAAGGTCAATTTTAATTATCCCAATTATTATTCACTCATGACTGCTGAAAAATTATACTCGACAAAAGGAACAGATTCCCAGTGGTGGGAGTGTTTCTAAAATTATAACTTGTGGCAGTTTAATGAATCATACTGCTTCTCATACAGGAACAGCACTTTTTTTTTTTTTAAAGAACCACTATTTATCTTTATTTCTTCAGCTTCTATCACAGTGCCTGGCACATGGTAAGCATTTGATAAATGTTTGCTGAATTAAATTGACCACAAGTCCGAGAGCAACTTTCTTAAATCTCCATATCTAAGTTATATTTCAACCCTGACATATATTGAGCTTAAAACATTGAAACAGCCAAGTTCATCCTAACAGAAAAATCATGCGGTCTTAATTTCCAGGCTGGGTGTGGGGTAGGTATGTGATAGTGGGACCCAGGAAAATATAGATAGAGAAGAGGGGTTCTCACTAATAGGAAGGGACTGCCAATGAAGTATTCATTTCAGAAGGCATTCTCATTCCTGCTTAAACAGGGCATGTCAGTAAAATTCAGCAATCCAACACACTCAGATATTTTTCAAAAATAATTCACAAATGGAAAGATGAGAACATGTCTGTGTTAGAAGTAACATGTCTAGATTTATCAAGATTGTATAATTTTGTGCAATGAAATTCAGGGGAGAAATAGACACAGCAGTTTTTCAGACACTGATACCCAAGGGGCAATTCCCCATCCCTGCCCCTGAAATTCTGATTTAATGAGAGAATTTATTTGTGTACTTAAGGCAGACACATTCTGTTCTTCAGAGAAGGAAATGTACAACACTCGGGACAGGAGCTGAGAGATCTCTGCAGTGGATGAAAACCTCAACTGTGCCAGGAGAGACCCTCAACGTGGCCACCAGGAGTGTGCACTAAATTGCAGTTTTCATATGAGTAGCCCTGGTATCTGTATTATGTTCTGTGGTTATTAAACCAGAATTGGAGAGTTGGGCAGTGTAAAAGACATACTTTCAAAAATCTGAAGCCCTATCACGCTAGTGCCCAGAAAGATGCACTTGGGAAACTCAGCTGTTGACTCATATTAGTATTGATATTACTTTAGATATTTAGTTTAAAAAGACTTTCACTATCCATAGCTCATTAACTGGAAAACTTCCTTGCTTGTATATAAATCTGAAATATCCATTTAAGGGGCAAAGTCTAATATTCCACACAACTTACTCAAATTGTTGAAATAGTCACAGAGCAATGAAATATGCGGTTTTGGGGTGACGTCAGTATCATGATAGTGTGAATCGTTCCTTTTTTCTCTCTCTCCTTTGATTTACAACTATTAGGACGTCCATAACCAGAAAAAAAAAAAAAAGCAAAAGCACCTATCCACAGCATACAACGACATCCAAGAGATCCATCCACCTGTGCATCCAAAGTGGGTGGATTGGACCATGGAGTAGGTAGCAGGGATTGAGGTAAGTGGCTGCAGAGCTGGTGGCAGGAGGTTGTGACAGCACAGAAGGCGGCTGCTGTTCTGGCAGCGAGCCAGCACCACCTTTCTGGCAGAGGAGCTGGAGGATGAAGGCAGTGACTGGAAGTCTGCCCAGCCACGTGTGTTACAGCTGGCGGGACCAGTTGCTCTCTCTGAGGAGAGGCTGCAGTGAATGGGCAGAGGGAAAGGAAAGGTAAGTAGACAGACAAAGAGAACTGAAGTAAAATGTCTCCTGCTGTCTGCCCCTGGAGGCAAGGGGACCGACCACCCAAGGACCCCTGGGACACCGCCCCCATCCCAACTTGAGGATACCTCTACCAGGCCATGGACACCCACAAAGCCCCAAGTGCTAAGTACACACACCTTCCCCCTGCGCCCACATTCTGCCACCACGCGTTGTTTTTGTTGTTGTTGTTTTTGTTTTGTTTTGTTTTAACTGTGTGAGTTCCCAATCTTAGAAACCGCTAGTTAACGCTGGTAAGAGAAACCAAAAACTTGTGCCATAGCGCCACCTTCTGGAAAGGAAGGCTCCTAACTGCCAACCTGTTGCATTCTCAGGATCAAAGTAAACAAAGTCTTACCTAAATAAAAATGGTGTTCCATTTTTTATTTAGGGAATCATGGTAATACGGTATCGCAAAAAAAAGAAAGACAATTTTCCAGTAGCCAAACCCAAAGGTATGGAATATTGTGATCTAACTGATAAAGAGTTTTAAATAGCTGTTACGAAGAAATTCAATAGAAAACTCATAAAGGCAATGCAATGATATTAGGAATGAAAATAACAAGCAGAAGGAATACTTTACCAAAGAGATTAAAATTCTAAAAAAGAATCAGACAGATTTCTGGAGCTGAAGAACTCAATAAATGAGATAAAGAATGTATTACAATGCACTGGAAATAGAGCAAATCAGGTAGAAGAGGAATTAGCAAGCTCAAGGATAGAAATATAGAAATAATTCAGGTGGAAGAAAAGAGAGAGCTAAGATTTTTAAAAAGTGAAGCCTATGAGAAATATCTGATTCTATTGGAAAGGTAAATGTAAGAATAATGGGCATCCCAGAAGGAGAAGAGAGTGGGAAGGGGACAGAGTTTATTTAAAGAAATAATATCTGAGAAATTCCCAAATCTGTGGAAGGGATGAATATACAGATCCACAAAGCTAACAGAATATCTTATTATCTCATCACAGAAAGACCTCCAAGACACATTTTAATGAAGCTGTCAAAATTCAATTATAAAGAAGCAATTTTAAAGGCAGCCAGGGGAAAAAAAAAAAAAAAAAGACAGCAACCTACAGAGGTACCCACATTAGGCTACAGTAGATTTCTCAGCAGAAACTTTGAAGGTCAGGAGATAGATAGTGGAATGACATATTCAAAATATTGAAAGATAAAAATTTCCGGGCTTCCCTGGTGGTGCAGTGGTTGAGAATACGCCTGCCAATGCAGGGGTCACGGGTTCGAGCCCTGGTCTGGGAAGATCCCACATGCCGCGGAGCAACTGGGCCCGTGAGCCACAACTACTGAGCCTGCACGTCTGGAGCCTGTGCTCCGCAAGAAGAGAGGCCACGATAATAAGAGGCCCGCACACCGCGATGAAGAGTGGCCCCCGCTCGCCGCAACTAGAGGAAGCCCTCGCACAGAAACGAAGACCCAACACAGCCAAAAAAAAAAAAAATTTCCATCTAAGAATATGTGGCAGTTATCCTTCAGATATAAAGGAGAATTAAAGCCTTTCCCAGACAAACTAAAGCTGAGGGAGTTTACCACCACTAGACCTGCCTTATGAGAAATGTTGAAAGGAGCTCTTCAAGCTGAAACAAAAAGACAAAAGTACACAAAACTCTGATTAAGATGATAAATACTCAGAATACTGTAAATCTTTTCTAGAACAGTATATTAAATTCTTAACTATAATATAATGGTTAAAGGAAAAGAGCATTAAAAATAGCTATAGATACTACAACTTGGTAATGAAATCACAGCATAGAGATCATTTCTAACATTAAAAATATAAAAGGGGAAGAGTAAGCAGATGAAACCTTTATAGGTGAATGAAGATAAACTGGCATCAGCAGGAAAGGGGCTATTTTACCTGTAGGATGTTTTATGTAAACTTCATGGTAACCACAAGCAAAAATCTAGAGCAGAAACATAAACATAAAAAAGGGGAGAGTGAGCAAATCACCATGGAAAACCACCAACTTGTAAGGGCAGACAGAAAGAGAAGAAAAAAGGAACAACAGAGAGACAAAATAAGCAGAAGGCAAAAGATAAAATGGCAATAGTAAATTCTTACGTATCAATAATCACCCCTAAATGTAAGCAGATTGAACTCACCGATCAAAAGGCACATAGTGGGTGGATGGCTGAAAAAACAAGGTCCAACTCTATGCTCTCTACAGAAGACTCATTTCAGCTCTAAAGGCACATAGGCTCAAAGTGAAAGGATGGAAGATGATATTCCAAGCAAATAGAAATGAAAAGAAGGTGGGTATAGCCATCCTTGTATCAGACAAAACACACTTCAAGCCAAAAAAGGTAAGAAGAGACAAAGAAGATCAGTAAAGGGGTCACTACATCAAGAAGATATAACAATAATAAATATGTACGTTCCCAAAACCCGATCACTGAAATATACAAGTATGTAATAATAGATATTAAGGAACAAATAGACAACAATGCAGTAATTGCAGGATTTCAATACCCCACTATCAGCAATGGATAGATTGTCTTGACAGAAAATCAACAAAGAAACGTTGGACTTGAACCACACCTTAGAACAAATGGATTTAATAGACACATATAGAATATTCCATCCAACAGTAGCAGAACACACATTCTTCTCAAGTGCACATAGAACATTCAGGCTGGATCATATGATAGGTCACGAAACAAATCTTAGCAAACTTAAGAAGACTGAAATCATATCAGCTATCTTCTGTGACCACAATTGGTATGAAACTAGAAGTCCACAACAAGAGGAAGATGAGAAGATCTACAAACATGTGGAAAGTAAACCCACGTCTAAACAACCATTGTGTCAAAGAAGAAGTCAAAAAGGAAATAAAAAATATCTCAAAACAAATGAAAATGAAAACACAACATATCAAATATCATGGCATGCAGCAAAAGCAGATCTGAGTGGAAAGTGTATAGCAATAAATACATTAAGCTGTTAGAAAAATCTCAAGTAAACAACCTAACTTTATACCTCAAGGAACTAGAAAAAGAAGAAAAAATTAAGCCCAAAGTTAGCAGAACTAAGGAAATAGTAAGTATCAGAATGCAAATAAATGAAATAGAAACCAGAAAAACAACAGAAAGGATCAAGGAAACTACAAAATGTTTCTTCAAAAAGATAAACAACATTGACAAACTTTTAGTTAGACTCAGGAAAAAAAAGAAGAGTCAAATAAATAAAATTAGAAATGAAAAGAGAAGACATTACAACTGATACTACAGAAATACATAGAATCATAAGAGACTACTATGAACAATTATATGCCAATGGATTATACAACCTAAAAGAAATGGATACATTTCTAGAAACACACAACCTACCATGACTGAATCAGGAAGAAATAGAAAGTAGGAACAGACCAATAATGAGTAAAGACACTGTATCAGTAATTTAAAAATTCCCAACACAGAAAACTCCAGGACCAGAAAACTCCCCTGGATAATTCTATCAAACATTTAAAGAAGTAATACCAATCCTCCTCAAACTCTTTCAAAATATTGAGGGGGAGAAAACACTTCCAAACTTGTTCTATGAGGCCAGCATTACCTTGATACCAAAGCCAGATAAGGATACCACAAGAAAAGCAAACTATAGACCAATATCCCTGATGAACATAGGTGCAAAAATTCTCAAGAAAATATTAGCAAACCAAATTCAAGAACACATTAATAGAAGTATATACGATGACCAAGCGGAATTTATTCCTAGGATGAAAGGATGGGTCAACATATGCAAATCAATAAATCCAACACATCACATCAATAAAAGAAAAAATAAAAATCACATGATCTTTTCAATAGAGAAAGAAAAACCATTTGACATAAAACAACATCCTTTCATAATAAAAACCCTTAACAGACTGGGTATAGAAGGAACATACTTCAACATAAAGGCCATGTATAACAAACACAAGGGTAACATTATACCTGATGGAGAGAAATGGAAAGTGTTTCCTCTGAGACCAGGAACAAGGCAAGGATGCCCAGTCTCACTATTCTTATTCAATATAGTACTGGAAGTCCTAGCTAGAGCAATTATGCAAGACAAAGAAATAAAATATATCCAAATCAGAAATGAAAAAGTAAAACTGTCATTATTTGCTGATGATATGATTGAATATATAGAAAATCCCAAAGAATCAGCCAAAAAACTATTGAAATTAATCAACAATTTCAGTAAATTGGCAGGATACAAAGTCAACGTACAGAACTCAATTTCATTCCTCTACACTAATGATAAAGCATCTGAGAAAGAAATAAAGAAAACCATCCCTTTCACAATAGCATCAAAAACAATAAAATACTTAGGAATAAATTTAACCAAGGAAGTGGAAGATCTGTACAATTAGAACTGCAAAACTGCTGAAAGAAATCAAGGACACCAACAAATGGAAAGACACAAACAAAATCAAAGAAATTGAAGACACAAACAAATGTTCATGGATCCAAAGACTTAATATTCTTAAAATATCAATAGTTCTAAAGCCATCAACAAATTGAACATAGTCCTCACCAAAATACCGAAGGCATTCTTCACAGAAATAGAAGAAACAATCCTAAAATGTGTGTGGAACCACAAAAGACCTCAAACAGCCAAAGCCATCTTGAGAGAAAAGAGCAAAGCCAGAGACACCACACTTCTGGATTTCAAGCTATACCACAAAACCATAGTAGAAAAACAGTATTGTACTTGGGGGGAAAAAAGACAAATTGACCAACGGAACAGAATAGAGAGCCCAGAATTACACCCTGGCATATACGGTCAACTAGTATTCAACAAGGAAGCCAAGAATAGCCGGTGGAGAAAGGATAGCCTCTGCAACAAATGGTGCTGGAAAAATTGGAGAAACATATGCAGAACACTGAAAGTAGACCCCTATCTCACACCACTCACAATAATTAACTCAAAATGGGTCAAAGACTTAAACATAAGACCTGATGCCATAAGAATCCTAAAAGAAAATGTTAGGGGAGAAGTTTATTGATATTGGTCTTGGCAATAATTTGGTGGGCATGATGCCAAAATAACAAACAATAAAAGAAAAGAATCAAAACATGGGACTACATCAAACTCAAGAGCTTCTGCACATCAAAAGAATAAATTAATTAACAAAATGAAAAGACACCCTACAGAATGGGAGAAAAATTTTGCAAACCATTTATCGAATAAGTGATTAATATCCAAAATACATAAGGAACTCAGTCAACTCAATAACAAAAAACAAACAATCTGGTTAAAAGATGGGAAGAAGAAGTAAATAGTCATTTCTCCGAAAAGGACATCAAAATGGCCAAGAGACACATGAAAAGATGCTCAACATCACTAATCATAAGGGGACTGCAAATCAAAATCACAGTGAAACATTACCTCACACCTGTGAGAATGGCTATCATCAAGAAGACAAGGACCAACAGATGCTGGTGAGGATGTGGGAATGTAAATTAATCTAACAACTATAGAAAGCAAGATGGAAGCTCCTCAAAAAATTAAAAGTAGATCTATCATATACTCCAGGTATTCCACTTCTGGGTATACAACCAAAGAAAATGAAAATAGGATTTTGACAAGATATACGCACTCCCATGTTTATCACAGCATTACTCACAATAGCCAAGATACGGAAACAACCCAAAAGACCATCAGTGGATGAATGGGTAAAAAAATATGTGGTATACATACACTGTGGAATGTTATTCAGCCATGAGAAAGGAAGAGATCCTCCCATTTGCTACAACATTATGCTAAGAGAGTAAGTCAGATAGAGAAAGACAAGTACTGTATGATGTCACTTACATGTGAAATCTAAAAGTTAAACCTGTGAAAAACAGAATAAAACGGTGGTTACCAGGGACAGGGACAAGAGGGATGGTCTTTAAGGGTACAAACTTGTAAGAATTGGTAAATGAGCCATGAAGATCTAATGAACAGTATAATAAATAGACAGTAATACTGTACTATAATTATATAACGTGATCATGTGTATTATAATTATATAATGTGATATTACTTCAGCAATCACATTAACAATATATAAATGTATCAAAGTAACATACTGTATACCTGAAACATATGCAATGTTACAAGTCAAATTTACTCAATAAAAAAGTGTGCAATTTTATATTTTTCTGTTCATACATTGTTCACGTGAATTACCAAATTACTGTAATTGCCAAAATCACATAATTTTCTTCTACAAATGTTGCTGCTATATAAGTTGCTTCATGGAGCAAGGACCTAATAAATTTTTTTTTTTTAATTCATTTTTGGCTGTGTTGGGTCTTCGTTTCCATGCGAGGGCTTTCTCTAGTTGCGGCAAGCGGGGGCCACTCTTCATCGCGGTGCACAGGCCTCTCACTATCGTGGCCTCTCTTGTTGCGGAGCACAGGCTCCAGACGCGCAGGCTCAGTAGTTGTGGCTCACAGGCTTTGTTGCTCCGCGGCATGTGGGATCCTCCCAGACCAGGGCTCGAACCCGTGTCCCCTGCATTGGCAGGCAGATTCTCAACCACTGCGCCACCAGGGAAGCCCCTAATAAATATTTTTTGAGTGAATAATTTATTTTGAAACTTTAGAGATTTTTTTATCCTTCAATTTTCTCCACTAAAAATTGGAGGCAAAATTATGTATTTCTTTCTGTATTATGTGATTGTAGAAGAGTTAAAAACTGCTGCACAAATTTTTTAAAAACCTGTGATGAACATGAAAGGGTTAGATGTTCCTTTATATTTACAGGAGTGCTTCTTCTAAAAGTCCATGTAACTTTAAAAACTTACAAAATTTAACAAAAAAATAACACCTATACTGTAATATTTGATCCATAAATACTATAACAATTGTTAAAATTTTAGGACAAGATTTAAGTTACACAAGAAATTTTTACACTATGTTTGGTAATTTGGGCATTTTCTTTGGAAAAAATTTAAAATAAAATAACCAACATATTCCAAAGCTAAAGATTCACTGCTTTGTGGTAGAATGAGAAAAGAGAATACACATCATTGCAAAGAAATGTGTATTTGGTGCTTTAAATAATCAACTGGGCGTTTCAAAAAGCTTGTTTAACTAGGATAAAACTCGATTCATACGCTGTCTTGCAATTTGGAAATACTTTCCTTTTGTCCATCCATCTCTCCTCCTCCCACCCTCTCCTTCTTCCTTGTCTTCCTCCTTTCCTCTCTTCCTTCTTTTCTCCAAGATATTCAACAGGGGACAGTTGTCAAAAAGATGTTCATAGCTAAAGGCAGCAAGTACAATCAATCCATTCAAAGCACAAGTACCTGTTAATGATCCCTCCATAAAATACCGCTTTTCTCATTTTGCCAGAGGGGAAAAAAACAAGACAGTAACTTCTTTGTAGAGTTCCAAGAATATACACAAAATATATAGGGGAAAAAGGAAAATTTTACAGTTTGGAATTTGGATCCAAATGACACCTGAAGTTTTAAAATAATTAATTCCTGGTAAATATTTTCAGGTTTAATCTACTGAGGTACACTATTATAATATAGCATTGCTGTTTAATGTAATGTTTACCTAAAAATTATTTAATTATTAATAGCGACAGTTCACTGAAAACTTGGGTCTCTGACCAAAAAGTTTCCATAAAACAATCATTATGTTTAATTGTTCATATTTATTCAAAAATACAGGCCACTGCTGTTACAAGAGTAGGAAACCCAATCATTTTAGGAAGTGTGTGTGTGTGTGCACATGCACACGCATGCGTGCACGCACATATTTAACAAGTAAATAAAAAATTAGATTACTATTGAATAAAGCAGTGCATTCTCAGGTACCTCATTAGATACATATATAAAGATAAAATAACTATTTGGACGTGAAAACAAAGACTATTACAAGAGACAAAGAAGGACACTACATAATGATCAAGGGATCAATCCAAGAAGAAGATATAAAAATTGTAAATATTTATGCACCCAACATAGGAGCACCTCAATACATAAGGCAAATGCTAACAGCCATAAAAGGGGAAATCAACAGTAACACAATCATAGTAGGGGACTTTAACACCCCTCTTTCACCAACGGACAGACCATCCAAAATGAAAATAAATAAGGAAACACAAGCTTTAAATGATACACTAAACAAGATGGACTTAATTGATATTTATAGGACATTCCATCCAAAAACAACAGAATACACTTTCTTCTCAAGTGCTCATGGAACATTCTCCAGGATAGATCATATCTTGGGTCACAAATCAAGCCTCGGTAAATTTAGAGAAAATTGAAATCATATCAAGTATCTTTTCCGACCACAACGCTATGAGACTAGATATCAATTACAGGAAAAAATCGGTAAGAAATACAAACACATGGAAGCTAAACAATACACTACTTAATAACCAAGAGATCACTGAAGAAATCAAGGAAGAAATCAAAAAATACCTAGAAACAAATGACAATGAAAACACGATCACCAAAAACCTATGGGATGCAGCAAAAGCAGTCCTAGAGGGAAGTTTATAGCAATACAATGCTACCTCAAGAAACAAGAAACACCTCAAATAAAAAACCTAACCTTACACCTATAGCAATTACAGAAAGAAAAACAAAAAAAAACCCCAAAGTTAGCAGAAGGAAAGAAATCATAAAGATCAGATCAGAAATAAATGAAAAAGAAATGAAGGAAACAATAGCAAAGATCAATAAAACTAAAAGCTGGCTCTTTGAGAAGATAAACAAAATTGATAAACCATTAGCCAGACTCATCAAGAAAAAAAGGGAGAAGACTCAAACCAACAGAATTAGAAATGAAAAAGGAGAAGTAACAACTGACAATGCAGAAATACAAAGGATCATGAGAGATTACTGCAAGCAACTCTAGGCCAATAAAATGGACAACCTGGAAGAAATGGACAAACTCTTATTAAAGCACAACCTTCCAAGGCTGAACCAGGAAGAAATAGAAAATATAAACAAACCAAACACAAGCATTGAAATTGACGCTGTGATTAAAAATCTTCCAACAAACAAAAGCCCAGGACCAGATGGCTTCACAGGGGAATTCCATCAAACATTTAGAGAAGAGCTAACACCTATCCTTCTCAAACTCTTCCAAAATATAGCAGAGGGAGGAACACTCCCAAACTCATTCTACGAGGCCACCATCATCCTGATACCAAAACCAGACAAAGATGTCACAAAGAAAGAAAACTACAGGCCAATATCACTGATGAACATAGATGCAAAAATCCTCAACAAAATACTAGCAAACAGAATCCAACAGCACATTAAAAGGATCATAAACCACGATCAAGTGGGGTTAATCCCAGGAATGAAAGGCTTCTTCAATATACGCAAATCAAAGAATGTGATACACCATACTAACAAATTGAAGGATAAAAACCATATAATCATCTCAATAGATGCAGAAAAAGCTTTCAACAAAATTCAACACCCATTTATGATAAAAACCCTCCAGAAAGTAGGCATAGAGGGAACCTACCTCAACATAATAAAGGTCATATATGACAAACCCACAGCCAACATCTTTCTCAATGATGAAAAACTGAAACCATTCCCTCTAAGATCAGGAACAAGACAAGGGTGCCCACTCTCACCACTATTATTCAACATAGCTTTGGAAGTTATAGCCACAGCAATCAGAGAAGAAAAAGAAATAAAACGAATCCGAGTCGGAAAGGAATAAGTAAAGCTGTCCCTGTTGGCAGGTAACATGATACTATACATAGAGAATCCTAAAGATGCTCCCAGAAAACTACTAGAGCTATTCAATGAATTTGGTAAAGTAGCACAATACAAAATTAATGCACAGACAGCTCTGGCATTCCTATACACTAATGATGAAAAATCTGAAAGAGAAATTAAGGAAACACTCCCATTTACCATTGCAACAAAAAGAATAAAATACCTAGCAATAAACCTACCTAGGGAGACAAAAGACCTATATGCAGAAAACTATAAGACACTGTTGAAAGAAATTAAAGATGAGACAAATAGATGGAGAGATATACTATGTTCTTGGATTGGAAGAATCAACATTGTGAAAACGACTATACTACCCAAAGCAGTCTACAGATTCAATGCAATCCCTATCAAACTACCACTGGCATTTTTCACAGATGTAGAACAAAAAATTTCACAATTTGTATGGAAACACAAAAGACCCCAAATAGCCAAAGCAATCTTGAGAAAGAAAAACGGAGGTGGAGGAATCAGGCTCCCTGACTTCAGACTATACTACAAAGCTACAGTAATCAAGACAGTATGGTACTGGCACAAAAACAGAAATATAGATCAATGGAACAGGATAGAAAGCCTAGAGATAAACCCAAGCACATACGGTCACCTTATTTTTGATAAAGCTGGCAAGAATAGACAATGGAGAAAAGACAGCCTCTTCAATAAGTGGTGCCGGGAAAACTGGACAGCTACGTGGAAAAGAATGAAATTAGAACACTCCCTAACACCATACACAAAAATAAACTCAAAATGGATTAAAGACCTAAATGTAAGGCCAGACACTATCAAACTCTTAGAGGAAAACATAGGCAGAACACCCTATGACATAAATCACAGCAAGATCCTTTTTGACCCACCTCCTAGAGAAATGGAAATAAAACAAAAATAAACAAGTGGGACCTAATGAAACATAAAAGCTTTTGCACAGCAAAGGAAACCATAAGCAAGACGAAAAGACAACCCTCAGAATGGGGGAAAGTATTTGCAAATGAAGCAACTGACAAAGGATTAATCTCCACAATTTACAAGCAGCTCATGCAGCTCAATATCAAAAAAACAAACAACCCAATCCAAAAATCGGCAGAAGACCTAAACAGACATTTCTCCAAAGAAGATATACAGATGGCCAACAAACACATGAAAGAATGCTCAACATCATTAATCATTAGAGAAATGCAAATCAAAACTACAATGAGATATCATCTCACACCAGTCAGAATGGCCATCATAAAACAATCTACAAACAATAAATGCTGGAGAGGGTGTGGAGAAAAGGGAACACTCTTGCAATGTAAATTGATACAGCCACTATGGAGAACAGTATGGAGGGTCCTTAAAAAACTAAAAACAGATCTACCATATGACCCAGCAATCCCACTACTGGACATATACCCTGAGAAAACCATAATTTAAAAAGAGTCATGTACCACAATGTTCATTGCAGCTCTATTTACAATAGCCAGGACATGGAAGCAACCTAAGTGTCCATCGACAGATGAATGGATAAAGAAGATGTGGCACATATATACAATGGAATATTATTCAGCCTAAAAAAGAAACGAAATTGAGGTATTTGTAGTGAGGTGGATGGACCTAGAGTCTGTCATACAGAGTGAAGTAAGTCAGAAAAAGAAAAACAAATACCGTATGCTAACACATTTATATGGAACCTAAAAAAAAAGAATGGTCATGAAGAACCTAGGGGCAAGACGGGAAAAAAGACGCAGACCTACTAGAGAATGGACTTGAGGATACGAGGAGGGGGAAGGGTAAGCTGGGACAATGTGAGAGAGTGGCGTGGACATATATACACTACCAAATGTAAAACCGATAGCTGGTGGGAAGCAGCCGCATAGCACAGGGAGATCAGCTCACTGCTCTGTGACCACCTAGAGGAGTAGGATAGAGAGGGTGGGAGGGAGGGAGACGCAAGAGGGAAGAGATATGGGGGATATGGGGATATATGTATACGTATAGCTGATTCACTTTGTTATAAAGCAGAAGCTAACACACCATTGTAAAGCAATTATAGTCCAAAAAAGATGATTAAAAAAATGTCCATATTTGCAAAAAAAAAAAGATAAAATAGCTATTTGGTATTATTTTCACAAGGTACAACTAAACATTTCTTTAAAAATTTTTCTGAAGAGGGTGTTTTTTTCCCTTTCTGTACAAAACTTCCAAACTGTGCTGGTATACAGCACTCATGTCAAAATAGAAGGTGAAACATTTCAATTCCACAGCAAGTGGAAATTAAAAATTCACAGAATTTGTTGAATTATACCAGGTATGGAAATGGCCTTCTCTTTCGTAAACCTGACTATATGTATATTATACATAAGACTACATATAAGCATTATATAAGATTATAGAACTTAAAATTAGTTTATAAAAGATACAAATCTGTTAACCTAAAAGGAACTCCAGATTTTTATAGAAAATTCATGATAAGATCCAATTTCATTCTATTTAAAAATCTGAGAAATCGACAAATATTTTAATCACTTACAGGAGAATGTTTCAGTTATTTCTCAGCAACAATAATTGGTGAAAGTTTCTATGTATAATAATAGTAAGATGTTAAGGACATGAATTATATTGTGTCACCCAAATCCACCCAGTGGTGCTACTCATCATCCTTAACAGTTTTCACAGGTCTGCTTCCGCAAGCCAACAGTAGTCTATAAAAAAAATAGATTGGGTAAAAAAATCCACATGCTTAAACAGCTTCATACACCTATTCTAAAGTACAAACAAACTTTCACTGTTTAACCAAGAATATTCTCACTATCAGATGAAAGAACAATGAATGAAAAAACATGCAATCATATTAAAACATGAAACAGAAAACAGGACTTTTTCTGAGGAGGAAAATCAGTTTCATGATTTTGAAAAGCACACAAAATATCACATTTAATTTATTTTCTACTGATCATCCTTCTATTTATAACGCAACACTTTATCTCAATTTTTAAACAATGTCCATGGTTAAATTCTACTTATGTCTCAAAGAACATTAGCAAGATTTTAGTCTCCCTCTTCATCCTCTCCACTCATGTTTTACGATGGTTTAAATAATAGTTTCTAGTAAAAAAGTTATTTTCCTTCAGAACTTATACTTGTTTCTATATTTCTTTTTGCTTCTTGTATTACAGCTCTGCTGAAGTTAAACTAGCTCTCATTCCATTATAGCAAATAAGTTTATATCATTATTTTTGGTGGTTTAAAATGTGACCATGTTTCTAGGTATTTTTTTTTTAATTATTGTTTTCCATTCATCTAACGCAGCACAATATGAGCTTTTATAAGTGAGATACATTATTGCTTTTCAGTTTTAAGAAATTTTATTTTTATGTTACTAATTCTTTTAAATTTATTGAAACTGGTTTTATGGTTAAGTAAAAATGTAAATATTCCACATGTAATTGAAAAGCCTGCATAATATTTTCTAACTGTTATATATATATCCTTAAAATCAAAGTTAGAAATAATTTATTCAAATCTCTATATCCTTATCACTTCATTTTATTCTATTTTATGCTTATTTGTCTATTTTTCTCAGTTATTTTCTCATCCCCTCTCTTCTTGCTTTCTGTTGAACAGACTGAAATCTACCCCCATCCCATTCCATTTTTCCTACTGGTTTGAAATGTGTATGTCTTATTACTCTTCTTTAAGTGGTCATCCTTAAAATTTTACACTGCATTCTGCTTAACAATTTAACAAAGCCTAAAATTAAACAAAATAATGCAGGGACCTTAGAATGCTTTAAGTCTGGTAAGCCTTTTCCAACTATATTTTCAATTGTTCTCTTAGATTTATCTTGTCTTCTTCTTTGAATTCCATCAACTTCATAAAGATGTTGTTGTACAAACAGCTTTATTACTGTTCAAATATGTGATTATACCTGAGGACCTGCCATTTGTTTCTAGCTACTAGATTATAAGTACTCATAACTGCCTTCTGTAATAATTTTCTTTCTTGCTAAGTATATCCATTAACACTTCTTTAGTGAAGGTTAATTGGCCTTAAATGCTCTTTGATTTTATATTTCTGTGAATGGCTTTATCTTACCTTCATTCTTGAAAGAGAAAGAAAGAGAAAGTCAATGAGTCTACAGTTCTTGGTTGGTAATTATTCCCTCTCAGAACTTTAACAGTTCTTGTCTCTGATTTTGTTTGTTTATTTGTTATTCTTACCTTTTATCTGCTTTTAACATCTCTTGATTCTGGTGTTCTACAGTTCCAATATAAAGTGTTGTTTTGGGTGGGAATTTATTTTCCTTTGTATCACTAGGGATTTGAGAGGTTTCCTGAATCTAAACATTGGTGACTCTCTTCAATTTTGGGCAATTCCCATAGATTATCTCTTAAGTATTTCTTTTTCCCACATGCTCTTCCTTCTAGAACTCAGATCAGATACAAAAATCAATCGCTTTACCCTGTCCCCTAACCTGGCTTTCATATTTTCCATCTCTTCATCTCTCTGTAGTGCATGCTGGTTATTTATTTCAAACGTGTCTTCTAATTTGTTGAGTCTCTCTTCACCTGTGTCTAATCTGCTGTTTCAGCATTCACTAAATTCTTTATTTCAGTGATTACATTTTTCATTTCTCAATACTACTCTTTTTCAATTCTACTTGATCATTTTGATAGTCTCTTATTCTTTCCATTCTTCTACTCTTTTATTTCTTTATACATATAAAACACATTTTATATCCTAAATCTATTTCAATATATACATTTATTTTGGTCTAATTCTGTAGTTTATTATTTCTGATGATTCTTCCTCTTGCATTTTATGTTTTTATTTTTATTGTGAGCATATGTTTCCTGGAAATGGATCTGTAAGAGCCTAGATGACTATATTCAACAGGAAGACAAGACATGGAGAGAAAGTGCCAGAAGTAGAGGGAGGGGTAACTGAAAGTCCTGATGGAAGAATGCCAGTGTAGCTAGGTGGTGGTTGTAGTTTAGGGTCAGTTAAAGGAGGGACTAGGAACAGGAAGTGAAGGGAAGGGACCTTTCAAGGAATAAATGTGTGTGTGTGTGTGTGTGTGTGTGATGTGAGGGAAGATTCGAAAATCTTTACCCAGAAAAGCAAGATCATCAGGTAAGTGGTCTTTAGAAAGATTATTCTGGCAGCAGGATAGCAAATGGATCAGAAGGAGGTGAGGTAGAGACAGGAAAATCATGAAGACAACAATAGTAAATGCCAGAGATTTAGAGGGTTTGAATAAGTCAGTGATGGGATGACTGAAGAAAAGGGGACATGAGAAAATTCAAGAGATGGGGCTAAACCTAACCTTTCACAATCAAACAGTAATGCTCTCTTTCCAAGGATCCACACCAAAGTTTTCATACCCATTCTAAGTGAGATGACATTCCACAGCATACAAAATATGTTTGACTTGGACACTAACACTCATTTCACTATCATAAATGTCAAACAACCCATATTGATGGTCAGATACTATATGTCTTAGAAGACTTCATAAAAAACAGCCAGATAACAAGCAGTATATGTTTCAGCAGCATATTGTCTTAATCTGGGGAGTCCTTTTCAGCTAACGGAAAAATATATAAAACCGAAAGAAGTCAAAGTTGCTAGTGACAATTTAATCCAAATAGCTTAATCTGAAAAGCTTTATTGCTTAGAGAGATATAATATTACAGAAAGCTGAAACATATCAATGTACTGTTAGAGTTTCTAATTCTATGACATAAACTTATTTTTAAATAGTCTGCTTTTGTAATATTGTCTTAATCTTGCAGTATTAGTGATAATACTTTGACTAATGGAAATACCCAGTATAAATGCCTTTCCCTAAAATTGCTTATCTGATTATTCTACCCAAAATCATGGACCAAAGTCACATTTCTGATTTTACACTTGAGATCAACAGGAGCAATAGTAATGGCTAAAATTCACTGAGGACTTACTATGTTCCAGGCATTATTTATATATATTAATTCATTTAATCTTCATAACAAGTCTATGAGATGGGTTATAATTATTACTTATATTTTTGGAGACAAGGAAGCTGAGACACAGAAAGGATAAGCAAATTACCCAGGGTCACACAGCTGGCATTCATCAGTGGAAGCAGAAACCTAATCCAAACATTCCTTTCATAACCACTCCACTCCACTGCCTATCTGAAAGTGTGACTCATTATGTTAGTACATCTTGTTGAATTTTATAGTTTTATGCTGTTTGAAGGAGTGCTGCTGGAATCATCTTCATTTATATACCTCCACTGTGCCCTTCTATGTAATTCTGAAAATACGAACAATCTTTGTTTGAAAATAGAGGTAGTCTTTAAGTGATAGCATGTGCATTTTGTCATGCCTTTGAGCTAGCTAGTCATAAAACTTCTCAAAGATAGTAACAGGTTTTGTTGACAGTAATGGCCAGCCATAAACAGACTCAGAAATTCCTCACCCTAGACCAGGGGGTCAAGTCTGCAAGCACAATGGGAGCTTCCACTTGATGTTGCAGGTTACTGGACACAGAGTCCATGGTTCTCACTCCCAGAGGCAGCTGTGACCCAAATGAATTTAGCCTCATGGGTGTCAAGGAGACAACTGGACACCTACTCTGAAGTGCAACGGCCACCTGTGCACCTGCAGGCCCTCTGCCCTGATGTGCAGTGAGCCTTTCCCACCTGGATTAGATGCTGCTTCAAGTATCAGGTAGACACTATGAACCAGGCTTGTGGAGAATGCCAATTACACACTGCCCCCAGGCACCTCTGTTTCAGGCTCCTCCTGAATATGGAGCCTTGCTGAGATCAGACTTGATCAAGATCTCCCTAGATAATAGTCATCTTGCCTAATAATACCTGCCAGAAGGCCTCCTCTTTGCTGCTTGTTGGTCTTTGGTAGTTCCCCTGACACCTGGCCTTTTCAAGCTCTCCCTCAGGGCTTCCCAGCAACTTTTAGAACAGGCACCATGCTTTTTATCAAAGCCTTGGGTCAGAAGTTATGTCAGGCATTTTCCTACTGGAAGAAAACAAAACACTCAAAATCAGCCAATGGATCCTTCCATGAACAAATCAGTTGGCTAGTAGAGAGCTCAGGGATAGTCACATAAAAATTCATTTTTATTAGGCCACCTAAAAAATGATTATAAAATACACGGGGGGATTCTGCAGATATTCTATATACTTTCAAGGTAGCATATTTAAAATATATTAATTTCTCCATTTATTTGGTACTTACTGAGTACCATCAGCAAAGCACTGCAGGAACAAAGAAGCGTGATTCTGTTTTCAGGAAGTTTAAAATCTGATTAAGGAGGGAGACATGTAACCAAGCATCTGTTCTATGAAGCCAGTAAGAGCCTGAAAGCTAGTGCTTTTCATAATAGATGTTAAACTAATTACCTAAATGGATTGTGCATTTTGCTTTCTTGTCAAAGTGATGCAGTCAAAGCACCTGGTCAAGGATCAAGTTGCAATCACTTCCTGGCTCCACCACTGGTCATGAGGGCCAACCTTTCCTGTCACAGTAGCTGGATAAGAGCAGTCACAACACAGACAAAACAGTGGAAGTCAGATCTGGGGATCTTGCTGGATGTTTGGGGAAAGAGAATCATTCACCTTTTTACTTATCCAACAAATATGTATTGAGAACCCACTGTCTTCCAGGACCATCCCTGTGCTCTGGGGATTAGGAAGTAGGAATAACAACAAAAAAGAAAGAGGAAGTCTCTGCTTTCTTGGAGCTTGAGCTGAGGGAATAAACAAATAAATACATGCTTAGTGCTTCAGGGTAATAAGGACCAAAGTCCAAATAGAGGAAAGCATTCTATCACTGTGATTAGGAAGGTCGACCTTGGACATGGAGCTACCAAGCAGATTCCTGCCTGAGCATCAAGCTGACACTGGGAAGACAGAGCGGAAACATGAAGAGAGGCTGATCCTGATGGCACAGCCTCATCTGGATCTAACCTTGCCTGAAATGCAATGATGTGAACCAACAATTCCCCGTTTTGTTTAAGTCACTTGCCAATACCCCAGTCCTTCACACTCCCATTTCTTATTACTCCACATAGAATCAAACAACCATTAAGTCCTGAAAGTGTTCTTTGTGTGCAGTGTCACTTTTTCATTCTCACTGCCATCCTCCCACTTCAGTCCCTCTTACACCTGGGAAATGGAATAACAGTGGAAGACCTCAGGGGGATGGATCCCACAGGAAGTAGTGAAGGAGGAAGGACACCTCTTTGGCTGGCCAAATCCACGCAAGTCAACCCAGGAAGTCATTCAGCATCACCTCCATCTAAGAAAATGGAAGAAGATGCTCGTGAAGGCTCTGGGCATGTTGATGCTGGGGGTTGGGAAGGAGGCCTTGGGAGGGTGGGTAAGCCAGTCTCATCCCTAGGGAACTGGGATGGAGATTAAGATACAACATATGTCCTTTTCATGCTCAAATGCGCAATAGCCTGCAGGATGTATCTCCCCACTCTTGCTTCACCTTGCAGCAATATTCATGAGGAAAAGGAACTTTCCCTAGGCAAGCATGCAGCCTATCTTCCAACAAATGAATCCTATCACTTACAAGAAGAACAAGTGAAATCAGTCCATAGCGATGCAAATCTCCCAAAGATCAGGTTTTCAGGTTTCTTAAAATAGATCAGTAGTTCATCATGACAAAAGAATAGTAAATAATTATGATCCAAAGTTTATTCTTATAAACTGGAGAATCAATATTATGTTTGTTAACCTTGTACCATAGTTCAAAATAGATCATTTGACTTACCTCTAATAGGTAATTGACTCTGAGATCTGTCAATTCTACTGTGTTCTATGCCAGAAAAAATAGTTTTCAGAAATGTTCCTTGTCACTTTAAGAAAGCAAAGAGTAATTTGGCGTTCGCTCCCTTAAACTCTCTTATACGTACCTTAACTAAACTCTAGTCAACATATCCTCTTTCAGTCCCCCAATTTTTTTAACCCCTCGCAATGACGGCATGGTTCACACCATAGAAAAGGATGTGCTCTGAAATGTCAAGGCTCACAGGTTTTCTTATCAGAACTTCCGTGAATCGAGACTTCCCTGGTGGAGTAGTGGTTAAGAGTCCGCCTGCCAATACAGGGAACACGGGTTCGATCCCTAGTCCAGGAAGGTCCCACGTGCCGCGGAGCAACTAAGCCCACGCACCACAACTACTGAAGCCCTTGCGCCTAGAGCCCACGCTCCGAAACAAGAGAAGGCACCTCAATGAGAAGTCCGCGCACCACAACAAAGAGTAACCCACGCTGGTCGCAACTAGAGAAAGCCCGTAGCCTCAGTGCCGCAATGAAGACCCAACACAGCCAAAAATTAATTAATTAATTAATTAATTAAAAAAAGAAAACTTCCATGAATTAACACAACGTTGCAGAGAAGCCTAAGAATCACAGACACACAGCAGCTAGCCAGCTTGATGACATTACACAGCTATATTTTTCTTTTTATGTTGTATTATTATACTTTTAGTGTATAGCAATGTCCTTATTCTCAAGTTTCTAATCATCAAAGACACAGCAAACGTAAAGCTATATGACAAATCCTTAATTTTGATAATCTCCAAACATTTGAACAGATGTCTATAGAAACATATTATTTTTCTTACATCAGCCAAATCTGAGACATTAAAATAGTTAACAGTTCTTAAAATATTTTCTTCCATAATAGAAGTTTATATTAAAATTACTTTCTTTGACCTGAATCAAATTACTGAATTATTTTCGCATGCTAATCAGATTCCCTTTATTATATCTACTCGCCTTTAAATCAAAATCCTACCAGCCATTCCTTAGAACTGTATTAACAGGAACCAGGACCTGGGAAGGCCTCAGAGGCAGGTTAAGTGCTGCTGGTTCTAACGGTGGCTGCATAGCAATATCCTAGAACACAAAACACCTCCGACACGTGAAGGCAAGAGTTTCAACTGGGGTTCAACTGGGTCAGGGCAGATGTCTTTGTATTTCCTGATTGCTCACATGCTCAGAAATCCAAAGTGGAGACTCTCCGTTCTGCATGGTAACAAGTAAGAAATAGCTCAATCCCACGTAACTGGATTGTCACCTAATCCAATCTGTGCCTCTTTTACAACTATTGACAGTGGTTTTTAATTCCTTCGGCAGGTCTCTCTACCCAACCAGCCTCCCTTAAGACACACAAACATACGTACACACACATGGTACATCCTGCCACTTCTCCCACCAATTCACCACTCCGAGGAAGAGTGTATTTAGCTTAACTTTATCAAGCTCTTTGGCTGCCTGAGGATTTATAAATGTTAAAATAAAAACTAATTACAACCTTGAGAACTGCAGGTGGCACCTGGTCTTATGTCTCAAGGCAGCAGGTCGCTCCTGCATCATCCAAGCAGCAATGTCACTGCTTGCTCCTAAGCTCCAGAGAAACCCTCTGTTGGGTCTCGAACACCCCAAGTAATGAGATGCTACTGAAACGAGCATGTGGGGACCCTAGGTCTATGCCACAGCGTTAAGTGGCTTCTGAGGTTATCGAAACTGCCACTGATTCCAAACAAGGTTCACCAGCCCCTTCCTCCCACAGTGGTCCAGTGAACACTAAAAAGGCATAAAAATTCCTTCTCCACAGGTGTCTCCACAGGTGACAGCCACTAAGGCCAGAGATGGAACCACAGGTGATACAACTTAGGAACACATAAATTTAAATATCTGATACACCATTTACCATATCCCTAAAATGACTCATCCGAAAGTATCATATTTGCCAGTTTAAAAAACAAACTTTTTTCAAGTTTCTCTCCATGAGTTAGCTATAACTAGCACATCCTCCATGAGTATCTTTTCCTGATGTACTACCGAGTAAAAACTTAATAAAAGCCATAGCCTAGATAAAATATATCATTTTTTCATTTGTGATTAACAGCCTTGGAGGGAGGTTTTTTTTTAAACTGGTCCATTAAATGGGCATATATTTAAATAAAAATTATATAGTTTCTAACTTTAAACTACTCAAAATTTCAAGTAATTTATGTTTCAATTCTATTTCAAATCAGTACACTGAAAATACCCATTACCTGGAAACTAAGGGGAATATTTTTATTTTTTATTGTGAGCCAGACTCCCTATATTATTATTGAAAAGTAAAGTTTCTAATGAACCAGAAAGGAAATTTATTGTAAAGCAACACTCAAACTAAGCACATGTATTATCACACAAGGTTATGTGTACACCTACCAGACATGTGCAATCTCTATGTCAAAGCATTGTTTTCAAAAAGTTAAAAACACAACACGTACAAATATAGAACAAATGCATGCCAAAGAATCATAAACTCATTAATGACTAATCCAGTAAAAGAGCATTTTGAGAAACTAGGAATTTACAGGCATTTATAGAAGAACATTAGAATGAGATTGCTAGGTTACAAAAAAACTGATCAATGTCCTACAGGGCAATAAAACCTTTGTAGTTACCATATGTACCTGAAAAAAAAAAAAATCGTCAATTTCAGCTTCTAAACTCCAATCAAATAGTAAATGACCAAGTCAGACATGGGTGCATTCTTCTAGGTAATTAAACAATCATGTGGGCCTATTAAACAATGTTCCTGCATAATGTCAAAAGGTCACTCTATCATACCCTCTCTTTTTTTAACTTTTTATTTTACATTGGAGTATAGTTGATTTACAATGTTGTGTTAGTTTTTACAGTATTTACAAGTTGTGTATAACTTTAATTAGCACACAGATTTTAACCTTATGCCATAGAACTCAAACTGGAAAAAACATGTATGATATTTTGAAGGAACGTATTACATATGGTTTCCTGCCTCTCAGAAATAGGTAGACATAAATAATTCCGTTTTTAAAAGTTATTCAATATGATGCAACAGAGCCTATAGCAATCAGCACCGCAACGGGCCCCAGGTAGGCAGATTGAGTGGGGACACTTTGGAAGTTACTCTGAAGAACTTTGTATGTTGAAGCCAAGCCTTTAAAGGCTCTGAAAAGTTAAGTGGGGAGAAGATCCAGAGGTTAATTTCATATTTGTTTTTCAGGATTAGAATTAGAATTGCAGGTAAACCCTGGATCTATTCATTCCAAATTGTTTGAACTCTTTTATACTTTTATAAGTATACTTTTATATTCAAATTCTGATTTTGATTTAAAGGGAAAAATTCAAATTCAAATTTGCTCAGTTAATTGAGATTTTTGTCAGTGAATATGTCCTTTATTTAGTACTCTTGAATGATTTGGGGTTGTTTTTCCAAATCAACTCAAAGGAGCAGACATTCTTGAGCTCCAGTCTTCTCCCCAGAACAGGCTTTCAGGCGTGGGAGGGTCACTGATAATGTGTCTTTAGGGTCATTTTGTTTGTTTGTTTGCTTAAAGAGTCTCCCCCAGTTGCATAAGCTTCAGGACCCTCACAGCTCTAGCCTTGCCTTTCACTCTGTGTTGATAGTCACATGGACTTTGTAAGTTTTTTTGGAGAAAAAAATGTTGTTGTTTTCCCGAAGTTTTCAAAAATATTCTGACCTCAGTATTTCTGGGAAGTTTATTCAAATATGATTTTTTTTAAAAAACGGTCCGTTTACCAGTTTGTTGAAGACTCTTTCCAACAAGTCCAAGCTCCAGTGCTTACTAAATACCTCTCTCCATATTCTATGCTCATTTTCCCCAACATGTTTCACTGAATCACGAATGGATTCCCCATTCACCTGCTCCAGGGGCACATCCTCTGATAGGCTCCCTCCCTAAACCAAGGAACATATTACATATGGTCTAATGCCTTTCAGAAATAGGTAGACATAAGTAATTCAATCTAAATATCAACCAAAATACTGACATTTTCTTATTCAGATTATATCTCTTCTTCCTCCCCCCCCCCCAAAAAGATCTGAAAGTTCATAAACAAATAGTAGATTCACAGGGATAATCCTAAAACAGAGAGCTACTGCCCTCTTCCACTTGTGGCTCATGGTAGGAAGTGAGCAAACCAACCACTGTCTGCACAACAACTTCTGGAAAACAGGGCTCTAACTTGGAATCTATATTCTAACTTTCCTCTTGCGTTCCATTTAAGAGGATAACTCCATTAGAATAACACTTTCATCTTGACTAAATACAAAGAGTTCTAGAAGGCAGACCAAGTAGAGATGCACAATTTTTAAATATCAGGTCCTAGAGGATGCTGTCCATTCAACTTGTTTTGTCTTCAAAAAGACAGAGAATAAGAGAAAAAAAAAAAAAAAGCCCATGTTGTTGGCTATTTAGAAACATTACTCTCGCCCTGTGTAGACTCCTCCTGACTTGAAATTTCCCATTAATTATAAAGATTCATGTCAAAACATGGATAATTTCTGAGATGTCAAATGTTTCAACCAAGTCCTGTATGAGAGTATGTCTTATGCCAGAACCTCACCCAGGTTGACACCCCCCCCACCCGCCCCCGCGTCTGTCTGACTAATTTACTACTGAGAACCAGTTGTAAATAGAGGAAAAATGTCACTGTATCCTTTTGGGGAGAAGATCTTTACCTTTTTGAACATTTACATACAGTTCTCATTATTTTATCAGGGCTTAAGAATATTTCATTTTTGTTAGTTTTAAAGTCTTGTCTGAAAAGATTACTTGAGTTCTTAAAACACTTCTTAGGAATAAAAGGTTAGCGATCAAAAGACTTGAGCAAATGCTCGTGTTCGTGATTTCTTGTTGGTAACCTAAATCCCATCCTGCTGGCAAACTCCTCTTTAGAATTTCTCAAATGATGGGACAGGACTAAAAGAACCCTCTACCTTGATTTATGTAGTAACAAATTTCAAATATGGGTTTGAAATACCTTGCTTGTATATACATCTACACATACAAACAAACACCTCCCAAATATTCGAGAGTTAAGGAAAAATCCAATTGGTCAAATTAGCTAATCTAGACTATAATACGATAGTATTATATGTAATATTATAATAATAATAATATATGTAATATATATAATATATATATTATATATAATAGTAATTATATATGTAATCTAGACTATATAGACTAGACTAGACTATATATATGTAATATATATAATATATATATTATATATATAATAGTAATTATATATGTAATCTAGACTATATAGACTATCTAGACTATTACATATTACTATAATATGTAATCTAGACTATAATACGATAGTAATATATGTAATATTATAATACTATAATATAGATTATTATATTATAATATAATAATCTATATTATAATACTATAATATATAGAATATAATAGTCTATAATCTAGACTATAATTACCTCTACTGCCACAAAGGATACTGTCAAATGAGATTAGCAAGCAATTATCAAACACAGTTTGTGTACCCTCTATGAATCTTTAAGTCTGCAAAGACATTTAAATATATACTTGACACTTGAACAACTATAGTAGCCATCTTTGCGGTGATCAAGGACTCTATAGTATCTAAAATGTTTTTAGCCATGCACATTTACATAGGTACTTTTAACTTACTGAACTTTTAATCAGAGTACTAAACACATCTAAATAAAACAGAGGCTGAAAAGTGAAAACTAGCATTGACATTTGAAGAGTCAGCCAGAGACCCAGACGAACTGAGCTTAGAGATATATTCAATTCAGAAAAGGATATCTGCCTGGATATTCAGACATGGAGCACCTCAGAGCATGTGACTCTTAAAAAAGATGCTCAGTATGAAGAATATGATACCTCTGTGGATTTCAGGGAATAAAATACAAAGAGAAAATAAAGAAATATCAAAACTGATCTTGCAATATCCTGTAATCACAACTAAGGAGACAAGAAAGGCAGCACAGCACTCTGCTTCTCTTATAAGGGAAGGATTTTTGAAGCCATGTTTCCTTTAAGTAAGAGTGACCTCTGGTGACTTTTTAATTGCACCTCAGTGTACTATGTTAAATTATTCTACAATTCTTTTATACTAGCAAATCATTTAGTACTACATTTTTAATTTCTTAGCAAAGTGATAAATGCTTTACCGCAGGACCTAAGGATTTCATGTAAATGCCTCCATTTTAATTAATTCATGGAAATTGTGCCCAAAGCTAAATTAAAATTCTGTCTGAAACACGGGGCAGTATTTTCTTAAAGGAGACTAAGGCTCATTTTCAGGAGTGACTCATATAATATGGCATTAAATCAGCTGATACTAAATGATGACAACACAAACTTATCACAGCCTCGGGGCATATATGGATGAATGCTGGAAGGGTAACTCTTTGTACAATATGCTTTTCACTTTAGCACAAACTTCCTGGTAAGGGCGGAGTTCCCCAGCCCACCCCACCCCCAGATAAAACTGGATACCCAGCAGCAAGGTCGGTTTCTAACATGCCTACTAGCACTTTCTTGAAATGCATAATAGCTTGCCTTACTCCCTACAACCTGATTTAAAAAAAATTCTTGAGGGGGATGGGGTGTGGATGTAGGACTAAGGGGGCTTTCTTCCAATCCCTCAAGGAAAGAAAAGCGCTATGATGGAAATTTCAATCTGAATAACACTTCGAAAACTTTTTCCGATTTCCAGATTAAAATGCCTTGAGGTCGGCTGAATCAATTTGGCTAGCATCTTTAGATCAGACTCACATTGCCAGTCCAGAACTGAGAGGTTAATACATCTTCACTGAACCAACAAAATGAGAAACACAGCACATCACAATATACAAGCATGTGCACTTGCAAATGAACCTGAATGGCAGGTTATGTTTTTCCTTTAAGCAAAAGCCTTCTAATTCTGAGGGGTCTATCCTTCTCGTAATTCTGGGGACTAACCAGGTTTGCCGCCTGGGCTCTGCTGCGGAGCCTGCCCGCCGCTGCAGCGCCCGAGTTCTTGGTACCCGATTCCGCAGGGCGCCAACTGCAAACATCTACGCTAATGCAGGACCCGGCCAGGTCGGCCAACGATTTCCTTTCTGACATAAATCCTGCAAAATGTATTCATAGTAAAAAGAAATAAATGACATATTGGCATGCTCTTCTCTCCTCATCTCCTGCTATTCTCTCTCTGGTCTCTCTCCGCCTCAATATTCTCATGCTAATTTTAGGTTTTACTAGAATTTGAGCTTTCTCAATGAATATTCAAAACAACAGCACACAGACAAAATTCAGCTCACAGACAAGTCAAAACAGGCTTTGTGTATTACAGACTTGACAAGTGGAAAAACCATTGTAAACCATCCTATCCAAGCGTTGGGACTTTGCGATGTTTTTTAAATGCCTCATTTTCAGAAGCAGACCAGTGATTCCATTTGTAAAATTCAATTATTTTTTTAAAAAACACGAATTCTCAGTTGTCAGTATAAGTTTTAAAAGATTTGCTGTACTCACAAGTATTCCCTGCTGCTAATGTACTCCAGGGCTTTGCAGACAAAAGAAAGAGCATCCTGAGACTGGCTCCCGCGGCGGAGTCCATGTTCACAGTCGCCTGGGCTCCCCACCCCAAAACCCAAGGTGTCCAGACAGCTGCTCTGAGCCGGAGTCTGCAAGCTCCCTCCCGCTCGGGGTAGCTAGCGCTCCCTCCTCCGGGCTCGGCGAACCCGTGCAGCCGGCGGGCGGGAGCCCCAACCTGCAGCCACACCCCCACACCACCCCCACCCGCTCCCGCCGCGCTGCGAGCTCCACGCGTCCCGGGCGCTCCTGGCGGTGGCGGGAGGAAGTGCGAGTCAAGTCGGTGAAGATCTTCAACCTGCACTGTCTCCGAATCCGAATCCGCGGTCCTAGCTCCTGCACCGGCAGGTTTCCCACTCTGAACAGCTGAGCAGGTCAGTGGACTTCAGTCTGAGACCGAGCTTCACCACGCTGATGATGCTTGAGCATTAACACCGATGCTAGGAAAAATGTGAGTTTCTTTTTTTTTTTTCTTGGTTGAAAAGAACTTAGGACAAGTAACTAATCCGGTTTGAAGAAAATATTTACATGTACTGAGAACTGTTGTAAAAAAGACTGCTTTTGTTTTCCCAACTCATTTAATGATTCATATTTAAAAATAAAAACCTAAAGAACCTTATTATGGTAATCATTTCGAAATATATACGGTTATATATACAGTGTTATGTGTCAAAATACATCTCAATAAAGCTGGAAAAAATTAAAATTAAAAAATAATTAATTAAAACACCGACCCGACTTCTACTGTAATGTCAGCATTTTATTATGTATATTCCTACTTGGAGATTTGAGAATTGTGGTCAGCAGATATATAAAACTAAAAACTGGCATCCTGGGAGAAGGAATCTTACTCCAAATATCATCAGGGAAGTGACCTTATGTTAAGTAGGTAAACTGAATACACTTAATTGAAGAATGAAGAGTTCTGAATCAACTTCTATATACTGTATGTGTATTCCTTTCCATTCAAATTCTTTAATACAGTTACCCAAAAGTTCATATTGAAAAATGATGGAATATAAAAGGCATCTTAAATAAATAAATAAACGGATAGATAAATAAATGGATAGATAGATAAGCAGATAAATAGATAAATTGTTTCGGAGTATACAGATAGAGGCCTGATGGCCCATGGAGGAAGAAGGATTTCAAGACCCATGACCTTGAGGTAAGTCACATGGCCTCCTCTACTTCCTAAAGAGGCTGCCAGCAGATGTAAATGAAGGAGGTATGAGCATGGCATCACTAGGATCAATACTCTCCTAAAAGTGTGACCAGACTCATGACAAATGCGCTGAGACTTAGGAACAGTGTCCAGGCATTCTTGCACCATCCAAAGTGATCAGAATATGAAAGTAACTTTAACCTTGAGTAGGGCGTTATATGCCTGAGAACAAAGCAGAAAAGCTGTTTTTATTATTTCTATTCTGCAACCTGGGTAAAAAACAAACACAGGAATAGAAAATGTAAATAGCTTGGCAAGGCCCCAGAATTTACAAGTAGAATTTGACCCAAATATGTAGATTCTGATCCCAACTTTCCAGCTTTCTCCACTCCTACTCAGGGCCCCTGGGAATCAGGAACTCTTCCCACCCACCCCATCAATCAGCAGTCCCGGGAAAAACTGAGCAAAGCTTGCTCGGAGGGTGCATTTAGAACCTTGAAAAAAGCCACAAGCGGTAGAGTGACCTTCATTTATTAGTCAGACATTTTCCTAGTGCCTAATACATGTCCCAGAACCTGAATATGGTATTTCTACTTTTTAAAGCAAATATAAATTAATGATTTACATTAAGTGTCTAATATTTTTTAAAGCCTATACAACAGACAGTCTGTGTGTGTGTGTCTGTGTGTGTGTGTGTAATCTAAATAAATGGTCACAGCATTCCTTTGAAGTAAATGTTACTCTGCCCATTTAATGGATAGACAGACTAACCTCAGAGAGTTTAATGGATGTGTCACAAAGCAAGCCAGACTTGGACCAGGTCAGCTGAGCTCTGAAACCCCTTCTCACTGGCCCTCAGGTCTCTGAAACAGAAAAGTTGTCACCTGTGAAAACTCTATTCAGTTGTTCATGGGAAATCCATTTAAAATGGGTTAGAAGGCGCCTCAGTAATTGATGTCAATTAAAACCAAAAAGGACAATGCTGGTAAATTACTTGAGCAGACATTCAGGATGGATTTTCCAAGTCAGAGATGAAACAGCCCACGAGGGATTGAGATTTGCAGGCAGATGTCCTTGTGCAGTGCACAGCATTGACCACTGGACAGCACTGGGGCTGTTACATGATCTTCCAAGACAAGGGCAGCCCCAGGTGAGGAGTCTTGAAGAGACCAGGCAAAGCAGGGCCCAAAGCAGGGACTTGCTAGCAGACAGCTGATGCGACTCCTGGTTTTACCCCTTTCCAGCTGCCTTCTTTCGCTGGAGACTTCGTGGCTTTGTGCTTCACTTTTCTTGTGTGTAGAATGGTGATGATAGCCAGTCATAGAGCCATTATGAAATTACAGGTGTGAAACCCCCACAAAGGGATGGAAACTGCTGAGCATTCCACGTACCAGCCCCAGAGCTGCCCTGGGAGTTGGTACCCACCCGTGAGACCCCCGGCAGCTGCTCAGCATCTGTGATCCTCAGCTTCGTTGTCTGTTTCATAAGAAAATAGAAGTCTTACCAGCAGAGAACTGATCCAAGGGTTACAGGAGAAAATGAATGTCAAGTACTTAACACCATGCTCATCCACAGGGCGCTGGATCAGGTAGGCTGATGCTAGAGCTCCAGGCTCAGAGGAGAAAGGATGCCTAACGGGACCGCCAAGGCCTCCAAGCTAAATCCCTGCAGGTCAGGAGCAGTCCGCTGCATTCTGTGACCTGTTTCCACAGCCCTTTGCTCTTTTATGTAAGAAAGATGACAGATAATCAACAAGGACCTACTGAATAGCACAGGGAACTCTACTCAACATTCTGTCATAATCTATATGGGAAAAGAATCTGTAAAAGAATGGACACATGTATATGTATAACTGAATCACTTTGCTGTACAACTGAAACTAACACAATATTGTAAATCAGCTATACTCCAATATAAAATTAAATTAAATTAAAAAAAATCAAAACAAAGGAAAGGTGAACAAAATGTGTAGATCTAATCTTGCACATTTCTCTAAGTGATGATTCAAAGCCCACAAATCACGCACGCGCATACATGTATGTGTCTGCAGAGTTCACACCAAACACAAAAGAGAACTTGAAATCAGCACACGTCACAAATAAAAGACAAGAAATCAACTTCCGATGTTCAGAAGTGTGTGGACCCTCATATGTGTAAGTGCAGACAGGCTGCCTAGGAAAGTATTTTCTAAGTGAAACTACACCCTTGGCATTTCCTGACCAAAGTCTTCTGTTTTCCTGCTCACCTGAGAGCAGTCTGTGCACTCAGGATTCCCTACCGAGAAGAGGAAGGATCAACTCACCCCACCTGAATGAAATCCTTTCTCAATGCTCTCCATAGATCAAAACATGACTCCATTCATTTTTCTTCTTTATTCAGCAGTTTTCTCCCTGTAAATTATTTCTGCGTGTTTTATCTAAATCTGGGAATACATTTAACTTTACTCTTGTAATGGGAACAGATTTATCATTAAATCCTCTGAAAGAATACTGTGAATAAAATATAATAGTATTTCTATTAGGAGTCATTTTTCCCATAAGCCCCCAGGCAACAAATCCTGAAGAACAATTATGGAGAGACAGACTGCAGGGAGAAGAATTGTCACATGTGTGATAAAAAACACACTGCACGGTGTCTTCGCAGGTTATCTCTGATGAGCTATGTTCCCTATAACTAGCCCTTGGAAGCCCTGGTTTTAACAACCAAAGGATTATGCATCTAATTACATAAATCTCAGCTAGAGAATAGTCAGCCTCATATTGTTATCCGAAAAACTAAGTTTGCCTCTTGGTGGGTGTCGAGCCAAAAGACACAACCAAGACAAAGAGTGAGAGAAGGAAGGATTTGTTACTTGCAGCAAGTAAATAGAACACTAGGGATCTTTCCCAAAGCGGTGTCTCCCCAAACAGCAAAACTGGGGAAGTTTTAAGCTAAGGGTACATGTATATTCATGAAAGGGCTTGGGAGGTAGGCAGAGCCCAGGCTTTAGTTGATTGAAATCCGGAGGATCAGAAAAGGTCAACGCCATCATCCCTTAGGTTCCGTTTGACCTGGTGGTTGAGTGCTTCAGGCTAATCTTTACCATGGAAACAGAACTGGAAGTCTTTACAACTGATACATTATTACTAGTGCTACCTCTCTTGCCTGATAACAGTCAGCATTCTTGTTTTCCCTTAAGATCCTTCATTACTGAGACCTGTTCAAGGGCAAGCACTCTGGCCAGGCTTAGATCACAAAATGGCTTGTACTAAATTAATAGGTGTTCTCTTATGTCCAGAAAGCCATGTCTGGTTTTCTTTCTCCATAGACCCCCTACCTTATCTGCTTATACTATTTCTTTCCAATTCAGCCCATTTCAACCCAGTAGGACTTTTGGGGACTAACAAACACTGGTATCTAAGATAGAACAAACCACAACTAAGAACTTGAAGTATAAAAGCAATACTGCATGGTATTTCCAAAAGTGCTTAATAACCATTTCACAGGATTGTGCATAAACAACACACTTTTTCTGACATTCTGGCACAAGTAGAATCAGAGAGGCTTAACGTTAAAATGAAGTGCAGAGTCAGCTGTCCAGCATTCTACCCAATTCAAGCACCAGAGTCTCCAATAGCATCTTGCACACATGTCCACTGATGGCAGCAGCTGAGGTGCATACATAGAGAGAAAAGGGAGATTCTAGAACTTCCTTCTATCATATCACAAAGAAGGATAAATTCACAGAATCAACTACATGAGTGTCCAGGAAAAAAAATTCTTTTTTTTTTTTAAACTTTTTAAATTGAGATATATTATACCCTTTAAACAAAATTTCTAATTTTATGAAAGGCATAAAAGGTCACAATTTTTCTTTACTCCTTTGGGGTAGGAAGAGGGAGGCAGAGTTGAGTGCATCCTTAAAAGTCCTTTTCTAATTTAAAATTAAAATCAACATCTGATCTTGACCTAAGAATTTTTCTATTGAGGTATAATTGACATAGAACACTATATTAGTTTCAGGTGTACAATTCAATGATTTGACATTTGTGTGTATTGCAAAATGAACATCACAGTAAATCTGGTTACCATCAATCACCATACACAGTCACAGATTTTTTTCTTTCTTCTTGTGATGAGAACTTTTCAGATTTACTTGCAGCAACTGGTAAATATGCAATACAGTATTAATAACTATATTCACCATGCTATACATTACATCCCTGTGGCTTATTTATTTTATAACTGGAAATTTGTACCTTTTGAACCCCCTTCACTCATGTCACCTACTTCCCACCCCCATCCCCACCCCCCCAGTCTGGCAACCAACTATCTGTTCTCTGTATTTATGAGCTCCTTTTTTTTCTTTTTAAGATTACTCATATCAGTGAGACCAGAGGTTATCTTTCTCTAACTTATTTCACTTAGCATAATGCTCTCGAAGTCCCTCCATGTTGTCACAAATGGCACAATTTCCTTTTTCTTAATGGCTCAATAGTATTCCAGTGTGTGTATCACATTTTTTTATCCATTCACCCATCAATGAACACTGAAGTTGTTCCCATGTCTTAACTATTGTAAATAATTCTGTAATAAACATGGGTGTGCATATATCTTTTGGAGTTAGTGTTTTCATTTTCTTTGTACAAATACACAGAAGTGAAATTGCTGGATCATATGGTAGTCCCTGTTTTGATCTTTTGAGGAAACTCCATGCTATTTTCCATACTGTCTGTACCAATTTACATTCCCACCAAGAGTGCACAAGTGTCTCCTTCTCTTCACATCCTTGCCAACACTTGTTATTTCTTACCTTTTGATGATAATCATACAAACAGGTGTGAAGTGATATCTCATTGTGGTTTCGATTTGCATTTCCCTGATGATTAGTGACGTTGAGCATCTTTTCCTATACCTGTTGGTCAACTGTATGTGTTCTTTGGAAAAATGTCTCTTCAGATCCTTTGCCCATTTTTAATTAGATTGTTTGTTTGCTATTGAGTTGTGCGAGATCTTTATATATATTAGATATTAGCCCATTATCAGATACATGATTTGCAAATATTTCTCCCATTCAATTGGTTGCCTTTTCATTTTGTTGATGGTTTCCTTTACTGTACAAAAGCTTTTTAGTTTGATGTAGTCTCACTTGTTTATTTTTACTTTTATTGCCTTTGCTTTTGGTGTCATATCCAAAAAATCATGGCCATGACCAATGTCCAGGAGCTTACCGTATATGTTTTCTTCTAGGAGTTTTATGATTTCAGGTCTTAAATTCAAGTCTTTATTCCATTTTGAGTTAATTTTTGTATGGTGTAAGGTAGTAGTCTAGTTTTATTCTTTTGCATGTGGCTGTCCAGTTTTGCCAACACCATTTGTTGAACAGACTGTCCTTTCCCCATTGTATATTCTTGGCTCCTTTGTAATAAATTAAGTGACCATATATGTGTGCGTTTATTTCTGAGCTCTCTATTCTGCTCCATTCATCAATGTGCCTGTTTTTATACCAATACCATACCATAGTTTTGTAATATAACTTAAAATCAGGAAGCATGATGCTTCCAGCTTTGTTCTCTCTTAAGATTGCTTTGGTTATTCAGGGTGTTTTGTGGTTCCTTACACATTTTAGGATTTTTTTGCTCTGTTTCTGTGTAAAATGCCATTGGAATTTTGATAGGGATTGAATTGAATCTGTAGATTGCTTCTGGTAGTATGGACAGTTTAACAATATTAACTCTTCTAATCTTTGAGCCACAGAATATCTTTCCATTTATTTGTGTCTCCTTCAGTTACTTTCATCAGTGTCTTATAGTTTTCAATGTACAGGTCTTTCACCTCCATGGTTAAATTTATTCATAGGTATTTTATTCTTTTGATGCAATTGTGAGTGGTATTGTTTTATTACTAGCATATAGAAATGCAACCAATTTTTGTATATTGATTTTGTATTCTGCAACATTACTAAAGTTGTTTATTAGTTCTAACAGTGTTTTTTTGGTGGAGTCTTTAGGGTTTTCTATATATAATATCATGTCATCTGCAAATATTGACAATTTTACTTCTTCCTTTCCAGCTGGGTGCTGCTGATTTCCTTTTTTTTTTTTTTTGCCTAATTACTCTGACTAGGACTTCTAATACTATGTTGAATAAAAGTGGTGAGAGTGGGCATCTTTCTCTTATTCTTGATCTTAGAGGAAAAGCACAGAGTATGACATCAGCTATGGGCTTCTCATATACGGCCTTTATTGTGTGATAACCAATTTGATTTTATTGCACAGAATTGAATCTAAATTCAACCATAAGCATTTTAATGATTATCATTAAAAGTCTTTTTAAATTGAAAACAAGACTGAGAACTCGTAATAGTGCTGGTTAATTAAACAAATACACCCTTAAGGATTAAGTTTATTCCATAATTCCAGTGATATATTTTTAGGCTGAAGTACTGATGAATAAAGTACTCCAATGTAGAGGAATCTTGAAAATACTCTGAGTGAAATTAGTTAGTCATAAGGAACCATATATTATATGAGCCCATTGATATGAAATGTCAAAAAGGACAAACCTATAGAGACAGAAAGTAGATGAGTGTTTGCTTGGGGCTGTGGGAGATGGGAGACTTGTAGGCTAGAAAAAGAAAGATTTCTTTTTTTGGAAATTGATAAAATTTCCAAAATTTTTTTTATCAATAAAATTGATAAAATAGATTGTGGAGATGAATGCACAACTCTGTGAATATACAAAAAAACAATTGAATTGGACACTTTAAGTAGGTGAATTGTACAGTAGGTGAATTATATCTCAAAGCTGTTTTTAAAAAGGAATACAGAAACTCTAGAAAAACATTGAATCCATTGACATCTACTTTACCACACTATTCCAAATAGAAATGTAACTGAAAAATGGGAGTTAAAAAACATAAGCAGCAATATCCGTTATTTACTGCCATAATAATGCTGTGAATCAACCAGAAACCTCAGTGGCAGACACCACTTTACTGAGCTCAGGGGTCTCAAGACCACACTCTTGGCTCAGCAGGTGTTCTGGTCTCCTGCGCACCTGCCTTGGGGAGGCTGTTGTCCGCTGATGGAGAATGGCCCCATCTGAGATGACTGGACTTGTGTATCATTGCTCAGCAAACAAACCCAGGCACCTCTCACCGCGGTGGCACAGAACTAAGAGAAGAAGCAGAAAAATACAAGTCTGTTCTGATCTTCGTGTGTCACATCAGCTGGCATTCCATTGACCGAAGTAAATCTCATAACCTAACTCGGGATCAAGGGTCGGGAGAACAGATTCTGCCTCTTCAGTAAAAGGAGCTGAAAAGCCATGTGGCAAAGAGGGTGAATCCAGGAGCGTGAAGAATGAGGACCATTTAGACCTCAGTCTCTGCCCAGCACAGGGTATTTGTGATGGAAGAAAACTGAGCAGAAATTAAATATTTGCCATCTGGCAGCTTCACTTTCTCACCATTTTCACTTAAAATTGTATCAGAGGGCTTCCCTGGTGGCGCAGTGGTTGAGAATCTGCCTGCTAATGCAGGGGACACGGGTTCGAGCCCTGGTCTGGGAAGATCCCACATGCTGCCGAGCAACTAGGCCCGTGAGCCACAACTACTGAGCCTGCGCTTCTGGAGCCTGTGCTCCGCAACGAGAGAGGCCACGATAGTGAGAGGCCCGCGCACCGCGATGAAGAGTGGCCCCCGCTTGCCGCAACTAGAGAAAGCCCCTGCACAGAAACGAAGACCCAACATAGCAATCAATCAATCAATCAATTAAAAAAAAAAAAGACTCCTCATTTCCTCCTCTTCCCCTTTAAAAAAGAAAATAAAATTGTATCAGAAACTTTGAAATATCTTTCTGTTTCATCTTGATTTAGATAATAGAAACATTTAACATTTTTGTAATTTACCTCAAATAATGGCTGCATAATTCAAGTAGATTCAAAAGCAAATAGAATCTAACTTATAATAGCAAGTTTTGATATAAATGCCACTGGATGATACTGTGAGTATGTGACATGAGCTGGATGACTTGCTTTTTAATTATAGGAACTTTTAGCTTTTGCAAAGATAACTACTTTTTAAAATGCTTTTCTAGATGTTCTTGTCTTATCACAGAAATACATTCTTATATGTACATGTATAATTCGCATAGAGAAGTGTTAATAACAACTCCCTACACACACACACACACACACACACACACTTCCATTGCTCTATTGTTATGTCATTGACATAACTGATGAAAACTAGTTTCCTTCATGTCCATACACACATTTATAGGATTAGGTTCATTTTCCTTGTATTGTAATTACAATATGATGTTATTCCTCAGCTTGAACTAGATTAAAATTTTGCATTTGTATTTTTCATTTCCATGTGGAAAATGAAATCTTATTTTTGCCTGTCAGTCTAAAACCACTTTGAATCGTAAATTGGTCTCCTATGGTAAACCTTTAAGACCTCTTTTTTTTGTTGCTGTAACCTTTTCTACATGGTGGACTTTATTAGTTACATTAATTAAATAACAAATGCCCACCTTATTGAGCTGGGTATGCTTTAATCCACAGGCACAAATCAAAAGAAAGAAATGATTATAACATTAGAGTTAAAAAACAAAAAGCTTTGGTTGATTTTTTTGTAAAGAATGGTTGAAAAGGAACCTAAAGTCGTTCCTTTATTTGAAGGCTTAAGTAATTGTACCTGCCAGGTAATAGACGAGAGGGAGGCCTCTCACTTACCCCCCCCCTTTTGTGTGTTTCAATTACTGGGAAGGTTAATGGTGCTGAACAGCTGAGGTATGAAGGCACCTTTCATTATCTTCCCCATCAGAAGTCCCCAGAGCCCTTTCACCTTCCCTCGTGTTTATGGGAAAAGATAGTGTTCTCTCACAGCCCAGAGTACATGAGAACCAACTTCTCACAGCCTAGCAGATCTTTGCCAACATTTTCTGGAAAATAATTCTGCCCCTTTCAGAGCCAGCGTGCAATGTAATTTGAACTCAAATACCAACATCATTTAGAATGACTGAAATAATACCTTGATCTTGTGACTTGTATAGTCTCATTCTTCTAAATTTTAACTTTAATGAGGCTTATTTATTAAGCAAGTACAGAGTATATGGGCA
The DNA here is from genome assembly GCF_965194825.1 of Balaenoptera physalus. Classification (NCBI taxonomy): domain Eukaryota; kingdom Metazoa; phylum Chordata; class Mammalia; order Artiodactyla; family Balaenopteridae; genus Balaenoptera; species Balaenoptera physalus. The sequence continues at coordinate 45,823,260 of NC_138884.1, read as the reverse complement.
GAATTTTTCTTTGAATATTTTATATTGAATGAATTGAAATAATTGGGATGTTAAAGGACTAGGGAATGATAATGAACATGTATGCACTGAAGCATTTACTCTGTACTAGGTAGGTTCTCTTCTGTATCATATCCCTTTAAGACCCCTCTTCTCTGAATATCGTCCTCCATGTTGACTCCATCAGGATTCACTTACCTAGAAACAATAGGTAACCTGTGACCAGGGCAGATGTTCAGGGAATGGAAAGGAAATTACGGCTCCACCAAACCTCTCTTGCACAAGTACAGATGTGTTTGTATTTAGCCTGAGACAAAAACTTTGTTCCTTTTCCTTCATTATTGTTCCTAACATGCAACAAAGGCAATTGTAGGAAAGGCAGTGTGGCCCTAAATTCCCCCTCAGCTGATCTTTAAGAACGTCAGACATTTTCCAAAGAAGATTTTGATCTAGGGAAGGACATCAAGCTCCAAATTAAGGTGGAATATGTGGGAAAAAGGTCACTGGGATAGGGTTGCCAGGTAAAATACACCATGCCCAGATAAATTTGAATTTCATATAAATATATAGTTTGGGAGACATACTTACAATCAACAAATATAAATCTGGCAACCTAACATTGCACTGCACGGTATAGATGGCAGATGATTTTAAAAAGGAGGGTCATGGGGATATAAAAAAAGAATGTGAAACTCAGAGTTTTTTCTAGGGTAAGGGTCAACAAACTGGCATGAGGTCCAAATCTGCTTTGTTCCTGTCTAAACAATGTTTCATTGAAACACTGCCACACCCATTCATTAAGTACAGTCCAAGGCTGCTTTCACTCTGCAGTGGCAGCGTTCAGGAGTTGCAGGCCCACAGAGCCTAAATATTTACTATCTGGCCCTTTAACCAAATAATAAAAAATAAAAAGTCCCAGTTAAACTGCTAAAATTACAATTGTCATTCTAAATACTCACTATTTCCCCTCTCTGATGAAAGGCTTCTTTCCATAGGCGTGCCTGATATTATAAAGCTGAAAATATGTAGGCTTTTAAATAAGTAATATTATTCTACTCAGTGGATTTAAACATAAGGCAATATTGTCACTTCAAGAAAAATAAAAAGAGCTTTGAGAATTTTTTCCATATGTCCACATTTGTGTTTCACAACTCCAGACCACCTAATGCAAACTTTCATTTCTCAGCAAAATGAAGCAGAGAATATTACAAAAGACTCAGCAATGTCAAATCCAGCCACCAGTTAGATCTTCCAGTTTTCAGTACAACATTTCCTGCCAGATGTGGCTCAATGTGGCTTAAAGAAGCAATTGTTAATTCTCATGTGGAGAACTATTGTTCTGGAAGAATGAGGGCATTATAGGATTAATCTCCAAGTAGTAAGAAGAAAAGCTAGGTTTACAAACTCTGTATGACTCTGTATGTGCCAGTGAGTAGCTGGAAGTAAGCGTTCTATTGGAAGATAGGATTTTGTTCCTCAGGAAACCAACACACTCCTGGGACCCTGGGTTGAAGCCATTTGATGGGTGGAGAGCATGAGAAAGGTCTGGCAACCAAAGTCACCCCATGCTGCTGATGCAGACTGCTGGCAGAGACAAGATAAAGTTCACACAGTCACTTGAGGCTTTAAAACCTAGTCTGCAAACGAAAAGTAGAGAAGAAAATTCTATTTCTAATCTACCAGTGAAAGATGTGCATTTCATTTTCAGATTATGAAAGTATCGAAGGAGAAAGGCTGTGCTGTCATGAGTGACAGTGCCTCGGCCGCCAGGACTCCAATCAGAGGCTCAGTGATAAGTGAGAGTGAGCCCAGACTACTGCCAACGCCATGGCCAGAGACTGAAGAACACACGGGGAGGGGCTTCCTAATTGTGTATGGTAAATAACCCTGCATACAAATCCTCCAAGCCACGATCTGGGTAGTGTATTAGAGCAAAGAAGTAACAAAGAAAACAGGCAGGTTGACGTTGAGGAGAGAGGACCAAATCAGTTTCAATAGACTTGAGGCTCTGTGGACCTAGGGAAGGAGAGGGTACAGAGCCCAACAGGATAGGAGACGAGGAAGGCGTTGGAGCTCTGCTCCTCACCAGAGCTCTCTAAATCTCAGTATCCACATTTTTTTAAAAATTTATTTATGTTTATTTATTTTATTTTTGGTTGCCTTGGGCTCGTGGGCTTTCTCTAGCTGCGGCAAGCGGGAGCTACTCTTTCTTGCGGTGCGCAGGCTTCTCACTGCGGTGGCTTCTCTTGTTGCAGAGCACGGGATCTAGGCGCGGGCTTCAGTAGTTGTAGCTTGCAGGCTTAGCTGCTCCGCAGCATGTGAGATCTTCCCAGACCAGGGCTCGAACCCATGTCCCCTGCATTGGCAAGCGGATTCTTAACCACTGCGCCACCAGGGAAGCCCTCAGTATCCACATTTTTAATATGAGAATAAAATCACGTGTATTTTATACAAACACTTCCTGGAAAATGGTCACGGCTAGAAATATCATGAGACTTCAATAAATGGCTTATATTTATAATTACTAACAAAAATAAATACAAGAAGCTAATAAGAATATGTTTTATAACCTAATGCATTTTGGATCACTCATTTCTATCCCAAAGATTTAATCTATACCATCGTGGTCTCTAAGCTGTAGTTTATATTATGTTTGCCACGAGTTGCTGTGACCAAATGTTACTGTTTTTAGTCCTATAGTTCCTGTAGTTTCTTGTTGCAGTGTTACAAACTAATGTTTCCCAAAAGTAATTTTTGAATGACTAAACAAATAAAAGTGAGAAGCACTCCTATGAAGCCCTTATTAAATATTAAAGGATAAACAGTTCTAATTGAAAAATAAAAGAATTATAATTTTAAGTGCAAATTTGACTAATTGTGCTTTTCAAAAGCTACTGTCAAATATTTTTCACAACAGTAAATCTTAAGTTATGATAAAAAAATTCCTTGTGAAATCACACCTGACAAAATGAACCCTAATTATGTATAATATCTCCTATCTAAACACATTCTTAAATAATTATTTCAATTTAAAATAAAGAAATTATCAGATTGGGTTGGAATTTGTCAGTTGGTTATCTCTCCATGAAGCACCGCTAAGTTTTTTAAACCTCCATCAGCGAGTGAGAACACCACACCTTGGCAGAATCTTAGCAGTTATCAGAAGCAGGAGTTGTGGGAACATATTTACAAGATTAGGGGTCTGAACTCCAATGGTTTAAGGTGGATTTTCAAGATGGGAATCTGACTGGGTTTGGGCAAAACTCATGACATAATAGTTTTGATTTTGTGCTACAAAGGCAACTCAGTAGAGAAAAGATCGTCTGTTCAACAGATAGTCCTGGAGCAATTTGATCCTTGTGTAAACAAAAAATAAATTTTCATTCATATCTCACACTTTATACAAAAGTTAGCTCAAAATGGATTGTAGACCTAATTGTAAAACCTAAAATTATACAACTTTTGCAAGAAAACATAGGAGAAAATCTTTGTGAACTTGGGTTAGGCAAATATTTCTTTGATATGACACTAAAATCACAATACATAAAAGAAAAAATCAATAAACTGGACTTCATCATGATAAAAATGTCTGCTCTTTGAAAAAAGCATCCACAGTTAAGAAAATCGAAATAGGAGCCATGGACTGGAGAAAATACTTGTAAGTAACATATTTGATAAAGAACTTGTATCTATAAAGAACATATAAAGAACTCTTGAGGGAGCGCGGGGCGCCACCGCCGCCGCCGCTTATCCGCTGAGGTCAGTCTCCTGGGCTGCGCCCGGGTCGGCGGCCGCGGCGGCTGAGCAGCGAGAGCCGGGAGCCCAGAGACGCGCTCCGCCGAGTGTTGGGCAGGGCAGAGCCCGCGCCTTCGCGGCGTCACGGGCCCCCTCCTCGGGCCACAGAGGGCACCAGCCGCAGGAACTCCCGGGCCTCCTCGCGGCCGAGCCTGAGCGACCCCCGGGTTCTCCGGCGTCCCCTCCCTCCTCCTTATTTTCTTCCCTGCTCTCGCTGCTGCTGCCGCTTCAGCTCTCCGTTATGGCAACGGAGCCGCCATCCCCTCTCCGGCTTGAGGCGCCCGGCCCCCCAGAAATGCGGACCCCACTGGCGGGCGAGACCGCCCGCGAGGGCACCCCGAAGCCGGCGGGCGGCAGGCTCCGCTTCCTCAACGGCTGCGTGCCCCTCTCGCATCAGGTGGCCGGGCACATGTACGGGAAGGACAAAGTGGGTATACTGCAACATCCAGATGGCACAGTTCTGAAACAGTTGCAGCCACCTCCAAGGGGTCCAAGAGAGCTGGAATTCTATCATATGGTTTATGCTGCTGATTGTACTGATGGTGTTCTTTCAGAGCTACGAAAATATTTGCCAAAATATTACGGTATCTGGTCACCTCCCACTGCACCAAATGATTTATACCTAAAACTGGAAGATGTGACCCATAAATTTAATAAGCCCTGTATAATGGATGTAAAGATAGGGCGGAAAAGCTATGATCCTTTTGCTTCATCTGAGAAGATTCAGCAACAGGTCAGCAAGTACCCATTAATGGAAGAGATTGGGTTCTTGGTGCTTGGCATGAGGGTTTATCATGTTCATTCTGATAGCTATGAGACACAAAACCAGCACTATGGAAGAAGCTTAACAAAAGAAACTCTAAAGGATGGAGTCTCCCGTTTTTTTCATAATGGATTCTGCTTAAGAAAAGATGCTATTGCTGCCAGTATTCAGAAGATTGAGAATATTCTGCAGTGGTTTGAAAGCCAGAAGCAGCTTAACTTTTATGCAAGTTCATTACTGTTTGTTTATGAAGGTTCATCTCAGCCAACTACTGCAAAATTGAATGACAGAACTCTAGCAGAAAAGTTTTTGTCCAAAGGACAGCTCTCAGACACAGATGTACTAGAGTACAATAATAACTTTCATGTGTTAAGTTCCACAGCAAATGGAAAAATAGAGGCTTCAGTGGGCAAAAGCTTGTCCAAAATGTATGCTCGTCACAGAAAAATGTATTCAAAAAAGCATCACAGTCAGACTTCGTTGAAAGTTGAAAATATAGAGCAAGACAATGGGTGGAAAAGCATGTCACAGGAACATTTAAACGGAAACGTACTTTCCCAACTGGAAAAAGTCTTCTACCATCTTCCCACTGGTTGTCAAGAGATTGCGGAAGTAGAAGTGCGAATGATAGACTTTGCTCATGTGTTCCCTAGCAACACAATAGATGAGGGATATGTTTATGGGCTGAAGCATTTAATTACTGTACTGCAGAGTATTTTAGACAATTGAATCCTTTGCTGCAATCTTTTAAAGGGGTGGGGCAATCATAATGAAGAGCGGCAGTTAATAACTCTGCACTTGTAATGCTGTGTAAAAAATTTGTATTGTGAGTCTACATTTTATTTGTCTTTATACTTTTGGTAGAAGGGTTAACTTTTTTATAATCTTACTCAGGAAAACTAATTATTTGTTCTTTAGAAAACTATAAAGAATAAAGAAACTTAGGAATGTTAAGCAGGGAATGTGGTGGTACGTGGCTTAAACATCTATTTGGCTTAAGCAAAATGCAAACCATTATTCAGTCATTACGAGTTTAGTTAGCTTTCTGTAGCCAATTTATTGTGAAATCTCTGTCCACCCACCCTTGACAATGAGCCATATCTAAACTCATTACATTATTAGAACACTTTCAAAAATCTAGAAAGCACAGGTTGATATCCTTAGTATTGCTACGTATGAAGTTATTAAAACTGGAGAAAATTCTACAGAAATAAGTACTGTTTAGGTTTTATATTAAAAGTTCAGACCAGCATATCAAAAGGTGCTTCTTAGAAGTAAAATGATTTAGAATTATTGTATTCCAAAAGCAGATTTTCCCTTAAATTTCCATTTATATGCATATTTCAAAATACTTCTTGAAAAAGATCATTGAAATAGACAACAACAACAACAAAAGTCTGACATTAAGGGCACTAATAATTAGTCTCGCCAAGGTTAGGGAAGAGAGAAGTTATCTGCAAGGAACAAAATTTTTTCTTTTAAAATCTTTATGGGAAAATTGGAATTTTACTACATTGTAACAAGTATTATAAACCATATAATACCTTTTACTGCAGCTTCAAAAAGGTGGATGATTGAAGCTCTTCTTATTTCTCCTTTAAATAACTTTTGAGAGTTTTTTTCTTTTACAATTCTTGTAATTACATGTCCCCATTTAGTTAAGCAGTGGTATGAATATATGTTGCTAAAAAGTGTTTCTCAGAATTCTAATAAGCAGTGAAAGACAACATCCAGTATTGTAAGTGTTAGCAAAAATACTGTGTGTAAATTAGTACGTCATACAGAGTTTGGTACATGTCTAAATTCATGCTCCTGTTTCATTCTTACTTAAAACAGTTGTATATCATATTCAAGAGAGAAATTATAATTTAACTTCATGGGGGGGCAGTACTATTTTTCTTGGAAAAATTAGATTTGTAAGTATTATCTCTGTTTCACATCCACCCCTTTTAAAAAATAACTAGTTATTTGTTATTGGAAACATTTAGAACTTTGAAATTAAATTTTCAAATATGTTAAATGTTTATGTTTTCATTACTTGCACTTTGATTCACTAATAAAACATCTAAGTAGTCAACAGTCTTGCCATATTCCTGGAAATTGTTTTAGGCTTGTGAACTGTTAGACTGCTTTCCCCCCAAAATTACAAATTAAACTTTTAAATTCAAGAGCCTTTTTTTAGTGTGAAGGAAAGTATCACAATTTTATGTTTATCTCACCTTCCCAGCCCTCTCTGAGTGTACTTTTGCAAGTATCTGAGCACAAAGAAAAGTAACAAATGCCCTATGGATTCTGTGCTTAGTAAATATATTAGGCCTGAATACCTTTAAAATTCATATGCATTTGTTACAGCAAAATTTGATTATTTACAATTTTTTATTTAGAGTCAGTGTAGGTATTTTCCATAAGGACTTCATATTTTTCTCTGCTGCCTAAATGGGTATTGCCATAGCTTTTTTTGTGGGGACGAAGTTCAAGTCATAGTTAATAGAAATTTTTTAGTTTTACTTTTTTTGTCCCACAGCATAGACTTTTGTTGTTGTTGTTATTTGGATAATGGTTCAATAAATCTTAAGCTCATATAATTTAAACACTATTTTGAATCTTAACAAAACGAGACTTTTTTTTTTGTATGGGGTGGTATCAACCTATATGTACAATGAAGTTAATAAATATAAGTATTAACAGATTTTTTGCGCATTTTAGCTCAATAAAGTGTGAATCAGTTCCATATTTTCTTTATCCATATTTGGAAATTTAGTTTTGTATAATCAGTGTCTTACCTTTTTGATACAATAGATAATGTTTTGTTTTAATAAAACAAGAAACACTTTTATCTTATGTTCTTCAGGGAAGGGATTCACATTTAATTCTGTTTGTTTACATTTTTTTTATCACTGTTATCCAATGCCCATTTTATGTTGCTTTATAAGTAAGCTTACATGTAACAGAACAAGCATCTATTTGTGTTACCTACATGTGACTATTTTACTGTCTAGTCCAGTCATTTAACATTATGCTAAAATTTACCACTGTGGGGATGAGTGATCACTTTTCACCAAGCATATTTAAACATTTAAATGTTCAAGAAATAATAATAAGGATATAGTTTGGATTAATAGGATTACCGTAGTTTTTTCCCCCTAGGAAATATAAATGATTTTAGTGTATTTCTTATGGAATGCACTCATGAAAAGGACTTTAAAAAATTGTGGATAATGAATAATACATTTCTCTAATAAAAATTTAAATTGTATAATAGTTTTATAATAAAGTATTTACGTTAATTGATATTTTAATATGGATGAAGTTACATAGATTCAAATAAATTAAAATTGATAGATGCTAAATATTTTATCTGAATAGTTTTTCAAGAAACAGTTGTGAAAATGTGTGTATTAAATGACTGTAACATGGAGCATGTCGTATTTTCAACTCAGTATTCGTTATTTGTTTTATGTGTCTGGGAATTGTACTTACTATGCCTCTTTACACTACAATTTGCTGTTGTGGGGCTTCAGATTGTGTTCAACTGAATAAGATCTTTTTTTATGATTTTAGTTGAGTATAATTTACTATTTTATGATTTCCAAGATGATGTTCTTCATATCTCTATACCGTATACACATCAAATTTATAATTAACTTGAGAAGATAGAATTAATTTTCAGAGATATCTCAGTTGCGATTTTCTTGTTTCATGCAACTGGAAACATATTTGTTTCTAGGACTTGGAATATTAAAGATGATGTAGGATGAAAGAAAATGGTAGAACAATGAAAGAATTTTATTTGTGAAATTACAGATATTTTGTCCACTATTTTAAAGCATTGTCATCATTTTAGTACCATTTGTTCTTAGTAGTTTGGCATTTGATACTTTAAAACTTGATTTGCTTTAAAAATTGTTTACAATGCTTTGTAATAATCTTCCTTATCCAGTGCCTTTAACCTTGATTTGATGTATTTGTAGCCTTGGTTATCCTTCCATTACATCCTGTAATGTCTTCATAGCCTAGACTTCAATTAAAAAAAGTCAATTTGGTCATGTAAAGAGGATGCAATTGTCTATTAATGCTTTAGGAAAACAAGTAATGTTGTGTATGGAGGCCAGGCATCTTAGTTCATTCAGAAATATAAATGTGACAAACATTTTTAACCCCTGAATATATAGTTGTGATCCAATCAGACAAAGCCCTAACCATTTCCAGCATTCTCTCTAGATGGGGGTGGGTTGGGGGCTAAATTAAAATAGAGTTATGGAGAAATGCTTATTTAAAGATAATAAAGTTAACTAGCATTCAACTTTGTGTAAAGATAAGGTAATAATTGAGTTGAGGTGAAGCAACTAACAATATGTTAAAGAGGTTAAAAATAATACTTTGCAGCATTGTAACCTCTATTTGACATTTGAGTTCAGGTAATAATTATAGATAGCATTAGAAGGCCTTAATTTTTCACTTTTGCTGGTAAAGGTACGTTTACTTAGACCGTTCATGTAGAATAGTGTTTTAACATAACATTACTGTGAAAAACATTCCATTACATATTCACAAGCATATTACTGCACATTTTAAAAATTGTACTTTACAATTTACTGCAAATATTTTAGGGCTCAATCTTCAAATCATTTGTATTTTAAATTTGGCAATGAATATGAAATTACTTTTTTGACTTACAGAATGATTGTATTGTTACTTAAAATGCTCGTTAATATTTTAAGAAGGTTGGAGTCTCCATGTTTCTGGAGTTAATATTTAAATTCTTATTACTTATTTTGATAGTGTTTAGTAAGAGGAAATAGTACTCATACGATTAAACAAATTAGAATATACTGTAAAGAATATTTTTAATTGTTAAATTTGTCATCACTGAGGTTAAATTTTGGCCTGGTATTCACTTACAATATATATTAACATGTTTAATTATGAAGGTGAAATAGTCTTAAGTATGATGTATGATGCACCTGCATATAAATGGATATGGTGTGCACAAAGACACTTTACTGTGGGAATTGAACTGGAAGATATATGAAAGCATGTGAAATTGCACCTAAAATTGTGTTATTAGTGACTATGCTAAATTTATTGTACTTGATGAATGAATGTATTTAGTCAAAGTTACTTTGGTTTAAATGTCTAAACAATGTCTTTTTTAAAAATGTGTTTGTAATTTGTACTATTGATGGGGGTGGTTCTTGGACTGCAGGGGTTGTTGTCAATGTGTGATTTGTGTTTCTATTTTATAGAATCATCTAATGTGATACACCGATTTTTATATAAGTGATATTTAGATAATTCTAATTACTGTATATTTGACAGCCTATTAAAATGTTTTGCATTGGAAAAAAAAAAAAAAAAGAACTCTTAAAACCCAATAATAAGATTTGAACAAACCAAGAAGAGATTGAATTAGTGATCAAAAATATCCCAACAAAAAAGTCCAGAACCAGATGACTTCACTGGTAAATTCTACCAAACATTCAAAGAAGAATTAATACCAATCCTTTTCAAAATTTTCCAAAAAATAGAAGTGGAAACACTTTGAAACTCATTTTAGGCGGCCAGCATTACCCTGATACCAAAACCAGAAAAGGATGCCAAAAAAATAAAATCAATAAATGGCTCATATAATTACTAATAAAAATAAATCCAAGAATCTAATAAGAACATGTTTTATAACCTAATCATTTTGGATCACCCATTTCTTTCCCAAAGATTTAATCCCTGATGAACAGTAAACATAGATGCAAAAATCCTCAACAAGACATTAGCAAACAAGATTCTACAGTAATTAATAGAATCACATACCTGAGCAACTGGGATTTATTCTAGGGATGCAAGGATTGTTCAATATCCACAAATCAATCAATGTGACACACTGCATTAACAAAATGAAGGATAAAAATCATATGACCATCTCAATAGATGCAGAAAAAAAGCACTTGACAAAATTCAACATTCATTTAAGAAAAACTCTCAACAAAATGGGTATAGAGGGACTATACCTCAACATAATAAAGGGCTTATATAACAAGTCCACAGCTAACATCATACACCATGGTGGAAAGCTGAAAGATTTTCCTTTGAGATCAGGATCAAGACAAGGATGCCCACACTTTTATTAACCAAGGAGGTGAAAGACCTGTACACTGAAAACTATAACATTAATGAAAGAAGTTGAAGAGGAAACAAAGAAAAAGATATTTTGTGCTCATGGGTTGGGAAAATTAATATTGTTAAAATGTCCATACTACTCAAAGCAATCTACAGGTTCAGTGCAATCCTCATCAAAATTTCAATAGTATTTTTCACATACATAGAACAAAAAATTCTAAAATTTGTATGGAATCCCAAAAGACCCCAAATAGCCAAACCAGTCTTGAGATAGAAGAACAAAGCTGGAGGCATCATGCTCCCTGATTTCAGATTATATTACAAAGCTATAGTAATCAAAACTATGATACATATTGGTATAAAAAAAAAGATACATTGATTAATGGAACAAAATAGAGAGACCAGGAATAAACCCACATGTATATGGTAAATTAATTTGTAACAAAGGAGCCAAGAATATACAATGGGGAAAGGACAGTCTTTTTAATAAATGGTGCTGGGGAAACTGGACAACCACACGTAAAAGAATAAAACAAGACCAGTGTCTTCCGCCATACACAGAAATTAACACGAAATAGATTAAAGACTTGAATGTAAGCTCTGAAACCAGGCTTCCATAAAACTCCCAGATGAAAACATAAAAAAATCCTTCTTCACAAGGATCTTGGCAATGATTTTTTTGGATATGACACCTAAAGCACAAGCAACAAAATAAAAAACAAACAAGTGAGTCTCTATCAAATTAAAAAGCTTCTGAGCACCAAAGGAAATAATAAACAAAATGAAAAGGCAACCTATGGAATGGGAAAAAATATTTGCGAACCACACATTTGATTAGGAGTTAATATCCAAAATATGTAAGGAACTCATGCAACTGAATAGCAGAAAAGTCAAATAATCCAATTAAAAAATGAACAAAGAATCTGAAAAGACATTTTTCCAAAGAAGGTATTCAAATGGCCAACAGGTAGCACATAAAAGATGCTCAATATCACTAATTACTGGGAAATGGGAATCAAAACCACAAGGAGATATCACTTTACACCTGTTAGTATGGCTATCACCAAAAACATAAGAGATAAGCATTGGCAAGAATGTGGAATAAAGGGAACCCCTCTGCACTCTTGGTGGGAAAGTAAATTGGTATAGCCATTGTGAAAAGCAGTATGAGGTTACTCAAAAAATTAAAACTGGAACTCCCATGGGATCCAGCAATTCCACTTCTGGGTTTTTAGACAAAGAAAATAAAAACAATAACTCGAAAAGATATATGCACCCCCCATGTTCATTGCAGCATTATTTACTATAGCCAAGATATGGAAACAAAGTGTCCACTGATGAATGAATGTATTAAAAAAATGTATATATACACAATGAAATATTATTCAGTCATAAAAAAAGAAAGAAATCTTGACATTTGAGATAACATGGATGGACCTTGAGGGCATTATGCTAAGCAAAATATGTCAGATAGAGAAAGACAAATACCATATGATCTTACCTATATGTGGAATCTAAGGAAAACAGAAACAAACAAATAAACAAAACAAGGTTATAGATTTAGAGAACAAATTAGTGGTTGCCAGAGGTGGGGGAATGGTGGTATGCATGAACTAGGTAAAGGGGATCAAAAGGTACAAACTGGCAGTTATAAAATAAATAAGTCATTAGAATGTAAACTACAGCACTGAGACTATAGTTAATAATACTGTATAGCATATTTGAAAGTTGCTAAGAGTGTAAATCTTAAAAGTTGTCAATACAAGAAAAAACAATTTTGTAACTATGTATGGTGACGGATGTTAACTAGAATTATTGCAATGATCATTTTGCAATATATACAAATTTTGAATCATTGTGTGTACACCTGAGACTAATATAATGTTGTGTGTCATTATACTTTAATTTTTTAAAATAATAATACAAATTTAAAAACCCACCTTTTGAAAAAGTGGCCCAAAATTTTGAATAGACACTTTACCAAAGATATATGTAACGCAATTTAGCACATAAAAAGCTATTCTATATGATAGTCATTAGGGAAATGCAAACAAAAGTCACAATGGTATTCTTCTACACACCTATTAGATGGCTAAAATTAAAAAGATTAATGATAGCAAATGTTTTATTTATAATGCTTAACCTGGAAACAACACAAATATTTATCAGTAAGTGAAAGGATAAACAACTTGTGGTAAATCCATATAGTAGAATAGTCGATAATAAAAATAAATACATTATAGATAAGTGCAAGAATGTGGATTAATTACATGATAATTATGCAGTGGAAGAAACCAGGCAAAAAACAATATATACTGTATGACTCTATTTATATAAAATTCTATATGCAAATTAACCTGACGTCTAATGGAATCATGTCTAATGGTCAGTTGATGGGAAGAGCAAAGAGGGGTGGGAGGGCAAGTTTATAAAGGAACAATAAAAATCTTTGGGGAGGGCTTCCCTGGTGGTGCAGTGGTTGAGTATCTGCCTGTCAATGCAGGGGACACGGGTTCGAGCCCTGGCCTGGGAAGATCCCACATGCCGCGGAGCAACTGGGCCCGTGAGCCACAACTACTGAGCCTGCGCGTCTGGAGCCTGTGCTCCGCAACAAGAGAGGCCACGATAATAAGAGGCCCGCGCACCGCGATGAAGAGTGGCCCCCACTTGCCGCAGCTGGAGAAAGCCCTCGCCCAGAAACGAAGACCCAACACAGCCAAAAATAAATAAATTTAAAAAAAAATGCCACTTTGGCATAAATATGGTTTTGAGCTGAAAGCAATTGAAAATCAGCAGATGCAGGAAGAAATCTTCCCTCCCCTTTTCTCCCTAAAAGCAGGGCATGAATTTTCCCTGAGACCGGGGCCCCCTCTCCCGAACCAGGAAGAAGAGAGTGACTCTTGTCACCAAAGGTGGAGAATGGGCACTGAGATGAGTCTACATAAACAAACCTTATGAAAATAGCGCTTATCTCCCATCAGTTTCCCCATATATTTCCTACTCACTTTCCTCCAAACCCCCTTTCCTTTCTTAAAAATGGAATATAAGCCCCCAAGTCTAACTACTTCTTTGAGTTTCACTTCCTTCCTGTTGGACTCTTTCACACAGAAAATATTAATTAAAATAATTTATGTTTTTTCTTCCATTATTCTGTCATTTGTCAGTTTACTTTGCAGGCCCCTAAGAATAAACCTAAGAGGGTAGAGGAAAGAAATTTCCTCTCAGACATCAGCAATGAAGGGGAAAAAATGTTTTAGTGGTGACATGGGAATGAACTTTGGAGTTGGTCAAATCATCACAATGGTCACATCAGTCATCTATGCTGAGCAGCCCTCCCTTGGTATTCTTGTCCTGCCTCTATTTCTCATGATATCTGGTAGCACTGCAGTGCCCAGGAATGTAATGAGCTCTCTCCAAGGTGAGGCCTATATGCAGGTATTATTTTATAGACTATTTCCAGAATCTTGCTCAAGGTAAAACCATACAATTCATGTCCTAAGTTCGAAGGCAGCTCAGCTCACAGAGAAGACCTTTGAGAAAGCACAACATGCTTACGGGTCTCTGGCATGGTATCAATGTCAGCCTCTAGACTGTGTCAAAAGCAATTCTGCACTCCCTCGTATTGACCAAACATGGGTAAAATACCTCTTCTGGTGCTTCCTTCTCTCTGATGATGTAGCTACCTGGGAGCCTGTAAGAACTCACTAATACTATGCTTTCTAAGAGCAGTTTCTGCTCTCACTCAAAATTGTCCCCCACATGGTATAGTTTTTCTTTAATCATGTGGATAGCTTCAAGATTAGTTTTTTGGTTTTTGGTATTTTTTACAATGGGATAACTTGATATTATATCTGAGAATACCCTTCCCAGTAATTCTAGTCTCCTTGACATCAGTAAGATACGGAAGAGAAAAACCTTTGTAAAATGGTGTTAAGGAAAATTATCCAAAAGCCTGAAAAAAACTAAAGGGACTTTTGCCTGTTCTTTCTTAGTTATGCTAGGGTTTGATTATCAGGCCTGCCTGCGGATTATCTGAATCTCTAGGCATGTACCTTTGCATCTTTGTTTAACTTGTTATTTACTATTGATAAAGGTATGGTGTAATTCTGAAGGGGTTGATGTTAATTGGTACCTTGATTTCTGTCAGATAGCAATACAAATAATGTCTGTTCAGTAAGGATGCAAATGATTCCTTTCTGATGGAAAATACAATTTCCAAAATTCAGAATGTTAGCTGATTTTCCCTACAGAACATTAGCTATTTTTTATCTAAAATCAGTAATCCTATTTAAGAATTCTTCCAGCTACTATAAAAGCTTCTACCCCATTTAGTTTTTTTGAATCAGCACTACCATCATGCCAGTTCTCTTATTAATGGGTTCATTAAATATGTGCCATATACTCATTTTACATTTGCATGAGAGTCATGAGTTTAATTTATGAAAATGATACTTTGACAAGGAGCAATTGTGAGTAGCACAATGTGCACCAGTCAACAAACCATGGGCACACAAAGTAAGGGCTACCTGCATGGACATACACACCAAAAAACCGGTCACTTTCAAACAGTATCTCTGCTATCTTTTCCCTGCTTTCATTTGGGTTCATAAGACCTCAGATTTCCCAATACATAGTAGATATGTTAAGTTTCTCTGTTAAAAATATGGAGGCTTATATTTGTTTTAAGCTCATATATTATTTTTAATCAAAATTTTGGACTCTGCCCTTTTCCATAGGATAGTTAGTGCCTAGTGATTTGAGGGTGGGTCTGATAACAGGCTCCTATCCAAAGCTGAGATTTATTCTGGAAAGTTTAAGCCTGCAGCTCCATACTGTAGGTGTCCTTACACCTACAACACTGAGGTGTCCTTACTCACCACCACCTCCCTGCCCTGCTTGTTCTCGCTGTCTGCCTGGAGAGAACCCTGGGGAAAACCTCCACCACTGCCCCACTCTTCCTTCTTTTTAGTCTTCCCCCTTACTTGGGGAGATTGCTTGTACACTTCTGCTTTTCCTTCTCCCTTCCCTTTGCCCCTCTTTTACCAAGTCTAATCATACTCCTTTGATGGGACTATTTCCCTTGCAATCAACTTCATTGCAATTGTTTTGATTAGTGGTTATTGGCACCATTCCCCTATCAAAAAGAACTAATCAAACACCTGACCTGGTGGGTGGGGATCAATTCCACCATGATGAGCAAAGGAGAGCTGAGAGGACACTGATTTCATAAATGTACTCGTGAATGTTTTAGTTATAAAGAGTTTTGTGTCCCTATACCATTTAGTAATTGTAGGCCTGTGAAACTGAATTTTAAATTAACAAAAACTCTGCATTGTTCAATTCAAAGGATATATTCTACTTACTATTTTGTACCAGAACAAATGTTGAACTGGCACCAAAGATGAATGACACATCCTACCAGCCCTCAACGAGGTCACAGTCCAATGGAGTTGATAGGCATGTACATATAACATGCAAGATTTCTTTTATAAATATTGCAGAGGTATAAACCAGGTGAAATTAAGGCATAATTAGGGAGAAACACATGATTTAAGAATCTAAAAAGGCTTACCGGGGGCATTACATTTTATTTTATTATTATTTTATTTTAATGAAGTCCTGTTGCATTTTATATTGAGTTCTATGATCCATTTTGAGATCCATTTAATGTATAGGAAAAGTGTAAGGTCTTTGTCTAGATTCATTTTTTTTTTTTAAACATCTTTTAAACATCTTTATTGAAGTATAATTGCTTTACAATGGTGTGTTAGTTTCTGCTTTATAACAAAGTGAATCAGTTATACATATACATATGTTCCCATATCTCCTCCCTCTTGCATCTCCCTCCCTCCCACCCTCCCTATCCCACCCCTCTAGGTGGTCACAAAGCACCGAGCTGATCTCCCTGTGCTATGCGGCTGCTTCCTACTAGCTATCTATTTTACATTTGGTAGTGTATATATGTCCATGACACTCTCTCACCCTGTCACATCTCACCCCACCCCCTCCCCATATCCTCAAGTCCATTCTCTAGTAGGTCTGTGTCTTTATTCCCGTCTTGCCACTAGGTTCTTCATGGCCTTTTTTTTTTTTTCCTTAGATTCCGTATATATGTGTTAGCATACTGTATTTGTTTTTCTCTTTCTGACTTACTTCACTCTGTATGACAGACTCTAACTCCATCCACCTCATTACAAATACCTCCATTTCATTTCTTTTTATGGCTGAGTAATATTCCATTGTATATATGTGCCACATCTTCTTTATCTTTTTTTTTTTTTTTTGCATGTAGCTGTCCAGTTGTTCCAGCACCAAAATTACACACGGAGAAACAGACAATCTCAATAGGCCTATATCTGTTAAAGGATTTGAAACTATAATTAATAACCTGCCGAAAAGAAAGCACTAGGGCCAGATTGGTTCACTGGTGAATTTTAACAAATATTTTAGGGAAAATGTATGCTTATTCTCTAAAAATAGAACTAGAATGAATACTTTCTAACTCATTCTATGAAACCAGCATTATGCTAACACCAAAAGCATACAAAGCATTACAAAAAAAAAGGAAAAATTCAGACAAATGAATATAGTTGCAAAAATCCTGAACAAAATATTAGTCAATCAAATCCAACTATGTATGAACAGAATTATACACCATGGGCAAGTGGGATTTATTCCAGGTATACAAGGCTGGTTCAACATAAGAAAACCAACTAGTGTAATTCATCATATAAACAGGTTAAAGAAGAAAAACTATATGGTCCTATTAATAGATACAGAAAAAGCATTTGACAAATCCAGCATTCATTCATGACAAAAACGTTCAGTAAACTAGAAATAGAAGGGAACTATTGCAACTTAATAATGAGAATTTACAAAACACCTACAGCTAATATAATACTTATTAGTGAGAAACTAGATGCTTTCTCACTAAGATTAAGAACAAGGCAAGGGGGCTTCCCTGGTGGCGCAGTGGTTGAGAATCTGCCTGCTAATGCAGGGGACACGGGTTCGAGCCCTGGTCTGGGAAGATCCCACATGCCGCGGAGCAGCTAGGCCCGTGAGCCACAACTACTGAGCCTGCGCGCCTGGAGCCTGTGCTCCGCAACAAGAGAGGCAACGATAGTCAGGGGCCCACGCACCGCGATGAAGAGTGGCCCCCACTTGCCGCAACTAGAGAAAGCCCTCACAGAAACGAAGACCCAACACAGCCAAAAATAAATAAATAAATAAATAAAAAAGAACAAGGCAAGGATATCGCCTCAACACATTTTTTTCAACATTGTCCTAGAATTCACAGCTAATATAATTAGACCAAAAAAGGAAATTAAAAGTATATAAATTGGAAAGGAAGAAATAAAACTGTTTTTGTAGATGACATGATCATCTATGTAGGAAATCTCACAGAATCAACAAAAAACTTTGAGAACTAATAAGCAATTATAGCAAGGTTGCAGGATACATTTTTCACATATACAAATTAATTGCTTCCCTGTACACCAGCAATGTACACCTGGGTTTTGAAATTAAAAACACAATATCATTTACATTAACACCCAATAATGAAATACTTAGGTATAAGTCTAAGAAAATATGTGTAATATCTATATGAGGAAAAACTATAAACCTGTGATGAAAGAAACCAAATAATTTAAACAAATGGAGAGATACTACATGGTCATGTATAGGATGATCAAAATTGTTAAGATGTCAGTTCTTCCCAACTTGATCTACAGATTTAATTAATCCCAATCAAAATCCCAAGTGATCTTGTGGATATTGACAAACTGATTCTAAAGTTTATAAAAACCCAGAATGGCTGACACAGTATTGAAGGGAGAGAACAAAGTTGGAGGATTAACATTACCCAAAATCAAGACTTACTATAAAGTTAACAGTAATCAAGACAGTGTGGTATGGGCAAAAGAATAGACAAATAGATCAATGGAACTGAATAGAAAGCCCAGAAACAGACCAAGACAAATACAGTCAGCTGATTTTGACAAAAGAACAGAGGCAATATGATGAACAAAGATAGTCTTTTCAACAAACAATGTTGGAATAACTAGACATCCACATGCAAAAAAAAAAAAAAAAGTGAATTTAGAAACAAACCTTACACCTTTCACGAACATTAAGTTAAAATAGAGCACAGACCCAAACATAAAACACAAAGCTATAAAACTTCTGGAAGATAACATGGAAGAAAATCTTCCAACTCTACAACACTCTGGAAAAGGCAAAATTATGGAGACACTAAAAAGATTAGGGGTTGCCAGGAATTAGGGACAAGAGAGGAATGATGAACAGGTAGATTACAAGAATTTTTAGGGCAGTGAAACTATTATGTATGAGACTGTAATGGTCAATACATGTCATTATACATTTATCCAAACCTATAGAACGTACAACACAAATAGTGAACTCTAATGTAAAACTTAATTAACAACAATACATCAGTATTGGTTCATCAATTGTAAAAATGTACCGCTAATGCAAGATGTTAATAATTGGGGAAAAGGGAATGGGGCGTTGGCAGGAGAATAGAATAAATGGAATCTCTATATCTGCTTAATATTTCTGTAAACCTAACACTGCTCAAAAAAAAGTTTCTAATTAAAGAAATAGTGGCAGAGAGAGTTGTAGATTTGTAGCAAAGTGCTGATTCATGAAGGTTTTAGAGATTTAACAAAAATGCAGTAAGTGATTGCTTAGGGCTAGGAGGCTTGTGGGGATAGTAGGGTGATAGGTATGGGATTTCTTCTTGAGGTGACAAAAATGTTTTAAAATTAACCATCGTGATCATTGCACATATCTGTGAATATACTAAAAACGACTGAATTTTACACTCTAAATGGGTGAGTTATAATCTTATATGAATTGTATCTTAATAAATCTGGCTAAAAAATTAAATGGCCTAGACTGTGTTATTAAATTAAATAAACAGCACTTAATAGTTTTTCTATTGCTGAAGTGTATGCTGTAAGGTTCTAACATATCACTTCTTCCCAGGAAGTCAATAATGTTTAAAAGTATAAAATTTCAGAGTTAATATCATTTTTTTACAGATTTCAATGACAAGAGAATCACAGATGCAAGGGCCAAGAGCCATTAAAATAGTTTCCTTCCAGATCACGGACTAATGAATAAGATTTCCAAATGTCAATATTGATGGCATGGAAAAGTACACAATATTAATTTGGAGTGAAGCTGTCAGCATTTCTTTCTGAATGAAAAGGATTACAAAACCCTCTTCCCCAAACACACACGTACAAATGCCGAAGAGTGCATCCTCCTTCGTGAAGCTACCAACTCAGCAGCCTTCAATGAAGGGCATACAAAAGATGGACCGCACTACAAATATCCGTTGTTGCCACCACCTCAGTAACAGAGGAGTGGCTTTATCATCGGAAGTAATCGAAAGAAGAAAGAACAGATGGACGTCTGGTTTATGGGGACTCACACAGTAAGCGTCACCCGAGGTGGAGGGCTTGCCACGAATAGAAATTAGGGGTTAGAAAGAGGGAACATGAGCGCAACAGAGAGGAAGACGGTCTGGAGAAGGGATGCTCAATTATTTTATTCGGTTGTTCTATTTTGTGATATATGTCTGACAAACTGATAGCACAGAATCGCATTCTCTTACTGAGTGAAACTAATGAGTGTAATTATTTTAAATTGAGGCTATCTTATAAAAAAGCTGAAGAACTCGGGGGCTTCCCTGGTGGCACAGTGGTTGACACTCTGCCTGCTAATGCAGGGGACACGGGTTCGAGCCCTGGTCTGGGAAGATCCCACATGCCGTGGAGCAACTAGGCCCGTGAGCCAGAATTACTGAGCCTGCGCGTCTGGAGCCTGTGCTCCGCAACAAGAGAGGCCAGGATAATAAGAGGCCCGCGCACCGCGATGAAGAGTGGCCCCCGCTCACTGCAGCTAGAGAAAGCCCTCGCCCAGAAACGAAGACCCAACACAGCCAAAAATAAATAAATAAATTAATTAATTAAAAAAAAAAAAAAAAAGAAAACCCCAAACATGATAAATATCAATACAAAGAAAACCATGCCTGGGCACATCATACTCAGATTACTGATGAGTAAAGATAAAGAGAAAATCTTTAAAATATCCAGAAAATAAAAGACACAACACATACAGAGGAACAAATATATATATATAAAAAAAAAAAAAAAAAAAAGCTGAAGAACTAAAACCAAAAAAAATGATTTCTTTTGATTCTTTTAAAATATCCTATGAAAACCTAGCTTTTAATAGGGACTTTAGATCGCTGTTATTTGGGGTAGTTTGTACACTCTCTTCTATAGTTTCTAATTCACCTCTGTTTCATCAAGTGAAAAATCACATTTCATTGTACTTGTGCTCCATTTGTTCTCCATATAACATCTTCCCACCCTTGTTTTAGTATTATCTAAGATCTTGGGAGATTTCAATCAAAAACATGTGGATGATTTTGGACTCTAAGCTTGGAGCATCAACCAATTATGTTTGAATTCACGAGACTGAAATAGCTATTGGCAATAGTGTAACCAAGAGAGGAGATCCCTTCTTACACCTCACACATGTACATTTCACATGAGTGCCTTTACTGTAGCTTTATGACAAAGATGTTTAACCACCTGGCAATGAAAAAAAAAACAAAACACTTTGGTGCTCTAAATTCTTGTCATATTCTTCAAACTTATTGTCCTAAAAATATTTGTATAAACAACTGAATTTCAAAGGCATATTTTTAAAAGCTTTCTTATTATATATGCATATAGATCAACTTCTTAAACACTGTAAGCTGTAAGATGGAAGAATTCCTGCATCTAAGTGCATGCTTCTTTTCTTAGACATATTTGCACAATCATTGCAGGCTAAAATTGATGGTGCTCCTGAATGCAAGTTCCCTATAAGGTAAAATTCAGTTTCCTGTACTTCATTCCTATAATCTATAAATATTGAAATGAGGTAACTAGAAGGTAAGTTCATTTAAATATTTAACTAAATTATTTTTGTAGCACATTGAATATTGTTTATTAGCATATATATTTTAAGGCACTGACTTACATAGGAACGATCCCCAGGGTGAAAACATGTATGTGATGTTTTAGAGAATAAAACAAAATTATTTTTATAACATATGTATATATATAAATGCATATATTAGCCAATATCCATTTGTAAACCTTTATTCTATTCAAACTTAATACTCCACTTCCAAAAAGATATGTCCATGTAAAGTTAATAAAGCTCACCTCTTAAAATATGTCTATGTTTAAAAGAAATAAAGGTGCACTATACACCAAATTCAGTTATTTAAATTTGTATTTCATATATAAATTGGACTACACTGCATTATGTAATACTCCATAGGTACTGAATAAGTAATAAAAACTAAAAATAGTATTTATCTAGATGATATGATTGACCAGAAGGTATGTCCTGAATTATTATAAATATTTCAAGAGGAGGAGGATTATCTATAAAACCTTTTTCATCTGAAGTCCTGAGTCTTATGATATAGATAGAACTTTATCTAAACATGTAGAGTTTCCTGATTTCCTTTGAAGAAATTGGTAAGAAACTCTTTGAAAAGAAGAAAAAAACAAAACAAAACAACAAAAGCAAGGGGCAAGTTAAAACAGTTTATGTTGCTCTTTGTTTTACTAGATCTTATTTAATTTAAAATCAACTTGAAATCTCTAGTAATATGTAATGTTTACTTAAGTAGAAGCAATTAGACAAATAGTGTTTTAAGTACAGATGTGCCCAGCCACTCTGATAATTCATTTTAAAGACACCTTAAGAAAATAGGCTGAGATTTCCAAATAGATTTAGTTACAGGAGGGCTGGCTAACAAAGTCACTTCTAAAAGTTTGTGCCCTGATATTACAAACACCAATATAAGATATTGCCTATTATCTTTAGATCTCAATTTTGCATTAAGTTTTGGATGTATAACTGTAAAAAGCAACTTTATAATTCAGTGGTATTTGGGGGCAAACTTAATAATATTTTTTCCAGAAAAAAATATAATGGAAGCAAAAAATCTCTATTCAATTGGAATTTTAAAATTTTAGTCACAAAATTAATAGAGGCACATAGTTTAAAAAGTCAAATAGCACTAAAATGTTTACTTTGAAAATTAGCTTTTCACAGAAGCTGTGGAACTTGGGCAAGTCATTTACCTGTCTGTGCTTCAGCTTCCTCATCTGTAAAATGGGGATAATAATATGTCAGATTCACAGAGGTGCTGTGAGGATTAAATGAATTAACGCACGTGAAAGACTTGGTACAATGCCTGGCCATAGCAGGATCTTTATAGATTCAACTATTATTATTACTGTTCCCACCCTCAGAAGTAATCGTCTCGATTCCCATAAACAGTCTCCGTCTCTTTCAGAACAGAATTTTTCCTCCTACTCTTAATTAAATGTAAATCTGTTTGAGGGGAAGCACAGGGTATGCATTCATATTTAGTTGAAGTTAAAATTTCAAAATTTGGAACACATCTACCTGATTCCTTTTTCTCATCCTTCTTGATAGAATATGGAATGTTTGTTTTCCTGTTTATCTAATCCAAAATATTCAAAACACTTTCAAGGTCTGTAGAGAACAGACTTGTGGTTGCCATGTGGGGGGGTGGGGGGAAGTACTGGGAGTTTGGGATTAGCAGATGCAAACTAGTATATATAGGCTGGATAAACAACAAAGTGCTACCATATAGCACAGGGAACTATATTCAGTATCCTGTGATAAACTGTAATGGAAAAGAATATGAGAAAGAATGCATATATATATATATATATATGTGTGTATATATATACATATACGCATATATATGTGTGTATATATATATACACACATATATATGTGTGTGTGTATATATATATATATATATATATATATATATACACATATATATAACTGGATTACTGTGCTGTAGAGCAGAAATTAACACAACATTGTAAAGTCAACTATACTTCAAGAAAATAAATTAAAACAAAAAACTCTTTCAGGGTCTGAATAATAATCATCTTTCAGAATTGAGCCTGAATTTACAGCTGGACTTACACATATATCTTTCTATCTCAAAATATATTTTATAGAGGTAAGTTATTGTCTCAGTTTTTGTCATTACTTATAAGCTTATGTTTTGATAGAGTTTATATGGAAATACCATGTGGCATAACTGCCTATTTCACACCCTAGGAGGTGGGAAGGGTATAAGGACTCATCATCATCGACCCAGATTCTCATCTGATTCAACTAATTGGCATTTCAGTCTCACAAGCAACATTTGAAATTTTTATTGCAAGGAACTAATGGGATGAAGAACAACACAAGTAATCAAATCAAATAAAGGCATCTGCTGGAGTGGGATCCCAGGGTCCCACCCCACAGCTTTTTATGGAGAATTTTGTTTTCATGGAAAGGCCAGAATTCCCTAGGGGTGGAGTTTCATGATCAGAAAGTAAAGAAAAACCTCTATGGATTATTAATATCAACACACAAAATAATACAACTGCATTACACATTTCTCAATTTAGAATAAGGATAGCATGTATGAACATGTTTTGGGAAGGTTATTGAAATTCTCTAAATCACTTTGATATCCTTAAGTTTCTTAAGGCATTTATCAAAACTCCACAAGAACAGAACTCTTCGTTGTTGCTTGAGTCAATAAAAATCTGACTCAACTTCTATTTTAGGTCACAGATTTTTAATGGAGTAAACCAGGATTTCCTTTGTAATGAAACTACAAGGCCTGCACTATACTGCAATTCAGTAAACTCTGAATTATAAATGTAAAATTCCTTTTGACAGTAAGGAGTAGCATAATTCTTTGTTGGGAGCAACATTATTGGACAATTTTTCTTAAGAAACGGAGAATTTATTAAAGCATCTTATGGGCTCACAGAATCAATAAGAGGCTGAAGGACTGGGCTTGGGAAATAAGTAGAAACCAAATACCCCTGGATCAAGGGTGGGAGTGGGTGAGGGGGCAGGACCATATTTGCCTTTTGGTTGGACCCTGCTGCCCCCTTTATTTTTGCCTGTTCAGGACCAACCAGGAGCTAACAATCCTCTTATTTTTAGTTTTTTTTGAGGAACCTCCCCTACTTCTGGGTATATAGTTAATGGAATTGAAATCAGGATCTCATTAAGATGTCTGCACTCCTACATTCACTGCAACAATATTATTCACAATAGCCAAGATGTGGAAGCAACCTAAATGTCCATCAACAGACGAATGGATAAAAGATATGTGAGATATATATAATGGACTATTACTCAGTGTTAAAAAAGAAGGAAATCCTGCCATTTGTGACAACATGAATGAATGTGGAAAAATTATGCTAAGTGAAATAAGTCAGACACAGAAGGACAAATACTACATGATACCACTTACGTGAGGAATCTAAAATCGTCAAATCACAGAAGCACAGAGTAGAATGGTGGTTGGCAGGGGCTGAGGGGAGGGGGAAAAGAGAAGGTGTTAGTTAAAGGGAACAAAGTTCCAGTTATGCAAGATGAATAAGTCCTAGAGATCTTCTGTACAGAATAGTGCCTCTGGTTAGTAACACTGTACGTGCTCTTAAAAATTTGCTAAGGGGATAGATCTTACGTTGTGTTCTTATCCCAAAATAAGAAGAAGAAGAAGAAGAAGAAGAAGAAGGAGAAGAAAAAGGGTGGAAGAAAAGAACAACAACCTGCTTAACACAGAGTGCAGGTCACAGCCCCACTCTCATCTGCAGGTGAAGTGGTTTCCACAGTAGCAGGAAACACGCTGCCTCTCAATAGGAAATCACATCTGGGTTAATTCCGCAGAGTCAGGGGCGGGTGGGTGCTGGACAGTCGAAAAATAACAAGCACAGTTTCCCAGATTTACATCTATTCATGTACATGAAACAGGCTGGGACCTGGGAGCCTTTGCTGCAGTGCTGCAGTGCTTGCACCTGGACAAATGTCTCTTAGAGCAACAAAATGCGAAGAAACTATAAGGGACTAAAAATAACTGCGTGCATGCACAGTTGGGGCAAATTCTGGACAAAAGATACAGAAAGACAAAAAAGCCCAACTGCCACTTCTGAAGAGCTAGAAGCAAAAACGGGGGTCGGGAGCAAAGGCTGGGCTCTGCGCATGCCCCCTGCACTCAGCACCACCAAAGGGGTGGGCAGACCACCTAAGCCACCCCTCCGGCCCAACCCCGGGACACACCACTACCTCCCCCCCATATAAGGAACCAGCTGCCCCCACCCCCACCCCCAGGAAGCGAGCAAGGGAACCTGTTGCTTGTTCTCGCTCCCCCTGCTGCAGCAGGGGTCCCAATAAAGCTTTGCCTGAATTTCTTGTCTGGTCTCTGATCAATTTCTATTGATTAAGGAGGCCAAGAACCCTGGTCAGTAACATACACACTTCAAATTCCAGAAATTGTAAGTCCTGCTGAACACAATTATCTTTCAGATAAGGAAGGGTACCACCCACTCACCAAAGGCAGAAAACCTCAAGTCTCTGCATCCAGCCCCAATCCTAGGGTCTCTGGATGTTGTCTAATCCTCCTCTAAGATGGTCACAGGCACATCTACATCATCAGAAACCCACAGAGTAATGGTGAATGTAACCATCACTATAGTGGTCTATATAAAATGGTCTGACAAGGGAAAGGGATGGGGGAGGAAAATGAGTTATGGAGCATGGAAGGAAACATGTGTAGGCATGTGCTTCTGCATCATTCGTGATACTGTGACGTCCCTCAGCCATTCTCTGCTCCATGGTCACCTTGTTCTCAGCCAGCACCAGGCTCATTGGTGTCTTCACTTGGTGACATGATCCAGACCTTCATTTCTGAAGGAACTGAGACCTTCACAGCCCAGCCAATGTGGTGTTGTTGCCTCTTGAATTTTCATAAGATATAGATGTAGGCAGGCAGCACACAAGATCCCTTTGATCATCAGAAAGGATTTCTCCCACCCATCTCATAACACTTTTTTCCCAGCTTGCCTAGTGATCAGCAGAGCCCAGGATGCCAGGGGCAGCATCAGCTTTAATTCAGTGGAGCCACTGTTGTGCCAGCTGGTGGACGCATCCCTCCTATAGGTCAGACCATCTCTAAGTAATCAGAGTTGCAACTTAGTGACAGGAAGAAAAGGGTTTGTAAGCAGGTCATTAAATGGTTCACAAGTGAAAGTGGAAGTGGTCACTAGTTCAGAAGAATAGTCAGGTCCTATAAAACAATGTGTCATAGAAATGGTCAAGATATATATATACACACTACTATATATAAAATAGATAACCAATAAGAACTTACAGTATAGCACAGGGAACTCTACTCAATACTCTGTAATGACCCATATGGGAATAGAATCTAAAAAAGAGTGAATACATGTATATGTATGACTGATTCACTTTGCTGTACAGCAGAAAGTAACACAACGTTGTAAATCAATTATACTCCAATAAAAATTAATTAACAAAAATAAATGATACCAATCAAAAAAAAAAAAAAAAAAAAAGAAAGATGTGACCCAGGGTACTGCTTCTGCCACTGAAGAGCTCTAGCTCAGCTGCCCTGGACCCATCCATATAGCTGGACAGGCCATTGCTCCTGCCTGCTGTGGTGCCCCCCTCCCCCAAGAACTCCACAACTGCAATCACAACAATAAAATCCGACTGCTTCTTAATCTTTTCCCCACTTGTTTCACGACTCTCAGTCTTGGGTTGCAGGATCCCAATGGCTGAGCCCAAGGTTCAGGCCCTCACACTGGCTGCCAGGGGCACCAAGAAGGGGAATCTGCTCCCTTCATTCACTGTCATTCTGAATGAGTTGATACACCTAATCGTTGTATTTTCATGTCTTCCCAGAAGAAAGCTGTCAAGGAACAGCCTATTGTAAACAAATTCTATTTAGAGTATAACTGAAGAACCAAATTAAAATAAGAATCCTAAGCTTCAGTTAAATAAATAAATAATAAACACATACATACATATGTACATACATCAAAAGAAGAAGAGAACGTAACAGTTTATCCTCCAACTGACACATGAATACATTCCTTACTCTCAGCAGGTTCATAGAAGCAAACAGGGACCCCTGAGAGACTCAGGCCCTGTGCTCTCATTTTCCTTTTTAGTGCCGATGAAACAGACTCCAAAGTGCTCACGTGGTTAATTATTGGCAGAACTAGAGTGAAGATGCCACACTAAATATTGAGCTTCCTGGGAACACCATGCAAGCCTTACACATCCACCGCAAGTCACACGGTGCCTGTCACATAGTAAGCCCCAAATATTTTTTACTAAATGACCGAGTCCACACACTTTCCAATATATTAAGCTTTATGTACCTCCACTAATAAGCATTTCACAGTTAAGGATTGAATTTTAGACTTCCATTCCCCTCATCTCCTTAATTCCATGCTAACTGAAAGATAGCACCTCGAGAACACAGGAATTCTAGACATTCTGGTGATTCAAGTCATGTTGCAAAAGCAGAATTGTTGCAGGTTTTCTTCCTTCCTCAAATAATACTTGGCACAGAAAAAGCACACGGATGCAGCACACTGCATTTTCCCCTGCCAGCAGCTCGCTCATGGAGCATCTACTCATGAAAACACAATTTTTAAAATTTATTTATTTATTTTATTGAAGTATAGTTGATTTACAATGTTGTGTTAGTTTTAGGTGTACAGCAAAGTGATTCAGTTATACATACATATATATATATGCACATATACATATATATATTCTTTTGCAGATTTTTTCCCATATAGGTTATTACAAAATATTGAGTGTTTTCCCTGTGCTGTACAGCAGGTCCTTATGAAAACATTTTAATACCCAGATAGATAACCACTTATAGGTATTACAAGGATACCATTCAAAATAGGGAACAGTAAGTGACTCCTTCACATTAGGTCAGGCAGAGTTTTCTCATTTACTTTTTAAGTGGTTTTTATTGATTTTGTTTTGTTTTGTTCTGTTTTATTTTGCCTAAGAACTAGTGGGACAGAATCATTGAATGCGTAAGCTGAAAGGACTCTGGACCAGTCCTCTAATGGAACAGATGAAGAGAACTCACCCAGAGACCAAGGACCTGGCCAGCACTCCTATCCCAGGGCTTTATCACCACCACACATGGTCTTGGGGACCACGTTCGTTGAATGCCTACCACTTGGTCTGTATCATATTTGATTTTACAGAGAAATAACAGTCACCTTTTCCTCCCTATCGCAGAAGGTATTCTTGTGACTTTGATAGTGAGAATGCATTTTAAAAACATTTTTAAAGCACATCTTTCCAAATGCGAATATGAATATGTGGATGTTTTTGGTCTTGTACATTCAATAATATGAAACTACAGTGACTGAAAGAGTATAACTAAAGTAGGAAAGAACACTCTCTTTTCTCCCTAAAAATGTGTCAGAATCATTGCGCTTATAAAAGCCTGGAATCACAAAAGTCATTGATGAAAAATATGATTGGGATAGCTCCAATTAGATACTTTCTAAAATAGTTTTCTTTCCTCTTTCTCAAGTATTTTAAGCTACAGAGAAGCTCCTTAACTGTAACAGGGTTCATTGAAGACTGACTCTTCAGAGCTGAGCAGAGCCCAGGCTGCCCTCAAGCGCATGTGTGGGAGAGATGCTCTCAGTTCAAGGCAGGCTCTCTGTGCCCTGAAATCTGGCTAAAGCTGCACAGTGCTACGAAGACAACTTGTGAGGAAAGAGCGGGGAGTGTGCAGGAAAGCAACAGAGCCTGGCTCTCAGGGAAGATCACGGTACAGGGGCCAAATAGTCTGGGTTGGGCCTGGTCCCCAGTCCCCAGCAAACTTGGAAACACCACGAAATCACTTCAGAGTCTCTCAAACAATATGTCACTGTGAAGTCCTTAAATTCTATACCAGCTCTGTAACTCTTTATTTTCACCGCTTAATCCAGGGGTCCCCAACCCACTGTGCGAGGCCTGTTAGGAACCAGGGGGCACAGCAGGAGGTGAACAGTGGGTGAGAGAGAGAGAGAAGCTTCATCTGTTGCTCCACACTGCTTGCATTACCACCTGAATCACGCCCGCCACTGTAGCTCACATTACTGCCTAAACCATCCCCCCTGCTTCCGTGGAAAAAACTGTCTTCCACGAAACTGGTCCCTGGTGCCAAAAAAGTTGGGGACCGCTGGAATCGGTTTGCCACAATTTACCATGTAACCTCTTGTAATTCTCATTAGGTTTCAGCAGCTTTGGACTTGTCACTTACCTTGACATCGGAGCTCTACAAAATTGTCTAAATTAATGAAAAATTCCATAGAGCATGATATCACGTATCTTAAGAGACTGCCTTTCTGTTAATGTTATTCATTGGTTACTAGACTTACTTACCTGTGGTTAACCTATCTCAAAAGTTAGCAAATATTATTCAGCAGAAACGAATGTTTCTAATACAGTGTGTCAAAAATTACATTAAATTTTCCCCAAGATATAGTCCCTAATACAATTTTTGCTTCCCTTATTATGTTACAAATGATAAAATGACTGCCTGAAAGTTGAAGTTGTCTTGAAGAGTTTAGCACCCTCAAAAAAACACTTCTATATAGACTTTTTCTTATTTGAACACATTACTGTTTTTAATGATTTCTTCTGAAATAATTATAAACTGACAGGAAGTTGCAAAAATAGGACAGTAAAGCCCCAAGTAATCTTCATGCGGTTTTCCTAATTGGTTACATTTTATGTAACAATAGGATACTATCAAAGCTGGGAAATTGACATTGCTACAAGGTATATGTGTGCCACATTATCACATGTGTTGCCACCACCAAGATCAAGATACATAACTGTTCCATCACCACAAAGATCTCCCTCCTGTTACCCCGATATATAGTCACACTTACCTTCCTCCCACCCTGGCCCCCATGCACCATCCCTAAAACTTGGCAACCACTTATCTGTCTCCTTCTTTGTCATCTTGAGAATGCTATATAAATGTATTCATATAATATGTGACCTTCAAACACCAACCTCAAATGTTGGCTTTTTTCATCCAGCATGTTTTTTGAGATCCATCCAAGTACTTGCATGTATCAGTAGTTAATCCTTTTTACTGTTAAGTAGTGTTTCATAGTATTAATGTACCACGGTTTGTTTAACCATTCACTTATTCTAGAACATTTTTATTGTTTCTAGTTTGGGACTATTACAAACAAAGCTGCTAGAAACAATCATGTAGAGATATTTGCATGGACATAAAATTTAATTTCTCTGGGATGAACGTATATGATACTTTTGAACATTTTTGGAAAACCAGTGTATATAATTATGTTGTTCTGTTGCTTCTTATGTCACTGAAAGAAAAGGATGAACTTGGTGATTTGAACTCCCAGCTCAAGTGCCACATAAATGACCATGTGCCCTGAAGGAGACCACTGTCTCCTGTAGCTACAGGGCTGGAAATCAATCACAGAACCTCATCCTGCAACTGGTTGAATTACAATGCAAGTTGAACTCCCAGTTTTGAAGGGCATCTACTGTTGAATCAATGTGAGGGCATTGATTGGGAAAGAACTGGATCTTATAAGTCGGGATGGGGACCCGTGGGAAGATCCTGATGAAGCTGGGGATATTGAGCCCCTAAACTGTGATGAATCTTTTATTACCAGTGGTATTGGCCTCCCCGGCCCCAGCAGAGATGGCTTCCTCAACCCCAGTGGAAGCGGCCTCTCTACATACAGGGTATCAGCCTTTCCATCTCCTTCTGAGAGGATTAACCCTGCATTGCCTGAGGAAAGGGTCATAGCCTCCCCTGACGCAATTGTCATGTAACATAATTATTAGTCTCCTCAGGACCCACCCCTACCACCCCACCTTACTTCTGGACCTTTAACTAGACTCAAGCTCAGCAGGTCCCTAAAGGTGGGATACAATCTGTGACTCATGAGGAAGTGCATTACATTCCAAAATAATGACTTCCATTTTCTAAGTTACACAGACAAAATCTTGGGAAATGTGTGGGAATAAGTACTAAAGGTGTGGGAAAATGGAAGAAGGAATTCCTTATAAGGTTGAATGAGGCTGAATGCATGGGCTCACTAAATAGGGCTTCTGCATTTACTGTTGCAGCTTGAGGAATTAGAAAGGGCTCTAGCAGTTTTGTTGGTTGGTTGGCTGAAACACAGGCCAAAAGGTAGCCCCCCATGAGTACCCTGGAAATGCTGGACTTGCCTCAGTTTAAGCTAGAGAAGAGCTTCAGAGGCTTAGGGATAGAGGAATGTTAGAGTAGATTTGTCACTTAAAACCTGCTCACCTGACTGGGGGGGTTCCAGAAGTTTTACCTTCCATCAATACTGTGAGGAATAAATCTATGAGAGGATCCCCAATATCCTTTGTGGACAAAGAATGTCACCTGCCATACCAGTAAACAAAGGATGTTGCAGCCACCAAGCCACCAGCCACTGCAGCCACCCCTGATAGTGCACCCTGAGGGGATTTAAGATGTAGAAAAACAGGATACTGGCCCTAGATAGTTTAAGTGCATATCAAAGGAATAATTTTATTAGGCCCAGATTCTTACATCTTCCCATACATAGAAAAGTGTTAAAATCGTTAACTTGAGACGTCTGGTTTTCCTTTAATTAGCAGGAAAGTTTTGATGTTTGATTACTTGGGGTTTTTTTTGCAAAACTCCTATATATTCTGTTTCTCTTTGGAACTGTCCCCAGAGCTATCTGAGAGGCTGTATCCCAGGCTTAAGTCCTCAGTTATGTTCCAAATGCAACATAATTTTCAACTTTTAAGTTGCGCATTTTTTTTCAGTTGACACCTTGAATACTCTATGGTTGCTTTCTCTGTAGATCAGACCTCACAGTGGGAAATGCAGTCACTGCATTGGGAAACCTAAATGCAAAGAGGGTAATTGAATCCTGAGGTGGTAGGGGCCAAGTGACAATATTCAACCACTGAAGGCAAAGTGGACATGGTTACCTTAATGTACAGCAGAGTCAAAGCAGCAATCAGAACAGTCTGACTCATGCTGACTTATGGTGTTGATTAATTGATCATGGTGTTCCTAGAAGTGAAATAGATAGGAAGCCTACTAAATTTGTACTTCTCTGTAGAAGCAGAAAAGTTCTAGGTCAAGTGAATAAAAGTCGAACCTAAATCATAAAAACAGAGAGTCACATCCCTTCAATACATTCCTAGACATGAGCCAGTTTATGGATCCCGAACCCCTGGAATGAAGGAGAGGCTGGGCCCCACTGAGGAAGGACCCCAGTGCACTCTGAAAGTTTATACTGTCAATTCTTGCCCCAGCCTTCCCCAGAATGATGTTTGGCATTTTACCAGAGTAACTGTGCATTGGGGAAAAGGAAATTATTAGACCTTTTGGGGAACAACTGACTCTGGCTTTGAAATGATACTAATTCCAAGAGACCTAAAACATTGCAGGGGCCCAAAAGTCAGAGTAGAGGTTATGGAAGTCAAGCGACTAATGGAGTTTTAGCTCAGTTCTGTCTCACCATGGGCCCAATGGTTCTCCAAACCAATC